>NW_026596073.1:17189390-17210351 GCF_907164565.1 Psammomys obesus
TTCCTTCCTTCCTTCCTTCCTTCCTTCCTTCCTTCCTTCCTTCCTTCCTTCCTTCCTTCCTTCCTCCCTTCCAAAGTAGCCATTTGTTGTCACATCCACTGGTTGTTGGTCTTAGCATCTCAGTGCTTGTGTTTTTTTTGTTTTTTTTTTAATATTGGTCCTTAAGTACTTGAGTAGTGAAGCTAGCAAATTCATTACAGTAATTATTATAAGTCTTCTATTTTATTATGAATTATTGTTTTTAATCTCTTACTGTTCTTGGTGCAGAAATTAAAACTTCATTATAAGTATGTATGTTTGAGAAAAGTATAGCATATATGGGGTTTAGTAGTATATGAAACAGAGATTGCATGCATCCACTTCGGGTGTTGGTACGTATCCCATAGAGAAAGAGATTGGAGATCTCCTGCAGACTGATATGTTGCTTGGAGAAAAAACAAAACAAAACAAAACAAAACAAAACAAAAACAAAACCAACAAAAAAACCCCCCTCATCTGCCAACATAACTGCATTTTGGAGAGAGGGGTACTTGCCGATGCGAATGTTAGAAAGTCTTGATTTTTTTTTTTTTTTTTTTTTTGGCCTGGCTAGGCCACTGCAAGCTGTGACACATGGAATATACTTTGTGTACCTATTAATGCTTGTCTGTAAAATATGGATCACAATGTCTTCCTAAAAAGGATAACTACTTAAAACAAAACAAACCAAAACAAAACTTTTCAGTCTCCCAGTTGACATGTAATAGTCTCACTTCTCCTGGACCTGTAGGCGAGATGTTAGTTTAGTTCTGTATGTGACCACACACCCTACTTCTCAGGGTCATTATGTGTTAATTAGCAAGGATTAAAAACTTGGATCTGAAGGGCTGGAACATCACAGACAGCTCAAAAATTCTATTTGTTCCCAATTCATTACTTTTAACCATATAACCATAGAGTTTGGGTGGCAAGTACTTGAGAAATTTTGGAAAACTTATTCCAGTGGCTTTGGCAATGTTTATTGAGAAATAAATATCCCTTACTGATGAACTAGGACAAGGATGTCATTCCTCAATTCATTATCTAGAAGGATCAGATAAGGTTGGATATCAGTCTGCTGTTCCATGGTTGTAACGAAATAAATGAGCATGATTGCAGAACAGAGCAAAGATGTGTATTGTTCAAGGGTACAGTGTGAACATTAGCCCAGCTCTGGGAGTGGTGTCACAGTGATGGAAGCGTGTATAGAAAGAGTCACATGGGATGTAGTTGTTTGCCTGGGAAGTGTCTCCAAAAGGCTCATGTATTTGAACACTTGGTACCCAGTGGGCGTTGTTGTTTGGGGAAGTTATGGAAACTTTAGGACAAGAGCCTTACTGGAAGAATTATGCCACCAGGGAAAGGCTTTGAGGTTTACCACCTTGCTGCACTTCCAGTATTATTCTCTCTTCTTAGGGTTCAGTCCCAGACCACTTCTCCTTATCAACATCTAACCACCGAGAACTCTAAGCCAAAATAGCCTCTCTCTTGATTTTATAGGTGCTTTTGGTCATGATATTTTACCACAGCAACAAAAAGTCACTGTTCTCCATAAAGCTTTTTACACATTAACCCTGGAAAGATGAGCCACACCCACTATACAGAAGATTATACATGGTTTTGAACTTACTAAATAACAGGTATCTATCTCTCCACCTGGCTGTGGAAACTGGAGGAGATCTGTGTATTATTCATGATCAGGACACATAAAAGATTTCCTATTAGCACACATTACTTATTCAATATATTTTAGTTGATTCATTTTTTTCATGTCTTTACAGCACTGGAGTCAACATGCATCCAAGTGAAAAATATTCACAAAATTAACTTCAGACTTTTACATATAAAGTTAACGTGAAATATAAAAACTTTTATGTTGAGATTTGGGTTATATCCTGAAAATAACTCTTTAGATATATGAAATATATCTATATATTTATATATATAAACATTCATATATATAAATATATGAAACTAATATATATATATACAAATTTATATATGTATATATAAATATGTATATATTTATGTATAAATATTATATATATATATAAAAATCTGGAACAATTTTAGGCTAAAGCTTTTGAATAAGTGCTATTCATTGTGTATGGTTGCCAGAGTTGAAGCCTCACTTGGAATAATAAAGAATAGCTTTTTCTCTTTCTCTAAATATACTTCTATTAATTTTAGAATATGTTTTCTGGACTGAGTTCTCAATGTGGATGATTGAGTCATAGCAGAAATGTGCTGCTTATGTAGGATTTCTCAGCAAGCACTCACTTGGGTTGTTCATTTGGCAAGTGAGTCATTATGTTAAATACTACTTTCCCTTCCACTTATCTTTCTTGAGTCTTCTTCTTTATTTCAGTAGTAGATATAAGATTTATCTGAAAAAATGAATTATCTAGCTTATGCAGATTTCTACTTTATATTAAGTATCAATCTTTATTGTATATAAGGCAGGGTCATCTCTACATTACACTACATTTATTTTCCTCTATAAATATGACAGAAAAAAAGATTTAAGAACTATTTTAAAAAATTTGAGGTTATTTGTAACTGAGAACAGTTTGAAATTCATAGGAGAGGTGAAAAAAAACCAAAACACAGCCACACAATATTGCTGTGGAGGGAGACAAAGTTAGCATTCAGAGAACTTCCACTTATCCCCAGAGATAGCTAGTCAGAATGACAAAGGCTTAGGGCTCATTTCAATGAGCCGTGAGCATCTCTGTGGCATCCTCAGGCTGAGCACAGATGGTGGTGTTTCAAATCCATGTAGAGCATGACTTACAAAGGATGACAAAGCGCTTGACAAAGTCTTTGTGGTCACCATGCTACACAGCGTCTGATGGGGAGACGAAAGAGTTTCATGGACCATTAACATTTGAGAAATTGAACCAATACATAGAGAAGAAAAATGTTGACTAGTGACTCTGACTACTTTTCTCTAAGGACATTCAAAAGATCAAAGAACAAAGTAGATTTTGATGTTAAATATTTCGTGTTCTCATTCAATGAACATTTTTTTTGAGTACCTACTTATATGTCTGCCATCCTTCCATCACTGTGGGGAACACTAAGAGAGATAAGATAATCTGCTTTTTTTGTTAAAAGAACAACAAGAATTCATTCCTTTATTCACTTTTTATTATTTTAACCAAATTGAAAATAAGACTATTCATTTGGCCATGAAAATGATAGCTTTATTATTGATAACATTTCTTGCAGAATGACAAATCCTCTTACTGCTAATGCAGCATCTTTAAGAAGGCTGAGGATTAAAAGCACTATCAAGCAAGTCTTTTTTTAAAAATGTATTTGTGTGTGTGTGTGTGTGTATCTTTGTGAGTGTACATGCACATATGTGTGAGAATTCCTGTAGAGGCCAGATAAGTGAGATCCTTCGGAGCTGGAGTCATAGGCAATTGTACTGTGACCCAACTTAGGGTCCTCATGGTAGAACGGCAAGTGCTTTTAACTGTGGTTTTAGGTCTCCATGCTGGTCTTACTTCTTAAGCTCTTTTAAAGGAAAAAAATGAGAAAGAAGCATTCTAGAGTGGGACCTAGAGTGTTATATCAGTGGAAGCAGGCTCATGTGATTCTGGGGATAAAAATCTAATATACTATTTCCCAACATCTTCCTAGCCTGGGGTTCTAGTTTCTAAGTTCAAGACAAAATGACTGTGTACTTACTCCATTCATCAGTCTATCAGAAAGTCCATACTCCAGTCTTTGTAATGCCACTCTCTCAGAAGTACTTAGGTTGAGCCCTTGTATAGAATTTGAACTGGGCCAGACTAGTACTTCAGGCTAAAATGCATGCCTATTTTACAAGGTGTTGAAAGAACTCTCTGCTTTCTGTTTGGAGCTTCCCTCTTCAGTCCTCTTAATGATACCTTAAACCTGGATTTTTTCTTATTTTCCAACACCAAATCTTGTGAATAAAATCCAAATAGCTGAGGCTCACATCATGGAGAAACCTTCAATTCAGATGTGTTCCAATTGTCTCAAGTTCCATGGGAACAAAGATCAAATGGGTTGAAACAATCAAATTATCGTGACTTCCTAGTAACGTTAAAATTCATTAGTGTCCACAAATACACTTAAGATTTGAGAAATTTGGAAGTTGATGGAGAAAACATGATTTCCAGACTTGTCCTTACTTGAAATAAGACTCTTTGCACATCACCGAGCATCTAGTCCCATATCATGTCCTACTTGTTACTATTATTTTTCCTTTTCTATCAGCAAAGTGGAATTCAATGTAGTTGCTGTTTCTCACACACCTTCTGTTGTCAGCATGGTGGGTAATACTGAGGTTACCAAAGGTGTTGCCTTTTTCTTTGGCTTTCAACCAAGAACATAGGGTAAACAGAATGACATCTGGCATACCGAAGATCTCTACCTGGTTCAGCCCAAGCACAAACAATATTCCTTATTTTCTCTTTGGTCCAGTCATCCAGGTACACTGGTCCCTATTATCTCCAACAGAGAATATCTGAGTTCATCTCTGTTATTACCTGTGAACTTCCTTTCAGATGGGAGCCTTTTCCTGCCTCCTCAGAGAGATGGCTTTTAGGAGCTGGTTTTAAATCTCACATCTTTGTCTGAAACTGTTGATTTTTCTGGAAGAAGATAGTGAAAGCTCATACTGGAATCCCATTGTATTCATATTTATCTTCACTACAGTACTTGTCCCCTTATTTTAAAAAAGAAAAAAAATACCTTATTTCATTTGTTCATCTTCCTGTGGCAAATGATAATAACTTTGACTCTTTCAGATTCTTTAATAATGTATTTTATTTAGTTTATTGTTGTTATTGTGTTTGTATCTGGTGTGTGTGTGTGTGTGTGTGTGTGTGTGTGTGTGTGTGTAAGTTAGATGACAACTTGCTGGAGCTGTTTCTCTTCTTCTCTGTGAGTTCTGGGGCTTAAACTCAGGTCACCAGGCTTGCACAGTGAGCACCTTTGCCCAGTGAGCTACATTGCCAGTCAGCGCCTGTTTCTCTTTTTATGTACCTTACTCTGTGTGACATTAAGGGTTGTCTTACTCAGAACTAGGGTTTATAACCTTGCTCTTTAGTCCCTTTTCTGACTTGTTTGGCCAGTGCTTTGTTGGCAGTAATTGCAGAAAATTTGAAAATTCAAATATTCCTGGTTATATCTGTGTTTTAGGCATTGTCTTGAGAATATAACTGGGGTAGACTCATGGAGGATAAGGAAAGCCTAAGGCATGGACATTTTGCCCTAATTGTAGCTTCAAACTAGACCATATCAGCCAACAACCAGCTGCCCCAGACATGTAAGTCCAATAAAGTACAAAATAATTGCCACATAATGATCCAGACTATAACACCAGCTCAAAGGCTCATTGCTTAAATAAACACACACTATACTTCCTCAAGCCAATAAAGTGTTTTGGTTAGATTTCAGATAGCTATTTTGTGGACATAAATAATTGATACTCCTTCTGCTTTCACTATTAGAGAGTGAGTTTCCTAAGAGCAATGATTATGCAAGAGTCAATATTCTCCCTCCATACTTTCCCTAAAGTGTGCTTGCTTACCAAATGAAACAGTGCAGATAAATACATGACTCCTACACCTTCAAATTAGAGTGTGACAATGTTGTTTAAATTTGTCTTTGAAACATAGCTCACTTATTTTCCTGGGATAACATTCATAGTCAAAACTATTAAGAGAGAAGAAAGAACAAATGTGTAAGAAACAGAGAAGCAAGATAAAACAGAATTTGAATGAAATGAAATTGTTAGCAGTGGCAGAAAGAAGCATCTCAGAACTTTGAAAACAGCCTGAGGGATTTCCATTTAGGATTGGTGACAATTTCCTTTCTGCTGTTGTGGTGAAACACTTTGACTGAAAGGAAGGCAGGGAAAGAAAGGATTTATTTCAGCTTCTGTTTTCAGGTCATAGTCTATAATTGAGGGAAGTTAGAACAGGAACTCAAGCAAGAACTTGGAGGAAGGGATAATGGAGAAAAGTGCTTACTGAGTTACTTGTAAACTCACTGTTAGCTTAGCTGCCTTTCTTATACAGTCCAAGATCACCTGTCTAGAGATAGTGCTAACTTGGCTGAGCCCTTTCACATCAGTTAACAAAGAAGACCTTCATTGTTCATATATGCACCAGCCAATATGATCTGGACAATTTCTCAGTTGATGCATTCTTCTTAAATGACTCCAGGCTGCATCCAGTTGACAATTAAAGCTAAGTAGGTCAGGGACCTCCACTCTGGTAGAGGAACAAGCAACATACCACAACCACACTCCATCTACTGTGGGGTTGAATTAAGTTTGTCTGATGAAGGTCACATCTAGAGCTACTAACTCATTAGTAATCTCCTCAGTCAAACCTTCCACATCACTGTTTTGGCTCAAGAGGTTAATGGCATCTTTTATTTAAAATGAGTTTTCAAGTACTCTGTGATTCCAGCTGAGCTGGAAAATAAATTGCTCCACCTTTGACACAATAAAGCTATAAAACAGAAAAAAAACAATGTAAGTAATTTAATTCCATTTGCCAACACACACACACCATCCAACACACACACACTTTAGTTATATTCATTTGAAACACTTTCAGTGTTATTTCTAACTTCAGTCTTAAATAAATGCCTTTAAATTGCATTTCTGAACAGCCTTAAGCTCCTGAAAAAGTGAATAATGATATGGCAAGATCTTTGCGATCTTAAGGAGAGAAACATCCACAGTGAAAATCATTGGCAATAGTTCTCAACGTTGAGACAAAGATTATCCTTAACATTAAGGCTCTGCCCTGCAGACTATCAAAGCAGATTCTGAGACTTATGGCCAACTGTTGGGCAGAATGCATGGAATCTTATGAAAGAAGAGGGAAATAGTAAGATCTGGAGAGGACAGGAACTCCACAAGGAGAGCAACAAAATCAAAAAATCTGGGCACATGGGTTTTTTTCTGAGACTGATACTCCAACCAAGGACCATGCATGGAGATAACCTAGAACCTCTGCTCAGTTGTAGCCCACGGCAGTTCAGTGTTCAAGTGGCTTCCATAGTAATGGGAACAAGGACTGTCTCTGACATGAACTGGTTGGCCTGCTCTTTGATCACCTCCCCCTGAAGGGAGAGCAGCCTTACCAGGCCACAGAAGATGACAATGAAGCCACTCCTGATGAGATCTGATAGACTAGGATCAGAAGGTAGGAGAGGAGACCTCCCCTATCAGTGGACTTGGGGAGAGGCATGCATGAAGAAGGGAGTGGGAAGGTGGGATTAGGAGAAGGGGAGGGAAGGGTTTATGGGGGACACAAAGTGAATAAAGTGTAATTACTAAAAGTTAAAAAGTTTTCACAGGAAGCATGCAAACGCACTTTCTAGGTATTGCAGATCCTGAAGATCGTGTTGGTGCTGGTGAACGCCAGTGGTTGACTTGGTTGGCTCTGGAATCGACTAAGAAATCCACCTCTGTGAGGATCCACAAAGACCTGACTAACACAGACAACTGAGTGGAGAAAAGTGTTCTCAGAACGGGTGGAACCTTCCTGCAGCAGCCATGAGGTAAAGAAATGTCAGGAGAAAGCAGAGCTGCCTGTTGCCTGCCTTCACTTCTTCCAGTGAGCGCATCTATCTCATGGTAGCCCCTGTACTGCCGTCCTTCACTGGCACCAAAACCCAGCTTCTGTAGTTTCCAAACGTGGCCTTCCATTTATGGGGTCTTTTTACTATATTGTCTTTCATAAGCTCTCTAGGAAACCGCCAGGCCCACATTGCCAAATTGGCAATGCTAAAGCATCCAGCCTGGTAGAATAAACAGCTACTGAGTTTTCAGCCAGCCGTTGCTGGATTATAGCGCCTACACAGTGTATGCCCATGTATCAAAAATCTCCTTTGGAAAACTTTCACTCTATCTCTTCTGTTCCTCCAGAGCAGTGGTTCTCAGCCTGTAGGTTGAGCCCTTTCGTGCTGAATATCAGATATCTCCCATGTCAGACACTCATATTGTGATTCATAACAGTAGCAAAATAACAGTTGTGATGTAGCAACAAAATGATTTTATGGCTACAACATGAGGAATTGTATGAAAGGGTTGCAGATTTAGAAAGGCAAATTGAGAACTACTGCTCTAGAGAATTCTGTCCTCTAGAAAACCAGGACTAAAAATTGTATGAGATCATTTACATTCTCCCCTTTCCTCAAGTTTGGCTTAAGATGAATGGAAAGTGAAAGTGTCACTACTTGTCCATGATGCTCTAAGCAGGTACACTGATTGTCTTTCCCTTGATCATTGGTCATGGGATGATTCTAGATCTGAGCTACGAACATGATCAATATAACCTGAACAAAGACATAATTCAACTTCATATAGAGGACCACTGTCTGCACTTCAACATTTAACTGCAAGGAAACCAGAGAGTTGAATAAAAAGCATCCAGAGAGAATGTCAGAATTTAGGTGTATAGGATGATGGGACTTGGACTCATGTGTTTGCTCTCTACAACGATAGAGGTTTTTCAGAGTGAATAAACTAACTCCTATACAAATGGATTCCTTCAGCAGAATTTTTCCTGATATAAAAAAAGCAAACACTTGAGGAAGGGTTTAAGACCAAGTGGACTCCACATGACATTTTATTCTCTCTGTTTTAATAGTTATTTTACAGTGTTGCAGCTCCGAAGGTAAAGGCACCCTGATAGTCAGGAGCCAAGGAATACCACTAAGTCAGACCTTACAACAAACCTCACACAAGAGATTTATTGGGAGGAAAACCCCAGAAGGGTGGCTGCCTCTGCTTGGATGAGAAACAGCAGGGAAATAAGCAGACACAGGATAGATAGATAGATAGATAGATAGATAGATAGATAGATAGATAGATAGATAGATAGATTATGCATATCTCTATATATATTTATAGCAGAGCTTTCTACCATGGAGATTTCCAGGGTGAAGATTGGTAGAATTTCAAATCCCAAACTTGGGGGAGCTCAGTGATTGGTGGGTTTTTATGGCAAACTCAAGGATCGGTGGGTTTTCCTGTTCAGGGTTTGGAGGATTTTTTTTTCTTGTAGTGTGGGATCTGGCCATTCTCCTACCTCAGGGCTGGGAATGACTTTAATAGCCCTTTGAAAACAAATGTGAGGGCCATTAGGGAAATCTCATAGGTGGGCCTGGCCACTTTCCTGCCTTGAGAGTTTACAAGGTTTACAAATTATAGAAAGTTTACAAAGAAAGTCCATGGCAGGGAAAGCCTTCTCTTCCACTTGAGTTGGCATGAATAGTTAACAGTTGTGTTACATTGATTTTAATGAGCCCACGTGTCCACCTCTAGAACGCTATGAGAAATTAGACTATAGATTCACTTCAAAATGGACAAGAAGCCAGTTAAATCTGTCTTTTTTCTTCTGCTTAAGGCTGGCATTTGAAAAGAAGGACCCTTTTACATTTTATGCTGTGATATAACCTAAAAAAAATATTAGAACATTCCGCAATTAAATTTTAAAATGAAGTGTTTTGAAGGCAGAAAGAAAATGATGTGAGAACTCCTTTGACAGAAAAATGGCAAGCAGGTAGAGAGAAGACTTAAGCATGCCAGTTGAAGAAAAAAAAAACCTGTAATTCCAAATGATACATTAGATAACAATGGCTGTGGGAGTCATTTTCTTATTTCTTGGGTAAAAGCTGTTTAATGATTAAAACGTTTATCTTTTTTTTTTTTTTGAAGTATAGTTCAAAACTCTGTGCCAATTCTCTGAAGGTTCAAAAAGGTATTTATTTTAAAATAAAAAAGGGTAACAGATTTCCAACTGTACAAATCATAATTGAAAAGCAACATATCCTTAGAGCTTTGTAGGGGCACACTCTTGTGTCATGGCTTCTCTTGATGGCAGCTTCCAGTGGTGATAAACTTCTAGTTCTGATAAGCATTTCAGAGAAAATGTAAAAAAAAAAAAATCTTCCTGTGTTAATGCAGCCAGTTTTGTAATTTAATTCTATCCTAAGGCATGTCTAGAATTTCAGAGGGGAAGAGTAAAAAAAATCTTCATGCCATTCAGGAAATTAGTTTCAAACTTGCCTCTGGGGATAAGAGGTCCTTTCCTGGAGGGAGATTTTAGATTATCTCTCTTCCTGTCTGTCTTAGCTTCAGTTTGTGGTGATGGAGAAAGGGAGAGGTGTGTTATGGAGGGGCAAGAGGGCTCCAGCTCTTCATTGTCAGATCTGGATTGCACATTAAAGACAAGTCTCCACAAAGATATTATTTATTTAAAACTTTCAGTGTTGATCATCATTGACACAGGATTCTAAATGTCAAGTACTGGGTTTTGAGAACACCTAGTCTCATTTCGTAAGTAGTTGATTCAGCAGTCTTACAGATTCTGACCTACCAGTCTGCAAGCATTCCACACTGCTCTCTGATTGTAAAATGTGGTCTGGGAGGTAGAAAAAGGAGTTTGTGATTGAAATATGTTCAGGTTTTCAGCATGTTAGGATAATCATACATCCTTCACTCTGTTACATGATATCCAGTGTTGGATATAAGCTGTTTTTCTCAGGCTCATGTGTTTGGACACTTGATTCATAACTGCTCATGTTTGTCTAGGGGCTTGTGGAAAATCCAGGAGGAAATGTCTTTCTGGAGGAAATGGGTTGCTAGACTAGGGCTGGTCTCAAGACCAGCTATTGGTCCCAGTCACTTTCTCTGTTTGATGGTCTAGTGAGATGTGAATATTTATCCATAAACACCTGCTACCACAGCTGTAAACTGCCTACACTATTGTATTTTCTATGTTGTGGTAAAATATACTTTCAAACTGGAAACTAAAATGTGTCCTTCTTTGCTCATGTTGCTTCTCATCAGGCATTTAGTCACTGTGACCAGAAACATAGCTAATGCACATGATAATAGTTTAGTATTTCTAAAGATGTAAATCACCATAAAACAACAATGCTGAAGGATACTAGGTTTCTCTTTGAACAGTTACCATGCTATTATCAGCTAACAGACACATCTCCATGAGTATTATTTATTGATCAATCATTCTGTATTGAGGGTTTCTAAGAGGCTCAATTTATTTGTATTGTTAAGAAATGAGAAAACTGAGGCTCAGAGGTTTTTAGTACCTTCTCTAAAATTATTTAGTAGAGTGGCATTCTCAGATCTATATTTTATCATCTCATGATGTTTCACTATGTCACATTATTCCCTCCCACTTTCTCTTTTGTCAGTTCTGGGGATCAGATCCTGATTATAACAGATACCAGACAAGAGCTTCACCATGGAGCTTCAACCTCATCTGCAATGACATCATTTGGTTACAGCAGTTAGGTTCAGCTTTCCCAAAGTATTCCCTCACAATAATGCCTTAAAGTTAGCTAGTTTACTGCTCTCAAATGTTATAGTTCAGACTTCAATGTCTGAGTCTGTGTTGACTCTATGGTATTAGAGCATTGGGCTCTTCATATCACATTTCTCTTCCATCATCAGTGGATGTTGTCTTTGTTAAGTGGCTCAGGAAGGCCTATCACCTTCTACTTTATGGAAAGTGAGCAGGAAAATGGATGAAAGGAGGGCATAGACACTTTTACTCATTAATCACTGACTTAAATTAACCCGTTTACTCATGCTTAGTTGCAAAGAAACATGGGAAATGAAGTTGTTATTATGGCCCTGAGATTAGATGAAACCAATATTAGGAAGAAATCCCATTACTGTGGGAAAACAAGTGAGTAATTAGAAGTTCATCAAAGACCTCCCTAGGGACATCCATATAACAGTGCCTACTTGCTTCCTTTTAGCAGGGATTCTAAGGTCCTGAGAGGCAATGGAAATTAACAAAGGCTACACATAATTTGGCAGCATGGAAAGTTCTAAATCCAATTTTCCTAACCTAAGGCTTACACCTTAACTACCATCTCATTTACCTGTCAAACTTCAGTGTTTCTGTTGAAAAAAAAAATCCTGACCAATTCAGGGAGGTGTTTCCAAATTATGTCAAATAAGTCATTTCCAGGTTCCTAAAGATATTTTATAATATTCCATGAATCCATTTTAAAATACAGAAGTATTTACATTTTTTATACTTCATAGAAGGGTTTTTAAGAAAAGATTTTTAAAAAGCTTTTGTCATAGCTGAAGAAACAGTAAAGGACAATATAATTTTCTTGTAGAAAGAGAGTGAGAATCAATCTCAGAATTTAATAATACTGTGCACTTCAGCTAGATTGTCTCAGAAATCATTGGAGTTTAGTTTTAGTTAAAATATGATGCGACACAAGCTGATTGTATCCCCACACTCTCATGTAGGTTTTGGAAAGCAGTGGTATGCAGAAATCATTCTTGGGTAGTGAGATGTTTTTGTTCTCTGACCAATTCACAAGCTAATTCCGATTCTTGAATACAATGCTTCTGAGCACACTAATTGAGAAAATAAAATAACTTGCTTTGAGCAGTCATCAGCTGATTCTAGAGAAGATCCTTGAAAGTAGTGGTTGAACAAGCAACAGAGTGTGCAGGCAGAGAAAACATAACCAGATCAAAGTGGGGCAGTTTCAACCAGTGGTAATATTATCTATCACTCTTATCTCTATTCAACGAAGCATCAGTTGCTTGGGATTCCATGAATATTTAGTATAACTGTCCATCAATATCTACTTAGTGTGTCTCTTGATGCCATGTTTTATGCTCTGTGAAGTATATTCCTGTGTAAGACATGATTTCATCTGAAAAACAACTCACTGAAAAAAGAAGAAATGTGAGTCTAATGTATTTAGATAACAAAATTAGCTATGAAAAAATATCATGGAATATGATGATTACATTAAGAGGAGCAAAATAATGAGCCATATTTGACTATGAATTTAGTGTTTGTCTTCGGGGACAGTCACTCAAATGTATACTTCCTGGGCAGAAGAGCATGCACCAAAATCTGGAATAAGCTCACCAATATCCCTGTGAAAACTGAAATAATATCCAGTCTAGAAGCTGGAAAGTTTAGGTAATTAGACTTTTGGTTCACTGTGTACAGTCAAGTTTTTAAAAATATGAGGTTTGGAGCATTTTAGTCCTAAGAAGTCATAGTGCCCGAGTTCTGCCTAACTCTTCTGCTTCTCATTTCCATCAGCCTTTCTGGTCTATGGTTATGATTCTGCTTCTTTTACACCTTAATCATTATTCTTGTTTTAAGCTTTCTTTTGGAACTACATTGAGCTGGAAAGATGGCCTGGCAATGATTAAGAGTGCAGACTGTGGATGTGGAGAGATGGTTCAGATGTTAAGAACACTGATTTCTCTTCCAGAGGTCTGGAGTTCAGGTCCCAGCAACCATATAGTAGCTCACAACCATCTGTAATGGGATCTGGTGCCCTCTTCTGGTGTGCACATGCAGGTGGATTACTATGTAAATAATAAATTAATCTTTTTTATTTATTACAACCTATTCACTTGTATCGCAGCTGTAACCCCCTCCCTCGTCTCCTCCCAGTCTCACCCTCCCTCCCTCTTCCTCTCCTACACCCCCCTTTTTAATTTATTACAGTTTATTCACTTTTAAATAAATCTTAAAAAGGACCCTGGGTAAGATGATCAATCCTCACTCAGAAAGGCAAATGCAATGGACATCGGAAAAGGGAGAAAACAGGGAACAGGACAGGAGACTACTACAGAAGGCCTTTGAAAGACTCTACCCAGCAAGGTATCAAAGGAGATGCTGAGACTCATAGCCAAACTTTGGGCAGAGTGCAGGGAATATTATGAACGAAGGGAGATAGAAAGATCTGGAGGGTACAGGGGCTCCACAAGGAGAGCAACAGAACCAAAAATCTGGGCACAGGAGTCTTTTCTGAGACTAATACTCCAAACAAGGACCATTCATGGAGATAACCTGGAACCCCTGCACACATGTAGCCCATGGCAGCTCAGTGTCCAAGAGGGTTCCCCAATAATAAGAACAGGGACTGTCTCTGACATGAACTCATGAGCTGGCTTTTTGATCACCTCCCGCTGAGGGGGGAGCATCCTTACCAGTCCACAGAGGAAAACAGAGAAGCCAGTCCTGATGAGACCTGATAGACTAGGGTCAGATGGAAGGGGAGGAGGACCTCCCCTATCAGTGTACTTAGAGAGGAGGAGGGGAGGGAAAATGAGATTGGGAGGGAATGAGGGACAGAGCTACAGTTGGGATACAAAGTGAATAAACTGTACTTTATAAATAAATAAACAAATAAATTAAAAGAGTACTGACTGCTTTTCTAGAGGACTTGGGTTTAATTCCCAGCACCCAGATGATGGCTCACAACTGTCTATTACTCTAGTTGCAGGGGATCCAACAAACTCCTCTGGTCTCCATGGGCACCAGGTATACATGTGGTATACAGACATGAATAATGTGAAAGCACCATAAGCAAGAATTTAAAACAATTAAAATAAAAGAATTATACTATGTTTCTGGTTGTGACAGGGTATTGCTCACATGAACTCACTGTAGTAATGGCAGTATGAACAACGCTTGTAAAGATCAAGGCAGCTAAGATTCCAGCATGGGTTGGAAGTGACTCATGTAGTTTGCACCCATAGCTGAGGACCTATTTTCAGTTGTCAGTTACAGAGAGGGGAAGAGGTAGTTTTCTTCAGACGTGACCCCTGACAGGCTGCGACCCAGGGCCCTGTGTGTAGGGGTCTGAAGGAGAACTTAAGCTCATGTGTTTGAACACTTGGTTGCAAGTTGCTTGCACCGTGTGGGGAAGTTTAAGTGTCGTGGCCTTGTTGGAGGTACTATGTCACTGAAGGTGGGTTTTGAGATCTTACAGACTCTGTATCACTTCCAGTTTGCTCTCTTTTTCTGCTGTGCTTGCTGTTCAAGATGTGATTTCTCAGCCAGCAGTTTCTGCCAACATGCTTACTGATTGCTGTTATACTTATTCAACATGTAGATTTTATCCCCCTTGAAACGTAAGCCAAAATAAACTCTTTTGTGAATTATCTTGGCCTTGGTATTTCATTACAGAAAGAGACGAGTAGCTATACCCAGTGCTTAGTCTTCTATCCACATGCAAACTGGCAAAACTCTTTAGACTCAACAAATTTTACAAAGAGTATTTGAAGTTCAGAAGGGTAACGCTCATAGGCAGTATTATGGGAGGAGTTAGAGAGGATGGAGTAGGGTGGATTTGATAAAAATATAAAATTATGTAATTGTATAAAATTATTTTAACGTTTTATATATTATTATTTTTATTTTAAATATTATTACATCATTTCCCATTTTCCCTTTCATCTGTCCAGCCTTACCTATGTCCCTTTAATCCAAGTCTTCTTGTGTCTCCATCATTATTCCCTCTCAAATTGATAGCTTTTTTCTTTTTGATTACATGCATAAATATATAAATCTAATCAGATAAGTTTGTTTTTGTTGTCCATGTGTATATAATTTCAGGGCTGACTATTTTATGTTGGATAACTAATTAGGCGGCTCATCCCAGAAAAGATTAATTTTCCCTTAGTATCATTATTTACTGGTAGTTCACTGTCCAGGAGTAGGACTCCATGAGATATACCTTCCGTATTAGCCTGTCTATTGATATTGTCATTGATAAGGCCTTACTTAGGTAGCCATATATATATAGCTTCCCTATAATTTTTAGGAGACACAATATCACATCTGATTTCTTAGTCCTTTAGCTCTTATAATCTTTCTATGAAGTTTCTATGAAGCTTTTATAATCTTTCTGTGAAGTTCTCTGGGCCTTAGGAGCAGGAGTTGAAGTATAGATGTTTTCACTGGGGCTAGGATTCTCGTGATATATTGATAAGATCATTGACTCAATCCCATTACAATAGCTTCAAAGACATTCAACTATCTTAGAGTAAACTTAACCAAGAAGATGAAAAACCTCTACAGTGAAAATTTTAAATCTCTGAAGAAAGAGATTGAAGAAGACATTAGAAAATGAAACAATCTCCCATATTTATGGATCAGTAGAGTTAATGTTGTGAAAATGACAATTCTGTCAAATACAGTTTATAGAACAAATGCGATCTCAATAAAAATCCATATAACTCTCACATAAATAGAAAAAACATCTATTTTAAATTTTAGATGAAGTTCTTAAACAATAAAATTTAAATATTGAATGGAAATATAAAAACAAAGAGTTATACTTTAGGCTGATGAAATGGCTTAGCAAGCAAAGGCATTTTCTGCCAAGCCTGAGTTTGATCCCTGGAATCCCCATGGTAGGAGAGAACCCATTCTCATATGTTGCCATCTGATCTCTGCTTTAGGTATCCTAGCACATGTTGCTGCCTGTGTGTGTGTGTGTGTGTGTGTGTGTGTGTGTGTGTGTGTGTGGTGAGGGGGAGAGAAATAGAAGTAAAATAAAAGAATTGAACTTTGTCATCCTGTCTTCTAGAAACCATGCCCTGTGGTCAGGAGAGATAGACTAACTGCAATACAAACAGACATAGATGCAGACATATACATGAGCATATCTAACCCTTGGCACTGGAAAGCTATGATTCATATGTGGTCAAGTACTCAGTACAGTGCAAAGTTTTTGTGAGCTGCCTTTTGCCTTTGTGTATATTCGCTTTGACTTCTTCAGGTTGGACTCAGTAAGTTCATGGAACTATTCATATCTTGTTTCAGTGTTCTTAGATCTGCTTGTTAACACTCCATTTTAATAGTGGTTACTGACATTTCATTCACATGTCTTCAAGTTGTACACATATATGAACTTGCCTTAACTTTGGATCCTTAGTCTTCTTTGACATAATAAATGATGTTTTAAGCTTGATCTGTTACATGAGTGTGGTGCACATGCTTGTGTATTTGTTTGTGTGTGTATATGTGTGTATATGTGTATATGCATATGTGTGTGTATGTGTATTAAGGAAATCCCAAACATTCGATTTTACTATTGAAGACTCAGGAACCAGATGCAGGGGTGAAAATCTAGTAGTACAGAGAGGCAGAGAAAGTGCCACCTGATCTTCCTACTCAACTGATGTCCCAGAAGGAAAAAGCCCAAAGCCTGTTCTTCTCATGCTCCCTTAAAAAACCTTCAACTCAGAGTCCTTTCTTTCTGTTTAATCTCTATCAGCTGGTTACTTGCTCTGATTCTTGACCTAGGGTTAACTTTATTTAATTCTGTTTACAGATAACTTTTAGATTAAAGGTGTGTGCTAGGGATGAGTCATACTACAAGTACTTCTTTATAGTAATCAGAAAGCTCTTGGGTTAAAGGTGTGTGTTAGGGCTGGGCCACACCAAACAAGAAACCAGTTTTTACAGTTCACAGTTTTGGGGTTTGCAATGGGACCAAATCTCCTGCAACAGAGGCTAGAAGTTATTCAGTAATGCAAGCTCTCTTGATGAGCCCTGAGCTTGCTGATCTGGCTAATTCAGCAGGTTTACTCTTCACTGAACTTTTCTTGCTGAGCCATCTCCCAAGTCCTAGAGTCAAGTATTTTAATTTGTTTTGTGTATTATGAATATAATTATATTAAAGACTTTAGAAAGGTAAATTTAATATTTTATCACTAAATGAGTGAGGGAAAAACCTGATCAAGCAGCAGCACTCAGCAAGGGTTTTACTTGTAATGGGCTCTTTCTCTCAAGCAAAACCAAAATATCAGCAAGAATTTTAATGTAGTGTTATTAAAAACAGGAGAAACCCTGAAATAACTATTGCAGTCTCTGTATTGTGCCATAAAATCACAAATATAGGACTTTGCAATAAAAGACAACATAATTCTACTTTTATTGTTTTAGTAGATTTACGGCAGAAACTATATTACATATCATTTTCAATTTTGTTTATTAGTTTTCTTCTGTATTTCTCAGGGCTTGTCCATTCTGATCCAGTGACCTATTATACATTTCTCTAGACAGTTCTCAACTATCAGACATATACTATTTCCTAATGATTCTAATAAGACCTGGGAAAGTACCAGGGCTAAGGATCAAAGAGCTTTACTGAGAATTTGAGTTTGGGAAATCACATATATGATTAGTTACTTTAAGATCCTGCTGTCTTTATGGATTATGTCTTGAAATGTGAGCTAAAATAGACTCTTCCTTCTTTGTGTTGCTTTAGCTTATTACAGAGTATGGAAAAAAGTAAGTTAGGAAACATTAAAAAAATAAATTTAAGAAATTATTTCCCACCTCCTCCCTTCCCTTCTCTCTCTCTTCTCCTTCTGCCTCCCCACTTTGTCATCTTGCTTTGTATCTAGGAAAGCCTTAAACTTAGCCCTGAGGCTGCTGTGAGTAATGCCAACACATCAGACTCCTCTTTATCTTTTTATTTGCTTAAGAAATTATTCATCCAAAATTTGAAAAATCAGGAACAATAGAAAATATCAATTTTAAACAAAGAGCAGCAGTGTTATGCAGCAGGGAATTCTTTTCTTGAGTAGCTATGCTTTCTTCCTGAGTTCTCAGGACAAGTTTTTATGGAATGCCAACATTTTTCTTTGGCAGCCTGTTCATTGTTTTGCAAACATGCAGGAACCCCTACCTGGGTTAGAGACATACCCTAAAGAGGTAATTTTTCCTGCAAGAAATGATCTCTTCTCCTTATATTCAGAAGTTTCTAGTGGCGGGGTAAAATATTAAAATACTGTTATGTAAATCCAGGTTTTATGATGCTTGCAAAAAATTTGCTAATTGGAGATTAAAAAACCATTGTATGTGAAGGTGATGGCATAGCTGAGAAGTGGTTCTGTTAGAGATAAGGTTCTTCATGGAAGAAATAGGGTGCTCAGAAGGTCCCTGTTTTACTTCATCAGCAATAGGTGACATAGAATTAATCAAGAAATCACTTAAATAATTAGAAAAGAAGCAAGGACATGTCAAATGTGTCAAGTGCTTCACAGGGAAACTCTTCAGGCAGATGATGATGAGACTGATGGCAGTTGGGGCCCTCAGCATCTTGCTTGTGCAGCTGGAAAGCACATCTAAATAGCACCTGTGCTTCTGTTAAAAATAAAATGAAGAAACCAATCTATGGTCCTCAGCCAGGTAATTTTCCAGGCCAAAATTCTTCCTATGCTCTAGGAATTCTGCTGTTCTAAATAGGTTAATCAATAGAAAGGGTGAGTTCTGAACAAATGCCTGAACTGAAATGGTAATGATGAATAGCTGAGAAAGGGAAGGAAGCTGGCAGCACTGCACATAGTCATTTCTGCTGGTGGCAGGGACTCTCACACCCTATCATGCATTTCTATAGTTTGCCTTGTTAGGGAAGTTCCACTCATGCACAGAAAATACCTTGCCTGGCCTCAGGGGATGAAGATATGCTCAGTCCTGATGTGACTTAATGTGCTAGGAAAGGTTGATATGGGGGGAGGGGCTTCCCTTTTCTGGGGGGAAAGGAAGAGGAAAAGGGGAGAGGGAGGAAGAGGGACCTGGGAGGAGAGGAGGGAGGGGACACCCTTGGGATGTAAAGTAAATAAAGAGAAGTAAAGTAAATAAAAAAGAAAGATAAATTTTAAAAAATGAGAGGTCTCCCCCCCTGCCCAATCCTACACACAATTTGAAGAATTTCCTGTTTGGAGCAGTGAGGGAATGAAGAAAAGACAGACAGTGTAGAAACAACAGAAACACATACAGAAAAGCTGAAATCAGGTGGTATGTGCACGATGATGGAGATGCCAGGAAACAGTGTGCTCATTTTATATATCCGAATCAGCGAGGTGGGTTTGTTGTACTCATCTAAATATTGAGGCAGGTTTAAGAATATAGGTGAACAAAAAGGCAGTCTTAAATAATCTCGGTAGACGGTCTTTGTAGGGGAGCAGTCTTAGGCTGCAGTCATTCTGGTAAAGAAAGCTGGTTGATAATTTCCTCATACACTTAGACCAGAGGAAAGCTTTGTTAATTTCCTGAACCCACCTAGGAAAGATTTTCCATTCCCATGGGTCTGAGACTTTGGGGTCTTTGACGTGACTGTGCTCATGTCAATAGTACACATTCCTTCAGAGCTTCCTCCACTCCCCAAAGTGTTTATGGGTATGTGTGTTTGTCTGTCTGAGAGCAGACCATGTGTGCAGGTGTCCTAAGAGAGTATAGAAAAGGGTGTCAGATCTTATGGAGCTGGAGTTAGAGGTGGTTGAGAATTGACCAGCATGGTGTGAGGAAATAAACTCAGTCCCCTGGAAAAGCAGCAGACACTCTTAGAGTCACCTCTCTAGCCCGAGTCTCTGAGACTACTATTCCAAATTTTAATTTGTCATTCACTAGATGAATAATGCCAGCTTGTTTTCAAGCCTGTCTAACTGAGATTCATCTTTCTTGTCTGCACAATGGAAATATGAGTATTGGTGTTATGGAACCTAATGGGCAATATTAGGCACTCAGCATGGTAGCTATTATTATTGTTTTGCAATGACAGGGATTCACTCTTTCCTTCAGTGTTTTTTGAGTGCTTACCATATTCCAGGTTTCTTTAGGTCCAGGGTAGCATTGTCATGAATATCTACAGCCATGTGTGTCCAACTCATGGTCATATGTAGCCCAGAATAGTTATAAATGTGGTCCTACACAGAATTGTAAACTTGCTTAAAAAATTATGAGAGTCTTTGTGTATCTATATGCTTTTTCCCCCTGAAACTGGATGTCAGTATTTGCCAGTGTCAACTTTGTAGACGAAAGCCTTGTGCGGTAACGTCAAACGATCCAATGTGGTAGTATGCTGTGTGTGTAGATCCTGAATGCTGCGTTCCCTCGGTCGTAATCAGTGGAAATTCTCAAATATGAAAATGGCTTTATTGCTTTTTGATAGTCAAGAAAGATAGCTCTGTGACTAGAAGTGCAAACTGCTCTTCCAGAGGACCCAAGTTCAAGCCCCAGCACCAATATTGGGAAACTCAAAACCATTTTCAAAACCATTGTTCAAGCATCTGCACACACACACACACACACACACACACACACACACACACACACACAC
>NW_026596073.1:17210361-17311194 GCF_907164565.1 Psammomys obesus
ACACACACACACACACACACACACACACACACACACACACACACACAGAAAAACTCAGTTATATGTTGCTTTGACTTTCTCAATGACAATCTATGGGCTCTCACATGTATAAGAACTTACATTGTCTTTTTATGTGCTTACTAAGATAAGTGACTATAAGACTCTCCTGTGATTCTTACACTCTCACCATGTAAGGATCACTTTGTAGGGCATCGTGGAATAGATTTCTGAGACAAACCTCCAGAATTTTCAATTAGAAGGTCTGGACAGTGCCTGAGAATCTGCATTATGAACAATAATCACAATGAATGCTGATCCTAGAGGTCTGGGGACCATGTGGTGAGAACCACCACAGACTGGCAAGCAAGCCAGTCTGACTTCTGTCAGAGGCTGCGATTACAGTAATGTGGCAGTTCTATACTTTATAACAAGTGACTTCCCATGTAGTTTCATTTTATCCTCCCAGCCATCCTGGGAGGTAGGCATTAGTAGTCCTAATTTATAGATGAGGGTTGTACTATAGCCGGTTCTGATTTTTATCTTCTAACAGGCTGTGAGTTCTTTGAGACCAGATTCATATCATATTCAATTTATGTCCTCAATACATAGCTTGGTATTTGGCAGGAAGTGTTTGCAGAACGAATAAAGGGATATCGTCCAAGTCTCATAGAAAGCTTTCATCAAGCCAGGTTTTGAACCAGGACTCTTTCCATCTTAGTCCAGGTCTTTTTCTACCTTTGGATTTACCTCTCTCTCTCTAACTATCTGTTGGAAGGACCCTGCTGTCTGAGGATGCAGTTCTCCCAGTCTGGATGGCCATTTTGAGCTTGGCACTAGATGGAAGAGTCCCTCCTCTCCCTAGCAGGGACTCTTACTGGCCTGACCTCATCTGGAGAATGTTTTTAGTCATAGATGCCTTTAACCATGTCTGATATGTGGCCTTTAACACAGTTTCCTGCTAGGTCTCACTCACATCGCTGTGTCTATAGAATAATTAGGTACTGTGATACTATTCATAGGAAAGGAGCATGTTGCTTAATGCAAACCAAGCATCCTTGAAGTGCCTCATCGAAACCAATTATGTTCACCTGTCCTGGGAGCCACCTACCTACTTCCCAAAGACTATGTAGCCTTTGTTCGCCTCAAATAAAGTTGAACTATCTCCCCGAAGTGGTTCCCAGAGGTCATTTTTCTCATGCTCATGGCCTTCAGAGCCCTGTGCCTCTCACTCTGCTCCACCTGCCTTTGTAGGCTGGTGGCCAACAGGTCCTTAGGAAAGAAGAGACCCATATCTATCTATCTGTTATCTATCTATCTATCTATCTATCTATCTATCTATCTATCTATCTATCTACCTATGTATCCTGTTTTCATACTTTAGAAAGCAAAGAAGCAGTTTTTCTGTTTTATCTTCAAAAATTAGATTTAAAGGCCATTTAGCCAAGGTGTTTAGACTTTGACTTTTAACTATTAACCGCAAAAATACATGTATTATACATTTAATTTTTTTCTTTTAAAATTTACTCATTTTAATGAAAATGTAATTATATCACTTTCTGCCATTCCCTTTCCTCATTCTGGTCCCTTCCATGTTCCCTCTCAAATTAATGGCCACTTTCTCTTTGATTATTATTGTTATATATAATGACACAAACATATACATATAACTTAATATGTTCTTTTAGTGTTGCATAGCGCTGCCCACTTGATACTGGATAACCAATTAGGGGGCTCCTTCCTGACTGACTAATTCTTCTTCTCTCAGCAATCATTAGTTGCCAGAATTTTTTTCTGCCTGGGGCAGGGGCTGGTGATCTTTATTTTGAGTGGCTGTTTCTGGTGGGAAAAGTAACTGCTCGCTATACAGTGCTCAACAGGGATTGCCTTAGGGAGGGTTTTATGATTGTGAAGAGACAATGTGTCCACAGCAACTCTCATAAAGTAAAACATTTAATTGGGGTTGTCTTGCAGTTCAGAGTTTTAGACCATTGTGATCATGGTGGTAAGCATGGTGGCATGAAGACAGACATGGGGCTAGCTGAGAGTGCTACATGCAGATCTGCTGGCAGCAGGAAGAGAAAGTGACATTGGACCTGGCTTAAAGCATTTGAAACCTCAAAGCCCACCCTAAGTGACACACTTCCTGTAACAAGGCCACACCTACTCCAGCAAGGCTACATGTCCTAATCCTTTCAAGTAATGCCACTCCCTATGAGCCTATGAGAGCTGTTTTCATTCAAACTACCACAGTCATGTTAATCATCAATGGAAAAAGTTATTATTTTAATATTTTGTTAAGTATTAAAGACTCACAGAAATACACACAGAAACAGAAGTGAACAGTACTCGTTTTGTATAACATAATTTAGAACACTGCAAGCCCGAGAGCTAAGTGTTTTATTTCTTTGTAAATAACTCATCGAGCACATGTCTTTGTCTTACTTTCTGACTTTGGGTAGGGCTGACCATCTTTAGTATGCTCTGAGAAATTGTCATATTCTTTTTTAACTTTAGATCAGCTTTTGTAGTCTCGTTTACTTTCAGCTGTGGAGTATTTTTGATCATTTTGATCATCCTTCCTTTCTTTTATCCTTCCCTCCTTTTTGTCTTTCTTTTTTAATTATTTCCTTCTCTCCCTCTTTCTTTGGTGTCATGTCTTTTAGGGCATCGTTCTTTTCCAGTCAACTACTCTCTTCATGTGTCTTAATAAATTTCCCCCTAGTTTTTCTGGTTACACATATGAAGTCTCTTGAATAGCACTAACATTTTAGCATACTTTTCTTCTATATCTCTTTGAAATCTGGGTATAATACTCACAGCAATATCTCTGTCTTAGCTCTGGCTTTCCTAAATATTTTGATGTTAGTCAATTTGTGCCAACTTGTAACATGATGCAAACTGCTTTCCTAGAAATAAAAACCATCTTAACTACTTTATGATTCTAATTTTTTTTAAAAAAATGTAGGAACTACATTGATTTGGCTTGACTGCAGACAAAATTGATTGAGATTTGCATTTTAAAATTGGTTTGCAATAAAAAATAGACGTTGACGCTCTATTTTAATTCATTCTATTCTCTAATGTTCTAATTCAATTCAAAGCAACATTCTATCCCCCACTCAATTTATGGAAAAGCAATTGGAGCAAGTTGACTGTGTTTTTCCATTATTTGAAAGTTTTCACTATGGATATTATAATGGCACAAATCAGTCTTGTTCTAAACTTCCTTAGGAAGTTCACTCATGTTTTCAAAAAAGATACAATTTCATTTCACTTTTTGTGTTTTCAGGGAGCTTTCTCTCACCTTCGTCAGTTTGTTCTTCGGGATCGGCCATATTTGTAAACTATCGTGCGGTGTCATCCTTTGCAGACAAGGGAGCAATGCAGCTCACAAGTTTCTTGAGTGTGAACTAAATGCCATGGGGCAAAGCCAAATATCTGAGAGATGGTGAAAGGAAAGATATTGGAAGTCCATTTGCAATGCCCTGTAGTTTTTCAGTCTTGGTGACTGGACTCCTGGGCTGAAGAGTCAGCAATGAAGTGTTTACTTTACACAAATACTGTAGCTGCAGCTAATATACTTTCTTTGAAATCTGAACAATGTTGCTAAGGCTCAATAACGTTTAACTATGGCAAATGAATCGCAGGTAAAACAAGAATGCCAATGGTTAGAAAATAATTATCTCCCATGTCAAAATGAGTAAGATTTGTATAATTCCAGGTTCACTATTATGAAAATAACATGCAAAATATCATCCTTTAAGTACTGTCTACTTATTTTTTTTTAAGCTTGTTTATTGATGGGATCATTTGGGAGCTGTTTGCATTTATATTTTTGGAGGATGGGCAGGGGTAACAGGCTAGAGGAATATATATTTCATGAAAACAGAAGGTGGAAGTATTTGAAGTCATAATTCAGAAGGTGGAAGTATTTGACGTCATAATTGTTACATTATTATTATTATTATTATTATTATTATTTATAAAACTGTGTTTGTTTCTTAGTTTTCCTCTTCACCTGGCTACCACACAAATAATTGAGACTCTTTTACATATGTTCACTAATAAGCTTAACAACAAAATAAGTAGGCAGTTATTAATCTATTTTTAACCTTCTAAGATGATTCAGTTTCCTTCCAGTGTACATCCCTGAGATACTTGCACATTGTAGCTTCTTGCTTCAGCTCTTTCTCTTGATGTCTCTTGGACCTCTTCCATGGCTGAATCCCTTACTTTCTCCTCTCACCCTTCTTGCCTTGGCTGGCAGGAAGTTCAGCCCTATTCTTTCCCCTGCAGTAAGCTGCGTTATTGGCATATCAGGGAACAATTGGGGAGCAGTATTTACAAAGCATCATCAAAACAGAAAATTCTCAGAGCAAGGATTGCCACCAAATATAATTGTACAGAAATCAGCATTCAAATTACACAATAACCTTATGCCATATGTTTCTATGTTAACCAAAATATTAATTAAAACTAAAGATACTAGCACCATACAAAGAAGCGACACACTTTGTACTGGGACAGTAGAATGAGCTCTGAAAGTATTTCAGCAATTTTTAAGATGTCCCAAGTCCCTAAGGTAAGAGATACCATGATTCATAACCATGTCAGGCATAGTGAGCCTGCAATCTCCTTGGTGCTTTTCTTCCAAATGGAACATAAATAGATACAGGGAAATAGGAAGAATCAAAAAGGAAAAGGAAAACAAAACTCCAAACTAAATCAAATAGAAAAATTCAGAGAGCAAATATGAGATATTTTTTGAGGGCAATGAAATCTCCCTATTCTGGTGATATGTGGCAGATCAGGTGACCTTCCATTTTCATACCTTGTTTTAGAGTTGTAAATTATTTTTCTATTTTCAAACTGAACGGTATAATGAGTTTCTTCTAGGCTTTTCTCTCACACCATCTACAGTCAAGCTGTTTCAATGTTGTGGAATGATACCCTATGGGCATAGCACAGAGATTCCTTCTTGAACTTTCAATAGCACAATTACCATGAGACACTCACAAGATTGGGCCTATTAATGTTTCATAATGGATGGGCTCAGAAGGATCCTGCTCTCCTCTCAGAGGCTTTTTGTTTTTTGTTTTTTGTTTTTGGATAGTGTAGCTGCTTTCAAGTTACCTATGCCTTTCTCAGTAACACATCATCCAAGATCCTATAACTAACCCCAATTAAGTCTATTGCTTCACTAAGCTAGATGGATGGAGTCTTTTCATTTATTTATTTATTTATCTATTTATCTATCTATCTATCTATCTATCTATCTATCTATCTATCTATTTATTTATTTATTTATATGTGTCACTGGTGCCCAATTTGGGGTGGACAAATGTTTGTTCACCTCTTCCAGGAAAAGTTAATGCTGTATCCATACCTAGAAGAATGGATGTCACTCAGGAGCTTGTTGCAGTCTGAGAAGGTGCTCAATAGGAAGCCTGCTATTATCTAGTTTTAGGTTGAAGATGAACACTAACAAAACAATGAACAAAACAACCAGTCAGACAAAAAAAATAACCTTGCTTAGAGAAGGCATACACTTACCCTGAGCTTTCTCATGTACCACAGAATCTTTCAACTCCAGAAGAAACTTGAGTGAAGATAAATATCCAGCACGGCCCAATTCCATTGTTCCAAGCAGCTAGAAGCCATTAGATTTAACACCTGTGCACCACCTCTGCAGATGTGTTTTTCTTACGGTTTAGTTGTTTGTTCTCCTTGAACCACCACTGTACCTAGTGTCAGACTAATGCATTTTCTCTTCCCTTCCATGTTGGCACATCACATTTATGAAGCACTTTTAAATTTTCTGTTTTTTTTTTGTTGTTGTTGTTGTTGTTTTTGTTTTTTGTTTTTTTTGTTTTCACCAGCTTTGGTTAGGTAGCAGAGAAGACATCATTGCCCTTAAGTCAAGAGGTAAGTTCCTGAGATTCAGAGATGACAAGTAATTGGCCAGAGTTCCAAGGTCCCGGCTGAAGCCTAAGGGTCTGCCAATTTTGGTGTTGCCTTGCTTTGTAGAGAAAGCACAGATTACTCCCCCTCCCATTATCACTGAGTTACCTTTTGGGAGAACCTTTCTTAGGAGATTGGCATGCTTATCATGTGAGAGTCTGAGACAGAGACTCCAAAGACCTGGATAGAAAACAGTGTCAGGCAGGAAGTAGTGGCACATGTCTTTAATCCCAGCACTTGACAGGCAGAGGCAGGTGGATCTCTGTGAGTCCAGGCTGGTCTACAGACTAGGTTCTAGCTCAGCCAGGGCTACATAGTGAGACCCAGTCTAAAAAAAAGAAAATCCCCAGGTGTACTGGTGGCTCCCTGGCCTCATTCTGTGTGTCGTATGCTCTGGGGCAAAGACACCTTTCAGTACCGTGAAGTGCCTGGCTGGTGCTTGCAGGACCACTTCCTCCCAACCCAGCTCTCCTAAACCAGGGCACCTGACAGCCTCTGATCTTTCTGTGAGTAAGCTGTCCACCCTGCTTTCTCGGTCTGCTTCATCTCCTCTCTCATTTTACAAGACACGATTCCCTCCTACTAGTGGCTTTTTCCCAGGTCCATGTATTTTACTTGTGTTATGTAGCTAAAAATCAATATTTCGCTACCCACTTGTCAAGCTGTGAATTCATTTTTATTTCCAATTCTTCCATCCCTGTAGGATATTGTAGGGGGTATAATGTTTTTTTTTTTTTTTTTTTTTTTTTCTGAAAGAAGTGCACACATAGTTTTCTCCAAATGCTGTGTGCTGCACTTGGGCCAGTGTTTCCTGTGTCCTCTCACAGAATTATATGCTGTGTATGCTGGGCAGAACAGCTGGAAATTGGCCAATTAAAGTGTCTTGTTGGCAAGATGTTGAAACGTGAATCATTAGCAGGATTGTTGATCTTTTGACTTCTATTCCCTCTAAAAGCTGATTAGAAGGCTATTTTTGTTCTGCTTTGCCTTCATTTAGGCATATATTTCATGCTTTCAAAGTTGTGACAATTTGGTATGTCTGGCTAATGAATCTGTCAGCATATTAGAGCAGAGTTGAAGAGAGAAGGTTGTGTCTAGTGTTTGTAGGCAGATAAGCAACCGTAAGACACTCTTTGAATCAGATAGAGACACAGTGCCTTTTGTAAACAGTCTTCTCAAGAAAAGTTTGCACAGTTCCTTCTACACACAAAGCCCACTGCAGGCCCAGCCGCTGCATGAACCTGGCACTGTATTTTGTGTTGAGATTCCTCCAGCAACCCACAGGGCATTCCTCTAAATGAAAAGTAGACCCTCTATGAAAAATCTGTCTTGTTTTTCCTCCAGACAGGTGTGGGCAAAGGCAGGCCAATTCTGTTCGTCCTCTCATTGCATGAACAGCCTTGAGTTTCAGCAATTTGTGAGCAATATAACTTATTTACTTGCTTCAAAAAGACAAATTGTGTACTTGGTTCACAGTTGGGATTCTGCAAGTGTTGCCTGACTAATGATGTACTTTGTTTCTGGGGCTGAGTTTTGAGAGGTATTTTCTTAGCAGGGAATGTGCTATCTTAAACATTATTGCAGGTATTAATACATGTCCTAGGAAGCCAGGTCACTTTGGCACATCAATTGAAACAGTAGGTAGGCAAAATTCCATTTTTGACAGTCCACACACCAGCTCATTTTAAACAGTGATGATCAGAAACTGATATAGGATGAAACACAAATCTTTGAGGCCCTCATCTCTTCTTCAAGGTCAAAAGCCAATATGTCCAGCGAAGAACAGGAGAAAGTTTATAGTCGCAGGCAGAATGTTCTTGAATAATTGTTCGCTGTCTCCCACTGATCTCTAGATACAAGTAAAAGGAGTCTATGAGTATGATTGTATTAAAAGTGCTGAGTCGTTAGGGTAATTTTAGACTCTGTAATATGGTTAATACAGTCCATCACAATCTGCCAGCTCAGTTTTCCCACTCACACACTTATTCACTCTTTCTTATGCTGGCTGCTTTTCAAGTCCTCAAATAAGTGTTGAACTTGCTGCACAAAGCAGGGCCAGGCATCACTTCCTTAGATCATGTCTCTTCCTTCCATCCAGAATAGCCTTTCCATTGCAAGATCTTAAATATCAAAAGCTTTCTTACATAACCTATTCAAACGTATAATCGCATATGCATTTATCTCTGTAGTAATTCTTGTTTAAGGTGGGATACTAAAACAAGGCTGTGCTTATTGCTCTATTCCTTACAGAGTTTGGACTCTGGGAGATCACACCTAAGAAGCATAGAGACATATCTCCTGATTGGCAGGGAACAGGAAAAGGAAGGCAGAGGCACACAGGAATGTAGGCTACAGTGCTACATTAATCTGCTTTTAAGACTACTCTCTAAATAGGGTTTACTGTCTCAAAAAATTAACATGAGAATAAGATGCTTAAAGCAGGATAGTAATAGGTTCTCATAGAACTCCTAACTACCTTGAGATGCTCACAGATAAGCATTAGAGACACCAAGAATTTTATGTACAGAGGCGTTTCTTGTCCATTTCTTGTCAACAGAAGGGATGTGCATACCTGTTTTCCATCCAGAAGGCTGGGAGTGGGTGTTGGTTAATACACGCTCATCATTTCTGTAGAGCCAGGCTTCATCGGATTGCCCCAGGTTCCTGAGCATTGTTTCCCAGTCAATAGAACCCATTCTTAAGAAAGAGGTCCCATGTGCTGTGCAAAATAGCTTTACTACTGTGCTTGTTACAAGCAATTCCTCCCTATAACCTTATGCTGAACATTGTTTCTCAGCCAAACCCCATTCTTGTGGAAGAGGTCATGGGTACCCTGGAAAAGACACGCCCTTTATAGTTTCGATGTGTCATGCCTTAAGCTTTCTTGTGGTAGTTATCATGGGGAAACAGTTGTCCAAACTTGTACTGTGCTGAAATATGTAAACAAATAAACAAACAGTTTGGAGTCAGATTCCAAAAAGTTGAACCAGCTCAGCTAACTAAGTTGTACTAAACAGAGTTTCCTCCTTTCCTCTCTAAGTTCATTTTCGTGCTGGCCATAGAGTTTATAGGGACCCTTACAAGTTTACCCGCAAATTCCTGCAAATAGTTGTTTATTGCAAGGAGAAGGTAGTGAAATACCCCCACATTGGCTTAACTGTAAATCTTGGTGAAACTGTCACATCACATGACCTTTGCATAGAACAAGTTGATAGTCTATATAAAGAATCTTGGGCTGAAAGATGGCTCAGTGGGCAGGAACATGTGCTGAAAAAGCCTGAAGACCTGAGCTTGGATCCTCAGTATCCATATAAAAAGAGGTAGCTGTGTCTATTTCCCTAATATTTTGGAGATCAGAGACATGATGGTTTATGGGGCTTTCGAGTTTATCACCTAACTTCGGTTCAGTGACAGATGCTACCCTAAATGAATAAAGCCATGAGTGACAGAGCAAGATATCCAACATCGTTGTCTGGCTTCTGTGCACATATGGACTCATAGACCTGTATACACAAATACACATACATCACACACACACACACACACACACACACACACACACACACAATCTCCCCACACATGAATCCAACAATGATTCATGTGATTGGTTCCTCCAATTGTACTTTTGAGGATGCATTCTGCGTTTAATCAGAGGTACAGAAAATAGTTTGCATTCGGTGATAGTCATAACCTATTATGCTTGTTACATGAACACCTTGTCAAGGTCTAATACTAAAACAAATTATTGTGCAGTATGGGGTGTATCGACAAGATAAAGTTTCACTCAGCTATTGTAAATCATGCTTTTGGAAAAAAACCCAGTTAATCAGTTAATGACAAAGGAAGACAGTGACAGCAATACTGAAGACTAGATACACACTGGTTCTATTTTTATTATAAAGATGAAAGGCTGTACTGAAAAATGAAAATGCGATTGTGTGGTAATTTATCATAGACTTGCTATGTTTTGGTGACTCGCTAAGGGAGTTACATGCAGTATCACAAAACCAACTTTTGTTAATTTCAAGTACACGAAGCAGTGAGCTTCATAAAGCAGTTTCGTAGATAGTGATCTTACTCCCCCTTCTCCCCTGACTTCTTCTTTGGTCTGTGTGTTCCTCTTGCTGGTATTCCCCCATCACTTCTGTGCCATGAACCCTGAGTGGGAGACTATACCAATACTACAAGCTCATAGCCCAGATCATAAATTAAGGGACTGTCATATTGGACCATGACATTTACTGTAACTCAGTTACAGTATCCGCAGGTGATAGAATTCTGAGGGAAACTACCTTGGGAACAGTGATGGCCAAGGAGTAAAGTCTTTAGCTAGACATTGAAAGAAAAGAAAGGACTAGAGAGGAAAAGGTCTAAGAAGGGCAGCAGGGGAAGGTGAAGTACAAGACCACAGAAGTAATGACTCATGTAATTTGTATAAATCAAATTATGGGCAGTCACGACACACCCATTCCATACCATTAAAGGTCAAATGCAAAGCAACTTCTATTGGCAAAGAGGCTGTGAGGTAAGTCTCAGAGCAGTGCTGATCTTTAAAAGAATACAGTGAAAACTAAAGGGTTTTAAAGACTAGAAAACCCAGAGAGGTTTTCTGCCTCACTTAAGTCAGTCCCTGAGTATTACGACAGGTAATTTGATACTTCTTTTATAAATATGGAATTTAAATTTTGTTCTAAATTCCATGTTGATATACAGAAAAAAACAAATATAATGTCATTCTCACAATCAATTCACTCCTTCAACCTTATAAATTAAGAGAGATGGTTGGACACTAGACTTTTCTCTTTTAATTAACCTTGATCTGTGTTCACAGCAGTGTCTACAAGCTCATGCTTTTACATTCCAGGCCCCTATTTCATCTTTGAGAGAAAACATTCTTTCTTGGTTCCAGAGACGTAGAGAACTTGGTTTTGCCATTTCTACATCCTCAATAGTCATTAAAAATGTTGACTCTGGAACTTGGGATATCACTTAGTGTCAGAATGCTTGTCTAGCATGTACAAACCCTTGGATTCAAACTCTAGCACACATCACGCATGCACAGACACACACACCCACACCCACGCATACAGACATACACACAGGCACATACACACACACACACAGACAGACACACACAGGTACACATACACAGACACAGACACACATGCAGTTGGAGTGGAGAGGAAGGGAAAAGAGAGAAAGAGGTAAGGAGAAGGGAGGACTGGAGAGAGAAAGGGAAGGAGGGAGAGAGAAAGACAGGGGGATTAGGCACACACTCTGTAGTGGTTTGAATGCTTGGCACATCAAGATTGGCATTTTTAGGAGGTGTGGCTTTATTGGGGTATGGGTGGCTTTGTTAGAGGAAGTTTGTGACAGTAGAGCTAGGGCTTTGAGATCTTAAATGCTCAAGTTATGCTCAGTGTGAAACAAATTCAATCTTCTTCCTTGTATCAAGATATAGAACTCTTAGATCCATCTTCACACCATCCTGGCCTGCATGCTGCCATGTTTCCTGCCCTGACCATAATGGACTAAACCTCTGAAATTGTAAGCCAGCCACCATTAAATGTTTTCCTTTATCAGAGTTGCCTTGGTCATGATATCACTTCACAGCAATGAAACCCTAACTAAGGTACACCCCAAAACCAAAGCCAACTTCTAAGCCTGGCTCTCCCACTTACGATATGAGATGATAAGCAAAGAACTTTCTGCTTCAGTTTTTCTTGTCTTTCTAGTGGAAAAAACAATACCATGCAGGAGCCCAAAGATAAACAAAACAATATACAGTTTTTTTTAGCACACATTATATAGTAAATTTTTATCTATAGAAACTTATATACTGAAAATCTAAATGAAATGGACAATTTTCTTGATCAATTCCACTTACCAAAGCTAAATCAAGGTCAGATAAATAAATTAAATAGTCCTATATTCCGTAAGGAAATAGAAGCAGTCATCGAAAGTCTCCCATCCAAAAAAAGCCCAGGACCAGATGATTTCAGTGCAGAATTCTACCAGACCTTCAAAGAAGAGCTAACTCCAGTTCTCTTCAAACTATTCCACAAAATAGAAACAGAAGGAACACTACCAAACTCATTCTATGAAGCCATAGTCACCTTGGTACCTAAACCTCACAAAGACTCAACAAAGAAAGAGAATTTCAGGCCAATCTCCCTTATGAACATTGATGCAAAAATACTCAATAAAATACTTGCAAACCAAATCCAAGAACACATCAAAGATATCATCCACTATGACCAAGTAGGCTTCATCCCAGGTATGCAGGGGTGGTTCAGTATATGGAAATCCATCAATGTGATCCACCATATTAACAAACTGAAAGAAAAAAAAAACACATGATAACATCCTTAGATGCTTAAAAAGCATTTGACAAAATCCAACATGCATTCATGTTTAAAGTCTTGGTTTGATCAGAGATACAAGGCACATATCTAAACATAGTAAAGGCAATAAACAGCAAGCCTATAGCCAACATCAAACTAAACGGAGAGAAACTTACATCATTCCCACTGAAATCAGGGACAAGGCAAGGCTGTCCACTCTCTCCATATCTTTCCAACATTGTTTTTAAGTCCTAGCTAGAGCAATAAGACAGTTGAAGGAGATCAAGGGGATATAAATTGGAAAGGAAGAAGTCAAATTATCACTATTTGCAGATGATATGATAGTATATATGAGTGACCCCAATAATTCTACCAGGGAACTCCTACAGCTGATAAATACCTTCAGCAAAGTAGCCAGATACAAAATTAACTCCAAAAAATCAGTAGCCCTCCTGTGTACAAAAGACAAAAGGGCTGAGAAAGAAATTAGTGAAACAACACCCTTTAAAATAACCACAGATGACATAAAGTACCTTGGTATAACCCTAACCAAGCAAGTCAAAGACTTGTATGAAAAAATTTCAAGTCTCTGAAGAAAGAATTAGAAGAAGATATCAGAAGATGGAAAGATCCCCATGCTCATGGCTTGGCAGGATTAACATAGTAAAAATGGCCATCTTGCCAAAAGCAATCTACAGATTCAATGCAATTCCCATCAAATTACCAACACAATTCTTTACAGAAAGAAAAATTTTCAACTTCATATGGAATAACAAGAAACCCAGAATAGCTGAAAGAATCCTCTACAATAAAAGATCTGCTGGAGCTCTCTCCATCCCTGATCTTAAGCTGTACTTCAGAGCAACAGTTATAAAAACTGCATGTTACTGGCATAGAAACAGAATGGTGGATCAATGGAATTGAACAGAAAATCCAGAAATAAACCCACACATTTATGGACACCTGATATTTGACAAAGATGCCAAAACCATACAATGGAAAAAAGATAGCATCTTCAACAGATGGTGCTCGTCTAACTGGATGTCTAGAAAAATGCAAATAGATCCACACTTATCACCCTGCACAAAACTAAAATCCAAGTGGATCAAAGACCTCAACATGAAACCAGACACATTAAATTGCTTAGAAGAAAAAGTGGGGAAGACCCTAGAACTCATTGGTATAGGAGACAACTTCCTGAACAGAACACCAACAGCACAGGCTTTAAGAGCAACAATCAATAAATGGGACCTCATGAAACTGAAAAGCTTCTGTAAAGCAAAGGACACTGTCATCAAAACAAACAAATGCCTACAGATTGGGAAAGAATTTTCACCAACCCTTTATCTGACAGAGGGCTAATACCCAGTAGATATAAAGAACTGAAGAAGCTGAAAAGCAACAAATCAAGTAATCCAATTAAAAAATGGAGAACAGAGCTAAACAGAGAATTCTCCATAGAGGAAATCGAATGGCAGAGAAACACTTAAAGAAATGCTCAATGTCATTAGCCATCAGGGAAATGCCAATCAAAACAACCCTGAGATTTCACCTTACACCCATCACAATGGCCAAGATGAAAAACTCAAGTGACAACACATGCTGGAGAGGTTGTGGAAAAGGGAAACATTCCTCCACTGCTGGTGGGAATGTAAACTTGTACAACCACTCTGGAAATCAATCTGGCACTTTCTCAGACAAATAGGAATAGTGCTTACTCAAGATCCAGCTATACCACTCCTAGGCATATATCCAAAAGAGGCTCAAGTACACAATAAGGACATTTGCTCAACCATGTTTGTAGCAGCTTTATTTATAATAGCCAGAAGCTGGAAACAACCCAGATGCCCCTCAACTGAAGAATGTATACAGAAATTGTGGTACATCTACACAATAGAATATTACTCAGCAATGAAAAATAAGGAAATCATGAAATTGGCAGGTAAATGGTGAGACCTGGAATGGATCATCCTGAATGAGCTGTCCCAGAAGCAAAAAGACACGCATTTTATATACTCACTCATATAAACATAAAATATAGGATAAACCTACTAAAATTTGTACATTTAAAGAAACTAACCAAGAAGGAGGATCCTAACTAAAATGCTCAATTCCCATCCCAAAAGGAAAAGAGGATGGACATCAGAAGAAGAAGAAAACAGGAAACAAGTTAGGAAACTGCCACAGAGGGCCTCTGAAAGGCTCTGCCCTGAAGACTATCAAAGCAGATGCTGAGACTTATGGCTAACTGTTGGGCAGAAGTGCATGGAATCTTATGAAAGAAGAGGCAAATAGTAAGATTTGGAGAGGACAGGAACTCCACAAGGAGAGCAACAGAAATTTGAACACAGGGGTCTTTCCAGAGACTCATACTCCAACCAAGTACCATGCATGGAGAAAACCTAGAACCCCTGCACAGATGTAGTCCATGGCAGTTCAGTGTCCAAGAGGGTTCCATAGTAATGGGAAGAGGGACTGCCTCTGACATAATCTGATAGGCCTGCTCTTTGATCACCTCCCCCTGAGGGGGGAGCAGCCTTACCAGGCCACAGAAGATGACAATGCAGCCACTCCTGATGTGATCTGATAGAGGTAAGATCAGAAGGAAGGAGAGGGGACCTCCCCTATCAGTGGACTTCGGGAGGGGGGAGGGAAGGTAGGATTAGGAGGTGAGGAGGGAGTGGTTTATGGAGGGATACAAAGTGAATAAAGTGTAATTAATAAAAGTTTTTTAAAAAAGAAACTTATATACTATAGACTTTGGTATTTGTATCTATCTGTGCTTTTGTTCCCTGCTTTTTGTCAACACAAGGGACCAAATCCAAGGCTATATACATACTGGAGAAGCTCTACAACTGAACTACATCTTTAACCATCTTTGTCCAATTTTATAACTATGGCCACAGCAAAATAAATATAAGAAAAAAATGTCATTTATACTTGTAACATTTGAATGGATTTTAGGTTAGATAATCATAAGTTTAGGTTACTTCATAAGTTCACAAACTGACTGTGTATCTTTCCAAGGTTCTTTGAGACAGCTGTGGAGACAAGCCTGCATTAAGGACAGAAGGACTAACAGCTATCCTGAAAAGGGTAGAAGAGAGGACAGGAGTCTTATGTATAGGCTCAGCACGGCTGTAGGGCCCTCAGTTGTATATAGACTATGTTTGAAGCTAACACATATGACCTCTGTGTGCTAATAATATCCCAAGCACTATTGGGGATTCTAGAGGGTTAGAGCATGGTGCTTGAGTGGTGGGGTAATCTAACACTACTATAATTGACAACAGTAAACCACATGCATCATGTTAAATGTTCACTACGGTTAAAAGCAAGTTCTTCAAGAGATTAATCTCTAACAGTAGAATTTGCAAAAGCTCATTGTTGTCACACTTGGTTTGGGTTCTAAAAGATACAATATCAGCTGCTGTCATGACAGAAGTATACTCCAAAGTGTGGGAAATGCTGAGACAAAGCTAAGGCTACAGGAAGCACAGAGTAGACCAGGACACCGCCCTGCAGGGTTGTGTAAAGTCACAATTGTTTGTAGTCTTTGTTTATGTTCATATGTTCTGGGGTCAGTGGTACAAAATGAAATATTGACTCATATATCTCCTTCCTGCCGTACACCCAGTTTCATTTGTCCTTTCTCTCTCCTCAAGTTTATGCTTTCCTGGCACAAAGATTGATTGTAATTCTCCTCTAACAGGAGGCATTTGGGAACTGACAAGGAGGGATGGAAAGACTGTATAATCAAAGGCAATAAAAAGATCATTTGAATGGGTATGTAACTCAGAATTCCCAAAGAGCACTCTTCTACAAATACAGACCATGTGTGTTTCCTCTAACATGCTGGGCGATGGTCACTATCCTATTTGCCTTCCTCTGTCACTTAAGCCCACCGTACCCACATGAAACCATTATTTTTAAATCCATTTTTTTTTTTTTTTTTACATCAGAACCATTTTCTCTTTTACTGGGACAAAGGCATTTAAGTTTACAGATCTCCACCCACAGCATGAAAACCTTTTAAATTACACAGCACTGGTGGATTCTCACCCCTTCCTCTGAACACTCCACACGCACTATCCCTGGGTTTCACGTAAAGACTCCTCACTGGTGATGACACTGCCGCCAGACACACCGAATCATTGCGCATGCTTGCTCAGAGAGCAGTCTCCCCAGTGAAGCTGCAACGGAAAGCCCATGCCCCCTGTCGCTTATAGCACAGCATCTTAAATGTTGTTCTTGTCAATGTTTGTCTTCTCAGAAGTGCAGTACCATTTCTACTGCCGGCTGAGTGGAACAGAATAGTGTACCCTGGACCAGAATCAGAAGGTTCAAGGGAGATGTTCTGAAAGGGAGAAAAAATGGGATGAAAAAATGTCCCACCCACTTCTGGGAGCATGTAATCAGGAAGCCTCTTGCTTCCAGGGAGAACCAGGTGACATTTCCTAGCTCCGCCTTGTACTTCCTGTGCTGGCTACATGTAAAATTTTATGTATAGAAAATCTTATGAGAAACGTTGCTAAATGAATACAGAGAAAGTTGATTGAATTGCTGAGTCAAAGGACTTGAGAAAGCAAAGCAACCTGAGGAAACCAATGTATTCTTTGACACAGACTGTTACATCCACTCGGCTTGACCACTTCCAACAGCACTTCATGCCTTGGTGTGGTAGTCTATGATCTGAAAGACATTTCTCTCTATGTTAGTATGTGAGGGATAGAGGGCAGACAGAGAGCTTCTTATTCTCATGGGAGTAGACGGGAGAACTGAGGCACAGAATGTGAATAGATAAGTGGGGATATGGGCCTATAACTTAGAATTTCTTCATTCCAAATTTCATATTTACTTTATTTTAAATTGAGTTTGTGCGTGCACTTGCACGTGTGTAGGACAAATGGGTGTGGGTGCCACAGAGGCCAAGGACAATGTCAGATCCCCTAGCAGTGGACTTTCAAGTGGTTGGGGACCACTTCACGTGAGTGCTGTGACCTGAGCTTAAGTCCTCTGCCATAGTAGCAAGCACTCTTAAACACTAAGCCATTTTCCCACTTCCAATTTTGACTTTTTTGATTTAAATTCAATGTTCATTCGTCTCATTTTTGTTGAAGCAGTGGCCCTTCCCCATGTCTTCTGAGAAACCCCTTTCTCCTCTAGGCTCTCCATCAAAGTCATACAGCATTCCCCGCGTAACCACCAACATTGGCAAGCATTATGGATTCTCATTTTCTCATTATTAATTACTTATTCACTTATGCCATATGCTGATTTCATCATGCACCTCAGGAACAGCCACAATGCTGCCTGGAGCAAGTGCTTAACAAAAAATTGGTCCTAATTAACTTTCGTTATGATGGTGAAAATGAGCAACTTCACATTGAACAAAATAGTATGTGAAAGTGCTTTCTATGTTCCTCCTGCCACTTTGATTCATATAACTTTCATCAACAAAATGGTATACATGAGTTTTTTTCTAGCTTGGCTAAATAATAATAAAAATTAAGATCTAGATCATGATCTGTAATCTTTGTTGTACATTAAGTATTTCTGGGAATGTGAAGAAAATTTACCAAGAAAGTAAGAGTTCATTCTTGGGTCACAGGTAAAGGCTCCTACATTATAGAAAATGATTCTCTTATCTGAAAGTAGCCACATTCATGCATAAGGTAGTCACAGTGAATGCAAGGAAAAGCTCAACTTCCTGACTTCCTTGTTGGTATTCAGTCAGATATCCAACATCTACCATCATTTTTGTTCCTTGCAAACTGCTCCAGTGCTTCTGCTCTATTTTTGATAAGAGGAGATAGAGATATTTACTTAAATTATTCATGCATCAGTTCATTTTGAGTCTATCATGTGTCCAGACTGTCTAGAGTTCAGCAGAGGCTCAAGTCTGTGGGAGATGTGAGCGTATTTCTGTATTCTAGAATGCATTAAAGATGCTGTGAATTCTTGACAAGAGGGTAAGAACTCAGATGGTAGATAATGTTTGAGCCAATGGGTGAAAATAAGCAGGTGTCCTCCAGCCATAGGAAAGAGGAAAGCAGGTGTATCAGAAAAGCAACCACTAGCTTACCCATGAATTCAGAGACACAGGAGGACATGTTCTACCTAGGGTTTGCTGTGAGTCAAGTGTGAGGTGAGAACTTCAGTGGGCAAAAAAGAATACAGAGCTCAGATTGCAAAGGACCTTTGAAATATGGTAATCTGTGTGCTTTGTTCTATGGTTGTGAATATATAGATGGGGAAGCCACAACCTGTCTGGGGTTTCTTATGACAAGGTTGCAGTTACTGACACTCAACACCTCTTAAGCTAGCTGCTAGAAACCCAGCCACCTGATCAGAAAGACATGCTTGCCCATCACTCTATTTATGAAAACTCCTAGGGCAGCAAGGGAATTCCCTTGAATTGTCCAAAAATGATGAGGGAAAGCCACAGGCTGACTGATCTGGCTGTCTGAGAATTTTGATAAAACCTTTGGTGACATGGTAGACCAACATTCCTGCTGAAACTTTCATGGGAGCCAGAATTTGTTTTCAGCTGAATGGACAATATATGTCTCTGATTACTTTTGCACGATATAGCTCTGTGCTGAACCCTAGCAATTTGTCTATTTAATTCAGTGCATACAGTGCAACTGTATCCATTACCTTCCGTTATTTGTTCAATCCTAGTGGCAGGTCCATAAGGTTAATGCCTGCCTATCAGCATCTCAAAAGTGTCACACTTCACTGGGGTGATCCCTAGCATCATTCTCTCAAGAACCGGATCCAGCAACAAGCTATTATGTACATTTGCTATTTAATCACCTCAGAATTTGAGGAATATGAGATGTCACCATGCTTTGTGGATAGAAGGTTTTATGTTTATTCACTATAGAAGTCAAGTCTCTTATTCCTTTTGATACTTTGTGGACATCATGTATCTACCAGGTGAACTTGGGATCCCCATATGGTTTTTGGATGAAGGAATTGATTAATATGATGTTTTTGGAAGGTTTGAGACCTGGTCTATTGAACTGAGGTTGCTAAAGGGCTGTGCATATCTCCCTGTGGCAAACCCTAGTCTAAAGCTCAAGGTAGAGAGGAGATGAAATTGTGGATGACTCTGTGCAGCCAGGGAGGCACATTGTGATGATTTTAATAAGAATGCTCCCCCATAGATTCATAGATTTGAATGTTTAACAATCAGGAGAGGCACTCTTTGAGAAGGACTAGGAAATGTGGCCTTGTTGAGAATAGGCTTGGCCTTGCTGGAGGAACTGTTCCTAGAGATGAGCGTTTAAACCCTTGTTTAAAAGTCCAAACCAGGCCCAATGGCTTCTCTTTTCTGATGCCTGTGAATCTAGATGTAGAAATATCAGCTACTTCTTCAGCACCACATCTGTTTGTGTGCTGCTGTGCTGTGCTTCCACCATGATGAGAATGGACTAACCCTCTGAAACTGTCAGCAAGCTCCAATTAAATGCTTTCTCCTATAAGAGTTGCCTTGGTCATGGTGTCTCTTCACAGCAATAGAGCAGTGACTAAGACACACATACAGCAGAATTACAGTTGATGTAATCCAACCAACCTCAGTGGGATGCTCAGCATACATCCGTAAGTAGCCAGGGTTGTTTGGCCAATCTGGAAACAACACTGGAAAAGAGCTTTGATTTACATATCCATTCCAGAATATTTATTTGATTTTGCTTGTAGAATCATATGACTTGACATAAATCTCACAAATAATATATTTTCCTCTTGGGTGAGTAAGGGCAGAACATCTCCTAACTACATTAAACAGACAGGGTGCTATTCTCTTCTGTAAACAAATAGAAAATATTCTTTTGATAACCCATTCTAATATCACCCTAATCCCTGAAATATAAACTTATTTAGAGTCTGACATGTCCATTGACTCCTCTTGAAGTTCTCTCTACCCATAGTTTGCTAAAGTTGACCACATACCTCAGTAAGTTTTCATTTTTCTTTCAAGTTTTATATTTAACTTCTTTGGCTAGATTAAAAATTTATAAACTTTATCTTATTTTTTGAATTATAACATTTCATAGTCATATCTATTATTCTCTTCAACATGTAGATAAATTAACTTTCACCCCTTTTAGTACAAGGTCATTGAGGCTTAGAGAGAATGAATTGGTTGATTAAATTGTTCAAGGCTTAGTTGAGAGTGAATATAAATTTATACCTGTGTCACTCTCAGGGCTTGCTAAAGGAACATAGCTGATAGAATGAAAAATATTATTAATTAAAAGGGGATTTATTACATATGCTTATGCAATATAGTCTGAGTATTCCACCACCAATTGCCGTCACACACTGGAGTGGATGAGAGTATAGTAGTTACTCAACTCATGAGGCTGGTGATCTCAACAGTTCCCATCTGGCCTGGAGGATTCCTGTGGCACTGATAGTCTTTAGTCTTCAGTGGAGTCTGAAGAAGCTGGTTCCAATACCAATGAAGGAATGCAGCAGCATGAGTGAAGGGAAGCTGGCAAAATGAAGTTTTATTTTTTCATGCTTTTTATCCAAGCTGCCACCAATGGTACTATCAAGATTTAGTATGGGTCATGCTGATTCAAATAACCTGATTAAGAAAATTCTTCATAGGACTGTCCAGAGGCTTGTGTTTTAGTTGTTTCCAGATCCAGCCAAGCTGACAACAAAGATTTGCCATCACACTTCTGATGTCTGAGTTAATTTTTATGTTGTGTTCCATCCAGACATAAGACCTCTCAGTATCATTATGCATGTTTTACTCATACGGGGTTTTTGGAGTTGCTTTTAATATTTAATATTTTAATATTACAAAGGAGAAAATACAAGGATATGTTCATACAGCAATAGTATGTGTGATTTTATAAAACTTGTGTCCTAAGTTTATATGTGTACACAAAATTACATTTCAAAATGTCAGGATGGCCTAGAACACACTATGAACTAAGGCTGACTTCAATTTCACTATTCTCCTGCCTCAGCTTCCAGTGTTCTGGTATAACAGGTGTGTGCTTGGCACTTGGCTTCCTCTTTCTTTTTCTTTTTTTTTTTTTTTATCAGAGTGATATAAAGTTATTTTACAAAGTTCTTTGGTTGTTCTTGAAATATTACCTTATATAGTTTTCATTTTAACTTTTTAAATTTAAAATGTATCAAAAGTGAATCATTTAACCAAAGATTACTAGATAATGAATTCAACTTTTAATTGTTTATGTATAAAAAGGGTTACCGTCTTAAAAGAAAAAAAAAAGGAAGTGAGATATTTCTCAGGAGCACAGTAATTGCGGTTGTATTAACAAATTGCACTTGATTGAGCCTCTTTTGGGTAGATGCCCAGTAGTAGTATAGCTGGATCTTGAGGTAGCGCTACTCCTAATTGTCTGAGAAAGTGCCAGGTTGATTTCCAAAGTGTTTATACAAGTTTACATTCCCACAAGCAATGGAGGAGGGTTCCCCTTTCTCCACATCCTCTCCAGCATGTATTGTCACTTAAGTTTTTGATCTTAGCCTTTCTGATGGGTGTAAGGTGGAATTTCAGTGTTGTTTTGCTTTGCATTTCCCTGATGACTGAGGACATTGAGCATTTTTTTCAGTGTTTCTCTGCCATTCGATATTCCTCTTTTGAGAATTCTGTTTAGCTCTGTACCCCATTTTTTAATTGGATTACTAGGTTTATAGGTGTTTAACTTTTTGAGTTCTTTATATATTCTAGATATTAGCCCTTTGTCAGATGTAGGGTTGGTGAAGAACTTTTCCCAGTCTGTAGGCTATTGTTTTGTTCTGTTGACAGTGTCCTTTGCCTTATGGAAGCTTTTCAGTTTCATGAGGTCCCATTTATTGATTGTTGATCTTACGACAAGGACATTTGCTTAACTATGTTCATAGCAGCTTTATTCATAATAGTCAGAATCTGGAAACAACTTAGATGTCCCACAACTGAAAAATGAATATAAAATTGTGGCACATTAACACAGTGGAATATTACTTAGCAATTAAAAAAAAAAAGAAAATCATGAAATTTGCACACAAATGGATGGAACTAGAAAAGATCATCCTGAGTGAGGTACCTCAGAAGCAGAAAGACACACATGGTACATACTCATGTATAAGTGGATATTAGCAATATAATAGAGGATAACCATACTAAAATCTACAGTCCTAAAGAAGCTAAACAAGGAGGACCCTAGGGAAGAGGCTTAATCCTCATTCAGAAGGGCAAACAGGATAGACATCTGAAGTAGGAGAAGATAGGGAACAGGACAGTAGCCTTCCACAGAGGACCTCTGAAAGACTATCGAGCATGGTATCAAAGAAGATGCTAAGATTCATAACCATACTTTGGTCAGAGTGCAGGGAAGCTTTTATGGAAGAAGGGGGAGATAGAAAAGCCTGGAGAGAACAGGAGCTCTACAAGGAGACCAACAAAGAAAAAAACCTTGGGCCCAGGGAGGCCTGCAGAGACTGATGAATCAACCAAGGACCATGAATGGAGAGGACCGGGGACTCTCTGCTCAGTTGTATCACATGGGCAGCTCAGGCTCCATGTGGGTCCCTCGTAAGGAGAGCAGGGGCTGTCTCTGACAAGGACTCAGTGGCCAGCTCTTTGTTTTCCTTACCCCTGGTGAGATGGCCTAATGAGGCTACAGAAAAGGAGGATCCAGACTGTCCTGATGAGTCTTGATAAGATAGGGTCACATAGTAGGGGAGAAGGACCTCCCCTATCAGTGGACTAGGGGAGAAGAGGGAGGGAGGTTGGGACCAGAAGGAGAATATGAAGAGAGCTACAGCAGGGAAACAAAATGAATAAATTGTAATAAACAATAATAATAAATAAAAAACTTAAGGACTTGATTTGAAGAAAAAAGAACGATTTTTATTGATTTTTTTCAGAAGCCAAACATATTTCCTAAACACATATTTCTTAGCTGCTTGACAGAACAAATAATTGTGTTAGACACTAACTGTGGTATTTGAATAAGAATGTTCCCCCCCACCCCCCACTCCCCACCCCATAGGCTCATAGATTTGAATGCCTGGTCACAAGGGTGTGGCACTATTGAAAGGATTAGGAGGTGTGGCCTTTTTGGAGGAAGTGTGTCTTGGGGGTGATCTTTCCAAGCCCAGGGCTTTTTCTCTGCCACCCTGATCAGGATGTGGATCTTAGCTATTTCTCTAGTATCCTTTCTACTCCTGTGCAACAATGTTTCCCATCATGAAGACAGTGGACTAAACTTCCTAAACTGTAATCAAGTCTCAATTAGATGTTTTCTTTTATAAAAGTTACCTTGGACACTGTGTCTCTGCACAGCAATAGAACACCAACTGAGATACTAACATTGTGATGAAAATGAGGCACAACTCTGCTTGCACAGTAGTGGAAATCAAAGAGATAAGTGGCAACAATGTGGATGTCACATAAACACAATAACATACCCCTCAGAATGGGGAAGGTCAGGGAATGGGGAAGGTCACTTCTCAGAGAAAGTGGAGGTTGGAACTGAAGAATAGGAAAAGAGGGAAAATTCCTTGGGACAATCAAAGGATAATCCAAGGTGCAAGCAAGAGAGGAGAGGACATGCTACCTCTTTCTCTTGCCTGCCCACAGCCTTTTACAACTTCTGAGTAGTTCTGTTGATGAGTTCTGTATCCTGTATGACTCTAGGGATTTGACCTGATTGATGAGAAAGTGAATGAAGAAAATACAAACACACAAAAAAGTAAGGTAGTCTGGGGTAAGGTAATCTGGGCTCTCCCATGGAGAAACCACAGCTTCCCTGCCCTATAAGCTCAGAGTATTTATTATAGAGTTGAAATAGAGGCAGGGTTATTGTATACAGCTGAATAGGAATGGGGTGCTCACAAAAGGAGTTAGGGTTTATGGTATACAACTGGATGAGAGAGGTTTAGCAAATCTCAGTAGGAGCAGTCTCATTGGTAGAGCAGTCTTCAGTCCATAAATACCCTAGGAGAGAAAGCTATGTTGGACATTTTTTTGCAGTCACTTTAAGTATCCACACATAGAACAAAAGTGAACACTTTTCCATTCCTTTGAGTCTCATTCTGGTCAGAAAGCTTTGCTGTTTCTCCATTTGTCTGAGGCTAGGCTCCTTGACATGGCTGGCTCATGTCACAAACACATTCACTCAGAACTTTACTTAGTTCTCTGATCCCCACAAACCAGTATGATGGCTGGCTTTAATTGTCTATTTGACACAGCTTAGAATCAACTGGAAAGAGTGTCAGTAAGGGATTGTCTACATTGAGTTTGCTTGTGTTGTCTTGAGTTAATTGATGTGCTCACTGTGGGCAGCACCATTCCCTGGGCAAGGGGTCCTGAACTCTGTTAAAACAGAAATATAGAACTGAGCATAAGAAATGAACATGTGGGCATAAATGTATTATTTCTTACTTCTGTTGACTGCAGATTTGGTGTGGCTCCCTATTTGAAATTTTTGCCTTGAAATTCATACAATGATAGACTGTAACCTGGAATTATGAAATGAAATAAACCTCCTTCCTTTCTTATTTTATTTTATTTTGATCAGGGTATCACAGCAAGAGAAATGAAATGAGGGTCACCAGATTTGAAGAACATGAGTGACAGTGTTGAAAGATGGGGATAGGAGTGGAAAACTGGCACAAACGGTCCCATAAACAACGTTCTGGAGTTCTAAATCCTGACAGGAATGGATACGCTCTGGAAGATTTCACCAGAGGAGAGAGTTGGCTTAGGAAAATGTTAGGTGCTTCCTTAAGGCACTGGAGTTACTTTTCTGCTCTCCTCTCTGTGGGAGATAAGAAAGACAGCATCAGAAGATGCAGATGGCCACATTCTTTTGTCAAGCAGAAAGCTAAGATCAGAACATTCTCCAAACCTGAGATAAATCAACACCGGTCATATCACTATAACATAGATCCTGCCACAAATCCCTAACTACCTAGAAGAAATTATTTTCTTACTCTGTATATGAAGAAGAAATTGATAAAGAATACTGGAGTCCTGCAGGGCAGCCTGAGGACCAAGCTTTATTAACAAATATTTATTTTCTTCTGTTTTACTTTAGGTAACATGAAGAGAAGTGTGTCTTCGTGGGAAGACATCTCAGCTCAATGTTCTTGCTTGGTGTTTCTGCTTCTTCTGGCCTGAGAACTCTCTGTTAATGCCCCACAAGGAGAAATTAAATGTAGATTAAGTATAGACTTTTCTTTTCTTTAAAAAAAAAATTTATTTATTCACTTTATATCCTGAAAGCACCTCTTCCCTTCTTTCCTCCTGGCCTCACCCTCCTATCTTCTTCCCTTTTACCCCCTTTCCCTTCTCCTCAGAAAAGGGAAACCACACCACTTACCAACCCAGCCCAGTGCATCCAGTTGCATTAGAACTAAGTACATCCTCTTCCACTGAGGCCAGACAAGGCAGCCCAACTAGGAGACAGTCATCTAAAAGCAAGCAACCAAGTCCATGTTAGAGACAGCCCCCATTCTGCTTGTTAGGGAACCCACATGAATACCAAGCTGCCCATCAGTTATGTATGTGGGGACCTAGGTTCAGTCCATGCCTGATCTTGGGTTGATGCCTCAGTCTCTGTAAGCCCACATGGGCCGAGGCTATTCAACTCTGTTGGTCTTCTTGTGGAGTTCTTGTCCTTTCTGGGTCCTTCTATCCTTCCAAATAGACATCGGAAGTAGATGAACTAGGTGAGAGAGAATGTTGGGAGGGGAATGAGAGCGGGAATCAGATGCAGGGAGAGTGTGTATGTGGTGGTGAGAGGGCTGAGAGAGAAAAAGGAAACCGAGGGGAGGGCTGTCTTTGGGACAGGCTGGAGAGCTGCAACAGGATAGGCCCCTGGAGGGATATGGAGTGACTTTTAGTAGAGGGAGACATGTAAACTCAAGTGGCCACCTCATAGCCACAGGGTTTCCAGTGGAGGGAGGGGGATACCAACACACTCACAAAACCTTTGACCCCCCAAATTATCCTACCCACAAGGATAAAGTTGAAGCAGAGACTGATGGAATGGCCAACCAATGATTGCCCCAACCTGAGACCCACCTCATAGGATAGAGTCAATCCTTGACACTATTACTGATACTCTGCTATGCTTGCAGACAGAAGGCTAGCATAGCTGTCCTCTGAGAAGTTGTACCTAGCAGCAGATCGAAGCAGATGCTGAGACCCACAGCCAAACATTAAGCAGAGCTTGGGGAGTCTTAACTTCTTAACTTCTTAAATCTTTGATTCAACTTTTGTTGATCCAGTCAGGCTCCTCCTTCCTCTGGAATGTTAAGTCTTTATGTTTTTCATTCACCTTTGCATTTTGGTCTTTGCCCATCATTCTTCAAGAGTCTCAGGACCTTTAAAAGAGTTTTTAAGCATATCTGAAGGTTGCTTAAAAAATCATCAGAAGGCAAGGTTTTCTCTGGGTGGAAAGCCACCCTTCCTCGGCTGTCATTCTACACACGTGCCTGTGTTTCTGTTTGAAACCTCAGGCACATACAGACCACAGTGTGTAGGTCAGTGAATGTTGCTCGAATGACAAAACAAAAGGACAATTCTCAACACTTGTTAAAACAAAACTGCAGCAATCCATGATTGTTCTGTGGGGCAGAGGTCCAGGTAATCACTCTGGATGATACCATCAGAAACACAATGATAGCATCTTAATTTAAAAGACAGAGAAAACCCAAAATATGTGTGCTACATGAATTAATGGCTCAACATTTCAGCATCATATGTCTTTTTAGAGCTTTGCCAATTCCTTCTCATGTGCCCCCTGCCCTCACTGCACCAATTTCTGTTTGTCCAAGAATTTATAACTTGTTTTCTTTTGACCTTTTGGTTTATGGAAGCTGCTACTTCCCTTTGGGAGCTCTGTTGTCATCATAGTCTGGCCCTTGCCTAAAGTTTAAACTTTATCACAGATCTTCTTGATCTAAGTTTTCCCCCTGTGCCGCAGTCTTTCGTTTCCTGGTTGAGAGAAAGCTCGATTGCTAGTTACAAAAAAATCCAGGATGACATGTTTTCTAACATGACAGTAGTAATGCAATCAGTCTAAGTTATTTGAAAATTCTACTTCATAAAATCATTCACGTATCCAGGACTCTAATTTTATCATCTGTTACACAACAGTCTCATAATCATTTGAATAACTAATGCTAGATTGCCGTGACCTTCAGCTTCTAGCCGATGGAAAGAAGAAAGTGTGGACAAGCTGTGGCCAGTATTTTAGAGTATAAAATCCAAATCATTGCACATTGTTTCCTTGCCTGTTTCATTGTTGAGACTGTATTACTATGTCCACCTGTGCTATAATAGAGGCTGGGAAATGTAATGAATTTGGCAGCACTGGACCCACACAAATCCTTTTTCAATTGTCTTTAAAAATTATTGTTTTGAGATTATTATTACATCCGTTCTCTCTTTTCTTTTCTCCCTTCAAATCCTCCCATGTCCCCTCTCTGCTATATTTTAAATTAATGACCCCTTTTCTTAATTATTTAATATATGTAAACAATTTCTAAATACATAAATACAACCTCCTTTTCTATATGCTACTTGTATGTATGTTTTCAAGGCTGACCATTTGGTGTTGCATAGCCAATTTGAGGGCTCTTCCCAGGGGAAGGCTATTTCTCCTGCTCTCAGCATTCATGCCTATATTTCTTTCTCCAGACTTGAGGCCTCACGAGTTTTCGCACTTCCATGTTAGCGTGTGTACTAGTGTCACCCTTGTTCATGGGATAATTAGGCAGCCATGTTGCTAAGGGTTCATAGATACAGCTTTTGACATTTCTAGGAGACACATCTTCTTTTTTTTTCCTTTTTGGGGACAGGGGTTCTTTTTGTAGCCTTGGCTGTCCTGGACTTACTTTATAGACCAGGCTAGCCTTGAAATCACAGAGATCCACCTGCCTTTGCCTGCCCCTGTTTTGGGATTACAAGTATGCACCACCAAGCCCAGTGGGAGACACAATCTTACATCAAACTTTTTATTCCTCTGGGTTTTACAATTTTTTCATCCCATACAACTCTTATTTTTAAATAAGAGAGTACGGGGATCTGTAGATCACGAACCTTCTGTATAGCATTTACATGACTTTGGTTGCTCAGTCATGTACAGCCTTCCTCATAGCATTATATTATTCTTAGAAACAATTCTTAATTAATGTGTTAATTTATTTTACTTGTTTATTCAACATTTTATTAGCATGCAATATTTATTACAGTCAAACCATGTTCTACTCAGATTACTTCTTCATCTTTAATGCTGAATGTATGAAATATACTCACAGAGTTCTGAGGTCCTGAGAATGGTTGGAGTACTTGCTTGTGTTAAAAGTTATGGGATCCTCAAAAGTGCTATCTGCCTTTACAATCAGTTAAGAAGCTTTTCTGTGTGCAAACCACAGAAATCGGTGCAGTCAGACTTGAGGGTGCATGTTGGAACAGTACTTAGTTGAGTTCCTGCGCACTTCAATGTGACAGATCTCATGTGTAATTTGACATATTTAATTACTTGTCAGTGCTTTAGCGATGGAGAGAATTGCATGAAGTCTGTCTATCTGGGTTGCCTAAACCAGAAGAGAAACTGGTAGCAGTATTGCAGAATACTGCTGTTTTATTTTTGAAAGATTAAGGAAGGTAAGGTAAGTCTTCAATTTCTATCCTGCTTCATTCTGCTTTCTGGGCTCACTGTTTTTTTTTTTTTTTTTTAGCAGCTAGCTTATGTTCCAGTTTGATGGTGATCTCAGTGCCTGCATTATATGCAAATAATGGAAGGTTGTGGTGACTTCTTTTAGTCTCCAGCTTCTTGAAAGATATATGGACTTTCATTCTTGACATAGTAAGAGTCTGTGTTACAATGGAGGGATAGAAAGAGGAGAAGACAACTGTCTGACAAGTGACTGGTGTAGTCAGGTTTGATTAACAAACCACAGTCAACAACTCCAACAGTATTCAACAACCAAACCAGCCCACAACAGCAACCCTGCTTCTCGGGGCCCTAGCATTTATATATCCTCTGAAAAGTTCCCAAAATCTCAAATATCACACATGCACAGAAACTATGTGCAGCTGGCAAAACCATACCCATACTAGAGCATGAGGCAAATCATAGTCGTGCTGTCTGTAGCAGCAAATACGGTATTTTGAATATGTGTCTACAAGTGAAATAGGTAGGTCTTATTTCATCTAAGGCACATAAATGTGACAGTAAGGAAACAGAGAATAGTGTTACCATTTCATTCTTCATTCGTATGTCAAAAGACCTATTTGGAGACACAGTTATCAGCACATTGTTGAATATATATATATATATGTGCATGTGTGTGTATTTCTATTTTTATTTTCTTGAGAGGATTCCATCTTAGTTTCCTTTGTAGAATAATTAGTTAATACTCTCGTCCACGGTAGAAAAGGATTCTTCTTTCCTTTCAAAATAAGAAATACAAATGATTGACAAATATTATCTAAACCATTCAACATTTCTAGTCATAGAAAAATGAAAATTAAAACTACTCCAGGATTCCATCAGTCCAGTAGAATGGTCACCACCAGGAAAACAAATGACAACAAATGCTAGGGAGGGTGTGAAGAAAGAGAAGGGATCTTTAATTTTCTAAGGTTGTAACAGAGAATAATTGTAGCAATTTTATATGAAAGTTGAAAAGATTTTGTTTTAAAAGTGCAGAAGAGTAAATGAGGCCAGTAGACCATAACAGAGAGTGGCTGCTTGACTCTTCTATAGGGGTCCAAGTGACACTTTCAGCAACTCTATTGATATCTGTCTGTGTCACCTGTATATCTTTGAAAATATTGAATTGGGAAACGTAGTTCACAAATATTTCTTGAAATGTAAGTATAGTAAACATGGAGAGAGAGGACATTTCCGGGACATAATAAAAAATAAGAGAAAGGCTTCTGAGATGTTATCACTAGTGATTGTCTTTCCAGGCTGGGCACTTCTTATGATTGTATTGCTAATTATCCAAATTGTGTCTCTCACTCTCTATCTCTCTTCCTCTACACACACACACACACACACACACACACACACACACACACACACACACGTGTATATAAATTCAACAAGTGCTGATAACTGTGTCTCCAAATAGGTCTTTTGATATACGAATGAAGATTGTAAAGTAACACTATTCTCTGTTTCCCCACTGTCACATTCATGTGCCTTAGATGAAATTTACTTCATTATAGCCTAAGATAGGCTTGAGGATGTATGCTCTACAGTCAAAATCATCTTTGTTGTAGTTTCCTGGTTTCACTTTGCTGTATCTGCAGGCACAGCTGGGGTTTGCAAGCATGTGTTTAGAAGGCAGAAAATATAAAATTTATGTAAACGCAGCCTATATGCTCATTATTATTGAAAGGTCAGAAATTATTCTAGTTTCTTGGCATTTCAGATCATAGCAATTCTTTTGGGATGAAAAACTATTCAAAGAGTTTTTGTTGACCTTATGAAATGACAATTTATAGCCACATTTCTATACTTCCATTTTTTTTTGAACCAAACTGAGCATGTATTTTTTTTTTTTTTTACTCAAAGGTCAGACTTTCAGTCTAATCATTTTCCTCTATTTTCTACAAATATCTATTTATCTAATTTTGATTTCAGGGAGTATATATCATACCTAAGAAATTTTAAGAGAGTCTAGGATTACATTTGGATAATTTTAAGATGTATTTGTAAGTTTAGATTATTCTCTGTCTGCTAAATATTTAGTTTCATAGAGAAAATATCTCCAGTACACACAAATAGGGCTGTTTACTAATCAAAGTTTCAAAATGTTACAAATTTCTTATGGGTTTGTAAGACTGAGGAAGATTTCAATTCTTCCAGACATTTTCAAATACCTACGTTTTTCTATTGTTATTAGTGATTTCACTTAGTTGGTTTAAAAACTAATTTGCTAATTTGGTCTGGAAGGCGCTTGTCCACAGCCTACCATGTTTGTGAATTGTTCTTAATAACGTGTACTTTCCCATGGTATATTCTCAGGAACAACACCTGTCCGCAGACCCGCCCTTCTCAGCAGTCACAGGCTGTCTGTGCTGAAATAAATTTGGGCTAAATGCAATGAATTAGGCAGTCTTTTGTTTAGAAGTTTCCAAAACTTGAACAGTTGTATGCTCCTTTCTCTATGAGTTCACAATTTTCTCATCTTATTTGACCATAATTAATTTCCATGAGGCAATTTTATGGAGTTAGATTTTTAAAATGAATTATTTTTTTTATTAATTACAGTTTATTCACGTTGTATCCCAGCTGTATCCCCCTCCCTCATGCCCTCCGAATCCTATCCTCCCTTTCTCTTCCCCTCCCATGTTCCTCCCCAAGTCCACTGATAGGGAAGGACCTCCTCCCCTTCCCTCTGACCCTAGCCTATCAGGTCTCATCAGGACTGTCTTCATAGTCTTCCTCTGTGACCTTGTAAGGCTGCTCCTTAAAGTGTGTTTTAAAATTGGTTTAGACCACAAGATTAAGCTGGATTCTGTAACTTGAGCTAATTTCAAAAATCCGTTATTTTTTTCTAAATTAATAAAGACCAAGTGTTTCTTTCACACGGACACTCACAGATGCTGATGGGTACAGATGCATGTGATCCTAAGACTCACGGAACTCCACAATCAACTGCAAGCAGTTTCTTGCTGCCTTTCTTTCCCAGTAAAGTCACCAGAGAAGAAGTCACTCTTCTGCACCCTTGGGTAGTGGCAGAGGAGACTCTCTTACTGGGTGGGGACTATGGTCAATAGATGTGAGATACAGGGTTTTTAGTACTCTGAAAATGTATCTAAATAAATACTAGAACAACTAAATGTCTAGGCATGGGGTGCCATTTAAAGAGTATGAGGTAAGTACAAGTGTGTATGATGGGCCTTCTTTTAATAACCATACCCTATAAGCCTCAATGTTATGTGAGAAATTCCCAGACATCTTCTATATATTGAAATTGTTTTTTTCAACTACAGCATCTTAGTAGCTCACGTTATTATTTTTAAATTATTACAGTAATTACAATGTCCATCTTGTGTCCTAAGAATGTTATCTTCTGGGATAAAAAACTTTATGAGAAAAGCCAAGTATAAGGGCTCAGGAAAATAAAAAGTAAACTCTTAAGTACATCAAATAAAAAAAAAACACATATTTACAAATGTGGTTGAGCAGATGTCCTTTTTGTGTACTTGAGCATCTTTTGGATATACGCCTAGGAGTGGTATAGCTGGCTCTTGAGGAAGCGCTATTCCTAATTGTCTGAGATAGCGCCAGATTGATTTCCAGAGTGGTTGTATAAGTTTACATTCCCACCAGCAGTAGAGGAGGGTTCCCCTTTCTCCGCATCCCCTCCAGCATGTGTTGTCACTTGAGTTTTTCATCTTAGCCATTCTGATGGGTGTAAGGTGAAATCTCAGGGTCATTTTGATTTGCATTTCCCTGATGACTAAGGATGTTGAACATTTCTTTAAGTGTTTCTCTGCCATTCGATATTTGTAATAGCCAGAAGCTGGAAACAGCCCAGATGCCCCTCACTTGAGGAATGTATACAGAAATTGTGGTACATCTATACAATGGAATATTACTCAGTGATAAAAAAAAAAGGAAATCATGAAATTTGCAGGTAAATGGTGGAAACTGGAAAAGATTATCCTGAGTGAGGTATTCTAGAAGCAGAAAGACACACAGGGTATATAACTCATAAGTGGATACTAGACCTATAAGATAGGATAGGTCACACATACTAATACTAATAATTCCACTCCCTATGGGCCTATGGGAGCCATTTTCATTCAAACCACCTCATATTCTTAGGCTCAGTCTCTAATTGTGCTCTCCCAATGACAACTGACCTAAGCGACTGTCCCTTCTATTCCATTTAAATGTTAGAAAGTCTGGTAAGTTTATGAGACTCACTGAAGGATAAAGAATGTCATCTGTCCTCTTGTCACTTAGAGAGAAAGACTATTTGCTGTGTTTATTATTTGATCCAACTTTTTCTCTCATCTTCTCTCCTCTCTTCTCCCTTATCGCTTCCCCTCTTCTCTTCTTTTTTCTCATTGTCTCTTCTCTTCCTATCCTGCTCTTTTCCCATCCTCCATTTCTATTTTTTTTTAAATTCACTTTACATCCCTATCATAGCCCCCTCTTCCCTCTCTTCTTGGTCTCATCCTCCCTTTCTCTTCCACCTCTGCTACCTCCCCTACTCCTCAGAAAATGAGAACCTCCCCCAAACAACTCACCCAGGCACATCAAGTCGAATCAAGACTGAACACATCCTCTTCCACTGAGGCCAGGCAAGACAGCCCCACAGAGAGAAGTGATCGAAAAGCAGGCAAGAGAGTCCATGTCAGAGAAAGACCCTGCTCCTTTTACTAGAGGACCCACCTGAGGACTAAGCTGTCTATTGGCTACGTATGCGTAGAGGGTCTAAATCCAGTACATCCATGGCCTTTGATTTGTGCTTCAGTTTCTGTATGACCCCTGTGGGCCCTGGTTAGTTGACTCTGTTGGTCGTCTTGTGGGGTTCCTGTCCCCTCCAGGTCTTTTTATCCTCACCCCCAGCCACTTTCCACAAAGCTCCCCATGCTTCGTCTAATGTTTGGCTGAGAGTCTCAGCAGCTCATGTAGTCCAGGCTGTTTACCATATAACTGAGGATGACCTTAAACTCTTATTTCTCCCACTTCTACCTTGAGAGTGCTGGGATTATAGGCTTGTGCCCTCATGAGCAACTTATAAGGGATTTATCTAGTTTCCTGTGGATTGAACCCAAGGCTTTAAGTATTTTAGGCAAGCAGTCTAAGATGGGAGTTGCATCCTCAGCCCTGTTATTTTCCTCTATAAAAAGCTTATCTCCAGATAAGTTCAAGTAGATTGGGAATAGGCGATAACCACAAAAGGCCCTAAATACATCACTCTGTTTTTAGGTTTCTTCCAGTTATTTTATATTATCATAATAGAACATTTGAGTGAGTTTCCAATAATTTCGAAAAGCAAGCCGTGTCACTAGGCAGTTGGCTTGACGTATTCTTGCCACTTCTTTGATGAGTTGTGTGATTATGGGATAATTTGTAAAATAGAGTGTCTGTCAGGATCATCAAACAGGACTGAGTGAACACATACATTTTTCAACCTCTATGCTTCCCAGTTCTCATGTCAAAAACATGCTGTAAAAGGAGTTGTGCAATTTTCCATCTTTGTGTCCTGTAGATGGCAATGTTGCACTTGAAAAATAAACAAATACATGCTTAAACATAAGCCTAGCTTCCCAGTGCAGTCTTGCTTAATACCCAGTGAGCAGGAGCTGTAATGGCATTTCAAGGTACAGTGCTCAGAAAATACATGTCAGATGGGGGTCTGTATGGAGCAAAGTACATATCTGTAAGTACCAGCATTGAAAGCCTCATGGTTCCACAGGTTGTTTGTTTAACTGTGCTTTTTCCTTTCAGGGGGCCTTATGGTTGTTTTAATGATGCTGTATTTTAGGTCTGCTTAGAACTCCATTCACATCACGAAGATTGCATAGATATCACTAAGCCCATGGTCCCTGTACTGGCTGGTTTTTTTGTGTCAACTTGACACAAGCTAGAGTACTCAAAGGGGAAGAAGCCTCAGTTGAGGAAATGCCTCCATGGGATCCAGCTGTAAGGAATTTTCTTGATTAGTAGTCAGTGAGGGAGGGCCCAGCCCGCTGTGGGTGGTGCCATACCTGGGCTGGTAGATCTGGGTTCTATAAGAAAACAGCCTGAGGAAGCAATGGGAAGCAGGCTTGTAAGCAGCACCCCTCCGTGGTCTCTGCATCAGCTCCTGCCTCCGGGTTCCAGCTCTGCTTAATTTCCTGTCCTGACTTCCTCCAGTGATGGACTATGATCTGGAAGTGTAAGCTGAATAAACCTTTTCCTCTTCAACTTGTTTTTGAGTAATGGTGTTTCATTAAAGGACAGCATTAAAACCCTGAGACTGTCTTTTTCTTCATTTATATATGTTTTTCTTTTCCTATCCATTTAATGAATCATCATAGAACCAGACTAGAAAATGCCCTGGAGTGAAAACACTGTGGCCTTCTCCACAGAGTTGAAGAACATTCTTGTCTTCTCTTTGCTAGTGACTCAGGCACTGGCATTTTATTATTCTCAGTCAGTGGAAGTAATTTCAGAAGAAGATGGGAAAGTCAGATGAGAAAGTTTTAATTAAAACATAAACTCTCAATAAGACATGTATGCTAAATCACTTCCTTTTAAATTGAGGCAAAATTTTAAGTGTATACGAAGATACACTACAAACTTTAGTACAGAAAGGTACACAGACAAGAATCTCGACTTTAGAAACCTAGTAGTTTTGTGTTTGAACCTAATGGTATTCCTTTTTCTATCACCAGAGACTGGAGGCATACGAAGAAACAATATTCACATTCTGGTCCATCTTTTCAACCATGAAATTTCTTATAGGATGTGCATTGTTCAGAATCAAATTTTCTTTGCAAATTTAATCCAGACAAAGATGTGATTATATGCTTCCTAGTAAGAATGAGAGACTGAGAACAACAACAACAAAAGGATGGGGATATGCAAAGAATTTAAAATGTATGATTTAAATTTTAATATAGTATCAGATTGAGAGAGGACCAGCCTGGTCAGGAAGAGAATATGTACTTGGCTTCTTTTCCACCTACAACATGCCTTCAGTTACTGGATATTAAGCTAAGTTGATAGAAATGTCCATTTATTTCCCACTGTATTGTGTACTTGAGCCTTGGTTTTTCTTCCTTTACAAAGCTATTGACAGAGCAAGCACAGGAAACTGTTCAGAGCATCAGTAGGTGAGTGAGGGCCTGGACATCCCAGAGAGGATAGGCAGTAGACCTCTGAGGGCCTCGGAAGTTGAGAAAAAGCTACTTGGTTGAGTTTTCAAAAAGCTCAATTTTGAAAACATAGAACTGACGGCACCTCCCTGTTATCTGTTTTGACTCATAGGAAGTATTCAACAAAATAATCCACCACCACCCTCCCCAGTAAATAAGCTTTATCTTACCATTTCTTTCCATTTTAGAAAAATAAAAATTAAAAAAATACTTATTCAGGGGAGGAGAAGAGGGAGAGAGGGCAGGATGGGGGGGAAGGAAGGGACTACAAAGTGAATAAATTGTAATAAATAAAAAATTTAAGTATTCAATAAATTTTGGTTGGTGAATGTTGACAAAAATAAATAAATCACTAAAAATATTTCTTGTGAGATTGATATAAAAACATTTTCTTCAAGTTTTTGCTTTAGGATTGAATATAAGGCAGGTCACTACGTCTTAAAGGTCTGTGCCGTGCTTAAATTACTTACAAGGAGCAGCAAAACAAAGGTAAGTCTTGAAAACATCACCCCTGTATGCCCCCCAGAAGCAAAGCTTTCCAGTTGAGCAGTGCCCAGGACAGTCCACACCAGACGCTGAGCTGGTCAGCTGAAGAACAAGATTCCAGCCTAGTTTCTCGCTATAACCAGGGAAGTAAGTGGGACTCAAGATTTCTCTTGACAGGAATGTCAATCACAGCCTTATTTTTCTGCAGGGGTTCTGTTTTACATAGCCGAGCTTGTCCTCCTTTACAGGTAGCTAAAAAATACTGCTGAAGTATTGTAAAGCTGAGTGGATGCAATACAGTTTTAGATGATCCAAATCTTTGTAAATTAAGACTTTGATTTTCCACCACTATGAACAACAACAAAAAAAAGAGCAAGAAATGCAAGTACAAAGAAATATTATAAGAAGTAAAATTTCCCCCAGTACATGTAAGAATAATTTTCTTCAAATGAATACAATTTTAATGTATATTTGACAACTTTTTATTATTTTTCATTCTTGATTCATGAATAATATGATTTTATAATATATGGTTTTATATGGTTTTTCTGTAAATCACCTTTTAAAATAAAATTAAACCAGGCCACAGAAGAAGACATATAGAGTGGAATTAATTATTAGTGGACTACATATCCAGAGAGGAGTTTATACCCAGAATATATGAAAAAGATTCTCCATGCTGAATACCAATAAAAACCACAGCCACAGCATTGAACATTTGTTTTAAAATAAACATTAGGTCTAGACCCTTCTCCAAAAGAGGCATACAAATGGCCACTAAGAACAGAAATAGCACCCAACATCAAGAGTTATTAGAAAGTACAAATGAAAACCACATAATATAATTTTAGTGAGAATGACGATTATCAAAAAGACAAAGAGACTAAAGATTGGGACTTCAGTGTAACTCAGGAGTAGGTAACTTGTTTTCAGTGTGCAAAGCTGCAAGGGCATAGGTTCACACACATTACCTATGCACACACACATATACCTGAGCATGCACACTCACATACACACTGTATTGTGTACATACCCCATATAGTGGTGGAAAATTTTCTATAGCCTAGGAACATAACTGACCTTTTCACTTGTTCTACTTAATTAAATTTTTATTATAACACCGAAAGTATAGGAAATATGATAATTGGTAGCATTATATACTCCCATAATTGTGTAAAATAACACATCGTTCTTTATTTTCTCAATTTCTCATAATTCAACTACATTTTTTCATTTGCATATATATTTAATTTATAATTAAATGTTACTGATCTTGGTCAAAGTCTTGATAGTGATTTCTCCACTACTGTTGAAGGGAGAGTTGTACAACAGAGACCAATTCTAAAACTATCGTGACATTGGTGAGTATTTGAAGTGAGCTGGCATTTATCTGTGTCATCAATGCTTCAGGAAGCGCCGATTCATTTCATTTGTAGGAATATCTATCCTGAAAGTCAATAATACGCACTGAGAGCATTTGTGAAATTCCATTGACTTCTGAAATTGCAAGAAATCCATCTCCCCGAGCATAGATTGTGCTGTGTCTGTATGTCTTCCAATAAACATCCCTATCAAATAATTTCAATGTCAGTAAATAAAATGGAACATGAAAATTCCTTGTGTCTCCTCTTCCTTTCAGAATAAAAACTTTGACCTTGCCACATTTATAGACAGTAATACACCTGGAAAGATTCAATACAGTTCTTTGGCTAGAACCATAGCTTTCGTTTACACTTTGGAAATTATTGCAAAGGTAATTTGACATCTTTACTTTTGAAAGGACTACATTGTATTAATAATTGTGGGAGCTATGTGAATGAAGTAATCTTTTTCAATCAAATTCTTATACTTTTATGGAGAGCTTATTTTATTTTTAATGACTTGGAACCATTTTCCTCTTCCTGGAGAGGATATTATGCTTTTGTTAAATTGCAATTCTCTCCCTCAGTTGTCTCCTCCTCTCCTAAGTACCAGACACATCCTGAGGGGAGAAGACAGCAGCATGCTGATGCCATTTTCTCAGGCTACACTGTCTAGGGCACCTTTGTCATAGCAGCTTTGTTACTGTCTCTACTTGGAACAGTATTCTTGAAATTTTATGACATATTTTTTCCTTTTAGGACATTTGAAAATTTGAGATTTTTTATTTTAATGGCGAAAGGATGTAAAGCTACAGAGAATCCTTGAGATTTGTTTTATGTTACTTTATTTTTTGCATTTAAAATATTTTTTTATTTTTTACTTTAATCTTTCCTTAATTCATGTATTCAATCACTTTCTAGCTTGACCACAGCCCCCTTCCCTCCTCTCCTCCCAGTCCTACCCTCACACCTCTCTTCCCCCTTTCTGAGAAGGGGCGCCCCCTCATGGATACTAACCCACCCTGACACGTCAAATCACAGCAGGACTAAGTGCATCCTCTCCCACTGAGGCCAGGCAAGGGAGTCCAGGTGGAGGAAAGGGATTCAGAGGCAGGCAACAGAGTCAGAGACAGCCCCTTCTCCATTTGTTAGGGGACCCACATGATGACCAAGCTGCACATCTCCTACATATGTGTACGGGGTCTAGGGCCAGACCACGCGTGTTCTTTGGTTGGTGATGTTTTTTTAAAAGCAGAAGCAGGACAGATGAGAACAAGCATTAGCAGATCACACGTTTATTTTAAGAAATGACCGGGGCTTCAACAATGTTAATAGCTGTAGCCTTTGTGGGAAGGTAATAAAGGAAATTGGGGAATGAGACCAATCGCATTGGCACTCTAAGTCTGAGCTACCTTTTGTATTCCCACCACAGATCAGCCTGAATTTTATCCCCAGGGTGGAGTTTTCTAAGTGTGCACTTCTTCTCTCATACAGTAATACTCCTGCACTTTCACTGATCTGAAAGAATAGATGTGGTCCTCCAGCCTGTCACCAGTCTTAATGGCTTGGTAGTAGGGAATATAATTGATTATGTGCCTGTGGTATCCTACATGTTTCTCAGCAACATCAAAGTTGAGTGAATGAATGAATTTAAGGGAAGTGTTAGGTTTTTTCACTTGACTAGGAGAGATTGAATGTAACTTATTTGTAGTGTTCTGGTTTTGTTTCATTTTTATTTCTCTTAGAGAGTCACAAAGTATCATGTTACATGACAGAATATATATGTAAAGTTTATCTAAATGACAAGATTAATTTGATACTCTTTAATAGATTGTGAATGTAGTTTCTAGAATCACCAGAGATAAATTTTGCAAGTTCATTGTTTCTGATGAAGAGTTGTTGAATATCAGCTTTCACCTCTGTTTTATTTCTTGAAATATCAGTACCAAATATTTATGTGAGGGTAATTTGATTTATTCTTTTCACTTCTTTGTGGCCTCATAGATTAGATAAGAGCTTAATACACACATGAATCTTAAGGACAGGTTAAGGACAGGAAGTCCCACTGAGGCTCATACACTCACAGGAGCATGCATTGTTAAAGAGACTTCTGGACACATGATTGTACCTGTCTTTAAAACTGAGTCATTTCATTCTGTGTGGCTCAGTCACGGCACTAATATATACACAGCTTATAGATGTGAATCTACATATTCACTAGGAGATGCCTATGCATAAGGATGTTTTAGCATCACTATTTGTAATTGTTCCCAACTAGACAAAGACAGATATCTGTAAATGTTGGTTTTACTTTTGCTGATGATGGGATGAGATGAGAGCTGTACCCAAGCTTTATAAATACATGGCTTGGGCTGAGTCCAAAGTGTTTCCATCTAACTACCCTTAGGCCTAGGCCTAGAAGTTTCTAGCCTCCATACAATCTAATTTTCTGTAAGCCCAGACCTTGAAGGTTACACCTTCCAGACTCCATTTGCTAACATAGAATATATTCAGCCTCTGAGACTAACTGCTAAATAAGCTCACCTTGTCTAGCTCAATTGAACTGCACCAAACTGCGCTGAACTGTACTGTATTCCTGAACTCTACTGTGCTATCTTCATAACCTCTACTGTATTCTGTACTGTATTCTTCTCCTCTCTCTGTATTGTCTGTCCCTCAATTAGATGCCATTGTTTGGGATAAAAGGAGTGTACTAACTTCCAGCCAGAGGAATTAAAGTTGTGTCTATATTTCAGCCAGAAAGATTAAAGGTATGTGTTCGGGCTGGAGAGATTAAAGGTGTATACCAAGAGCATGTCTGTATTCCAGTTGGATCACTCAGATCGCTGGATATGATTCCTTGCCAGAGCAGCCATGTTTCGGATTAATTTTTTTCTACAGACAGCTTCAACAATAGGATGCAGATAGATGACTGTACTAGAATGAGACAGTGATAAACCTGTACAGTACTCATGGTGAATAAGACACAGCACAGCACGGTGCTGATGAACATCATCCAAACAACAATGATACTATGGAATGAAATAGCAGACCTGACTGTCTACACATATTCCTTCATCAAGAAAATGACTGAGGTTCTTTTGCTCTGTGTGACTAGAAGTCACAAGTAGATGGGAAGATCTCTTTGAAAGTTGGTTGTCCTGGGTCCTTGAAAGTCAAAGAACTAGAGTCTGGGAAGCAGGCTCAGAAGCACTTCATTACATAGCTTAAGAACAGAAACTTGTGCTTCTTGGATTTAGAAGACAGAGACTCAGAGAACATTTCAACAGAGGTCCATAAGTTGCAGGCTCATGGCTTTGGGTTCATTGCCAATGGCTGCTTTCTGTAGCAGCTGCTGGTAGTAGTTGGTGTCAAATCGTGCTTAAAGTTCCCAAACGTACTTCTGTCTGCAGCTGCCCTCTTGCTGCCGCCCCTGGCAAGGCAATAATTGTTTTAACCACTGCTCCACCCTATCTGCATGGGACAAAAAAAGAAAAAAAAGTTGGCAAAGAAAACACCATTTGGGAGAAGACTTACTGGACCTAATGTTGCAACTCCAATGGGCAGTGGACTGGAAAACAGCTCTGCCGTCTGGTTATGTAGCCAGGAATCAGTACATGCCTGGATGTGTCATTCAAATGAAGGTTTGTATTTTCACCAATCACAGTTCAAGTTTCATCAACCACAGGCAATTCCTGAAGACTCTCTTTGCACCAATCATCAGCTTTTCACTGAGTTACTGGGAAAGTGACTGTTTCATCTTGAAACACATGCTTCTGGTTTATCTTATGACCAACAACATTTGTGGGATGCCTGGGAGGCCTGCCATTTAAGGTTGGAACAGGTTGCCTGGAGTGATCATACAGGAGCAAGGCCTCCTGGGGTAGGAAACAGGACTTTGGTCCAGAGATCCTTTCAGCTGAAGGATTCTCAGAGAGATCCTAAAGTGTTTAAGACAGCTGGGCTGCTGGCATGGGTTTGGTTTTCAGATAGAGTGCTTCCCAGATGATAGGTCTGTGCTTTTGGCTGCAGTGCTGAAGGATTTTATCTACTAGCCTTCAAAGGCCTGAGTAGTCTGCTTCTGGCAGGTTTCAAAGGGGTGCTCATACTAAAGACTAGAGGTCTCATACAAAACTAACATTTTCAACAACATTTAAAAGTGCTTAGGCTATGCCCCAGGGCCCTAGGGCGAGTTGGATTCTTCTGATCTGTCTCAGTATAATTGCACTTATATAAATTACAATGAAAAAGCTAATCAATGGGCTTGAGAGATGGTTGCAGTCAGCAAAATACTTACTATACAAACAAAGAACTAAGTAAAACCCATAGAACCCACATAACAAGCCAGGTGTGACATTCACTTATAATCCCAGTGCTGGGGAGGAAGAAGCAGAACTCTTGAGGGATACTAGGCCAGCCAGCCTAGTATAATCTTCAGATCTAGGTCACATTGAGAGACCCTGACATAAAGCCAAGGTGGTTAATGCCAGATGACCAGCACCTGTATTGGCTTCTGCCCTCCACATGTTGAAAAAACCTGGATGTGGCTATGCAAAGATTTAATCCTGGCACTCTTCAGTGAGAGGAGAATGTAGAGATAAGAGAATCATCTAGAAACTTTGGAGAGATGACCTAGATTAGTGGTTCTCAACCTGTGTGCTGTGACCTTTTCACAGGGGTCGCATATCAGATATCCTGCATATCAGATAACTGAATTATGAATAACAACAGCAGCAAATCATAGTTATGAGGTAGCAACAAAACAATTTTATGGTTGGGTTTTACCACAACATGAGGAACTGTATTAAAGGGTAACGGCATCAGGAAGACTGAGAACCACTGGCCTACATAATAAAGCATTGTGCAGCAGGAGAAACAAGAGAGATACTGTCCCAGTGTGGTAGAAAGAGGGGGCTAAACAGATGACCCAGTGGTTGAGAGTACTGGTGGTTCTTGCCCAGGACTGAATATTGGTTCCTAGCATGAACATGACTGCACACACAAAGTGCGTACAGCCATATACAGACCATAATCATAAGTTTTAACAATATCACAGAGAACCGAAAAACATGGCTTGTGGCGTTCATGTGTGTGCTGTGGCCTGTGCATAAAAACATTCAAATACACAAACATGTGCACACAGTCACACGATAATAACAGTAGTAGTGATGATAGTACTTAAAAATGAAAGAAATGCTTAACTCCATAGTGGGTTTTTTAAAGAGAGAGACAAAAACTTCACGAATTTAGAGTTTTACACAAGAATTATGTTAGCTGAAATTATTATGCTTGAATTTTTCACAGATATTTACTCTCCCAATTTAAGTTAAATAGTTTGGCACTATTTCTTTGCAACTGAAGTATTATTTCAATAATATGACCATCTGCTGGAAGGTATATGCTCAGGCTTGCAGCTGGTCAGCAATGTAGTCATTTATGAGTTTGTTTAATTAGTCACAGATTACCTTATGGACTTCAGAAGTGTATGTGTGAATGGATGAAAATTCACAGTGATGGCAAGATGAAGGTTTCCAAAATTAGTTCTCAGAAAGACTTGGAATAAATAGAGTCCATTTATCATTATCTGCAATAATGAGAATTTGATACAATACAATGACGTAAGTCATCATTTAGTCTCCATAGTTTCATCCTCTTTACTAACGCATCTTAACTGTGAACATTGATGTGGCTTATGTTCCCCCCTATTCTTGCCCCTCTCTAATGAGCAACTAAATAGCCTGAAGCAGAACAATCAAAAGGTCTGGGAAATCCACACACTGGGTAATCTGTTTTTTAAAAGTACAGAAGTAATTGTACTTAGCTTTGCTGTTATCAAAAATTCTCTGAGTATCTTTCTCAGAATGGCTTGAATAAAGGCATTCCCATTATCAGTGTAGGTCTCAGAAATCCTATTGTCAACAAACTCGGAATTCACAACATTTCCCAAAGAAATCGCTCAGCAGTTAAGAGAACCTCTTCCAGAAGACCTGGGTTCAATTCCACACCCACATAACAGCTCACAAACATCTGTAACTCCATTTATAAAGGATCTGATGCCTTCTTCTGGCTTCCAAGCATACAGGCAGGCATATACATAGTGCACATACAAGGCATGAAAAATACCCATACAAATGAAAAAACAATTTAAGATAAGGAAGGCATGTAGCACCATATGAAATTCTATTTGAGAGGATCTGATGGAATTCTGATATTTAAAGTAAACTTTATTTCTAACAGCCCACCACTGTTAGTGGGTTCTTTTTTTCACTGGCAATTCTTTTCAGCCTTTCTTCCTTCCTTTTTTTCTTCCTTTTTTACCATTTATATTTCTGTCATAGCTCCTTCTCACTGTTCCAAAGAGTATGATAACTTCAAAGATATGGAGATACCACTTTAGAATACCTTGCAAATGATCATGTACAAAAGGCTTAGTGACTGCAGTGGTGTTATTGAGGTGTATTAGAATCTTTAAGAGGTGGAAAATGAAGGAGCCCTTTGGTCATTGTGTGGTACGAATTTTCAGGGACTGTCAGCTCTCTTCTCTCTATATTTTGCTTCATGGCCATGGACTATATGGGATTAATTTGCCACAAGTTCTTGTGAGTCAAGAACTTTTTTTTTATTGCATGCTATATATCCAAAAGTAGTGTTGTCAGGGTTCAGAGCATAGTAAGGAGGTTAAGCCAAAGATATTATATGGAAGAGATGAGCAGTCTAAATGCAATATATATTGAGGTGTAAATGATGAGTTCAAGTTGAATTTAGGAAAAATCACTAATATAGTTAGGCAAGAAGTGGTTTTAAGGGTATACTCTTTAAGGGAACTAGAGGTACATAAAACACACATTTAAGAACAGGGAGAACCAAGCATATAAAAATGCTGTTGAGTGCATTTTGTGTTGACCATCTGCATGGCATGAGACCTGTCATTAACTATGGTTAGTATTTCCAGTAAGACTCCATTGAAGAAAATTAACTTCTCCTTTGATGCAGAAAGCTTTCTGTATATATTTTTTTGCAATCATGTACAATATCTAAGAATTTCACCCAATGTCATCATCTTGTATTTGATCTCCCTGATAATAGAAAACTATGTATTCATAGAAAATTCAAGAAAATGAAGGAGAACATTGATTCTTTATCATGTTAGGACTTCCTGAGGTTGACTCCAAGTCTTCAAGATGAGATGTAATTTTGAGGCAAATATAATTTTAAATATTTTAGGAAAGAGAGAACATAGACCAAATATAACTGCTGTGAAATGAAGAACAAAATCCTTCATCATTTTTGACTTTGTGGCCCAAGCAAATGTCCTGGGCCTAGACTTACCTAGCCATAGCTCCCCCAGCCAATAGTTGCTAGTCTTCTGATATTATATCAATAAAAATCTCTGAAATATACTTATTGGAATTGGTAATTATTACAGGTATTGATAATATTGAGGATATCACATTTAGAGAGTGGAGGTGGTAGAAACAGCTCACAGTCATGATGAAGTGTGTAGAACCTGAGACAGTAAAGGCCAAAAGTTATGTCTTTAACAAGATTATAAGAGGAAAGGAATGGAATAATGTATTAGGATCAGAAACAACATATAGGCTTAGATTCTTAACGAAACCTACTTCATTTAGGGTTCATTTTTAAATTTTTATTTTTTATATTAATTACAGTTTATTCACTTTGTATCCCAGCTGTAGCCCCTTCCCTCCTCCCCTCCACCTTCCCTCCCTTATCTTCTCCTATGCTCCTCTCCAAGTCCATTTATAGAGAAGGTCCTCCTTCTCTTTCATCTGACCCTAGCTTATCTGGTCTCATCTGAACTGGCTGCATTGTCCTCCTCTGTTTGTGGCCTGGCAAGGCTTCTCCTCCATCCAGGGGAGGCGGTCAAAGAACTAGCCACTGAGTTTATATTAGAGACAGTCCCTGTTCCGCTTATTAGGGTACCCACTTGGATACTGAGCTGTCATGGGCTAGCTACATCTGAGCAGGAGTTCAGGTTATATCCACGAATGGTCCTTGGTTGGAGTATCACTCTCAGAAAAGACCCCTGTGCCCAGATATTTTGGTTCTGCTGCTAGCCTTGAGGAACTCCTGTCCTCTTTATGTCTTGCTATCTCCCCTTTCTTTCTTAAGATTCCGTGCACTCCTTTACCTCCCTTCCAACTGCCCACCTCCACCTTAGGTAGGAGATTAGTAGGGAAAAGCACTGTAGACCTATTTTATCTACTTCCTTTTGAATAGGGTCACTGGGTCTTTAGGGGATTACCAAACTCAGTTGTCAGGATACCAGTAGTCCAGTCCAAAGGCCAACACCAAGCAGCAGCACAAAATCATCAAAAGTCACAAGACTCAGTTTAATTGCCTGGAGAACTTCTTTGGAATGCTTATCTCTGAAAAGTCAAGTGGCGAAGCACAAAGATCAGCCTACATATGTCTATCCAGAAAGCGATATTTCACTGTGGGAAGGCCTCTATATATCTCCTCTCCTCAGAGACCACCCATGGATGTTCTCAGCTGGCCAAAATCATGTCCCTTCCATGAGAGAGCAAGGAGCAAGTGCCCTCTCACAAGCCAACCTCCAGCAAAACATCACTTGCCCAGTTTGCAGCAAAAAAAATCACATGACAAAACTGAGTCTTCAAGGAAACCAGAAACTTCCATTTCAACAAAAAGTTTTAAATTTCTTAGAAAGGGAGAGGACTTGAAGTGCTGTAAAAAGAGGAATTGGAAAGATCAGTGAGCTAATCCACTAGGTTTTAAAGGAGGCAGCAGTAGGTGGGATTGAAGAGCAAAAGCCATTTAAATTGTAGGGCTTGTTCCGCAATATTGGTATATACTTTCTAGTAAGAATGAAGAATATACCCATCATTTTTGAAGGTGAAATAGCCACGAAATGCTCTGGAGTCATCAAAATGTGAGTGGAGGCCACACACATCACTACCTGTGTGTGACTTTTCACCCTTAACCTGGATGCTTGGAGTGGAGATTCCACTGTCATCAAGAATGCTGGGAGTAAAGCCCAAGCACAGTTTTAAACAGTCGATTAACTGATTCATCATACTGCAACACATCCTCTGCTCTTTACTGTGAGTGTAAAAAGTGTGGGAATTGAGTGGAGGAACAGGGCAGACTGGAAATTGGAAGATGACATTGTCTGACATGTACCAAGAACGAGAAACAAGCCTTCATTGAATTCACTTCCAAAATTATACTATTCTTTATGGTAGCATAAATGCAGCCTCATATTTTTATTAATATTGTATATAAGCCATTGATGCTAGCTTACTGACAACTTATTAGATGTTTCCTGACATCAAGGCAAGCATTATCTGTAGACCTAAGTTGTAATTTGCATAAAAGAGAAAAACCTATTATTTTAGAATTCAGGTTTTTGATGATGGTTTTTAAGACACATACATGGGTGAGTGTTGGCTTGCTCTTCTTTGTGTGTCAGTATCTTTCTGTGCATGTATGTAATTTACTATGTTTTAAAAGTCATTCCATGAAGTCTGGCAATCTAGACTGATTCACTCTGTGTTCTATGAATGTATTTTGATGTCGGGTTAAATCTTTCCTTTTATGAACAATGTTGAATGCTGCAAAGTACTTGCTTCTGTGAAATAAATGTAAATGTATCCTTGAATTACTTTAGGATGAATTTATGATGGACAGGTATATACCTTTAACATTTTAGTGGATGTCATTCAATTGATTGCTCTTTATCGCTCCTCTCTATCTCTGTATTTTTTTGAGACAGAGTTTCTCTGTGTAGCCTTGGCTGTCCTAGACTCTCTGTATAGGCCAGGCTGGCCTCAAACTCATAGAGGTCGGCCTGCCTCTGCCACATTGAGTGCTGTCAACTGATTTCTTATAAGCTCATACTTATAAGTATACTTATTTCCACTAATAATACCAATATGTTATATTGTGAATATAACTTTACCTTTGGAAAAAAAATCAAAGGATTAAACTGGAAAGATCCAAGTTTCGGTGTCATTGCATTTCATTCATGATTAACGTGACATCTATTAATAAGACTGGAATACTATGCATTAGTTTCTGTTCAACTGTATGATCATATGGTTTGTCTACTTTCACGTCAAATCATTTTTTCCTAACAGTTTGAAATATGCATTCTTCTGTAGAGTGGGTCCCTTATCATAAAATTTTCAAAGTGTTTTTCCAACTATAATTTTGATTTTGATTTCACTAAACTTTTGGTCATTTCCCATATAAAATTTCATGTTTTATGCGTATTTAGATTCATCACTATTTTATCTTCTGCTTTTGCAATGTAGTTAACATCCTACTCCATTTTATGAAAATAAAATATTTTCCTAGAATATTGATGTTTTAATCTGTATGTTTCAACACTTAATATTCTTGGAATTTTGTCATTATCTGATAAGAGACAAAGCTCTAACTAACTTGATTTGAACTAGGTTTTTCTGTCTCTTTGGTTAAACTATGTATTGTCTGTTTTAAAAGTTCTTATCCAGATACCAGGTTAATTTTATTGTGAATGATTTTTCTACTTAAAGAAAGTTATGGACATTATCTCTTTTAGATAGAATCTACTGAGAAGAACTGAAAATGAGAATCTAATTACAACATGGAGGTTATTAACCTTTACTATGATGAACACATTAATTTTACTTCAGCGATGAGACTAACTTTACCTCTGTGTTAATGTGTATTTGAAGACATACTTAGTTGATGTCTCATTTCCTAGGTATTGTCTATCTATATAAAAGTTATTTTTTAGGGCCAGTAATATGGCTCAGCAATTAAAATAAACTTGGTAACCTGAGTTTGATTTCTGGGACTCGTTTGCTTTCCTATTTCTGTGGTTGACACCATGGTCAAAAGCATTTTAGGAGAGGGAAAGGTTTGTCTGAGCTAACACTTGTAGGTAATAGTGTATTACTGAGGGAAGCCGAGACAGGAAGACAAGGCAGGAACCTGGAGGTAGAAAGCACAGAGAAAGGCCGCTTACTCCTTGGTCATTTTCTGGTTCATGCTCAGCTACCTCAGCATTGCTTATATAGTTCAGACCACCTACCTAAAGATGGTACCTTCCATGGTGGGCTGGATCTTATCAAATCATAGTTTTGGAGGAGTCCATAATGACAAAGAGTTTACGGAAGAAGGCATTCGGAGCAGGAAACTAGAGGATCACATTGCATAACACAGGAACTGGAAGTGGGATGAGGCCACAAAGCCTGTTCCTTGCAATACACTTTCCCTAGCAAGGCTCTACATTCTAAATACATACTATCTTCAAATATAGCCACCACCTGGAGACTTAAGCGTTCAAATACACAAGCTTATGAGGAATACTTTTTATTCAAACCACCAGCAATGTTTTGGGCTGTCAGACTATATCTCCATGGGAAGCAACTTTATCATCTAGAGCAATGGTTCTCAAACTTTCTAATGCTATGACCCATTAATGCAGTTCATCATGTTTTGGTGAACCCTAACCACAAAATTATTCTATTGCTACTTCATAACTGTATTTTTTTGCTACTGTTATGAATCATAATATAAATATATGATATGCAGGATACTTGATATACAACACCTGTAGGAGTTACGATCCCAGGTTGAGAAACAATGATCTAGCTCCTTTTGCTTTTGTTCTTTCAGAGTGACTTAGGTAAGCATTTTATTTCCCCTTCAGTAAAGTTGATTTCATTCTGAGATACTCAACCGTTTAAATGAGTTACTCAAAATTTGCATATGTCAATATCCACTCCATATTGTAAAGCTTGCTGTGTTTGACAAATGCTTGTCTGATATTCATTATTATAGCCTTACACAGAAGAGTTTCACCATCCTAAAATAATCGAAAAGCTTTAGCTTTATGTAATCAAACTTCCCCCCCAACTTACATGCCCCCACAATGTGAAGGTGTTTATGGTGTCTCTAGTTTTCTTTTTTCTAGAATGTCAGAAAATTAGAGGTACCGTTATAGTACTATAACACATTTATTAGTATCTATCATGGAAGACTCATTTGCTTTACTTTATGAATTGCTAGATTTTTATTGCTAAATAATTGTCCATTTTGTGAATATACTACTTATTCATATACCTCTTAAAGCACAAGCTTGGTTCTTTCCACTTGCGATGATTCTAAATAAAACTGCTATAATCATTCACACGGGGCCTGTAGTGTGGACCTTCTATTTCAAACCAGTTGAATAAATATTGAAGTGTGCAACTGCTGGATCGTATGGTAGACCGTGTTTAGTGTTGTAAGAAGTTGTCAAGCTGCCTTTCAAAGCAGCTGTTGCAGTTTATCTACTGAATGGAAATTCCCACTGCTCTGTACCCTTTCCAGAAGCTCAGCTTGCCACTCCAAATTTACTCGTAAATGTGGGGTGTCACCGCATTTTATGTTAGCTTGTAAGTCCTTGTATCAAGTTTTCTTTTCTTTTTTTAATTTTCTATCTGCATATATCCTTGTTTGGGCTTCTATTCAGGTCTAATACCATTTTAAAATCCCTTGCTGTTGAGAGGTGTTTAGGTATTTTGAATACATTCTTCATCACATACAAATTTTAGAAATAATTTACTGAAGTTGGTAACTTCCCTTTTTATTCTCTTAGTAGCATTGATCAGAGAGGGGAAAGTCATGTTAGTGAAGTCTAAGCTATCAACATTCTTTGCTTGTGGATGTATGGCCCAGTGTCTCACTCTGCAGCCGGAGCTGGCCTGCAACGTGCTGAGACAGTCCTCAAGCTCACAGTGGCCCTCCTGTCTCAGCCTCAGAAGTGCTAGGATCACATTCACCTCTCAGTTTTCCTGTTCAAGGATCACAACACTGAAGGGAGATTGTTGTTGTTTTTAAGTTCATGTATGTTTTTCTTCTGTTTTCTTTGAGAAACTTTACACTTTATTTACTTATTTTTTTAAATTTTCACCGATGATTCACTCTAGGCTAGTTCTTTGTGAAAGGCGCTCGTGTTGGTGCATGACTGTTGAGTGTAACAGGACCTTTTCAGGACAGGTGTGCTTGACTCACGGTTCTGGGGAACTGGACACTTTCAGTTACCACAGATGGACTTGAGTTTATTTAATCCACTCTCTCATGCCAATGATGGGTAAAAAAGTGGACTCTAGAGGGAGGAAAAGCAGAAGCAAGCTTTATTAAGAGACATAAAGAAAAAGCAAGAGAACCTTTTAAGAGTGGGAGGGCCTCCCAAAAGAGGTAAAAAGCTTTTGGGTTTCTTTGTCTAGGGCATTTTATGAAGGTCAGAAAGAATCTTGACAAAGGCTGAGGGAATTGCTATGAGACTTGTCAACTCTCCAGGCTATTATGGGATGAGCTAAAGTGGGGGACCCATAAACTCCATACACATCTTTTTGGTTCTGCTAGGGAGATGATCATGGATTTTTCATGTACTGCCCAGCTTTGTCCACATCTGAGTTTTGACTTGTTAGTATTGACCTTGACTGTATTCTGTTAGTCATCTGGCCAATGTTACTATCCTGCAACCTTGCAAACGTCTCAGTGTTTTTTCTATTATGCTAAGATCTCACTACTAGGAAGTATCTTTACTTGTTTTTAGTTAATCTTAGCTAGGTCTTTGTCTATTGGATGGTCTTGCGTTTCTTTCCTGAAGTAGGTGGATGTTTTCTTAAAAGCTGTCTACCTAGTTAGTCTGTTTCAATTTGCTGTATAGGAAACAAAGATATAAAAAATAATAGGCCTTATTCCTTTTCTTCAAGTGTGTCATGATATGAAGAGAGCCAGCCTGCTATCATTGACGCAGAGCTCCATTCTTCCTCTTATCTGTCTAGCTTAGTCATCTCATAGCTGTCCAGCAACTCTCTTATACTTCTTTATTGTTCCAGACTTTGCCATATTAATACTTAAACTTCCTTTCAATTCCAGCCTGTTCTCTCTGAAATAAATGCCTGCAGCTTAGAGTTTTCACCATGCATCCATTTCCCTCACTGCCTATAAGGGGATAGTTCATGTGTAACTATATGGAATTCCAGCACAGACATCTCTACTGATCCTATTACCCTGTACCCTGGGAGTGAGGATTTCACCGTGAATTTGGAGAAGATACAAATATTTATAAAATGGCAGTATACAGTTTGTTTTTGTTTCTTGCTTTATGAAGCTCAGTAAACCTAGTATCAAAAAAACATTTCAGCTGAGATGTTTCTCAGATGATAGACTGCTTGGCAACCATGCAAAAAGCCCAGAGTTTGCTCCTCTGCACTGTATCAAGTGGGTATGGGGTTTAATAACATCATTTGGGAAGTGGAGGCAGGAGGATCATGGGATCAAAGTCATCTACTCTTATTCAGTGAATATAAGGACGTTTTACTTTACTAAAATAAGAAAATTTTGAAAACCCTATGATTCTGGTAATTCTCCAGTGACTGTCAAGACAGCTATTATCTTACCCTGTACTTAGAAAACTATTCTTTAAAAGAAAAATGAAGAAAGAGAAAGAATATTCTTGTTAAGACTGGTTTTACTGTCAACTTGCCACAAATTGGAATCTCTTGAGTAGGGCTTGTCCAGATTGCCTTGCTTGAGGTTGGCAGTCCTCCCTGATTGTTGTGGTATCTCCTGGCATTAATCCAGATAGAAATAGCATGGCCAAAGAAAGATGATCTTGACTTTTGGATTGCTTGGCCTTCCCTCTTGTCAAAAGGTTGATCGGTCCTATTGCTAGTGTTGATTCCTTTGCTGATAGAACCATAGTTTCAAAGCTTCCATTGTGGATGAAGGACTCCTGGCTCCTCAGGAAACTTTTAAACGTCCAAAGCCAGATCAGGATTGCTGAAGCACCCAACCTTGTGAACTAAGTTACTATTTGTGGTCACCTTCCCAGCCCCAAGAAGAGAAAGCCATTGTAGCACTATTCCAACTGTCCTAAAACTACTGTGTTCTTCCTCCGGAGAACCCTGACTTGTACAGTTTGTAATATTCCCACTTTGTTTCTGAGCTTAGAGGGGAAGCTTTCTGTTTCATACCATAAAGTATAATGTTAGGTGCAGGTTTTTTTGTTTTGTTTTTGCTTTGCTATTTATAAAATTTAAGATATTCTTCTCTATTTCTAGTTTGATCAGGGTTTTTTAAAATCAAGAATCTTACTGGATGTTGTCAAATGGTTTTCTGTGTTAAGTGACATGATTCTATAATTTTTCTTCATTAATTTCTTGCTTCTAACTTCTATAAGATATTTTACAAAATCTATACCACAATTCTCTAAGAAAAAACATCTGTGCTTAATTTTGCAGTTTTTTTTAAAATATGTTATCTCTCACATACACAATGGATGAATAAGCACATTAGTATCATTCTACTTAGGTTGTTAAAAACAAACAACAGACTAAATAGCTTAAACAGTAGGTGTTTAGTTTCCCAAACTCTCTTCTGTGTCTTAATACTGCAGAGAAAGAGATGGAGAGAGACAGAGAGAGAGAAAAAGAGAGAGAGACGGGTGGAGAGGAAGAGAAGAAGGAAGGAGGAAAAAAAGAAAGAAAGAAGGAAGGAGGAGATAAAGGTACAGAGAAAGGGAGAAAGTCAGGGAAAGAAGAGGAGAGGTAGAAAGGGAAGAAGAGTTCTCTTGTGGCTCTTATCACCCTGGAGTAGGATTTAATATAGGCATTGTTGGTTAGATTTTCTGTAAGTTTAACTCGAGCTAGGATCATCTGAGAAAAGAAGCTTCAACTGAGAAAATGCTCCCATAAGATCGTCCTTTAGGCAAGCCTGTGAAATGTTTTCATGATTAATAATTTATGTGGCAGGGTCCAGCCCACTCGGGGTGGTGCTCCCCCTCTACAGGTGGTCCTAGGTTATAGAGAAATGCAACCTGAAGAAGCAAGGAAAGAACATCCCTTCATAGTTTCTGCTTGGTTCCTATCTACAGTTTCTGCCTTGAGTTCCTGCTCCAACTTCTATTCACAATGGACCATGAGCTATAGGATGAAACAAAACCTTTCAAACCCAAGTGGCAATGGTCTTTATCCAAGCAACAGAAATCAAACTAGTACAGGTAGAAAAATAAAGTCTATAAAAATTTACTTGAGAGATAAAAACAAATGCTATGTATCTTTTGGTAACATCCAACTTTCGAAGAACTGTTTATTGTATCTAAATTGTCAGTTCACAGATTTAGAGCTGTTCATATTATTATTATTTTAATTTTTATTCACAGAAACAGTAGCTGTGATCCTGACTTTATTTCTGATATTAATAGTCATATCTTCATTTTCCTACTTATTTTAGCAAAAGGTTCATAAATTTTATTAATATCTCAAAAGTAATCTTTTATTTTTATTACATTTACCATGTTCGCCCATTTCAAACTCACCAATCTGTTTCATCTTTTATTTGTTTTCTTGTATTTGCTGTAGGCTTAGATTTTCTTGCTTCTGTAGTTTCTCTAGGTGGAAATTCAGAATGGTGGTTTTTGATCTAATATGTATATCTAATATCAAAATTTTCTGAACATTCTAAATTTAGATAAATTACATTTTAATTTTCTTTTGCTTTAGATATTCTTCAGTTTCTCTGAGACTCCGTTTCTCTTCAGAAAAGTGTAGGTTTTCCATGAATAGCAAGCAAATATGGCATATCAAATTGCAATAAGACTTGGCACATTCCCTTGTATTAAAGCTGGACAAGACAACCCAGTAGAAAAAAAAAAAAAGAGTCCCAAAAACATACAAAAGAGTCAGAGACAGCCGGTGCTTCCACTCTTAGGAGTCCCATGTAAATACTAAACTACACAATTGTAACAGATGGAAAGGGCCTAGGTCAGTTCCATGGAGGCTCAATCGTTACCTGTTCATTGTCGCTGAACTCCTATAAGCCCAGGTTAGTTGATTCTGTGGGTTTTCTTGTGCTGTGTTTGACACCTCTGGCTCCTATAACCCTTTCTCCTCCTCAGGATTCCTTTAGCTCTGACTAGTGGGTCTCTGCATCTGTTTCCATTTTGTTGTTTGAAGAAACTTTTCTGAGGACCATTGGACCAGGCTCCAATCTATGAGTATAGCAGAGTAACTTTAGGAATCATTTTATTGACTTTGTTTTTGGGCAGTCATACTTGGTTCTATCTTTAGGACTCTGGGTCCTGGCTCAGTTAGGCTCCCTCTCAGGGCAAGGATCTCAACTTTGACTAGTCATTGGTTGACCACCCCCACAATTTCTGTGCCAACTTTACCCCAAGACATCTTACAGGCTAGACAAATTGTAAGTCAAAAGTTTTGTGGCTGACTTTCTGTCCCAGACCCTCCACTGGAAGTCTTGCCTTCTTCCAGAAGATGGACAGTTCAGGCTCTGTATCCCCAATGCTAGAAGTCTTAGCTAAGGTCACCTTCATAGATTCCTAGGCGTTTCCATTGATCTGGGTTTCTATCTCATCACTGAGATGCTCTGCAATTTTAGTTGTCTCTACCAGTACTGTAACCCTCCATGCTCCCCACACCTGATCCCTCCTATTCCCATAACCCACCTATGTTATCTATTCTCTTTCCCCTTCCTGGAGAGATTCGTATATCCACCCTTAGACCCTCCTTTTAGTTAGCTTCTCTGGGTCTGTGGATTGTAGCATGGTTATACTTTACAACTAATATCAACTTATAAGTGAGTACATACCATGTTTGTCTTTCTGGGTCTGGGTTAACTCACTCAGGATGATTTTTTCTGGTTCTATCCATTGGCCTGAAAATTTTATGATTCTTTTTAAGAACTTTGTAATACTACATTGTGTAAATGTACCATATTCTCATTTTCTATTCCCTAGATGATAGGCATCTAGGTTGTTTCTAGTTTCTGGCTATTAGAACTAAAGCTTCTAAGAATATAGCTGAACATATCAATCCTTGTGCTAGGATAGAGCATCCTTTGAGTGTTGTAGGCGGTGATTAATATTTACTATGGATTTATCTTCTGGTAATGCTGCTGTTAGTTTTAAACAGCTATATACCCAAATCACCACATAGACACCGGGATTTCTTTAGTTATCCTAGAACACAATGCTAGGCAATAGTTACTCCATCCTAAACCTCCAAGCCCTCATAGTTTTTTAACATTTAGATTTCCCACATTATACTTGCTTTTAGTGATATATTATGTCCAGTCCATCTCCATGTCATTCCAAGGTCTCTCCTCCAGCTCTGTGCCTTCCAGTTCTCTCTTTGCTTCACTCTCCCCCACTTCTCCTCCCACTCATTTCCTGCCCTCTAGCTCTGCCCCTCTCTCCTGTCCTCTGGCTCTTCCCATTGCACAACATTGTAGCTAGTTGCTTTATTTTGGCCTGTTTACACACAGTTGAGACAGGATGCTTAGAATAAGTATCACAATGCAATATCTGGATTGAAACCACAGAGTTGGGGATAAAAATCAGCATTTGAATGAACAAGGGTAAGGTGTATACATTTCAAAAGAACATTATACCAACATTTGAGTATGTGCCTAAGTGTGTATAGCTGTATTTTGTGGTAGATTAATGTCCAACTTTCTGAGAAACTACAATATTGATCTTTAAAGTGGTTGTACTGAAAGGGTTAGACTAACTTTGTAACCTGTATGTCTTCTAAAGCCTATAGTTTTGAGTTTTAGGTTCAGGTTAAGCTAAAGCCTCTTAGTACCTTTCCAGAGAATGGAAAAATGTGACCCTATCTATGAGGACAGATAGAAAAAAAGGCAAGCAAGCAATGACCTTCACTCAGCAAAAAGAAAACTCCTGTCTTTGAGATAGCATTTCTTAGCAACAAACCTAGACTTCTTCTGAGTAGCTTTTGACCTCCAGCCAAAAGTCTGTAGCCCCTAATCTTCAAGGATGAGCTAACCACTCCCACCTCCAATTGCAGCTGCATCCACACTTGGCAGGACTGGCCAAGCTTGAGCACCTAAGACTAACCAATTATCTTACTTTATAGCTTCCTCATCCAATCCTAAATTGCCAAGACTGCAACTTCAAATCTCCCGCAGTTTTTCTTTTAAAAACCTAAAGGCCTTTGTCTCCCAGTGCCACTCTTTGCTGACTGGCAGGGGTGACTCCATTGCGCAATGGTTAATAAACCTCTTGCTTTTGCGAGTCTTGGTCTGGGGGAGTTTCTGGGAAGGGCGCGATCTTGAACTCCTGAGCTGTGAGACCCCAGGTCTTACAGTACAAGTTTGCACTCCCACCAGCAGTGAATAAATGTTCCTCTAGCTCCACATGCTTGGCAGCATGAGCTGTCACTATTGTTTTGAACTTAGCCATTGTGACAGATGTAGGATAGAATCTCAGACTCATTTTGACTTTCATTTCTCTGAAGGCTAAGGGTGTTGAACATTTCTTTTTTTTTTAAATGCAATAATAAAAGATTTAGAGTTTATTATTATTTTTTACTGTTGTGATTTTTTAAAATTCTTTATTAATTACACTTTATTCACTTTGTATTCCCCCTGTATTTCCCTCCTTCCTCCCGTCTCAATCCCTCCCTTCCTCCACCCTTTGCATGCATACCCCTCCCCAAGTCCACTGATAGGGGAGGTCTTCTTTTCCTTCCTTCTGATCCTAATCAATTAAGTCTCATAAGGAGTGGCTGCATTGTCTTCTTCTGTGGACTGGTACTGAACATTTCTTTAAGTGCTTTTTGGCCATTTGCGATTCCTCTGTTGAGAATTCTTTGTTTAGCACTGTACCTCATTTTAAATTAGATTATATGGTTTGCAGATATCCAGTTGTTGAGTTCTTTATATATTTTGGAAATTAGCCCTCTGCCAGACATGAGGTTGGAGAAGATAGCTCCCATCCTATAGGCTGCCATTTTGTCCTACAGTCAGTGTAGTTTGCCTTACAGAGCTTTTCAGTTTCATGAAGTTGCATTTATTAATTATTGATCTTATTGCCTGTGCTGTTGGTGTTCTATTCAGGAAGTTGTCTCCTGTGCCAATGAATTCAAGTCTCTTTCTCACTTTCTCTTTTAATAGATTTAATGTATCCGGTATTATGTTGGGGGTCTTTGATCCACTTGGGCTTGAGGTTTTTGCAGGGTGATAAATATGGGTCTATTTGCATTTTCTTCTACATGTAGACATTCAGTTCTACCATTTGTTGAAGAACCATTTGTTGAAGATGGTTTCTTCTTTCCATTGGATAATTGTGGCTTCTTTGCTAAAAATTAGGTATTCATAGGTGTCTGGAATTATGTCTGAGTTTTGATTACATCCATCAGCCTGTCTATTTTATGTCAATAAAATGTGTTTGTTTGTTTGTTTGTTTTTTCTATGATAGGTCTGTAGCACAGCTTGAAATCAGGGATTGTGATACCTCTGGAAAGTCGTTTATTGTACAGGATTATGTTAGCTATCCTATTTTTTCATATGACATTGAATTGTGGTCTTTACAAGGTCTGTAAAGAATTGTGTTAGAATTTTGATGGGAATTGCATTCAATTTGTGGGTGGATTTTGGTATTATGACCATTTTTACTATGTTAATCCTACTGATCCATGAGCAAGGGCTATCTTTCCATCTTCTGATATCTTCTTCAAAAACTTAAAGTTCTCATCATACAGGTCTTTCACTTATTTGGTTAGATTTACACTAAGATATTTTATATTATTTGTGGCTGTTGTGAAGGGTGCTGTTTCCTTAATTTGTTTCTCAGCCTGCTTACTGCTTGAATACAGAAGGGCTACCAACTTTTTTGAGTTAATTTTGTATCCAACCACTTTGCTAAAGGTGTTTATCAGCTGTAGAAGTTCTCTCATAGAATTTTGGAGATCAGTTATGTATACTATCATATCATCTACAAATAGCAATACCTTGATTTCTTCTTTTTGAATTTGTATTCCCTTGATGTTTTTTAGTTGTTTTATTGCTCTAGCTAGGACTTCAATATTGAAGAGATACAGAGTGAGTGGGCAGCCTTATCTTGTCTTTGATTTCAGTGGAATTACTTTAAGGGTACTGTTACCCTATTTTTTTTTCTCAGTGCATTTATCATTTGTATGCAGAAGGGCTGCTGATTTTTTTTTTTAATCCACACACTTTGTTGAAGGTGTTCATCAGCTGTAGAAATTCTCTGGTAGGATTTTTGAGATCAATTATGTGTACTAACATATTAATCTGAAAATAGTGATACTTTCCAATTTGTATCCCCTTGGTCTCTTTTAGTTGTCTTATTCAAATACTATATTGAATAGATATAGAGAGACTAGACATTATTGTCTTGCTCCTGATTTTGGTTTCAGTTTGTGAATATTCTATTATTTATTGCATCAATGTTTATGAGGAAAATTGGTCTGATATTTTCTTTCTTTGTTGAGTCTTTGTGTGGTTTGGATATCAGAATGACTGTAGTTTCATAAAATGAATTTGACACTTCCTTCTGTTTCTAGTTTGTGGAATAATTTGAAGGATTATTAAAATTCGCTCTTCTTTTAACATCTGGTTGAATTATAAAACAAAATGTTTGGCCCTGGGAGACAGTTTTGGTTTGGAAACTTTTAATGACTGTTCCTGTTTCCTTGGTTGGGGGGGGGGGCATAAGTTTATTTAACTTGTTTATCCAATCTTGATTTAAATTTGGTAAATGGTATCTATTGAGAAAATTGTCCATTTTTTAGATTTTACAGTTTTGTGGAGTTCAGGTTTTAGAAGTATGACCTAATACCTTTTTTGTTGTTGTTTTACTTGGTATCTCTTGTATCCTCATTTTGTTTTTGTCAAATTATATTTTCTCTTTCTTCCATATAGTTAGTTTAGATAAGTATTTGTCTATGTTTTTTATCTTCTCAAAGAAATAAATCTCTGATTCTTTGATTCTTTGTACTGTTTTCTATTTTATTGATTTCTACCCTCAACTTGATTATTTTCTGCCATCTACTCCTCTCGGGTATGCTTGATTTTTTTTTTTTTTATGTTCTAGAGCTTTCAGGTGTTCTATAAAGTTCCTTGTATGAGAGCTCTCCAACTTCTTTATAAAGGTACATATTGTTTTGAACTTTCCTCTTAGCATTGCTTTCATTGTGTCCCCATTTGGGTATGTTGTACATTTATTTTCATAGAATTCTAATTTCTTCATTTTTGTTTTGACCCAGTGGTTTCAGTAGAAATTTATTCCATGAATTTGTAAGCTCTCTGTTGTTGTTGAAATCCAGCTTTAATCTGTCGTCGTGGTCTGATAAAATCTAGGGCGTTACTTTAACTTTTCTGTATCTGTTGAGACTTTCTTTGTGACTGAGTATGTGGTCAGTTTTGGAGAAGGTTCCATGAAGTGCTGAGAAAAGGGTATATTATTTTGTGTTTTGGTTAAATGGTCTATGGATATCTGGTTTATTTGAGTCATAACTTCTATTAGTTCTATTACTTCTCTCTTTATTCTGTCTGTATGACCTGTCCTTTGGTGAAAGTGAGGTATTGAAGCCTTCCACTATTAGTGTGTGGGGTTCAATGTATGATTTAAACTTTAGTAATGTTTCTTTTGCAAATGTAGGTACCCTTGCATTTGGGCCACAGATGTTTAGAATTGACATATCATCCTGCTGGATTTTTCCTTTGATGAGTATGAAGTGTCCTTTTCAATCTCTTTTGATAAATTTTGGTCAGAAGTCAATATTGTTAGATATTAAAATGTCTACACCAGTTTATTTCTTGGGTCAGTTTGCTTGGAAAATCTTTTTCCAACCCTTTAATCTAAGGTAATGTCTATCTTTAATGTTGTGTATTTCTTGTATATAGCAGAAGAATAGATCCTGGTTTTTGCATTCATTCTGCTAGTCTTTGTCTTTTGGTGGGAAATCGAGTCCATCTTCATGGGGGGTTCTCTAGTAAGCGGAACAGGAATCATCTCTGACATGGATTCTGTTACCTGCTCTTCAATCATGTCCTCCTGTTTGGGCAGTCTTGCCATGCCACAGAGGAAGAGAATCCAAGCAGTCTTGATGAGATTTGATAGGCTAGGTTCAGATGATAGTAGAGAAGGGCTCCCTCTTTCTGCGATTTAGGGGAAGGGAAGGAGGGAAGAGAGAGGAAGAGTAGAGAAGGTACTGTCTAGAAGGTAGAAGACAAGGGAAGGGTCTACAATCAGGATATAAAGTAGATAAATTATAATTTTTTTAAAAAATAATTAAAAATGAAAAAGATATTAATGAATAGTGATTGTTAATTCTTATTATTTTGTTGTTGATAATGGTGGTAGTGTGTGTGTGTGTGTGTGTGTATGTGTGTATGTGAGAGAGAGAGCAAGAAAGAGAGAGTGCTTTCTTCTTTTGATTTTGCTGGTGTGAAATTATTACTTCCTGTGTTTTTATTTGTGTGATAAAGTTCCTTAGGTTGGAGTTTTTCTTCTAGAACCTTCTGTAAGGATGCATTTGTAGATAGATATTGCTTAAATTTGGTTTTATCTTATTTCCTCCATCTATAGCATTTGAAAATTTTGCTGGGTATAGCACTCTGGGCTGGTATCTGTGGTCTCTTAGAGTCTGTAAGACATCTGTCCAGACCCTCTGGCTTTTAAAATCTCAGTTTAGAAACCATGTGTAATTCTAATAGGTCTGCCTTTATATTTTGCTTAGCATTTTCCCCATATAGCTTTTAATATTCTTTCTTTGTTCTGTATGTTTAGTGTCTTGCTTATTATATGGGAAGGGGGGACGTTCTTTTCTGCTACAATATATTTGTCATTCTATAAGCTTCTTGTACCTTTCTAGGCATGTCCTTCTTTAGGATAGGAAATTTTTCTTCTGTGGTTTTATTGAAAATAATTTCTGGCCCTTTGTGGTGGAAACATTCTTTTTTTCTATTCCTATTATTTTCAGGTTTGTTCTTATCAATGTATTACAGATTTACTGGATTTTGGAGAGGGATCAGAAACTTTTCAGGTGTAGCATTTTCTTTGAAAAATGAATCCATTTCTCCCATAGTATCTTTGATGCCTTAGTTTCTCTTCCCCATGTTTTGTATCCTGTTGTTGATGGTTGCATTTATAACAACTGCTTGCTTACCTAGATTTTTGTTTTCAGAATTCCTCCAGTTTGTGTTTTCTTTATTGGTTATATTTTCATTTTCAGGTCTTGAGCAGTTTTTTTTTTTCAGTTGTTTGGTTTTCCTGAATTTCTTTAAGGGATTTATTAATTTCCTCTTTATGGGTCTCTTAGGTTGGTTTTGAGGTCATTTTCTCCTGTTTCAGCTGTGTTGGAATATTCATGACTTGCTATAGTAGACAGGTGGGCACTGGGGGTGCCATATTGCCCTGCCTGTTGATTGTGCTCTTATGCTGGCCTCTAGTTATCTGGATTTGGGGAAATTATACATTTAGTTCAGATTCCTGAGTTTTTCTTTGTTGTATAAATGTTATTTCCCTTTGTTTCTGTTTTCTTTTTGCTCTTCTGGCCCGAGTGGCTTGTGGTTCTGTGACAGCCAGTCTTTAGATCCAGTAGGGAATCTCCACTGGGATTTTGGCCACCTGTCTGACCTCTGAGGTTTTAGGGGCTCATGTTGCCTCTGGGGTCCTGGCATCCTGAGAACTGGTGTGGCCTCTGGGGTTCTGAATACAGGTGTGGGCTCAGGGGTTTCAGGTATGTCTTGACCTGTGGGGTTCCTAGTGCTGTTGCGGCCTCTAGTAGAGCTCTGGTCTTCTGCAGAAGTTGTGGGCTAGAAAATGGAGCTAAAGGGAGGGGGGTGCTTTTGTTGATAACTGGACAGACTTTAAGGAATATTAGCAATAAATGGGCAGTGTCTTACTTGGGGTTCCTAGTTCTGGCATAGCTTCAGGTAAAGCAGGAATTCTTGCTGGAATTGTGGTCTAAGATATGGAGTCAAGTGTGTGTGTATATGTGTGTGTGTGTGTATGAATATATATATGTTCTAGAAATCAACTGTCTAGTAAAGATTTTTTTTGCTCTGTGCAGGCTTCTGTCTCATGTGACTAATAATGTCTATTTCTATACAGGAACTTCAAGTATAGTACTGAACAGGAGTGAAAAGAGTAGACAGCCTTCTCTTATTCATGATGTTTTTAGAAATGTTTTGAGTTTCTTTCCATTTAGGATGACACTGTTTGTGGGTTTGGACCTCAAGTACAGCATTGAACAGGAGTGGAAAGAGTAGACAGCTTTCTCTTGTTCATGATTTTTATAGAAATGTTTTGAGTTTCTTTCCATTTAGGATGACACTGTTTGTGTGTTTGTAAACTGCCCTTTTTAGTTAATATAATATCTTTATTGATTCTTTGGGCATTTCACATCATGCACCCAGTTCTTCCACATCCACTTCCCAACCCTTATGACCACCAACCTCCAAAAAAAATGTAAGAAAAATTTAAAGAGAAATAAAGAAAAACAAGTTCAATTTTTGTTTTTTATGTACTCACTGAAGCATGGTCAAACTCTCAGTGGTCTGCTCCTTAAATATAACTGAGGTATTTTCCTCCTACAACCCCTACCAGTAGCTGTCAGTTGTAGAAAAGGTAAGGGTAGGGGTGGTCACAGAAGACTTTTATGTCTGTCTTTCTCATGTATGCATCTGAAATCAACCATATCACTTCAAAGTAGCTTGCTTGTTCTTTACACTCAACAAGAGCATAGATCATGGACTTTCACATAGTTTCTGGCAAAAGCAAAGACCAAAACATGGTTCCCCCAATCCCACAGTAGGACCTTGGACTCAGACATGGCTGTCAGCAGCAGCATGGTGCTCATGGCTCAGGTGACAGCACAGGCCACTCAAATCAGCATGGTTCAAGCAGTAGCCATGGCCCATGGTCATCAACTTGACTTCAGGCAGCAAAACAGACCATGGGTATCCCAATGGCCTCAAATAATAAGAGGAGCCACAGACAGCAACACAGACCCAGGCTGAGGTAGGACCATGGATCCAAAAATCAAAACTTTAAAGAGTCATTGTCTCTTTCCACCAAGTGAGTTCTAGAAACTGCATTTAGGTTATCAGGCCTGGTGGAAAACTCTCTTTCTGCCACATCTGTTGCCCAAATACTACTTTTATTTTAAGAAGTAGTTCTTATTAGCTTAAGAGAGAATAAAAAAAGTAAAATGCTTGTATTTTCTTGACTTATTGTCCTTTTCTTACATATAAGAAACATCTATTATATATTTTCTTTCTGCTTAAACAAATTTAGGCAGACAGTTTTCTGGCAGGATATGTTTGGTATCAATGAATTTTCTCAGCTTTTCCCAAGAAAGTATTTGCCTTTCATTTTAAGGAAACTTTCTTTGGACATAAAAGTCTACTTTTCTCTTCTAGAAGTACTTAAATAGTTTACTTCTTTATAATTTAAATGTTTTAAATATTACTCATATTATTATTATTTTAAATATAAATTTTTATTTATTACAATTTAGTCATTTTGTATCCCAGTTGTAGCCCCCAACCTTTGTCCACTCCCAATCCTTCCCTTCCTTCCTCCCTCATCTCCTCCCATGTCTCTTCCCCAGTCCACTGACAGGGGAGGACCTTTTCCCCTTTCATCTGACCTTAGCTTATCAGGTCTCATCAGGACTTTCTTTCATAGTCTTCCTCATAGGAGGGAGGCTGTTCCCTCCTCAGGGGAAGGTGATCAAAGAGCCTTCTAGGTTATCTTCATGAATGGTCCTTGGTTGGAGTATCAGTCTCAGAAAAGACCCATGGAACCAGATGTTTTGGTTCTGTTGTTCTCCTTGTGGAGCTCCAGACCATTCCAGCTCTTTCTATCTCCCTCTTCTTTCACAAGATTCCCTGCACTCTCCCCAAAGCAGATGTTGTGATTCATTTTTGTCCTGGCTTTTTTATAGGTAAGATGCTTCATTTCCCTCACCTCCTTGCAGGGTGTCCTATGTATGTTTGCTTCTCTGAAACTCTGGTGGATGCGGCCTTTGTCAGGGTTCCGTTGCTGTGAAGCGACACCACGACCACAGCAACTCTTACAAAAGAAAGCACTTAATTGGGGCTTGCTTACAGTTTCAGAGATTTGCTCAATTCTCATTATAACAGGGAGCATGGTGGCTCACAGGCAGATACAGCAATAAAGAAATAGCTGAGAGTTCTATATCTGTATCCACAGGCACCAGGGAGAGATGTCCCAGCTTGGGCTCTTGAAACCTCAAAGCCTAACCATCAGTAACACACTTCCTCCAAGAAAGCCACATCTTCAAATCCTTATAAATAGTGTCACTCCCTGACCAAGCATCAAATAATATAATCTTATTGGGGCCATTCTTATTCAAACCAACACATTCCACTCACTGGCTCCCATAGGCTTGCAGCATCACAATTCAAAATGAATTCAGTTCAACTTTAAATGTCCACATAGTCTCAACACTGTTTAAAAGTCTGAAGTTAAAAAGTCTTTTCTGAGAGTCAAGGCAATCTATAACCCCTATGAAGTAAAAATCAAAAAGCAGATGGCATACTTCCGGCATACAATGGCACAGAATATACATCACCATTCCAAGAGGGAGAAAAGGGAGCATAGGGAGAAAATACTGGACAAAAGGAAGTTTGAAAACTAGCTGGACAAACTTCAAACTATGCATCTTCATGTATGTCAAAGTGCTCTTCAGTTCTCCAATTCTTCAGCTTTTTTGATTTCAATATGCTTTTCACTCTTGGGATGGTTCTACTGCATGTTAGCAGTGTTCTTTGGTATGTGTACCATGACTCTGGCATTTCCAACATCTTGGGGATTCCAAGACACTATAGGCTTCACCTTCACAGCTTCATACAATGCCCTTTCTGGGACCCCATGCAGGGACACTCCTGATATGTGCCTGGCCTCAGTGGCTTTCCTTAGTCACAAAGGGAGACTCCACAACTTCTCTTGTATCTTTGACTCTGAAGCTTCCATGTTCTGCTGTTTGCTGAATCTGAAACAGGGTTCTCTTGTTCAATTATATTTGTACCACCTTTCTGTTGTTGGTGGTTTCCTTCACCGCTTAACCTTTTCTTTAATTCTTTTTCTCAAGTTGAAAACTTAGCTAGCTGGGGTCTTGCCCTCAGGTTTCCCACTCACCTTTTTTTTTCATTTAGAATCAAGATTTTCTTGAAACTATTTATCCCTTTGACCCCTGACCTTAGCTCCATTACACTTTCCCATGCTCCTTTTCTCCTCAAACTGTACATTTTGTATTTTTCCTTGCTCAACTGGCTCCTTTTCATCACAGAGCTGCATAAGAGTCGTCACTAATAGTCACATGACATAGTCAACACGAGGCTATTTGAAATCTCCTCTGCCAACATCATTAATCTAAAATTCTTCAGTTGGGCCTTAGGCGGATCTGTAGGACGAGAGCAAAAAGCAGCCACATTCTTTGCCAGTATACCACAAGAATTGTCTCCAGGCCACTTACTAATATTCTCCTCTGAAACTGCTTAAGCTGGGCCTCCATAGTTCAAATTTCCCTCAGTATTGTCTTCCATGATCATTATTATTATCAGCCATTAAGCCTTACTTAACGTGTTCAACATCCAGAGTCCCCAAGGCCACATTCTCTTAACAAGCAGCATTATCAAAACTATCACACCAATACCCTGATCCCTGGTACCACATTTTATTTTTTCCAGTATTCTATTGCTGTGAAGAGCCACCATGACAATGGCAACTCTTATAAATGAAAGTGAAAGTATTTATTTGGGGCTGGCTTAAAGTGTCAGAGGTTCTGTTCTCACCATGGCAGGAAGCACTGGGGTATGAAGGCACACATGTACTAAAGAAGTAGCTGAGAATTATACATCTGAAACTGCAGGCAGCAGAAAGAGGAAGACACTGAGCCTGTGTTGCTCTCTTGAAACCTCAAAGCCCACCTCTCAGTGACACACTTCCTCCAATCAGGCCACACTTCCTACTTTTCAAATAGTGCCACTCCCTAGCAATCACACATTTAAAATTTTGAAGCTGTAGGGTCCATTCTTATTCAAACCATCACACATGCCATGTAGATTCTTGGAGGAAGGAAAGAGATATTATTCATGCCCAGTTCCTGATTTTTCTTGGGCTGATGTTTTAATGTTTACAATCAGTGTTGAAATTTTCTCATTACTTCAAATATTGCTTCTGTTCTAATTTCAAGCCATCTTTTGAAACTGTCCTAAGGTTGTTGACTTCTCTGGGTCTGTGACACCTCACTCAGGATGATCTTTTCTAGTTCCATTCATTTGCCTGCAAATTTCATGATTTCCTTGTTTTTAATGGCTGAGTGTTATTCCTTGTGTAAATGTACCACAATTTCTTTATCCATTGTTTGGTTGAGGGATATCTAGGTTGTTACATACACTTGCAAAAGCATGCAAGCATTTTCTTCGTCCAATATGTGTGTCCCAAGTTACAAACTCAGATCATCAGGCTTGTTGGTAATTAAATTTGCTCTCTGAGCAAATTTCTTAAGTTAGCTACCCAATATTTTCATCAGTTCATCCAAATTATCATTTGAATGTTTCTGCCCCTCTAAATAATGTGTTCCTGTGGTTTCTCTTCCAGTAGTCTTGGGTCTTTGTGCTTTTCTGAAGCCCTAAGTTCTCTTTAAATCTCCAGAACATCATTAACTTTTATTTCATATACTTAAAAATTAGAAATCTTTAACCCAAAGATTTATCTAAATTATCCTGGAAAAGATAAGCCTTCTGCCAGGAATTCAGGGTTTGAGAATGCAAGAATTCTTAAATACTTATTTGTCAAAAACTGTTTTGTAAAGTGACACTCACCACTTCATTCCATTGTAAGCATAAGCTCCAGCGGTGCTGACAGTGTCTGCAACACTAGTGGCACTAGAACACATTTACCATTTTATTTTTATAAGTCACTGTACTATTTATGCTCTGCAACAGAAATATGTCAGTTAGAGGAGTCTCCTTTAATTCTGTTATTTAAATTATTAGAAAAAAAAGCACATAGTGGCCAAAGATTTTCTTTTTCAAACCATGAGACAAAAAATATTGCAAGTGGAATGTCCTTCAACTCTAGATAACAAGAAATTGATGTTTTTCAAATTCAAGGAATTAAAAATCTGCCAACAAAAGGGAAACAAAGAATTTTAGAGGTCTTAATATAAGCTAATGAGAAACCTAGTTCCATGATTATAGAATACAGGCAGTCCTATGAATACAGGCAGTCCTTCCACTCTGAAATACAACACTTCTGGCAGACTGCCACTACTACTTCCATATAAATTTTGTGTGTAGACTAGTTGGCTTCACCATGGTATTATAGAAGAAACTGATGATCTTCTTGGGTCTCCAGAAATAGATATAATCTGCTCAAATATTGACTTTAGTCTGGAGAGACCCAAGCTAAAACCTGTGATCTACAGAATTACAATTTTATATATATATATATATGTGTGTGTGTGTGTGTGTGTATAGTTATATATATATAGTTACAAGGCGCTAAGTCTATAGTAGTCAATTATAGCAGTGATAGGAAACTAATGCACAAAGAATTCTCATCTGCATCAAAGTACAACAATATCAGGAAGGTAAATATATTTCTGCCTTTGAAATAAGCAACACTAACCAAACAAACCAAACACATTCTGAAGGAGAAAACAATGAAATGAGAAAAAAATGGCTGGTCATTAAGACATGCTACATTTTGGCAGGGAAATGATAGTTTTATTTATGCCAACAAAGTTATCAAATGATTGCACAACATTTTCCTTTACCCTTTTCAATTTGTTTTCTTTATTTTCTAACTTCAGTTCTATGGCTAATTATGATACTTTAGATTTTCCTACATAATTTGCTGCATATATAAAGTCAGTCCCCCAACTTAGAAATAGCTTTTAAGAAACTGATTGCTTGTGGCAATCAATTGAATATAAACCTTTATTATTGGAAAATGCAGATGGGTGGAACACTGTGCAGCAAAATCTAATGAGAAAAATGATGTATTGGGAATATGGAAGAGTAATGGCTTGCTCTGACAATGCTTCTCAGGTTGAGATAAGTTATATGCAATTATGTTCTCTATATCTCTTGGAAAGAGTAATTCTGAAAAATCTGTTAGAGCCAGAACATCACTACATGTTTTCACAAAAATGCACCTTCTAAAAGCAGTGATCAAATGACCATAAGATCTTCAAAGACACATTAGAAATGGCCATGGGCAGAACTGAATTCTGAGTGACAAAGCCCTAGGAATACTGCAATCTTCCTACCAGGCAGTAGGAGTGTATAGGTATTTTGCTAAAATTAAAACTCTTGAACATTTTTTTTACTGTTTTCTTTCTAATTAGTTATACTTTATTTGGTATCTATAATTTGTATGGTTTGCCAAAACGTGTCTTGTTCATAGCTTTTTAGTCATTGTATTGTTTGTAGCAGCTACTAAAAGAAAACAATGACATATTTGTAAGCATTTGCTTTCAGAATTGACAGATTTATGTGAGAAAAATGTTAATTATTGAACTCACAGCCTGTCACCTTCCCATCAGTCTGCTTCTCAAGTTATTACTGTGTATTTTACATGACCATTATACAGCAATACCACGTTAAAGTTGTTTGCTGCCTCGTATCCTCCTGAACACTAACTTGAATTTTAAGGATTAGTCTATCCATCCACCCATCCATCCTTTTTTCCATCCATCCATCTGTCTACCTCTAGCATTTGAGTATTTGTAATGTTAACTGTCCTGAGCTTTGTAGATACAATGGTGAAGAGAACTCTGACCGAGTTCTTATTCCGGAAAGAAAGGTATATATAGTTAGTTATTACAAGTTTTAATTATATTACAACCTGGAATACTTACCATATACTGATAATTCTGCAGTCATGGAGCTGTGTCCTTTTCTTGACCATTATTTAAACAGTTTTGTATTTTATGTTTGTTTCTTCATACTTATTTATACATATTCATGCTCTAAAATTAAGGCTTCTTAATAGGAACTTTATTCTCACTATGTGGTTACTGGTTTACATAAGGAAGTTTTCATACAAGTATATAATATACATTACTGACATGCTTTATTACTCTTTCTTTTCTCACCTCCCTGCACTGATCTCTATTGATTCTCTTGACATCGTGCTTTTACAGGCATGTATACGTGTGTGTGTGTGTGTGTCTGTGTGTGTGTGTATGTGTGTGTGCATGATTCTATGTGTATAAAAGCTAAGCACTTCAAATGATAGAAAACGTTTGTATTTCCGAGAATGACAATGTACTTCATATAATTTTTTGTTTGTATTTTTGTTTTGTTTTTTCAAGGTAGGGTTTCTCTTGTGTAGCCTTGCATGTCCTGGACTCGCTTTGTAGACCAGGTTGGCCTCAAACTCACAGATATATGCCTACCTCTGCTCTTCAAATGCTGGGATTACAGGCATGTGCCACGGTACCCAGCTCAATTTTGTTTTTACAGGTAACAAAATCCCATACATATGCACATATATTTTATTTTCTTTGTCTGTTCTTCTGTTTGCTGACACCTAGGCAAGTTCCATAATTTAGCAAGTGAATGGTGCTTCAATAAACGTTGATGTGCAAGTATCTCTGGGATATGCTGGGTTGCAATCCTTGTGATAAATTTTCAGAAGTGGCATAGCTGGGTCATATTGTAGATCCATTCTGTGTTTTCCTTTGAGAAACCTGCACACTGACTTCAGCAGAGGCTGAACTGTTTCATTCCACCAGCAAGTGTAAACCTTTCCTTCCTTTCAATCCTCATAATTATTTATTTTCCTAATGAGTACCATTCTGACAGGGTGAAATGGAATCTCAGTGTAGTTTTTATGTACACTTCTCTGGTGGCTAATGAGGTTGAACTTTTCTTTTTCTGCAAGTCTATTGGCCATATGTCTTTTAAGACACCCTTTGAGAACTATTTTCTTATTTGCTGAGCTCATTTATTGATTGGGTTGCTTGATTTCTTGTCGTCTACTTTTTCTAGTTCTTTGCGTATTCAAGGTATTAATCCTTTGTCAGGTATGTAGTTAACACAGAGTTCTGTGTTTTAACTTGATTGATTGTTTCATTGCCATGCAGAGCTTTAAGGGTTTATTAGGTCCTACTTGTCAATCGCTGGCATTGTCGCTGAGTTACTGAAGTCCTGTTAGGAAACCCTTGCCAATGCCTGTGTACAGAAACATTTACTTTTTTCTTTATAACAATGTCAAAAGTCCAGATCTTACATTAACGTCTTTAGTTAAGGTTTTATTGCTATGAAAAGCCACCAAGAGTTGCCTTGACAACTCTTATAAAGGCTAATATTTAACTGGAGCTGGCTTATAGTTTCAGAGGTTTAGTCCGTTATCATTGCGGTGGGAAGCATGACAACGTGCAGGCAGACATGGTGCTGAAGGAGCCAACAGTTCTACGTACCTGAAATTCTTTTTTTTTTTTTTTTTGAATTTTATTTTTTTCTTATCAGTTACATTTTATTAACTCTGTATCCCAGCCATGTCCTGATCCCTCATTCCCTCCCAGTCCCTCCCTCCCTCATCTCCACCGTGCCCCTTGCCAAGTCTGGAGGAGCATGAGCACAGGAAAGCTCAAAGCCCAGCCCACAGAGATACACTTTCTGCAATAATGCCACACCTACTCCAACAAGGCCGCCTTTCCAAACAGTGCTCATCCACAGGGGCCAAGCATTCAAACACATGACTCTATGGGGGCCATACCTGTTTAAACTATCAGAGTTAAGGTCTACTATCAGTTTGGAATTGACTTACACACAAAGTGAAAGATAAGAATCGAATTTTTGCTACATATGGATATCCAGTTTTCCTAGCACCATTTGTTAATGAGGCTGTCTTCTTTCCAATACACAGTTTCATCGTTTTTGGAAAATCACATAGGTTTCTATACCATTCCTAGATTTTTTTGTGATAAAACCTTGTTTTTCTCATTTTGCCCTTTTCTGCATACATTGAAGGGGTATATTTTGATTTAATGTTATAATATGATTTTTAGATAGTAGGAAGGAATGATTGAAATGCAGGCTAAGGAGTCAGATAACTATTACTAGAGAGCTTTGGGACACCTCACAGTGAAACACAGGCTATCAAAACCCTTTTCCCTTCATTTTCTCATCTATACAGTGGAAATAATAGTACCTTGTTGTTTTTAATAAAATCTCAATTGTTGAATTTTACTAATAAAGACACAGGAATCAGATGCCAGGATGAAAGCCTGCTAGCTCAGAAAGGCAGAGAAAGCACCCAGCTGACCTTATTACTCAGCCAACATCTCAGAAGGAAAAGCCAACCTCCTTTGTCATGCTGTCTCCAAATCCAAAATCAACTCAATGTCCCTCCCTTCTACTTTCTGTGGTTATCTCTATTCATCCTCTTACTCTTACTCTCTGTGTTTTTTGTTTTGTTTTGTTTTTCTTTTTCTTTTTCTATGTTCACTCCCTGACAACTGGTTGCTTGCTCTGGCTCTTGACTAGGGTTAACTATTTAATCCTGTTTATAATACTCAAGCAGAAAGCTCTTAGACTGAGAATTTGTGCTAGGGCTGAGCCACACCACAAGTATAAACAGGTTTTCCCAGTAAGCAACACAATCTCGGGGTTCATAGTGTGATCAAATATAATGCAACAGTACATATATCAGTGTATTCTTATGCTGAAATGATATAACATATGCCAAGTACCTTTCTCTAATAAGCTTTGTGTAAAAAAGGGCATTGTTTCTTAACAACAATACAGAGGCCAGCTATAATTCAGTGCCACACCACATCTTTCTAATTAGATTCATCACTTTTATTTTTTGATTAGTTTTCCTCAGACTTGTGGCAATTTTCCTGCCTGTCTCTCCAGTGCTTAGATTACAGATATGTATGACTATGCCTGACCAGATTTATATTGTCTTAAGTTCAAATATTTGATAAGTAATAGCATATTCATATATAATATATAAATATGTATGTATTTATACATAACATGTGATTAGTATTATAGAATATCATTTAATATTCATACAAAGAAACTTCCGGTGTTGATGAAGATCACACCAGGAATGTCATGATGAGACAAAATTCTAACCATGTCACTGTTAGAGCATGCTCCCTTCCCCACATCTCCATAGCCTGGCCTCTGAGGACCATAGCACAGCTGGGTTTCTGGATGACCTAGAACTAGGAAAAAAAACAAATAGACAGTGAAGAAAAGAATGTGAGGAAAACAATTAAATAGATGAATAACCCATTGTTCTGTTGCTTATTTTGATAAGTTTTTATATGAAAAATTCTAATACCTTGGAAGGATTTAAAAAAGAAATTGAACTCTGGTATATTTTTCCAAATCTCTGTGTTTCTTCCAGTCTTTACAACGGGATACCAGGATTTAGAAATCCCTTCTCCTCCTGTGTTTACCTCTTCTCTGTTTGGGAAGCACTCTAAGTCACAGTGGTCTTGTGCAACCCCATCCCCTGTCCCCTTTCCCATCCCACACTCATTCTAATCTAAAAAGACAGAAAGGAAAGAGCTTGTTTCTGCATCTGAATTTTCCTCGAGATCTTCTGGCACCATTCTGTGTCTGCAAATGTTGCAGCAGGGGGTGCTGATAGATGCAAAAGGGTGTTTGTCAAATCAGGAGAATGCTATTCAACGGAGACCCTCATTTCTAGCTCTCTGCTGTGCTGTTGCCTGAGACTAATTATGCGCAAGCACTGTTTGAATTGTGTGTTGACCTGGACAGAGGAAGAAGATTCTGGGAATAAACAGCAGCTAAGCAGCACAGAGCCTGCAGTCTGTTTAAATAGTTCTCTGTAAATGTCTACAGGTAGCCTGCCTAAATCCCAGGCTCTTTCTTCTTGGCTGCCAAGCACCTCTCTATACTATCAGAATGTAGAGGGGAGACTTTAGGATTTGTTTTCTAAAAATGTCATACTCAACCCTACCCAAGCACAGCTACCTCTGCTGCTTTTCATGGTGATTTATAACTCTTTGAATATTGCTGTGCATTTAGTTATCTTTCGTCAGCATGCAAGAAATGTGTTTATATAAATTAGGTTAAAAAGTGTATGAACATAATGCTATCATATAAACAAAGGTCTCATTTTTTCTTTTCTTTTCTTTTTTTTTACACAAAGGACTATGGCTCTGTAGTACATACAGTACTCTAAATTCTAATCTCAGTTTTTATGCTTTAGCTGAAATCATATCTTGTGTTATTTTTTAGGCATTTCCAATTGGCTTTGTATTTTAGAAAGGTATAGGTGTCAACATATTATTATCTGTCCTAAAAATGTATTATGTATTTAAATTATAATATTATTTGTATAGTTTTCTCTCATATGTGCATGTTAGATTTTAAGTCATTGATAGGCATAATACAATCCAAAAAACCCACAGAGATTAGCTATAGAGTAAAGGACTAGTGGAGAGAGGAGGATCTTGCAAAGAAGGGAAAATAGGATGCATAGTTATGGAGAGATGAGGGGAAGACTGGACAGAGGCAGAGGATAAGTGTGCAGGATGATGGAAAAGAAGTAGACAAGAAGGACTATGAAGAAGGACAGGGTCATATGAAAACCTACTGCTGTAGACCCTTCTTAAAATATAAACATATGAAAGAAAGCTAAATGGAGTCACCAAATAAGTGGGCAAACAATTCTCCAACTAGACATTATCCTCCACCAAGTGTAACTTCTAGAGTGAGGAGTGGATTGCACTTAATTGAGTAATTGTCAGAAAAGGTCCCATGAACACCCCACCCAATTAAAAAAAAAACTCAGGATATTGCCAAGTCTATTGATTTCTTTCTACAAACTGATGGTGAGGCCCTATTGCTGAAGACAACACTTACATATATCACTGAACATGGAGAAGTTAAGTAGGACGGTAACCACAGCCTTCACTAGTCCCGGGTAGTGTTCATGGCACGGGAAGGTATTCTGCACACTACTGCAGGAGAGCTGTAACCACCATCCAGCTACATAACCTGCGTTCTCCAAAGGTTATCAGCATGGCATATTGGTCCAACAGTTACACCAAGATTGTGGAATTAACCAACCACTATCTGATTGGATTTAAGGACCAATCTTTGAGATTTTGGGGACTCATTAATAAATGGGATGTCTTCTTAAAACCCCTTTCTTGGGGGTTCAGTGAAGTGTACAGAAGAAGAGGCAGAAGGAGTCTAAGAGTCAATGGATATGGATGGCACCAAGGAAGCGGTGTCTTCTAGACTCAACAGGACTGGTGCATATATGAACTCACAGAGACTGTGGCAGCTTGCACAGGACCTGTACAGATCCAAAATACATGGAATCTCAGAACTGAGAGGGTGAACGAGGCTGCAATTCTCAACCAAGAACTATCTCCCAACTTGGAAAAAAATTATTTTCTCCAAGGGAGCTTTACTGGGTATACAATCCACATTTGACAGGCTCCATGCCCAGTGGTAGATGAGTAGCACACAACAAACTTAATGACATTTTATTGATTTGGCTCATATTGCTTTATTTGTTCTTGTGGTTTTGTTTTTGTTTTGGTCCTACCAGTCTTTGTGTATACATGTTACAGTTCTTGATTTTGTGTTTTTATAAGTTTTGTTTCTAGTGTTTCTTTTTCTTTTCTTTTTGTTGCCTATTTGTTTTTGAGAAAGAGAAATAAAGGCCATGGAGTTGGGTGAGTGGATAGTATCTGGGAAGACTTGCGGGGGGGGGGGGGATCTTTGATCAAAATACTTTGTATGAAAGTTTTTTTTCCAATAAAAAAGAAATAAATATAAAACGAAGTATAGCATAACCAACAGTGTGTGTATATGTGTTAATGTATGGACATATGTATTAATATCCAGATATTATACACACACACACACACACACACACACACACATATATATATATATATATATATATATATATATATATATATATATATATGTATGTATATGAACATATATAAATTCTGTATCGCTGTTCTGCATCTGGCAGAAGCCTGGGCTTTGTCAGGTACTCCTCCTGGAAGCTCGTCCAATATCGAACACCAAACTGGAAGTGCACAATCTGGTGTAGAAAGGCTGAAGCCCAGGGCCATAAAAGCTCGGGGTTTCAAAACCCGAGTCAGGTAGCAACAAGGGTCCAGGCTCAGTTGGGTGAGTTGGTGGCTGCTTCGTGAGCGCCAGGTAATGGAGGCTTGCTCGGAGCTCTGAAACTGAGAGAATCAGAAACCGAAGTCTGGCTTTGTCCAGGCTGAAAAAATTGTCAGCTTTGAGAATAGCCACCTGTTTACTCCCTCAGACTGGAACTGTGGGTGGAGCAGTGATAGAAAGATGGCGACAGCAGCCTGTATTGACATGCTGGTGAATGGTGGAAGCTCTTGCTGGCTGGCAGGATGTGGCTGACTGATCAGCACACAAGCCCCGGGAGTCCAGAGGCGATTCTTCAAGGAGGAGGGGAGCCTGTCCTTCTCCAGAATAAATGATAAGTCTCAGCTTGGTTGATGCTGGCCCCGTTATTTTGTCTGAAAGAGGGACTTGTAAACATTGGGCAGTGGCAGGGATTTTGATGATGAATGTTCTTGATTTTCTGCGGGTAGGGTGGCCAAGAATACAAGCAATAGCACAGTCCTAGTATAAGAAGGGGAACACAGTACTTAATTATCCTATGGGTGGGGAAGAACTTTAGGTACAGTTAAAGGTCACTGGTTGAAAGCCAAGACCAAGACCAAGAAGCATCTCATTAACATAGGATTGATGTTCCCAGGAATCACCAGGTGCTTGCTAAACTGATTTCTTATAAGGAAAGGGTTTGGCTTATAATCCCACTTAGAGCTATCTATGTGACACTTCTTAGAAGATTTGGGGTTTCCCAGATCAGGTGGAGAGGGAACCCACCTGAGAAAGGGAGTGTGTCATATACTGAGCTCAGAGGCTGTCTAGAAATGCCAGACTTTGACCTTAACAGAAGGGTCCCACTATAAAAAATATATATATATAAAACTTATGGAAAAGACACACACATATGCAGAGAGAGAGAGAGAGAGAGAGAGAGAGAGAGAGAGAATTTATTGAATGAATTTACAGGCTATGATCCAGCTAATCCAACAATAGCTGGTTATAAATGGAAATCCCAAGAATCCAGAAGTAGCTCAGTCCATGAGACTGGCGGTCTCAGATGGTCTGCCATAGATTCTGGAATCCTGAAGAAGTAGGCTCTGATGCTGATGAAGGAATGGACCTTCTAGTAAGGGAAGAGCAGGCAAGCTGAAAGCAAACTCTTACTTCTTCAGTCCTTAAATAGGCTTCCAGCAGAACATGTGGCCCGTATATATGATGTGTCTTCCCTCCTTAAGATCCAGATTAAAGCCCTGTGTTTTCCTGCCTCAAGGTTTGGATCAAAGCTGTGTTTCTTGCTACCTCAAAGGTATAGGCTAGAAGTGAATTCCCCCACTTCAAACTAAGCAAAAAGAAATATCACAGGTATGACTTCCATTTCTGCATTGTAGTTCATTTCAGATGTCCTTAAGTTGACAGCTAAGGTTAGCCATTACAGTGTCATAATCTTTGGAGGTAGAGTTACAGTTGTGTGAGTTCCTATGTGAATGTTTGGGTTTAATCTTCATGATAGAGTGGTAAGTACTCTTAACCACTGATGTGAAAAACAGAATTATTATCTTTAACTTTCAGGAGATGAGAAAGAAGTAACTCCTCTTACTTGGTATTGGAAAGTCTCTGTCATTCCATAACTTTCAGAAGCTATTTCTCAATTTTGGGTGGAGCACAGATGAGACTTTGCTTCTCTCTCCACATTCCTTGACTGAGATTTCTGTCTTCATTTTGGAGAACTGGAAGTAAAATTTTCTACTACTTCTCAGTCTGTCCTTGCTTTTCACCTTATCATTTTCATGATCTGTTTACATTAAGTCAGTTTTCTAATTTGTCTTTCTTCAGCGTTTACTTCCATGTACTGCCCAGCCTACCTGTAAATCCATATTGACCACAGCGTCATTACAGCTTCAGGGTTCAGTTTACTATGCCTACGGCTCTTTTGAGCTCTGTCTACAGTTTTCTGCATAGAATAGAATTCCTGCCTTGACTCTAACATGTTTTTCAATGGGTTCCCCTTGTCTTCCCTGTCACCTTCTTCACAAAGTTGTTTGTTATTCTATATATTCATCCTCAGCTGTGCTTGGCTTATGATCAAATGATCATATGTTGATGACATTTGAATATGAAGAAATGATTGGAAACATGAAGGGATCTGGTTCGAATTTTTCTGTTGCTGGATAGATTTGATTAGAAGTGTTTCTCTCATTTCCCTTCCTGCATTAAGGTTTTCTGTCTGAAAGTTATTTAATTGTTTAGTCTTATGGAAAATTGAAGAATACATTAAAACATACACTTTCTAAATGTCTGGAAGGAATTTTGGAAGCCAGTGAAAGTGCTCATTTCATGGCTAATGAATTTAAGGTAGAGGATAAATGACATTGCTTAGATCTTGAGGGTTTGCCTCAGCTACATATCACAAGAAAAGTATCTCTCAGTAGCTTCTTTTACACTTCTTCATTGACAACTAATCATAACACCTACAAAAGCAAAAGCTGTCTTTAAGAAATCACATGCTTTGTATTAATGTGTCTAGTTCCCAAATTTTCAGTTTTATCTAATTTTCTTTATATTGATTTCATGCAAGGTTTCAGAGATGTGTCTTTGGAACTCACAGTACTTCCTTACCTCTGCTTACTGTCTCAGACTGGTCTCATGGCAAACCATGGATCACTGAGTTCAGTGTTTGTAATAATTAACCTGTGAGTAATCACTGGTTCTTGGCCACTTGTTACAGCAATAATGTAAACTCCTTTAGATTTAGGAAAATATGTAATGAAGCAGGTGCTGCCCATTTTACTAATACTTTTTATTAGGTGATGAAAGCATAACTGAAAAGAATGTGCATTCCTTTTAGAAGGAAGGAAAATGCATTTGGATATTGGCAAAACTCTTGGTGATGTAAAACTCTTGCCAGTAAACTAATAAAATTTGATTCATTTCTCTCGATTAACATCTCTGCAGCAGTAAGTGCTTCCTAGGTTAGGTATATATGTTTCCTTATGGTCATTTGAAATGAGTCTTTGGTAAGGACCAATATAATACATTTTTTTTTCTGCTATGGAAAAGGCACATTTCCTCTAGGAGTTCTAAAATGGTCTTTCATACTCTTTTTTTTTCCAAGAAAGTAAAATTATTGATGTATCAAATCCATGTACATAGAAAATGTATTCTTCAATTAGAACAAAAAGTACTTTATGTGGGTGAACATATCTCAATAGTCATAAGTATTAACCAGTCACTGAGTCCATGAAAGGACTCTTCTCACTTTTGGTAAAAGGTACATGGTAGAAAGGGGATGACACATGAACAGAATCATAGCACATAAATATTTATTCAATGTTTTCTTTTAAAATCAGTTAGATGGAGCAAGAAAGTTGCTTCAAAATGTGTAGAGCACTTCCTGCTTTAGTAGAACAGACTTTGGGTCCTAAGACACAGGCAGCTTATAATTATTTGTAATTTCATCTCTAGAGGATCTAATGTCCTCTTTTGGGCTCTACCTGTATTCATGAGAATCCGTTTGTCCTTTGTCCTTTGCCCTACACACATACACACACACACACACACACACACACACACACATACACACACACACACACACAAACACACATGCATGCACACCCTCACATACATGCAATAATAATAATATTAATAATATTGCATGTTTCTAAACAAGAGATATTTGTATTACTATCACTGTCCTGCAAGCTAATGTCTATCCTTACTGAATTACAAAGTAACTAAAGACAGGGAAAGCCACACACTCCTTATCTGATTGCCCTTTGCATGTTCTACACAATACTTCGTTCTCCACTGAGAGCCTGTAATCTTTGCTGTATTTAATTAGATTCCACAGTTTTCTCCTAGAATGCCTTATTATTTTTATTTTGGTTCTTTCAATGTTAGGGAGAAGGTCAAACTCTTATATTTGTAGACTATTTTTATTATTTCTGTCTAACCATATCATTCTCTTCCTTCCAAGTTCAATTTAGACATACATTTGTTATATGTAAGTTTTGGAGAAGAATATATCTCAGAATTAGAAAATTACCTGGAAGAACACTTAAAACTCATTACATTCAACTTGTTTCTAGAAACTGTTGTAAAATGAAATAAAACTGGAGGTGCAGTATTAAACATCTTGAAAGACATTTGACAAAGGATTAGATTTGAGTGTTTTTGCTAAAATACTCTCAGTGTATTCATGTATTATATATTTTAGAGTAGTTGATATATGTTAATCTATATCAGAAGGGTTACCAATTTAATAGATAGGTCTTATGAAACCTTAGCAAGAGTTTATGGTCAGATGGTCTAAACTCAAGAGTTCCGTTACAACTTTGCTAATGAATCATTCACCGGAAAGATTACTCACCGGAACTCTCTAATGGCAGGGGATTCATCAATTTTTCTTTCCTATTGTTTCTTCAAAGTTCTGGCTAGCATCTGAAGCCTAATATATATGTAATATCCATTTGTCAAATGAAAATTTAAGAATGAATCTTTACTTGTTGACACTCTCCTGGATATGAAGAATTACAAATATATCGTGTGTTCCTCTCTACATTTTCAGTATGTCACCATCTTTCATTATACCTTCTCCCCAAGGTACTTTGCATTTAGCAAAAGAATTTCACTATAGAACTTGAGAAGGAGCTAGTTTGTAGACCTCCTTGTCAGCTTTAGCGGGATCAAAGATCCCTGATCAAAGATTCCTGTCTGTCCTGGCAAGGTAGGACCAGTATAGTAGCCAACATTGCAAGTTAGGGAATCGCAAAATTGTGGCCAGGGGCTTTAAAATTGTTACTTTAAAAAGCATTTATAATCAACTATTGTGGTTTGAACAAAATCTTCACTCTTGCTCCCTGCCCCCGGGCATACTCTCATGTGTTTTCATCCTTTTTTCAGCTTGTGGTGCTGCTTGGAAGTTGTGGAACCTTTAGTAGATGTGACCTTGCTGGAGGAAGTGGACCACAGATGTTGAGGGGATGGCTTTGAGTTTTCTTAGCCTGGCCGTACTTGCTTTATGCTTTCTGGTTATGATCTTCAAACACGATGTGACCAACCGTTTAGCACTCTTGTAAATGGTTTTTAAATTTATTTTTATTTATCTGTATGTGTGTCTGCCTATATACGATATGTGAGCAGTGCCTGAGAAAGCCAGAAGAGGGCCTTTGGAACTGGGGTTTTAAGTGGTTGTCAGCCACTAGATAGATATAGGTAGTGGGAGCCAAACCTGTAGCCTCAGAAAATGCAGGAAGTGATTTTAATCACGGAACCATTTCTCTAGCCCCTTGTTTCAGTCTCTTGCTGCCACCCCTGTATGCCATCTTAAACTGCAAAGGTACTTGATCACAGCATGAGAGAAGTAACTGTATATCACCCCCATAAAATTATGAGATGTTGGGGATTATTATAGCACAGTCGGTACACAATTGAGATATGTCTGAATATTTGTTACATTTGCCCTTGATAGGACTAGACCTGAGTATGTATTTGTACATGTGAGAGTGGCAGTGAGGTTCTTCTGTATTTATGTAATAAGCAAGAAAAAATGTGCATTCTACATTTTTGCTTTCCCTTATGCTTCTTGTCTTCTGGGCTCTTGTGCAATAGAGAATTGAACAGCAACACTGACAGTTGAACCAATGTAGGAGGCAGGCTCAGAAGGTGATTGCAGTTTGTTTTGTAAGATTCTGATCTTCTATTGGTTGAATGTGTTGCCATAGAGGGACTGAGAAAAGTGGCATCTGGGCATCAAGCCCAACTTCTTCACAGAGACCGAAAATATGTGCTTTCATTCCCAAAACCATCCTTCAAAACTTTGTATTGCAGGGCAGCCTGACATTTTTTTTCTCTACATTAAAAAAAATTCCCATATTCTTAACATTTGATATTTTTCTCTCTCAGAATTTTCTGATCCTAAAATATCTATATTTCTAATTCCCCTGCTTTCCCTTCCACTTTTGAACTCAGTATGTTCTTCTGAAGTAATTTTCCACCTTCTCATTAACCTGGCTCTACTGCACACACTTTCTGTTTCTTGAGCCTTATTGCGCCATCTATGTAAATTACTGAGGTTATTTCAGCCTCATCTCAGACCTTCTTTAACACCCAGGCTTCAGAGGTTTTGGCTCCTTGCCATTATTCCTGATTAGTTCTGCATTTCTTTTGTTTGGTAATGACCTAGCAAGAAAATAATTTTTTAATGTTACTTTCACCTAATTTAATTCTTTTCAGCAAAGGGCTGAGATACTGGGATCCCAGGACTTTTCTGGCTTCATTTGATTATCTCTTTCTATACCCCACTAATGTGACCTGAATATATAAGATAATGCATGGGAAGCTTGAATTCAATGAAGACTTAATTTTTAAAATCTAGGTTTGGTCCAGATTTTGTTGGTCTAAGTTACATGAGTTGTCCTTGGGGGTGAAGTATAGTTTCTGAACGTGTAGGAGCTAAAGAACTACTTTTAAAGTTTAATCTTCTTTACTTGACAGGCCATTATTTCAATACAGTAGCTTTATACTTTAGATATTTTCTTGTGAAAAAATTCAAACATACGTAAAGTAGTACAGTTAAGAGCTATCTATTTATAGTTTCAACTATTTTAAATTCAATCTGCTGTATTTACTTCTGTATACTCTGGCCTCCCTATTGGACTGTTTAGAAATAAACTACAGGCAGCATATTATTTTGAAAATATCTTTCAGTGTGCAATAAATTAATTTTAAAAAGCAAATGATCTGAACATCAGCATCCCCTCCCACCCCACCTCACTTCCTGGCTGAGATGCCTTTCCTGCCATGATGGATTGAATGCTCAAACTGTGAGACAAGATAAACCTTTTTTCTTTGATGTTGTTTTTGTTGTCACACCACTGAGAAAAACGGTAAAGTCAGAAGTACTCTCATATCTGTAATCATAATCATCTTATATATTGTTTGGGATTAGTGTTGAAATTATGTAATTTTTTAAAAAATAAATTTATCTTTGTAGAACAATATTATCTTATTTGACTAAGTGTCTGAGGGACTTATTTTATGGTTTTATAAAACTCTGCAGGAGTTACTGTGCTTAGAGTTACTGGTTTATGGCACTACACACACACACACACACACGCACACACACACACATGCACGCACACACGCACAAATAATAAAAACCTAGTAAAGCCTAAAATGTATGAGTTAATCGTTTACATAAGACTGAATTAAATAGGGAGACTACGCAAGATACATGTCTAGATTCATGCACTTCATCATCTCACTAGTAATGCACTATAGGTGCCTGCCAGAGGAAACAAAAGCTAGGATGTGGGCTCTGTGTTTATCAACACAATGTCGACTTACTAGGTGGTGAAGGACTCAAACCATCTGCTTCCACTTTGAGGTTCTCAGTGAGTTTGTCACGCACTATGCAGAATGGAATGGCTCTAGCATCAAGAGTCATCACACCCCTGTGCAGATTTCGGGCCCTGAAGGCCAAGCCCACGCTGCCTTCCCATAAACCCATACCCAGAGAGACACACGTACATATGCAATTGTTTAGAGAGGTTCAAGGAAGTGTGGCAAAATGTTTAAATTCTAAACACCATTTAAATAACCTAGAAATTCTGCTCGGATGTGGCCCGTGGTAGCTCAGTAACCAAGTAGTTTTCCAAAGTAAGGGGAACACGGACTATTTCTAACAGGATCTCAAGGGCAGGATGTTTGACACACACCCCCCCCTGGGGAGGAGCAGTCTGTTAGGCCACAGAGGAGGACTTTGCAACCAGCCCTGAAGATACCTGATAAAACAGGGTCAGATGAAAGGGGAGGAGGTCCTCCCCTATCAGTGGACTTGGAAAGGGGCAGGGAGGAGACCAGGGAGGGAGTGTGGGGTTGGGGAGGGAATGAGGGAGCGGGATACAGCTGGGACACAGAGTTAACAAAATGTAACTAAAAAGAAAAAAAAATAATAAAAAAATATATAAAAAAAATAAAATACTTACTGGATAATAAGAAACATCTATATTAGGTTAAAACATAAAATTGTCTTTTAAAAGCTCTGATTGAAAAAAAAATGAGTGCTAACCTAGAAAAAAAAAATGAAGTCTGTGAAGAATGGCAAGTTGTAATCTTCATTTTAAGATGTATTCCCAATGAATGGTCTAAAATGTTGTTAGACCAATGGATTGTATCTTCAATGTCAGAATATTTTGTGGTTCTCTGATATACCCAGGAGAAGAATTTATTTTTATTTATTGGGATTTAATTGATGTATTGCATATTTTTAGAAAACAGCAAGAAAATACTCAAAATGCAAGAGCAGAAAAAAAAGTTAAAAGATTTGTTGCTTTCCAAATCTTTCCTAGGTTTGAAGCTAATGCAATACATTCCTTCAAAACCTGGATGACTGGAAGTGTGGATGTATAATCATAACATTTTTATTGGAAACATTGAATGTGTGGTAGTTTCCAATAAAATATTTTAGGCAGTAAGAATATGCATATTTTTCTAACATAGATACAAAAAATTTTTAGGAGTTTATATAATTTTATGCCAATCTCTTTCCTGTTCATAATACTGTGTTACTGTGTGTGTATGGGATGTGTGTTTCTGTTTGTGCACAGTGTGTCCATTGTGTGTATGGTGTAGTAGTGCATGTTTGAGTATGGATATGCAGGCTTATGCACATGTGGAGGTCGGGGGATGATGTTGGACACCTTACTCTATTACTCCTCTGCCTTTTTGCCTTGAGATAAGGCAAATGGAGACTCTAACCGAGCCTGGAGCTAAGCTGGCAGCCGAGAAGTCCTCATAATCCTCCTGTCTTCTCAAAGTGCAGATATTCCCGGCATGTTCAAACATACCAGACTTTTATGCAGACTCTAAAGATTTGAGCATAGGTCCTCATGCTTGCACAGTGAGTGCTTTTTCTATTGAGCAATCTACCCATTCCTGGAACACTTAAAACAGTGTATATGCTTTGTGTGCATTTGTGTCTGTTTATGCGAGTTCATGTGCATGTGCCTGTGGGGCAAAATGCCAAAGTCCGGTGTCACCTCTTTTTTTCCACCTTACTTTATGTGACAAGGTCTCTCTCTGAACCTGGATCTCATTGAGTCTTCAAGAGCAGCTTGTAATTAAACGCCAGGGACCTGCTTGTTTCTTCCATGATGCTCTCCTTTTTATGTGGGTGTTAGGCATCTAGAAATTCTTGCTCAGTGGGTACCTTACTGACTGAGCCATCTCCACAGTCCCTGTATCACTTTTTGAGGTGTGAGTGCTAATATTTACCGTACCTCACTGAGCACATCATTGCTCCTCCACACAAGTGAAATCTGCCACAAGAGGCTTCTTCTGCTACACTGTTTATGCATTCCTGTCATCCATGAAAACCCAGATGTTATTCATTCAACTCCTGAGCATTAGACTACCAGATGTCCCCATTGCCTGTTCTTGAGTTGTCCTGACTCCTCTGAGGTTGGAGTCTTACTGTGTCCAGTATTAGTCTTTATTCTCCTCTCAGTCAGTCAACATTCATTTAACGCTTACTTTCTACCTCATACGGGTGTTGGCTCTCTCCATAATTATCTCTTTTGGCATCTATGGTAACTCCTATTTTCTTATCTCACTCTTGCCTGTTTCTTGTTCTTTTTCTTTTTTTGTGTGTCTGTATTTATTATTATTATTTTTATTAATTACACTTTATTCACTTTGTATCCCCCCATAAGACCCTCTCTCTTCCCCTCCCGATCCTACCCTCCCACCCCCTTCTTCACTCATGCCCCTCCCCAAGTCCACTGATAGGGGAGGTCCTCCTCTCCTTCCTTCTGATCTTAGTCTATCAGATCTCATCAGGAGTGGCTGCATTGTCATCTTCTGTGGCCTGATAAGGCTGCTCCCCCCTCAGGGGGAGGTGATCAAAGAGCAGGCCAATCAGATTATGTCAGAGTCAGTCCCTCTTCCCATTACTATGGAACCCTCTTGGACACTGAACTGCCATGGACTACATCTGTGCAGGGGTTCTAGGTTATCTCCATGCATGGTACTTGGTTGGAGTATGAGTCTCTGGGAAGACCCTTGTGTTCAAATTTCTGGTTCTGCTACTCTCCTTGTGGAGTTCCTGTCCTCTCTAGATCTTACTATTTCCCACTTCTTACATAAGATTCCATGCACATTGCCCAACAGTTGGCCATAAGTCTCAGCATCTGCTTTGATAGTCTGCAGGGCAGAGCCTTTCAGAGGCCCTCTGTGGCGGGTTTCTAGCTTGTTTCCTGTTTTCTTCTTCTTCTGATGTCCATCCTCTTTGCCTTTCAGGATGGAGAGTGAGCATTTTAGTCAGGGTCCTCTCTCTTGATTACTTTCTTTAGATGTAGGTTTATCTTATGTTATATGTCTATATGAGTGAGTATATACTGTGTGTGTCTTTCTGCTCCCTGGGACAGCTCACTCAGGGTGATCCTTTCCAGGTCCTACCTTTTACCTGCCAATTTCATGATTTCCTTATTTTTCATTGCTGAGTAATATTCCATTGTGTAGATGTACCACAATTTCTGCATCCATTCTTCAGTTGAGGGGCATCTGGGCTGTTTCCTGCTTCTGGCTATTACAAATAAAGTTGCTACAAACATGGTTGAGTAAATGTCCTTATTAGGGAAACACCACCCTTCACTATAGCCACAAATGACATAAAGTACCTTGGTGTAACCCTAACCAAGTAAGTCAAAGACTTGTATGAAAAAAATTTCAAGTCTCTGAAGAAAGAATTAGAAGAAGGTATCAGAAGATGGAAAGATCCCCATGCTCATGGCTTGGCAGGATTAATATAGTAAAAATGGCCATATTACCAAAAACAATCTACAGATTCAATGCAATTCCCATCAAATTACCAACACAATTCTTTCCAGACCTGGAAGGAAAAATTCTCAGCTTCATATGGAATAACAAGAAACCGAGAATTGCTAAAACAATCCTCTGCAATAAAAGATCTTCTGGAGATATCTCCATCCCTGATCTTAAGCTGTACTATAGAGCAACAGTAATAAAACCTGCATGGTACTGGCATAGAAACAGAATGGTGGATCAATGGAACCGAACAGAGGACCCAGAAATAAACCCACACACTTATGGACACCTGATCTTTGACAAAGATGCCAAAGCCATACAATGAAAAAAAGATAGCATCTTCAACAAATGGTGCTGGTCTGACTGGATGTTCTTGTTCTTTTTCAAAGCTTCAAATTGGCCTTTTTTCCATTCTTTATGCATTTCTTTGAGTATTTCACGATGCTCTCTTTTTTGGCATGGTAATGTCTATGTATCAATGAAAACAAAATCTGCAGCTGTAGTTCATAATTCACACTTGAACTCTATATTCTGAATCTTTCAACTTGCTCTTCCAATGAATGTCATTGTCAGCAAGTATTTTATGGAGTTGCTGCTGTTCACATTGCCATCTCTCCATACCTTGCTGCCTTGCTCAGTGGGACTTTGCTTTCTACCTGTTTTTTCCCATCTCAGTATCACTATGTTTTTTTCAGGTCTTCAATCTGGAAGCTACCTATAAACTTATAAATTTCTCTTTATAAAAGCGATGCACTCCTGTTGATTTCCCTTCTTAAAAATTCTTGCAGTCTCTCTCAGATACGTTTTGTGTTTCCCTGCTCCCATTTGTGATTCATGCCTATGTGACTATTATTCTCAAACAGGCCAACTGCTGTAGTTGACGTTGACTCCAGCTTCTCTAACATTGAAGTCTGTCTGCTCTAATAAAGAAGGGCTGAGAAAGTCACAATTTTAACATCTCTTATTCCCTGTAATTTCAAGTCAATAACTTTACTTAAATTTTATATCTTGCTTTGGATATCATTTGGGAAGCATATTATGGGTATTCCTTTGGTCATCTGCCTCTTGGACACTTCTCTAGCTGTGGCTATGGCTCTGTAGGCTTTAATTAGCCTCTTATCAGCATTCCAGAGTAAGCCCAGTTTCTCACTTTACTTTGTTACTCATTACTTTTTCATTGCGGTAGAAAATTACTGAGACATCGTTGGCATTCAATCAAAATGTAAATAGAAAAGGAAACAGACAGCATTGCTGGAATTTCGTAGCTGTGGCCCGGGGTACATCAAGCATGCTTTTGGAATTCTTGGTTCTCTTATATTTCTGTGTCTGTGGTAACAGACACTCTTACTCATTCATTTAAATTTATATGGTGCCTTCACAGAATGGCTGCCCAAAGAGAGCAAGACCAGGAATTGATAAATTAATAATAAATCAGTGCATCTGGGCATGAGAAAGTCCTATCAGAAAAACGAGATGCAGCATCGCTATGTTTAGGACTAAAGTTGTTGAGAAAGACTGTGAGTGAAGGTGATGTTATACGCCAAGACATGACAGAAGACAGGCAACTAGGCAGGTAGAACAATGGAAAAGAAGATTCCTCTCAGAGGAAGTCACTGCAACTGAGGCTCCCTCAGGACCTCCTGCTTATGCTTAGTATAAAAATTCTGACAATATCGGAAACTACATATTTCAAAACACTCAAATCAAACATGCATCAGAACAACTATGAATTATTAAGCATCTACTCCACTGACTGATATTAAGTTCCAAAGAACGGTTAGTAGCATTATTAAGAATAGAGTAAATAAACTTGCCCTTTCATAAAAGTGGGTCTTTATTTATGGATAGTTTAATTCACATGGTGTCCCAAGTTTACACAAGTAATCAATCTGAACAAATTAATGCTGAACAGCTACAGTAGAAGGCAGAAAAGAACATAAAGATTAAGATATAGGAACTAAACTTTCTTTTCCACATTTTTCATTTTTACTTCTGCTATTTATTACTGTCTAGTTTTACCATCTAGAAACATTTTGCCTTTCTAGAAGCCACTTCTCCAAACACCACACCTACCCACCCACATCTCCTCATATTTTCCCTGTGTTTGACTGCTTGAAAATTCAGGGTACTTGGCTTTTTCCTGGGTGATGACCTTATAAATCATTTGAATCACAGTTGGTATTTCTGAACATTTGAAATGCTCATGGCATGAAGCTTTCTCATTTCTGAAAGAAAGGCTGTCACAAATACTGAACTTTATTAGAAAGGGAGCCAGATGCTGATTGAAAATACAAATGTTATCCAAGAAAAGCTTGGTATTTGTATATTAAAAATATTTTTATACCTAATAGCTGCATGCAGCTACACTTCTTTTCTTCATATAGATGTCCACTATATGGATGAAATGATGACTGGAATGTTAGAAATGAAATTAATTAACAGCTCGTGTAGCTTATTTGGCTCCTATGGATTTAGCAATGGTTTTATTTTTATATAGCTGCCTCTTGCCTATTTTTGACAAGTTTGGACAAAATATCTTTTCTTCACAGTTTCTGATGCTCCTGAGAATAAACATGAGGATAAGAGGGAGAGAGAAAAGAATGAAGAACCAGAAAACATTACTGAGAGAGTACATGCTTCTATTTGAACCAATCATATGTCACTCTCAAGCTTTTATTAAAAAAAACGAGAGGACATTGTTAGACGTTTGTTAGAGAAACAAAGTGAAAGGAATGGTTTATTTTAATTGATGTTTTATGTATTTACTATTTATTATATGCATTGGTGTTTTTCCTGCATATGTGTATGTCAGATTCCCCGAAACTTGAGTTATAAACAGTTGTAGCTGCCATGTGTGCTGGGAATTAAAACCTGGGGCTTCTGGAAGAGAAGTTAGAGCTCTTAACTGCTGAGCCATCTCCCCAGCTACCTTAATTGTTGTTTTTTAAAAAAATAAAATTGTACTTTAAAATGATTTTGTAATTTGATTACTAAAGATATCTTTCAATAATGAAGCCATGACATCTAGAAACAGGGCCACGTCATTTAACTTTATTTTGTTGTCTGTGCCTTTTTTGTCTTCATCGCAGCAATTTTTCACAATTGAGACAAAATGGTGCCTTGCTATGTTGACTGTGGAGGCTTTTTAACTTTACATTCTTTTCCTGATAAAACACGTCTGTCATGTACACAGAACAAAGTAAAGGAAGATTTTTACTGTAGAAACTTGCAAAACAAATTTTGTTGAGTTTGTAGTTTTATTACTATATATTCAGATCATATCTCTAACATGAAAGTGGCTTTTTAATATTTTTATATACTTGTGTATATCCATTTATATAAAACATGCACACTAATATGGGGGTTGTGTGTTTATGTGTATGTCCAAACCTTGGAAAAGATGCTTGTTTATTCATATGGATTCTTTTCTTCTCTTTTTTGCTTTGTTTTAGTTTTTGTTTTGGGGGAAGATTATATCTCTGTCTGGCCAGGGGAAAGCACCCAGGCCAGCCTGCCTGGCTCAGTCCTCACAAGATGCACCGTGACAAGGTCATCAACGTTAGTATTGCCATCCTCATTTTCATTCAGGGCTGAGGCCAAACTGATCAGCTTATGTTCTGGAATGTGCTTGATTACTTCATGGGGCTGATGAGCTCACTGACACTGATGACACTCTTCCTGGGGAGTGCAGTCTGTATGTGATAGTGGCCAGATGCTTGGTCTCATGTCTTACTCACAGCTCTTCCTGAAGGCTTTAATCCTGGAACCATGTATGAACTGGAAATATCAGCATGACTCCTTCCACAGTGAGATCTGAAAGCTCTTTCCCTTTAAGAGGCAAGACTTGCCTGGAGTTCACTAAGGAGTGCAGGCTGGTCTTGAACTTGCAGTGATTCTTCTGACTTTCCTTTCCAAGCACAGAGATGACAGATGTGAGCTTCCCAACCTAACCCATTTTAATAGTTTTTACATTAATTATAAAATGGTGTTTTATTGGGCTTTTCAAAATCATAGGTTGGAAATATTTTGGATTCATGAAGTTGGTTGATGAGGTATCAGGATTTCATGTGATGAAATCTGAGTTAGTGTATATAATTGTCTTTAAGCACAGTGTATTTGTTAGTCCATTGATAGATCCTGGCAGCATTATTAGCAATAGCCATGGATGCTGGGATGACAATAAAAAATTTGTCTTATGACAATATGTTTTGTTATGTGTTGAATATTACTTGTCAGTAAATTCTACTCTGAATTCCAGAGTATGACACTACAATTGCCTGGTTGTCACATTGTCTGCTCTGATGCTTTGTCTCTTCTCTTTCCTGTCAGCACTCTCTTCTTACACAGACCTGCCTCCAACTTCTTGGTCTCACTGGGGTGATGGTCATAGCTACACATTTCTCCTGAGCCCATAGTGATAGCTTTTGACAGAAGACAAGCTAGTTACAGGTTTTTATGTAATGCTAAATTTGTTGACACACCTGTGCTCTACGGGGCTTAATCCAAGGGTGCTGGGATAGAAGAGTCATTTTCCTTTGTTTCTACTGCTCTGAGGCTATGTAGCCCCATCTTGTCAGTTAGTGAACCAGTGGCTTTTCTTTTTGCCTAAATTAAAAGTGCATCTCTAATACCCACAATGCAAACTTCTTTGTAATAAAATCACGGATATCCAAATGTACAAAATAAAGTTCTAGTTCTCAAGTGGTTTTTGTCCGATTGGAAAGATATAATGTTGCAGTTCCGACATAATATGAGAAGCATTGATTGTGGTATGTGTGTGAAGAGACATGGCTTGAGAGTTCTGGTGAGAATTTCTGAGAGCGGTATTTGAGCTAGATATTGAGTGATGTGAAGGGGGTCATAAACGCAAGATTTGCAGAAAGAACCACAAAGACCAAAAGAAAAAACGTGCTAAAGCGCCAAAGGGCTGTATGTTCAAAAGCTATATTCAAACTGCTTTATGAGGTATGAAGAGAAGTGAATGGTGGATGGAGGAACAGGTGGGTTTCTGTGCAATTTGAAAGAAAAATCCATGTACCCTAAAATATAATAATGACAATAATGATGAAGATGATACTGGGATTTTTAAATTGATATGAAGAAGATTTGAAAAATTGTTGAAATGTGATTGTTAAATTTCTTCACTCTCTCTGTCTTTCCTACTTTTCCTACCTTCCTTTAACATTCCAGCTGAGCTCCTAGGACTTGCCTATTCTTTCCCTGCTAAAGGAGGAAGAGATTAGGCAGGGAATTAATCAAAGCAGAAGAGCAAGTTGCATAGGATACAATTGGAAGAGCAAAAACTGCACTTAGAAAAGTACATGACTAGGAAGAAAAGGTGTGGGTTGAGGGAATGAGAACTGTTTCTAAGAATTTCTGAGGATGTTGAACACTGAAGCCAGATGCCTTGGCAGTGAGTGGTTCTGTGATCCCATGAGATGAAAGAAAAAAGAAAAGGTTCTGAAGCCGTATTTAAAATTATTGTAGGGCACTTCATAGCTTTCCTTTGCTGCCTCCTCCAGCGACATAAATACATGTTCAAATATTTTCTTTAGAGGATGAAAAGATGGTTTAGCAAGTAAGCATGAGAACCTAAGTTTCGTTTCCCAGCAACCATGTGAAAAACCAAATATGGCCAGCTGCTCCTGGAAACCCAGTGCTGGGGGTAGAGGTGGAGACAAATGATTCTCTGGGGCTTTCTGGCAAAGCAGCCAAGCTATCGACTGTTTGAATGAAAGATTGTGTCTCAAAAGAGTAGGTGAAGAGTGAAAGATCACATACATATAAACACTAGTGTGTATAGTTGCCCATAGGTGCATGAATATGCATGTATTATATAAACACACAGAGACAAAATTAAATAATTGTTATTAATACATTTCAATAGAAAACCTGATAAAGGTGTCCAATTTTGTTCGATATGCAAAAATAAAGAACCTCTCTTTTTAATCTTCTTTTGTATAGAGAATGTTAGTTGCAGTCGAATCTTCAGTGAGGCTGCAAGAGAAAAGTGTCACAGTCAATTTTATGCATCAACTTGGCTTGGCCACATATTTAGCCTAGATCTTGCTTGTGAAGGTTATTATGACCATAGCATTTTTTAATCGGTAGATTCAGAATGAAGCAGATCACCCTCTGTGATGGTTGTGTGAGAGTGGCCTGCAGAGAAAAGTCACTAGTTGGCAGAACTGTGTGGGGAGGAGTAAGAGGTGGGACTTGTTGGAAGTGTGTGTCACCAGGGATGGGCTCTAAGGTTTTTAACCCACAACCTTCCCAGTTGGCTCTCTTTCTGCTTCATGTTTGTGGATGAGCTGAAAGCTCTCCATTATTGCTCCAGTTAAAATGATAATGCACAATACAGACATTATATGAAAGATTTATTGGATGGAGGTGAAGGGATAGAGAGGAAAAAGAGAGAGACATGGTAGGGTGGCAGGAAAGAAAATGAGGTGTAGAGAACAAGAGAGGAGGGTAAGAGAGAGGTAAGAGCAGAGAGTAAGAGAGAGAGCTAAGAGGCAGGGATCCACTTATAGCTTCTGGGCAGCTGAATTGCACCTGGTAGGTCTACCTGGCCGGCGACACGTGATGACATCATGGGTTTCTAGGCACCCCAGAAGCAGGGTGCCTAAATGCTAACACCAGTGCCGTACATGCTTGCTTTCTGCCATAGTTACTTCTGTGATGATAATTCTAACTTTCTGAAACTACAAGCAAGCCCCAATAAAACACTTTATTCTATAAGTTGCCTTGGTCGTGGTGTTTTGTCATGCTAATAGAAAAGTAACCATGACACCCTCCATAATATGGGTCAGCATCACCTAACAAGCTAAATATTTCAATAAAATAGGATGGAAGACTCTAAGAAAATTTTGCTTATGTGTTGATCCTGCCATCAGCAGGATCACCTTTTTCCTCTGTGGGCTGTCTCAAACTACAAGTTCTGACTACCTGTCTGCAACAGCAATGGGACCCAATTTCTTTCAGAAATGCATTGTCCTAGTCATGTCTGTACTGGAGACTGTAAGAATTGTTCATCATCTAATTCCAGTGCTTGATTGGCCCTGCCATGGCTGTATCACTTCTATTAAGTGCCTGGAAAGATATTCAGAGAGAAACCGAAGCTAGAGACTCCTTAGTAATGGTGGTGGAAAGGTTTAGCAGTTTCAGGAAGCTGGTTGATGAGCCGAGTGTATGATAGGCACTCAACACTGACTATATTTTATTTGGTGGCTCAAGACAGACAAGGAACCCTTCTTTCACATTTTATTCCAAGTCTGAACTCTGAGCTTAGTCCTCTGAGCTCAGCACTCTGAGAGACAGTGAAATGAAAATTCTATGGAATATGGTCTGTCTCTTCTCTGAGTTCCGATTCTTTCTCTAACTTCCTTCTTAAGATATTTCATGTTCTGAGTACAGTAGATCCTGGCTAGAAAATAAATTTGAGAAAAAAAAAAAGAATATCCTGACCAATGAGGACAAATCTCTGTGAAGGTGCTACCTGTGATGAAATGATTTGAACAATGAAATGATTTAAACGCATCTATTCCAAGGATAAGATGAAATAATTGTCATCAGCCTTCTGGCCAAATCAAAGAGCAATTTTTGTTTTTGTTTTTTGTTGCTATTGTTGTTGTGTGTGCATATGTGCATGTGTATATGTGTGATTGCACATGTATGAATGTGTACATGTGAGTAAATGTTTGAATATGAGCATGTGTGTTTATGCAAAGATGTGTGTCCTGCTCTATCACTCCACCTTATCACCTTGAGACAAGGTTTCTCATTGAATAGGGAGCTAGGCTGGTGAGCAGTGAGCCTCTGAGCTGGGGCCACAGGAACATCCAGACACAATGAGCTTTTTGTATCAGTGCTAGTTATTATTTATTATTATTATTTACTTTTCATTAATGTTGAGCACAATGGCTGTGTCTTCTTGATCCAAGGTGAATTCTTGTCCTCATGTTAGTGTAGTAAATGCTCTTACCCACTGAGCCGTACCAACCCCAGTATCCTGGTCACCTTAATGTTCCTCTCAGGTAGGAATAGGGATGTGGAAGAAGTTTTGAGCTTTTCCCCAAATTCAAGGTCAATTCTAGGGACCTGGAGATTCCATATGCATCAGCTGATTTCTTACAAACCCACATTATTTATTGTTTTTCTATGTGTTAATGTTCTTCTGTTATACAACGTTTCTTTTTCCTGAACTGCCCTCTACTGTAGTTCACCTTAACAGCTGTGGAAATGCAGAATGCTTCAGGAAGAATGTAATCACTTTATGATCAGGGGAGAGCACTGAGCTCTCCATGTCGTGGTTTCATAGAAGAGGTTACAATTTTAAAAAACAATGGCTTGTGTCTTCTGGGAAGCTCAAGTCACTGGGACTATTATCAAATGCCTTTCACTTAGTTTCAAGGCTGCTTAAACAGCCTTGTTAAAACAGAAAAACTGCTCAGATGATTCAGCAGCTAGCAACACTTACTGTTCTTTTGGAAGACACAGGTTCAGTAACCTGCATGCATACGTTAGCTTACAAATGCCTGCGATTATAGTTGCAGGGGATTTGATGATGTCTTCTAGCCTCCATGGGCGCCAGGTTTGTACTTAGTGCACGCACACACGTGTACACACTCACACATACACGTAAAAATAAAAATTAAACAAGTCTTTTCTGACATGAACTTAACGGCAAGCTCTTCGACTCCCCCACTCTCCCCCCCCCCCCCGAGGAAGGAGCAGCCTTGCTAGGCCACAGAAGAGGACATTGCAGCCAGTCCTGAAGAGACTTGATAAGCTAGGGTCAGATAGAAGGGGGGAGGTCCTGCTCTATTAGTGGACTTGAAAAGGGTCAGGGAGAAGATGAGGGAGGGAGGGTGGGAATGGGAAGGAATGAGGGAGGGGGCTAAGGCTGGGATACAAAGTAAATAACCTATGATTAATATAAAAAATAAAAATAAAAAAATTTAAAAAGCAACAATACAGTAGTCAGGCATTTGCAGAACATTATCCGTAGTTTTAGCTATTTTGAAGGATAATATGGTATAAACACTTAAGTTTGTAAGTTTGAGAGCAGCCTAGGGGCTGGAATGATGGCTTAGTGGCTCTTCTATAGGACCTGGGTTCAATACCCAGTACCCACATGGCAGCTCACAACTGTCTGTAACAGTTCCAGGGGATGCAACACCCTCGCACAAGCATACATGAAAGCAAAGCACCAATGCACATAAATTAAAAAAAAAAGTCTGTGTGTAATACATAGAAAGACCAGCCCAGACAATATAGCAAGATCTACCTTGAAGCAATAATAATAGCAAAACAAGCAAAAAACCCTCATTCCAATATAAAGCACTATGTAAGCTAATTGTAAGCCATTGCCAACCAGGCTGGAACTTAGATTAAACCTGAGTGCAGACACAGAAAGCAAGGTAGGTTTCCTAACGTCCATGCTGCTCAGCTCTCTAGTGTCTGCTGCATTTTTAGTTCATTTTTATACCATAGTATTTTGGAATTTGGGAATTAACTTTTATTGTGATGTTTTGTCTTATTTTGTACATGTTTTGTTTCTGTTTTGTGAGAATGAGTTTCATGTAACCCAGTCTGAATTCAAACTCATCATATGATCAAGCCTGGCCTTTAATTCCTGACCATTTTGCAGTACTGGCACAGTGGTTACCGAGCACTATACCTATATACAGATCTATAGTTAAATTCTTAAATAAAAAAAATTATTTTCATAGTTTTAAGAAAATGTTGGTAAGTTTTATTAAAAAATGACGAGGATCCATTGTATAGAGATTCTATTCAATTTTACAGCATCCCTTTTAATGCAGTTAAATTACATTTTCTATGCTTTTAATGATAGCAACAATCACTGCACATTTGCTTCGTCCTCACACACATACTTTGGTGGCATTGGGGTCTGCTGGCTAGGAGTGAGTGGCTCCATTTAGTGAAGTTCCCGCAGCAGTGCTGACCCCTATGTACCTCCTTGGGAGATAAGAACAGAAAATCTCCCTGGCGTTAGTATTAGAGAAGAATACGGTGAACCCATGCAGTAGGCTTTCTTTTCAGGCAAGAAAAAAAATCAGACTCATTATTATAGAAAAATGGTCTTGGTTATGGATGACCCTATGAAAGTCAAAAGTTAAACTTTGAAGTAAAAGGACTCAAATGACATGTGAAAACATTTTCTTCTTCTGTTTTGCAATCAGAGTTCTTACTTATAGAGCATCAATACCAGAATCAGGTGCCACTATGCAACATGAGATTAATGCATAATATTTACCTGATGAAATTGAAGTTGTAATAATCATTTTCATGTCTATGTGCAGGGAAAGGTTGTCTGCCTCTTTAAACAAGAATTATTATTGATTGACCTACAATAGGGCATAAAGTTTATTTTATTACCCACATTTAAATATGAGGAGTTGATACACAGTAGCAGGATAGCTGCTTGAGCAATGGGTTGGTTAAGTCCTAGGACTGAGAACGTGAACCAGGTCGGTGATTCCAAAGATCGTGTCCTTGTTCAGCCCCTATTCATCACCTCACTTACCTGATGACTAGAAATAAAACTACACTAAGCCAAAACAAAACAAGAGCAACGAACATGACAGATGTACTTTTTCTTATCAAGAGGAAAATGGACGATAAAATGAATTTTCTTAAGGAGACATTCATAATATATGAAAACAAAAAGTGAAAGCTATGTAAACCCAAGTTCCTCACCTGAGCACACTGCTGAAGGAGTAAGTCTGTAAATCCAAAGATAAGGTCAGTAAGCTGTAATTTAAGGAACATGAAGATATGGATTTAGGACTAAAAGTGTAATGTATGGTTGATGAATCTTTTCCATTCTAGTTGGTTCTATTATTTCTGAAGTATGTTTTGCAGAAATAAGTCTACTTTTTTTTTTTAGCCTGTACTTCTGAATGGAAACAAATATCATATTGATGCTAAATATGAAATTCCTGTAGGAATTCACTGCTGGCTAAGTCTGGAATGCAGTTGGATCTGTGTACAGTTTGGGTATGCTATAAACAGCAGTAGGATGGGCACTATACATAGATTTCCTTCCATCTGGAATTCCATTTTGAACTCAACTGCATATAGACACCATGGCTTGCCAGGCAGAACAGTGACACACGAGCATTTTAGGACTGTAGAGGCTCTAACTCATTTATTCCTTCATGATGTGTTTAGTTTCTAAATAGTTACTTGGTGTCTATCTATGTTCGGTACTGTCGCATGCATTTAGAATATACTAATGAACAAAACTGATCGGATTCCAGACGACGTAAAATGTATTTACTACTAAAAGGATCAAACTTAAGCATATACTGCTTAACATATTCTTACACCAACGGTCAGTAAGATTTTTTTTTTTTTTTTTTTTGTGAAGAACCATGTCAAAATACTTTCAGCTCTGTTGCACAGTTTCAGCTGCAGCTACTCAGACATGCCATAGTAAAACAAATGCCATCATGTATAATACATAAACAAACGTGTTGTTTTCTCAACAAAACTTTGTTTACAAAACGAGAAGTGTGTGGCTTTCTCCAGGGGAGATATGAAAAAAAAGTGCCCGAGGTGGTGTACCGATGACACACCAAAGGAATTAACTTCACCCGTTCTATCTAAGGAGTTAAAGGATTATGGGTGACTCAAAGGCAGATACATCACTGAAAAGCCTACCACGGCAGGGAAGAAAACGGAAATCTGTTTTCCAGGAGCTCTCTGCGTAACTGCAAGCAAGTAGGCCAATTGGAATCTCCTCTTCCCAGAAATTATTATTGTTTATACAACCAAAGAGAGGGGCCCTAGGAAATTGTGATTTCAGGCTCTTCCTGAGTCTTAATCACTTTCCCTGCAGGAGAGAATGTTTCAGTGTGGAGGAAACAGAGACACAATTGATGGGGAATTCAGGTTACATGTGATCCAGTATGGGGCTTTATTTAATAACTTGGGAAAGAAGCCACAAAAAAGAGACACAGTGTAAAAATTACTTCACGAGTTAACCTTCTAAACTTTGTTTTGCAGGGGAATTGAGTGAGAGCCTCAAGTAGCAAAATGAACTATTAATAATAGAGGGCCAGGATGACTGGAGCCTGTAGCTTCTGTCTTCTGATAATCTTTCTATGTCATAATCTTGCATTTTCTTCTATAGGAGTCACAGGACATTGTACTATGTATGACTATTTTTAAATTTTTTTTTTTTTTGTGCAGTGAGGACCAGAAACCAACGTTCTAAAACATCACATAGGTCCTACCTTATCTGTTACTATCATTTCACAGAACCACTGTCACAACCACCAATACCGCCAATACTATTATCACCATCATCATCACCACCCTCACAACATTGAAAACACCATAGATAACCATATGAAAAGTCACAGAGAAACTAATTTGGTACAGAAGACCTTGGAGATGCACTCAAAGGTGATCGTGAAAGCATCTCAGTTGGAAGAAGATGGAAGTATCTCCTTACCAATTTGAATTCATGCTAGTGATGTAAGGACAGGTTATAAAACAGAGGCTTACCCTGGATCAGATGCTATCAAAAGAAGGCTACCTTGATGGCTAGATTTATCTTTATTCCTTCCTTCCTTCTTTACTTCCACCCTTCCTTCCATTTTTCCTTCCTTTCTTCCTTATTTTTCTCTTCCTTCCTTCTTCCCTTCCTTCCTCTCTTTCTCTCTTTTTTGAGATTATAACTACAATATTTATGCCTTCCTCTTTCTCCCTCCAAACGCTCCCATATTCAACCACCAGCCTTCTTCAAATTCATGTCCTATTTATTCACTAATTGTTATTGCATATAAATGTGTACATGTATATAACCTGTTCAGTCCATATAATTACAGATGTATGTATGCTTTCAGGGATGACTGCTTGGCACCAGACAACCAAGTGGTGTGCTTTTCTCTAGGGAGGACTACCTCTCTTGCTCCCAGCTTTCCTCAGATGCCTATAGTCATTGTATGAGGTGGAGCCCTTATGGAGTTTTCTTCATTCAGTTTGGCATATTTATTGGTGTCTTCTTTTCTCAGTTCACATTTGGGCAGTCACGTTTTTAAGTCTTCATCAGTGCGGCTTTTGATGTTACGAGGAGACGTAATCTCACAGCAAACTTTCTGGCTCTTATATTATCCCTAGCCCCTCTTCAGCAATGTTCCCTGAGCCCTAGGTGCAGGTGAGTTTTATAGATGTATCCAGTGGTACGTTGCTTTCCAACTTTGCATTTATGATAGTATAAGGAGATTACTGTCTGAACCCAGCCGTCTTGAAAGCAGTTCCTCCATCTTGCTTGCAAGGTCAGCCTGAGTTTATATTCCCAGGCCCAGGAACAGACTCCTATCTCACTTCTCCAAATGTTTTCTTAATTGTCTGTTAAATGGTAAAGGATGTAGAAATTGCTATTATCTAAATCAAGGTGCACAAGTCATAAAAGTATACAAGCACTTGCCTGCCATGCCCTAATCAACCAAATGCTGCTGACCTGCTCCTTTGTTCCCTTATTATTTTGAGCTCCAGACCAAATGTCTAGGGTGATAAGTTAAGGGCCTTGAATCCAGGTGCTCAGGATAAGGCTCAGTTTCCAATGGTACCCCTTTGCTTAACTCTTAATGTCAAAATATCATTGAATAACCCTATAGCTCACCCCAGCACTGCTCACTTTATGGTTTCACTCTTTAAATATATGATCTGACATGAACTCAGTGGCTGGCTCTTTGATCACCTGGGTGGGGGGTATAGCCTTGCCAGGCCACAGAGAAAGGTGATGCAACTAGCCTTGATGAGATCTGATAGACTAGGGTCAAACAGAAGGGGAGGAGGACCTCCTCTGTCAGTGGACTAGGAAAGGGGCATAGGGGAGAAGAGGGAGGGTGGGTGTGGCTGGGAGGAAATGGAGGGGGCCTCAGATGGGATACAAAGTAAATAAATTGATATATATATACATGTATATATGTACACACACACACACACACACACACACACACACACACACACACACACA
>NW_026596073.1:17311204-17358849 GCF_907164565.1 Psammomys obesus
ACACACACACACACACACACACACACACACACACACACACACACACATATATATGATGCAAATATATGATCCTCAGGGATGTGGGTCTCCAAGCTGGCTGTCTCCCTGAGCATTCAGAAAATAAGCTTACATTTTTAAATCTCTGTCTCTGTAATGAGTTTGCTCAACTTCTCCTGGATCCCAACAATTAGTTGTGATTTTCTTTAGTGGTCTCCATCTGTTGCAAAGAGAATTTTCTTGGTGAAAGGTGAAGTTTACACTTACTGGTGGATATGAATACAAATGTTTATAACTTATTGTTAGGAATTTTGCTGGTTTAATCAATTAGAGGTTGTAGATTCTTCTCCAATAGCCACAGCTTCATTATAACAGAATAATTAGCTACGTTTCCAGTCCCAGACATGATTTCGCTCATGTTAAATGGATCTTAGGTCCAACTAGAGAGCTGTTGGTTACTATCAAGGTGTGAGAGCCACTACTGCACGCTTAGAGTTATCATGCCATGCTGGTTGTTAATGTCGTTCAAGGCATCATAGCTGGGTAGGACTGTAGGTTGTCTCCCTTCTTTAGACACTTACACGGTAAGCTCTGGTAACATGAAAGCTAGACCTCAGGTAGGAGTCATTCGGTTCAGCTCCAGCTCAGGGGTTCTGGGTTCTGTTTCTCAACTTCATAGTGTCTTCAGCAGTAAGAACTTACCTTCTACCCCTACGGGTTGAGCAAAGGGAATATAAAATAGACTGTATATCTTGGGGGTCCTAAAGCCCTAGCAGACAGATCAAAAGAAGCCTTCTCATGTTTGATACTAGGGGTCTTTGGCTCTTGGAGGAATCATCATTAGCAAAGATGAGAAAAGTTTATTAAAACATATAGTGTATCTTATAGATAGAATTATGTATATTATAGGTCTTATTTTTAGGTTAAATAGTTAATAGTCTTATTCCTTTTGATTTCTTCAGACATCCATATGGATATCTTTTTTTTTTTTTTGTATTCTTATTCTACACATTCCTTAAAGAGCCCTCATGTCCCTCTTTCCTTTCCTTTCTTGGATCACTTTTATCCTGTTATTTCCCCTTTACTCTTCTCAAAAATTTTTGTATTTATCTTTTTATTTCTCCCTATAAACCCCCATTTTAATGTTTTCCTGATCAGATAATTTGTACTCTGCTCTTTCCCTCATTATTGCTTCCACACCCTTGTACACTAGCAATGGTCTCCTTTTTCTTCCCCAATTTCTGCAGTGACTATAGGCTGTGTACTCACATCAGAAGATTTGGAGCTAGAAACCTCCAAAAAGAGAGAGAACATGGGACACGTGGATGAATTTCTGTACACATTTCATCCAGTATTTGCATGTTGTAAAGACATAGCACTCCTGGAACAAAGTTTTTTGTCTTGTAATTGTGAGTGGCCTTCTTTTTACCTTGTTGCAGGATATTTGATCACTCTGTGAACTGTACCATTGTACTGGAAACACCTGTTTCTAGTTGTACTTTGGCACGGCCCTAGCACATACACCTTTAATTCAAGAGCTTTCAACGTAAATATTGTAAACAGGACTAAATAGAGTCAACCACAGGCCAAGAGGCGGAGCAAGCAACTAGTTGACAGAGAAGGAGCATAAGAAAATACCATAAAGAGTAAGAGGAATTCAGAAGGACCCATCGGGGGACACATAGGAAGTAGAAGGGAGGGATATTCAGTTTGAGAGTTTTTGAGATGACTTAGGGAAAGGGATTTTCTTTTCTTTTTTTTTTTTTTAATTTTATTTTTTTCTTATCAGTTACATTTTATTCACTCTGTATCCCAGCCGTGTCCTGATCCCTCATTCCCTCCCAGTCCCTCCCTTCCTCCCTCCCTCTTCTCCACCGTGCCCCTTGCCAGATCCACTGATAGGGGGGACCTCCTCCCCATTCATCTGATCCTGTTTTATTAGGTATCTTCAGGACTGGCTGCAAAGCTCTCCTCTGTGGCCTAACAGGACTGCTCCTCCCTTGGGGGGTGGGGAGGCCAAAGAGCCAGTCATTGAGTTCCTGTTAGAAATAGTCCTTGTTCCCCTCACTATGGGAAACCAATTGGTTACTAAGCTACCACAGGCTACATCTGAGCAGAGGTTCTAGGTTACATTCATACATGGTCCTTGGTTGCATGTCAGTCTCAGAAAAGACCCTGTGCCCAGATATCTTTGGTCCTTGTGGAGCTCCTATCCTTTCCTCATCAGACTAACTCCCCTTCTTTCTTATGATTCCCTGTACTCTGCCAAAGGTTTGGTCATGAGTCTTTGCTTTGAAAACACTGCTAGTTAGAGTCTTTCAAATGCGCTCAGTAGACTCCTGTCAATGTTCAATGTGCATCCCATCTGTCTTTCAAAACGAGGATTGATAATCTTACCCATGTTCGCTCTCTTGATTGTCTTTTTTAGGTGTATAGATTTCATTATGTTTATCATATCTTATAGGTCTATATAAGTGAGTATATACCGTGTTTGTCTTTCTCCTTCTGGTATATTTCACTCAGGATGATCTTTTCTATATCCCACCATTTGCCTGCAAATTTCATGATTTCCTCTTTTTTGATTGCTGAGTAGTATTCCATTGTGTAAAAATACCACAATTTCTGTACCCATTCCTCCATTGATGGACATCTGGGTTGTTTCCAGGTTCTGGCTATTACAAATAAAGCTGCTATAAACATGGTTGAGCAAATATCCCTTTTGTGTACTTGAGCAAAGTTTGGGTATATACCTAGCAGTGGTATAGCTGGGTCTTGAGGAAGCACTATTCCTAATTGTCTTAGAAAGCACCAGATAGATTTCCAGAGTGGTTGTACCAGTTTACATTCCCACCAGCAGTGGAGGAGGGTTCCCCTTTCTCCACAACCTCTCCAGCATGTGTTGTCCCTTGAGTTTTTCATCTTGGCCATTCTGATGGGTGTAAGGTGAAATCTCCGGGTTGTTTTGATTTGCATTTCCCTAATGGCTAATGAGGTTGAGCATTTCTTCAAGCCATTCGATATTCTTTTACAGAGAATTCTCTGTTTACCTCTGTTCCCCATTTTTTAATTAGATTACTTGGTTTGCTGCTTTTCGGCTTCCTTAGTTCTTTATATATACTGGATATCAGCCCTCTGTCAGATAAAGGGTTAGTGAAGATTCTTTCCCAATCTGTAGGCAGGCGTTTTGTTTTGATGACAGTGTCCTTTGTTTTACAGAAGCTTTTCAGTTTCATGAGGTCCCATTTATTGATTGTTGCTCTTAGAGCCTGTGCTGTTGGTGTTCTGTTCAGGAAGTTGTCTCCTGTGCCAAGGAGTTCTAGGCTGTTCCCCACTTTTTCTTCTAACAGATTTAGAGTATCTGGTTTTATGTTGAGGTCTTTGATCCACTTGGACTTTAGTTTTGTGCAGGGTGATAAATACAGATCTATTTTCATTTTTCTGCATGTGGACATCCAGTTGGACCAGCACCATTTGTTGAAGATGCTGTCTTTTTTCCATTGAATGGTTTTGGCTTCTTTGTCAAAAATCGAGTATTCATAGGTATGTGGGTTTATTTCTGGGTCTTCTATGCGGTTCCATTGATCCTCCTTTCTGTTTTTATGCCAATACCATGCAGTTTTTATTACTATTGCTCTGTAGTACAACTTGAGATCGGGGATAGAGATACCTCCAGATGATCTGTTGTTGTACAGGATTGTTTTGGAGATTCTGGGTTTTTTGTTTCTCCATATGAAGCTGAGAATCTTTTTTTCAAGGTCTGTAAAGAATTGAGTTGCTATTTTGATGGGAATTGCATTGAATCTGTAGATTGCTTTTGGCAGGATGGCCATTTTCACAATGTTAATCCTACCAATGAGATTTTCTTTTGCTTCTGGCACACCAGGTGAGGTGCTTTCCATGACTCTCTGTGCTCACAGGCTTTCACCTCAGCATCTAGCTTCTTAGTCTTTATTGGTAAAAATCGAATGTTTAGATATTTTGTTAAAAACATTACTGTGTTTCAATTATCTTTACTATAAAATTCATATAGAAGAAAGAAGAAAGTTGATACACTGTATCAGAAATAACCAGAAAGATCCATCCCCTGTGATATCGCTGTATTAAATTTGACTAGTTAGTTATTGCAGAATTACAAGATGGCTTCTAGGATTTCTTTGTTACTGTTATTAGAAACACATATGAATCTTTGTGTACACACAGAATGCTTTTCTTGGGATTAATACCTAGAAATGAGAATGTTGTAGTACAGCGTTTGTACTTTTTAAAAAGCAATTTTAATTCTTTATTCTTCTATAATTTCATACAAATATGCACACATAAAATGTTCTTTGCTTACATCCCATTATCCCCTCTCATCCTCCTCCCACATTCTTCTTTTGCCAAGACTGGCATTCTTACTTCATATCTTTATTCAAAGGGTGTAATATTGTTGGTAAATTGCCAGGAGAAAAATGTGCTTAAACTTTTCTTTACACATGTAGTATGTGGGAATATTTTCAATTCGCTACTAAAATAAAATTTTTACTGTATTTAAAATTGACAGTAGCACAATGTTCAAAATTGTAATTTTGATCTTTTTCATAGGCTTCGTTCCCCTTTTCCATCAGTTCAATAAATTTTTATTGAATTTCTCCTATAAGCCAGCCACTGTGTGAGGTGCTGAATATAAAGGACGAATCACCTGTCACTTTCCATAAAGTCAGCATCTTCACTTGTCAAGGTCTAGAGAAAGGGACATCAATTGCTTTCGTGCCAAAAGGCAAGAGGGCATGCAAATCTTGTTAGGTGAGTATTTAGTAGAGGAAAATTCTGTTTATATGGTGGCACTGGTCGCAATCAATACGTTACTAATAATTTATCATCATCTTGGATGTGTGATACAAGATCTAAATTTTCCTTCAGATGTAAGAGGCTTGTATATTAAATAGCAAATGACCCTTTTTTTGTATTATCTGCTCATAGCACAAAGGTTGAATAGGATACCAGGAAAAGTGTGGCAATCACCATAAATACATGGCTGCCTCACAAGCAAACTCTAACCTAGGAGTCTGAATTTGCAAAATAAAAATTTATGTTACAGAGGAAAGTTAAGATTCAGTTAAATGATTGCAAATCAAGATCATATGTTTCCTTAAATATTATTTTCTGCTTCATTCTAAGGGATTAGAGAGGGGCTTCATTATTAGTCAGTTTCTTTGCATAAAACCTGGGTAACTGTGGGCAATATACATGACCTTGAAATTTAATTAGCTATGTGCACTTTGTATCTCCCTATAATATGGTTATCCAATTCAGCACATGACAATAAATACAAAGAAGCTTTTGTATTAGCAGTTATATTTCTGGAAATTAGAATAACCTTCTATACATTTATACTAAAAAAAATTAGTACCGCTGGATGTTTATGCTCCAAGGTGAAATTTTTCTACTCATTTCACACTTGCATGGAGACAGTTTTCTCAATGCTTTCTTTTGCTTTTTGAATCACAGTTGATTTCTTTCACATGAAACTTATCAAAGCTACAAAATCATGACAAGTACTTACAACAATTCATGACACTGACTGCACAGTGTACTCTTTACAAGGAATTCAATGTTTTTGAAGTAGCATTTAATTGGTCTACAAAATTTGATTAAAAGTAAAATAAGAAATTCTCTCAGTATGTCATTGTTACATTTCCAGTGTTTCATACTGTTCTGAAGTGATTTTATGTGTTATACATTCAATATGAATAAACATGAGTTTTAGTGTGTTTATAAAACTTTAGTCATTTAAGAAGAAGACAGTTCAGCCATTCCTGATGTGATCTGATAGACTAAGATCAGAAGGAAGGAGAGTCCCTATCAGTGGACTTGGGGAGGAGCATGCATGCAGAAAGGGGAGGTAGGGTGGGATTGGGAGGGGAGGAGGGAGGGGGGATACAAAATGAATAAAGTGTAATTAATAATAATAATAAAAAAATAAAATGTACAAAATTTAGTCTTCCGTTATTATAATTTCTAGTGGCATTGTAGTTTAGAGTGACAACCAAAGTTATCACTGGCACCATGAGGTTTAGGTATGCTAATAAGTGAACAGCCATCTTACTGCTTTTCTGTAGCTTTCTTAGTTAGGTGTAGATAGACGGGTACAAGTTCAAAGGTCTTGATGGAATTTCTCCCCAGAGACAGACTTGAAAGACATCCATTTTTGGTTTGGGCATTTTTTATTTTGTAAATACTATTGTTTGGGGTTTTCATATTTGCTGTTCTTCCAATTACTCATTGGCTAAACTTAGTGAAAATTCTCCCTAAGCACTATATGAGGAAGGGGTCTATGCTTCCCATAATTTCATAAAAGATCCAAATTTCCTGTTAGTGCGATGGCTCAGCAGGTGAAAATGTTTGTCGTATACCTGTTGACCTGAGTTCTATCCCCGGATCCCAAGGTTAGGTGGAAGGAAAAACTCGACTCCACAAAGTTGTCCTCTGACCTCCACACTCCACACATGCTGTGCTGTTGTTCTCCTTTCCACTTCATTCACGTGCATACACAATAATAAATAAATATTTGAAAAGCGAAAACAGCCTAGTTTCCTCCAAACCTCTCTCTCTCAATAAACACATAGAGTTCATTGTGCCAAAGCAAACAAACACATTTACACATATCCATATTATGCATTCCTCCCCTCTTTGCATGAGTATGAGTCTCAGGAAAGACCCCTGTGTTCAGATTTTTTGGTTCTGTTACTCTCTTTGTGGAGTTCCTGTCCTCTCCAGATCTTACTGTTTCCCACTTCTTTCCTAAGATTCCCTGCACTCTGCCCAAAGGTTGCCCATAAGTCTCAGCATCTGCTTTGATAGTCTGCAGTCCAAAGCCTTTTAGAAGTCCTCTGTGTCAGGCTCCTGACTTGTTCCCTCTTTTCTCCTTCTTCTGATGTCCATCCTCTTTGCTTTTTGGATGGGGATTGAGGATTTTAGCCAGAGTACTCCCTCTTGATTAGTTTCTTTAGGTATACAGATTTTAGTAGGTTTATCTTATATTATATGTCTACATGAGTGAGTATATACCGTGTGTGTCTACTTCTGGGATAGCTCACTCAGGATGATCTTTTCCAGATCCCATCATTTACCTGCAAATTTCATGATTTCCTTGTTTGTTTTTTTTTTTATTGCTGAGTCATATTCCATTGTGTAGATGTACCACAATTTCTGTATCCATTCCTCCACTGAGGAGTATCTGGGCTGTTTCCAGCTTCTGGCTATTACAAATAAAGCTGCTTCAAACATGGTTGAGCTAACGTCCTTATTGTGTACTTGAGCTTCTTTTGGGTATATGCCTAGGAGTGGTATATCTGGATCTTGAGGAAGCGCTATTCCTAGTTGTCTGAGAAAGCACCAGATTGATTTCCAGAATGATTGTACAAGTTTACATTCCCGCCAACAGTGGAGGAGGGTTCCCCTTTCTCCGCATCTTCTCCAGCATGTGTTGTCACTTGAGTTTTTGATTTTAGCCATTTTGATGGGTGTAAGGTGAAATTTTAGTGTTGTTTTGATTTGCATTTCCCTCATTACTAAGGACATTGAACATTTCCTTAAGTGTTTCTCTACATTTTGATAGTCCTCTATTGAGAATTCTCTGTTTAGCTCTGTATTCCATTTAGGATAGCTGATTTTTTGACAAAGATGCCAAAAACCATTCAATGGAAAAAGATAGCATCTTCAACAAATGGTGCTGATTTATCTGGATGTCTACATGTAGAAAACTGCAAATATATCTGTACTTATCACCCTGCATAAAACTAAAGTCCAAGTGGATCAAAGACCTCAATATAAAACCAGAAACACTAAATCACTTAGAAGAAACTAAAAAGCTTCTGTAAAGCAAAGGACACTGTGGTCAGAACAAAACGACTGCCTACAGATTGGGAAAGGATTTTCACCAACCCTACATCTGACAGAGGACTAATATCCAGTATTTATAAAGAACTCAAGAAGTTAAACAGCAACAAATCAAGTAATCCAATTAAAAAATGGAGGGGACACTCTTATTCAAACCACCACAGTTCTTGAATACTAACTTCAATATCTAGGTTTCTTTTATTTTACATTTATTTTATTTTTAAATATTAGTTACAGTTTATTAACTTTGTATCCCAGCTGTAGTCCCCTCCCTCACTCCTTCCCAATCCCTCCCTCCCTCCCTCATCTCCTCCTTGCTTCTTTCCAAGTTCACTGATAGGGGAGGACCTCCTCTCCTTCCATCTGACCCTAACTTATAAGGTTTCTTCAGGACTGGCTGCAATGTCCTCCTTTGTGGCCTAGCAAGGCTGCTCCTCCCTGGAGGTAGGGGGAGGTTAAAGAGCCAGCCATTGAGTTCATGTCAGAAATACCCCCTGTTTCCCTTACTAGGTAAGCTCACTTGGATACTGAGCTACCATGGGCTACATCTGAGCAGGGGTTCTAGATTACATCCATACATGGTCCTTGGTTGGAGATACAGTTTCATAAAAGATCCCTGTGCCCAGATATATTTGGTCCTTGTGGAGCTCCAGTCCTCTCCAGGTCATACTAACTCCCCTTCTTTCATATGATTCCCTGCTCTCTGCAGAAGGTTTGGTTATGAGTCTCAGCATCTGCTTTGATACACTGCTAGGTAGAGTCTTTCAGAGGCCCTCTGTGGTAGGCTCCTGTCCTGTTACTTGTTTTCTCCTACTTCCCACGTCAATCCCATTTGTCTTGCTCAACCATGTTTGTAGCAGCTTTATTCGTAATAACCAGAACCTGGAAACAACTGAGATGTCCATCAACAGAGGATTGGATACAGAAATTGTGGTACTTTTACACAATGGAATACTACTCAGCAGTTAAAAACAAGGAAATCATGAAATTTGCAGGCAAATGGTGGGATCTAGAAAAGATCATTCCGAATGAGGTATCCCTGAAGCAGAAAGACACACACGGTATATAATCCCTTATAAGTGGGTACTAGACCTATAAGATAGGATAAACATACTAAAATCTGTACTCCTAAAGAAGATAAACAAGAAAGAGCACCCAGGGTAAGATGATCAATCCTCACTTAGAAAGACAAATACCTAGATTCCTATCTTTATTCTTAGACCACTCTGAATGAAAGCTTCTCATAAACACTAGAGTTTTAAAGACATTTTAGTTGTATTCTTTTATGGATAAAATTGTATGAGCATAAGCTGTTTTCCAAATACACAGTGATCATGACCTTACTCATCTGTGCATGGATTTCCTTGGGCCTTTCTTCAGTCTGGCATGGCAATGTAGGCTGCTTAAGGGTTCTGGATCCTAAAGCTAGGCAGATGGTACACCTGGTACTCGAGCATCTTGGAGGCTGAGGATAGATGACTACTTCAACTAAATAGAGTGATGTCAAAAACAACTGCCACTGCCACACCACCACAACAATAAAAACCCTAACATTAAGAACAAACAAACAACAAGAACTCTACCAAAACACCCCCAAAACTCTCAGTTTTCATAAATCTGACTTTGGATAAATCTTAGATAGATACTTACTATATGAGAAACAACAAGATGGTGCAAACCAAGTTTGTGCATCTGTAAATTGAGGCAGGTAGTTTACAAACAGGCGATTCTCACAATGCGTTAATCACCAGGTTTAACCCTACAGTCTCTCTCTAATTCACAGTATGGTTTTTCGACATCGCTATCTTTATGCAAGTGTGACTCATGTAGTCTATTGTCTTTCAGTTACTAAAATCACACAAGAGCACAGGGGTTTAGCCCTTTCCTTTATCCAGTGTCCCTTCACAGATTCTCCACCACATCATGCCCTTTATTAGCAGGGCCTTCACCTTACCAATGGTCCCTCTGATGAGTATGACCACCAGGTGTGCCATGAGACACCATAGTCTCTAGATTTTAGGTGTTACATGCTCAGTCCAGGATTTTCCATTATTCATCATTCCTGATGCTCTCTTCCAGTTAAGTCAATTCTTGTATGGAACCCTGATCTGGTTTCTCATTTCTATTGTGAGATTTCCTTTCAAACATAGATTTAAAAAAAACAAAACAAAACAATTCCTTTTAATGTTTTATTTTTTAACTTATCAGCTCATTTTCAAGGTCTTAATTTAATAAATAATAAATAGCTAGAATAAATAAAAATGCATTCTTTGTTTCTATTTGCCCAGGCTTTGTGGCCCTTTAACAAAATTTGAGAAGTCTGGGACATACAATGTGTACCACCTTTACTGGTTGTTATGAAGGTGGCTGAAGTGGTTGAAGGAAGGCCGTCTTTATTTTTTAGTTTCTGTAGAGTAAGATTAAAGAAATTATGGGATAAGGACAATTGGAACACAACTGGTGTTGAATAGTTGGATGTTGCAGAAATGAGAGTGTGTGGAAGCAGAGCGTGACGATTTTCCTATAAAAGCAACTCTGAACTGTACAGTGGTTTGTGGCCTTCAGCCACCTCAGATTTCTTTTGTAAGAAGTCTTTCATCCGTGCGAGAATTGGAGACACTGCCTGCCTTTCTCTGAAGTGTTTTCAGCACTACCCTCTCCTTCTGTAAAGGCAGGAGTTTTGGCTTGTTTTGAAGTCTGTTTTCATCTTCTTTCATCTCTTGTCACTCTCAAAATGCAACTACAGATGTGAAAGTTGCTCTATCTGTATTGTCTTCCCACACAAGAGCTAAGAGGTTTGCCGGTTCAGAGGAAGGGGTGGAAGTGTTCCTTGATAGCTGAGAAGGGGCAATTGTGACATCTTGCTAGAAATTTAAGCACAGGGAGAGATCAAATATTCTAATTTGAAGTCCATGTATGCTCACCTTATATGTGAGAAAAAGAAAAAAAATCAAGGAAAACCATTCACAGAGAGGTACACTAGAATCTAAATGATAATGCAGTTAGAAGACTGCAGAGACCTGAGCAAATGCCACTCCTTGAGCTGAGGAAGATGAATAATAAGCATTTCTCATCAAGCGCATAAAAGCCATGAGGAGGAATCTGCTTCTCGGGCCCTAGAATAATCTCGCCTGCCATTTCTGCTTTGATTTTATGTGAAGTCTCTTCTGGAGCTATTTGCTATCACATATGGAGCAGTGACCCGAAAATAGCGACATCTTTCCACCTCACTGATCAGGTCAACGTGGATGAAATGCTAGAAAATCATACTAATCTAGATCTTTTCTTTCCATAGGAAAAAATCTAACAACATATGATAATCACAGTTTCCCACCCTCCAACTCCTCCCATAGTCTCCCTACTCCATACCCATCCCATTCCATACCCATCCTTTTTCTCCGTCGTCAGTAAACAAGTAGGCAAACAAACAATAGACGTTTTCTGTATAGCGCATTTGATGTGTTATCTTGGGCATCATTAAAAAGTAGGAGGTTTTATAATTTTAAATTTATTATTGTTATCAGTGTGTGTGTGTGTGTGTGTGTGTGTGTGTGAGAGAGAGAGAGAGAGAGAGAGAGAGAGAGAGAGATGGGGAGGTGGGGTCAGGAGAGGTCCACCCGTGACCTCCAATTTTGTACAAAATACCAAAGCCTCTGAAGGAGTATGATCTAGCTTGAAATGAGCCATACCGCTGGAAGAACATTTTGAAACCTAAGCTGTGTTAGTTATTTTTCATTGCCAACCTGACATAACATAAATTTACCTGGGAAGAGGGAATCTCAGGTGAGGAATTGCCTGAATCAGATTGGCCTGTGGTCTTGTCTGTGAGATTGTTTTGATTACTGATTGATGTATGAGGGCCCAGACTAGTGTAGACAGCACCATCCCTAGGCCTGTGTGTCTGGGCTGTGTAAGAAAGTGAGCTAAGTGAGGCAGTGAGTAGATTTCCTCCATGAGTTCTGCTTCAGTTCCTTCCCACTATTTCCTTAATGATACGTTGTGACCCCAAAATGCAAGCCAAATAAACCCTTTCTCCAACAAGTTGTTTTTAGCCAGTGTTTTATCACAGCAATAGAATGACCCTAGATCAGAGGTCAAGGTCATTTATAAATGTCAGTTACCCACTCTTCTTACTGGTGGGAGTACGAACTTGTACAGCCACTTTGGCAATCAATTTGACAGTCTCTCAGAAAACAGGGAGTAGATCTACCTCAAGAGAGAGCTATACTATTCCTAAGCATATACCCAAAGGATGGTTTATCATACAACAAGGGCATTTGCTTAACTATGTCTAGAGAAGCTTTAATCATAATAGCTAGAAACTGGAAACAAACTGGATGTCCCTCAACCAAAGAATGTTTAAAGAAAATGTTTAAAGAAAATGTTACTTCATTTACACAATGAAGTAACAAGAAATCATAAAAATTTCAGGCAAATGGATGGAAATAGAAAAGATCATCCTGAGTGCGGAACTCAGACCCAGAAAGAAACATGGTATATACTCACTTATGAATAGATATTAGTCTTAAAGTAGAGGATGACCATACTACACAATCCACAGACCCATAGATGCCAAGAAACAAGGAGGGCTCAGGGGGGTTTGCATGAATCCCACTGAGAAGAGAAAATAGAATAGTTACCATGGATGAACAGGGAGGAGGGGATCGGATGGGTAGTGGGTGGGGATCAGAACACTAGAAACGTAGGGCAGTGGAAACTCTCAGGAATCTATGAGAGTGAACTTAGCTAAGACTCCTAGCAGTAGGGGATATGGAGCCTGAGCCAGCCATCTCCTGTAACTACGCAAGACTTCCCGATGGAGGGATTGGGACACCAACTCAGCCACAAAACCTTCAACCTACAATTTGTCCCACCTCCAAAATGTGCAGGGGTAAAGATGGAGCAGAAATTGAGGGAGTGGCCAACAAATGACTGGTCCAGCTTGAGACCTGTGCCATAAGAGGGAGCCCAACCCTGAAACTGTTAGTGATATTCTGCCATCCCTGCAGACAGGAGCCTCACATAATCATCATCACGCAGCAACTGATAGAAACAGACTTAGAGACCTACAGCCAAACATAGATGGAGATTGGGGAATCTTGCAAAAGACAGAGAGGAAAGATTGCAGGAGCTGGAGGGGTCAAGGACGGAAACCCACAGAATCAACTAACCTGGGCCCATAGGAGCTCCCAGAGGCTGAACTGTCAACCAGCGAGCATGCACGGGACTGATTAGACCCTCTGCCTATATGCAACAGTTGTGTAGATTTGACTTCATGTGGGACTCCTAACAGTGGGAGCAAGGACTGTCTCTGACTCTGTTACCTGCCTTCTGGACCCTTTCCTCATACTGGGCTGCTTCTTCTAGCCTCAATAGGAGAAGATGCAATGTACCTGGTCTTACTACAATTTAATATGCTGAGGCTGGTTGATATCCATGGGAGGCTTCCCTTCTCTGAAGAGAAAAAGCGGAGAATGGACATGGACGGGGGTAGGAGAGGTGGGAGAGTAGGACTGGGAGGAGAGGAGGGAGAAAAAAGGAAACGCCACCAGGATGTAAATCTAATTAATTAATTAAAAATAAGTAGAAAATGACAACGAAGAAGTGAACGAAAGAAAGAATGAATGAATGAATAAATAAATGTATGTCAGTAACCACCTCCTATGAGAGATCCTTCAATGTGAAGGGCTGAGACAACTGCACAGATACATTCCACGAGGTTCGGTTCGTTAGCTCAAAGTGGAAAGAAAAGGTCCTTATAATCTCCCCACTTACTACAAATCTCTCCTCTCCAGTTCAATTTTCTCTGCTTTAACTTAGCATTCCAGGGAGCCCCTAGGTAGCAGCAGCTTCCAGTATGCGGTAAGGTGGCAGAGCTGTCGGTAGTGAAAGGCACTGAATATGTGCTTCTCAGGCAGCAGGCATGTAGCATTAAAGGAAGGAAGTATCAAGGTAACCCTGTGGAATGCCTGCGGCAAGAGAATTTCATTTGTTCTTTCATGGTGATTAGAAAGCTGATCATCTGCTGAGAAGTGCTAGCATGGGGCGTGCTGTGCTTCTGGGCTTCCTCCTTCTGAGGCGTGTACAGGTTACTTCTGACTGATTGCTTTGTTTCACTTTCCAACTCCGAAACTCTCGGGATTTCTCCCTGTTCACTCCCAGGGCTGCTTGGTGTCCTTTTGAGGCCTCAGCTGGGTTCTGGTGGTTGTCATTGCTTCTACTTGAGCCAAGTAGTGTCTTTAGTCCCTTACCACGTGACTGTTTCTAACTGGTTCTCTGTCTTTCCACCTCAGCTTCTGTCCCAGGCCTCCAATGCCTGTTTTCCACCGGTGTATAGGACTTTGTTAAAGACTTAAGAAAGTTTTGCCAGTTACTATATTAAATTGGCTTAGTTTGTTTTAGATGTGATATACCTCCCTATGGAAAAGAAAAGAAACAGGATATTGATAGTGGTCAGCAACCGACAGTGTAGCCAAATAGGCACCAACCTCTTTCCTAACTTCCTGTCTAATATCTGAATCATAGGGCCATGGGGATTTCAGGTGGCATTTAGTCATCTGTGCCCCTCAGCAATGGTTAAAATATGGGAAGCAAGGCCATCTTCCTTTCACATAAATCAAGACCAAATTAACTCACTTACCAACTGGTCTTAAGCAGTGCTCACCCAGCTACGGGTAACTGAAGCTCTCCTAGTTTATCTCTGACTGGTGCTTTCAGAGCTGTTGACCTTGCCTGTCCGCTGGCTTTTAGTTGCTGACTTCTTCTGTTCCCTCTGACCTCTCACAGCTATAAGAAGTAGCTGCATCTGTTTTTTGTTATCTTACTGTCTATGGGGGTGATCTTGGGTTTGTTTCCTGAAATAGTTCGAGGCTTCTTATTAGAAGTGGTCCTTGTTTACAACTTAGTCTGTTACAATTAGAAACAAGAGCCAGGCACTGACAAGGCAGGGGCATAGGGGAAGAAGCCAGAGGGAGGGTGGGATTGGGAGAAGATGAGGAAGGGGGATACAGCCAGGATACAAAGTGAATACATTGTAATAATAAATAAGTAAACAAACAAAAAATCCCAAATACAAGTATTAGAAACAAGACTATCAGAAACAATAATGATGTCATTTATCCCTCAAGACTTTGGGGAAGGCAGCTAGCCTGCTGTCCCATACCAGCTACGAAATTTTTCTCTTCCTCAGTGCTTCAGAACTTGCTGTCATCCTTAACCTTCCTTTCAACTGTAGTCTCTGCTCTGACTGAAGCATGTGTGTGAACAACTCGTAGTTGTCACCATGAGACCTTTTCCCTCACTATTTATAGAGAGCCTGCTACTTGCAGTGATTTATCAAATGTGCGATTTATGTGAATGAATGTATCTTGTGCTTATACTTGGGGGAGCCCATGAAAATATCCAGGAAAAGTTATGTGCACAACATCTACTTATTAAAATTGCATCATTTGTTTAGCAAACCAGAGAGATGAGGAAGCCCACATGCTTGGTTTTGGTATTAAGGAGAGATCTCAGTCTGCAAAACAAAGGGATTTGGCTCTAAACAACAGTTCAGCATCTTGGTGGCTGTACACTCTTACTGTGTTGTCTCACTTGCTCTTACTGTCGCTGTTTGTAAAAGAGTTATAATGCTGCCACACTTTAGAGCAGATCAGACAGCCAAGATGGAGAAGAGCTTAGCACACTTTACATGCTTAAAACTATTAATTATAACTATCATTACCGATGGTAACAGCAACGACAGGCACACTTGTTCTTTATCTTAAAAGTAATAGAAACCATTGACACTGTTTGAGATGGACCATGACGTGATCACTCTGACTGCATCTCAGGGATAAAGTGAAGGAATATGGAAGTAGAAAAGGCAGAAGCTGTAGCAGTAATTGTGGGAGGCTTGTCTGACAGAAAGAAGGGCAGGGGGAGACAAGCACACTGTTTTAGGAAGTGCTTCTAGGAGCATGTTGCAGAGTTTTGTTTTCCTGAATGAAGAATATTTATATAACATTGAAAAAGGACTAGCGCAGGGTGAAAGGTTAAAACTAAATCAGATAGAACCTATGCTTATGCAGGCCAGAGCCTTTGTGCTTCTGTTTTCTGCAGAGGGCTGGCACTAGCTGCGCACAGTTGTCCCCACAAGGTGGCAATTCGGGTTTTGACTCACAGAAAAGAAAAACAGCCTTGCTTCCCTTATTTTATGGTTATTGTTGAGGCGGCACAGAGGTCTGGATGCCACCTAAAATCTTCCTTCAGGAAGGGCCTCTCCTTCTGTTTTTGTTGCTGGTTTTTGTTTGTTTGTTTGTTTGTTTTGACAAGGTCTTCTGTAGCTCAAGCTGGCCTCAGATTCACTGTGCAGCTGAAGACGGCCTTGAACTACAGATTCTCTTGCATCTGTCTCCTTAATGCTTGGATTACAGACATTGCTTGTCAAGCTCTACTTGTGTTACACATATAGGGAGTCAAAGAAAGATATCTCACAGCTGACTTTTAGCTCTCATGGGTACCAACTTTTTGGTAAATAGAATTTACATGTATTATGGGAGATGCATTGTGGGAAGCTGAAAATAACAGGAACTTCTCCCATTGGAAAATAAGGAATTAGCAATCTCAGTAAGCATCTTGCCAGGCAGTGTGCCTCCATTTCAAGTAGCATCTTTTTTTTTTTTTATCTATCCAAAATCCTAGATGGAAAAGAGAATAATGGATGCACACAAATTTGTGCACTCAGAGGAGAAAGGAAGAAGTATAGAATGTGGACATGCATTCTGAAACAGGCTTTTATTTTCCTCCTGCTAGTGAGTCCTTTAATACATTTGTGTGTGTGTGTTTTTCATTGGATGCTTGTTCCTTCACTCTGAAGGTTACATTTCTAATAATAATTTGGCTTTCGTTTCCATTTTAGCTAAATTAATCTTCCACCTGGAATTTGCAACATTTTCTTTTCAAGTAGAGCAAGTTCCAAAAGCTTGCAGGGGATCTCAATTGTTTATAATTTTCATTAATCTAGCCCTCAGGAAGACTTTGAATTTGCAGACTAAGGTCTCTGTCTACCAATAGGAACATTTCCTTCATATTTGTTTGTTTGTTTCGCCTCCATCTATTTTTATTTGTCCTCAGGAGCTAATAATACTCTTACATCAAGTCTTTTGAATCCATCTTTAACTCCCCTGTCTCACCTTGGTGGTGTTCATCTCTTTATTTTCCATTAAACTTCAAGATAATGTGATGCTTTTCACACTTGATCTTTTACATTTCCAATTTGGGCCTCAGTAGTGCCTTATGTTTATCTCTCCACTGAGTTTTTAAATTGGGAAATTATATCCATTAAGCCCAAGAAGGCTTTTAGCTTTCCAGAATAAATTCTCAAGGTGTTTATGTTTTATTTAGTTTGAGTCCATGGACCCTTAAGATGGGAGAAGAGAGTTAAATGATCACTGACTACAGTTTGTAAAACGGAACTTTCTTCTAGAAATAGATAGTATATTTCCAATTCCTTGTGGATTGTTACAAGATTTTATGTCTCTGAAACAGCACATGTTCCTCTGTTTGTAATGTGTCTCTCTGTACCTATTCACCACAAAGAGCTGAGAAAGTTGAGGGAGCCCGCCTTACTCTTGCCAATCAAAAAGTAAGTAATTTATATGCCCATGGATAGAGAGAGAAATCCAATCCTTGCTCTAGATGGGAATTATAAACACCTTCAGACCAGTTGAAGAATGGAGGTAGACGCTGGATAGGACAATGCCCTAAACATAAGTAAAAACACTTCACTTCATATGGGCTATAGGTAGACCCTTCTCTACTTGAGAAAGCTGCAATGTTCAGTAATAAAGTTTTACTTTGTGTCTTTTAATATTATTATTATTATTATTATTATTTTTAATTTGACAAAGAACATGAACCCACCTGATAGCTGGTATCAAGACTTTAATCCGTTTCTTTAAGAGTTCTATGTCACAGTAAAGTTGATGATTTCTCTTGATAGTCAATTCCAGCCTTTCCTCCCCTTTGGGCATGTTAAAATAATTACTGAACTTGCTAGACTTAGGTCTGTCAGCTCTAATATTTTAAGTGGCATGATATTCAACATGGCTCACAACTCTGTAGGTAGTTGAGCTCCAGTCTTTGGACTCTTATTTCAATAGCTATGCCTTTTATATCACGGCATTCTGGAGTGAAGAAATATGCCATACTATGTATAATCATTTGATCTCTAAGAACCATTCTCCTGTCAGGACTCATAGCTGCCCTAAGTGTGTTTTTCATGTGCTTGTCTGGGCAAATGAAATAAAAATTCTCACTAATTCCTTCTGCTTTGGCCACAGTAAAGTCCAGAAACCTATTTAAGCAAAGATTTTTTAACATCTAAGCAGGCCAGAAACCAACATGATTTGGAATGTCTGAAGAACCAATAAATATAACATCATTATTTATGGAAGATGAAGAAATTGCCCCATGCTTTAAGACTTTAAAAATATACCCTCTTCTAACTGATTCAGAGGTTATGCTGTAGGTGAGGAAGGAGTCACAGGTGTGATGCATTGTATTTGTAATGCCTTGCCTATTTATTTGATTGGCTTTTCAAAATGCTTTGTGACCTGTAAAGTAATTGCTTCTCAAGCACAGACAACTTCAACTGCTAAAGTCATATCTTCTTCCTGGTTTTAGTGCAACTTCCCCAGGGTGACTTCCTGTATGGCTGACAGTAACTATGAAGAGCTGTAGTACTGTTATCATGTAATCTACCAGACACCTTCTCTCTATTGCAACTGATTTTTCTATTTACTGGAGAGCAAAACAGCACAAATCCAGCTTAAGGTATGGATTATTCCAGGTGCTTACTCATTTAAAAAAGAAAAGAAAAGAAAGGGAACCCTCAATACCTCGGAAAGCCTTTGATCTGTACAAAGCTCAAAATGTCTTCTTACTATAAAATTGATTTTGAAAAAGGCTTTTTTTTTTTTTTATCTGTTATCACATCTGATTCATAGAAAAACTCTGATTTAAAAACAAATATTGACTGAGAAGTAAAACCTCACACTTCAGGATATGGGGAAACATTTGAGATCTTTTAGTCCAATTTCTCATTAATGCCAAGTGCTCAGTTGCATTCTAGTTTAATTCCCTGGTGAGCCTAACCCAATACCACATGGAGAGCCAATCTATGTGTTGGAGAACTCTGACTGTTAAAAATGTCTTGACATATTGAGCTTGGATCTATCTCTTGGCAAATTATGACCATTGATTCTACTTCTACCTTTAGAACATCCATTTCACAAAGTCACCCCTGCAGACACAGCCTTGCATCATTCTGGGAAAGTCAGATGTCCTTACAAAGGAGGCACTTGCTTGTAGGCTGCACTGAAACCTCAAGTGATGTGCTGATTTTCCATGCAACTTTTAGTGCTCAGCATTCTGAGATGGCTGGGGCAGAAAAGTACACATACTGAGTCTGGTCTGAGAAGATTTCATCCCACAACTAAAGGTTGAATGTTGCAAGGAACTTTACCAGTCACCACCTTAGTGAACAGAAAAGTTCAGATGAATAGAATTTCTGCCTGAATCTCAGTAGCACTTATGAAGCAGTTAAAGAAACTACTAATGAAAAACTAGAGATTACTCTATCATATTGGCTATTATAAAAAAAAAAAAAGCAAAGACACTAAAAGACAAATGTTGTCAAGGATGCAGAGAAAAATAAGCCCTCATCTATCATCCAGGGAAATGGAGAGGAATGTATCCATTTCAGCAAATAGAGGAGGAAAAATTGAATTTCCATCTGATTCAGAATTCTTGTCCTGGGCGTATGTCCAATGGGAATTAAGTCCGCACATTAAAGAGGCTGCTGGCCTGCCTTATTTCTTGCTGTGCTGTTCACAAAAGCCACACTCCAGAATCAGCCGAGGCATTCATCCAACAGATGAACATGGAGAACACGTAGCACATGTGGGCAATGAAATATTAGTCAGCTATAAAAGGAACAAAACTCAGCAACCTGGGTAACATCAGCAGATCGTTATTCTGTGTGAAATGTCAGTCACACAGAAGTAGATACTACTTGTTCTTACTAACATGTGGGGACTAGAAAATGATTCAAAACCTACAGAAGTGGGATACTTGCTATGAGAGCTCATAGAGGATTTGTGGGAATAAGGATTGGAGAAAGGATGATTGCTAGCTACACTGGCGTGGTTGGTTGAAGAAATGACTTCTCTAACATTCTACAGCAACACATCATAATAGGGCTTAACAACACTTGACAGAGTATTTTTGAAACAGCCACTACAAAGGATTTTGAACTTTTCTAAAAGAAAAAGGGGTGCAAGCCCAAGATGATATCTTGGTGAATTGCTCTAATCTATTCATCATACATCATAAACGTGCATGGAAATCCTGCTGTGTACTCCAAAGATATATACAATTATTGTATGTCAAATACAAATATTAAAACATTGAAATGAGATAGAGAAGGACTTGATATATATCCTAGTGTATATCTCAAAGAGATATTTCTAGGGTTAGGGATGTTGTTCAGTTGGTAAGGTGCCAGTCAAGCATGCATAGGGCTATTGGTTTGACCTTTGGTGCCACATAAACTATGTTTGATGGACACCTGGGTCCTGGCTAGTTCTATGCCAGCTTGGTACACAATGTGAGTCATCTGAAAGGAGAGCACCTCAGCTGAGAAACTGCCTTTATAAGATCCGGCTGTAGGCATTTTTACATTAGTGCTTGATGGGGAAGGACCCAGCCAGGTGTGAGGAGTTCCATTCCTTGGCTGGTGGGCCTGGGTTCTATAATAAAGGAGGATGAGCAAGCCATGAGAGTGAGCCAGTAAGCAGGACCCCTCCATGACCTCTGCATCAGCTCCTGCCTTCAGGTTCTGGCCCTGTTTGAGTTTCCATTCAAAAACAGAATATAAATATATATATATATATTAATTAATAAGTCTAAGTCAACCTTTGATGATGAGCAGTAATATGGAAGTATAAGCCTGAAAGTTAGTAAAAATGCTGCTAATCCACAGCAAATGAGCTGCTGAGTTACTAATGTTTTGATAATAAATAAAATCTAATGCTCTCAGGGGACTAGGGAAAGGGCATAGGGAGAGAAGCTGGAGGGTGGGTGGGACTGGAAGGAGATGAGGGAGGGGGCTGCAGCATGGATACAAAGTGAATAAACTTTAATAAATAAATATACAAATAAAATTAAATAAAGACATAAAATAACTAATAAGAATTTCTGAGACTGAAGTATAGGAGAGGGAGAGAAAATCCAAGTATATTAACTCACATGGTATTTGGAATTATTGATACCATGTGACCATGGTATTAAGGGAATTGCCTGTTGTTAAACTGTCTACAGATAAAACAAACAAACAAACAAAAAACCCTGGAGAGAACTAAAAAAACCCAAACAAACAAAAACTCAAGAGGTGATTGAGAAAATAAATGTCTTTTGTTTCTAGAATTGCTAAAAAAATGTATCAATTTCCTTGGTAGAGATGTTAATTAAAATTATTATTATCATCTTCTTCTGCCTCCTCCTCATCATCATCATTGTTTTTATTATTGTGTATAAATGATTTGTTTTCTTGAGTACATGACATGGCACACTTGTGGAGGTTTGAGGGCAACTTTGTATAATCTCTACCCTCTTTTTACATGTCCTCAGATTTTGGGGATTAAACTCATATTGTCAGACTTGCATAATGAGTGTTTTGATCCACTGAGTCATCTCACTAGTCTAAAAACCCGATTTTGAAAGAGGAGAGCCCTGGTAGATAGGCAATGTTTTTAAACTCTTAATGTTGTGTTAAATTATATATTATATTATAAGACACTAGTTATGATTTGATCCTGAATAGCAGCTCTTTCATTATATACAGTAGAAGCTTACCTCGCTTAAGGTTATCTTGTGTGCATGCTTGTGTGTGTTAGCAGTGTTGGGGACACGCTTGTGTCATTGTGCACATGTGGAAGTCTAACGATTTTGTGGACCTCGTTTTTTCCTTTCACCTTTATTTGGCTTTGAGAGATCACAGTGAGATCAATGTGATTCAACAGTATTGTCCTTTTTGAGAAATACGTCTTGCCTGTCTCTTCACGCAGGGCGATATATCATAGCACAAACCTTAAACTACTAACATGGAAGCCCACAGTAGATACCATTGTGGTTTCAGATCTTGGGAACTGTGCCTACACTCTATTCGTCTTTGTGTAGCTACCACAGAGTCAGGCTGAAATATTTATTTTCACTCTCCCTTCCTCAAGCTTTTGAGGAATCTACGGTTAAGCAGCTCAATATTTATTGAGCAAAACTGGAAGGACTTACGGTGAACACAATACTTGTCTATGGGACCAGCCAACATTGCACATTAAAACCGTTGGTGAACACAATCTTAACTCTGCAGAGGTAACTAATAGCAAGAGCATTTCTCACTTGTATTTGGGATTTGGGGGCATAAAGTGTCATGTGAATTCACTTTGTCAGTGCAGTGGACAAAAAAGAATTATTCTTTCTTTTACTTTGTGACCATGGTGAGTCCTCAGGAACTACAGTTGAGAAATCAATTTTCCAGGCTGAAGTCTTTTCTAGTCACAGTTCAGGGATTAGAGAAATCCAATTTGGAAAAAATATTGGTCTGCCAGAGGCTTCCTTATAGATTATCTCTTTGAAGTGGTAAGATGGCTTCTGGGTGAATACACAAGCTGGGGTTTTCATCTATTAATATAGACCTTCCTCCCTTGCTCTTTAGAGAATAGGAGTTCAAAAACTCTGGATTTTTACCATCATTTAGGGGCAAAGGGCTTCTCCTGTAGTTCAGGAGAAGTCAGAATTATGTATTAATTGCTGTCTCCATCCATATGAGACCTGTTGATATAGGAGTTATTTGAAGAAGCTTCTTTTAAAAGACGTGCTCTCTACTCACTTGTCCAGGAAGACTTGTTTCCATCTTTGTAGTATGATATTAAATGCAGAATACTAGATTACCAATAAGTTTCTTCAGAGCAAATAATTCCCCTACACATCTTGTAGCCAGGGCAATTGTAGGTCGAGGGTTTCGTGGTTGGTTTTCCAATCCCTCTATTGAAAGTCTTGCCTGGTAACTAGAGATGGTAGGTTTAGGCTCCATATTCCCCACTGCTGGGAGTCTTTAGCTAGGGTCACCACATAGATTCCTGGGAGTTTCCATTTTCCCAAGTTTTTAGCTCCTTTCAAAAATTCAACCTCCCTTCTTTTCCCAGTACTCTTCTCCTCTGTCCTCTCTCTCTCTCTACTTCCTGTGTGTGACCAAAATATGACATAGCAAGCTTCTTGTTCCTTCTGCCACACTTTCCCCTGACTGTTGCAATGCCTGCCTCAGGCAGGCTCTATGGGCTCTATGGGCTCTATCCCTCCAGAGCCTCAGACCAAAATAAAACCTTGATCTTTAAATTGTTTTTGTCAGGGTATTTTATTTGCACAATGGAAAAGTAATAATACACACTGTGAGACAAAACAAATCCTAATTCTCTTAAGTTACTTTTGTCTGGCATTTTGAAACATCAGTCAGAAACGTAATTGATACAGAGATATGATTCATAACTGCTGATGGTTTTAAGACTACCTTTTGGGCAGCATATTTTATCAATCATTCAAATGGAGAAGTTTTCTTCAGATGGCTCTTGCCTCATACCTATCACTCCATCTATAACAAGAAAGAAAATATTGGCTGTTGTTCTTTGGTTTAGGCAGGTGTGTTTAAACTCAGATTCAACCAGCTGGCACGTGTATACTTCATATGTGTATATACTCGAATTAATTACAGCACACATAACTTGAGGTTTAACTAAGAGGATGAAGTCATCAATGGTTAAGAATGTTTTTATAGAATGAGATTGGTTAGTGACTCCTCAGAAATCTGTGATATGTCTGACTCAAGCATAGTGAAAATATCTAATGATTTCTGAGTAAGAGATATCTGGAACCTTCTAGACTGTTTGCATTCATTGCAGAAATGTCTGGAACCAACCACAGCACATTTGCTCATTTCTTTCGCTGGTGTTCCTTTGTTATAAGCATGGCCTCTCTGTTTATATATCTGCTACAAAATCTTTGACTCCATTAACTGTTATTTTTCTGGCAGAAATGTATATAAAAGCTCTTTTTAAAATGACATTTAGTCATTTTATGTGTATGAATGTTTGTGTCATGTATTTTTGTGCACCATGTGTTTGCCTGGGGCCCGCGGATGCCATAAGAGGACACTGAGTCTAGTGGAACTGGAATTACAGGCTGTTGTGAGGTACCACATGGATGTTAGGGACTGAACCTGGTTCTTTGCAAGAGCAGTAAGTGCTCTTAACTTCTGAACTATCACTCTAGGCCCAAGAAATATATACAAAACCTTTTGAATTGTACTTCAAGGCTCTGGATTTCTCCAGAAGCCCAGCTTGCAGGTTTTGTGGAAATTGCAGAGAGGTACCTTTCTGGCACGTTACGTAGTATGATGTCTAGTCACAATAAAATCTGTGAAAACCTCTCCCAACATGGCTAACATTGCTTTTTAGAAGTATACTGGAGCACTCCTTCTTCAAAGCAGTGTTTCATGTCCCTGAGAGCTGTATAAGCTGTCCTGGCTCACCGAGTAGAAAGCACCATCAGCTCACATGGGTGGTTACTCACAGATGCTGACATTTCTTGCTTCCAGGAAAATAGTGTCCAATAGAGACTATTTGATCTATATGTTGTTACTCCTCTTCAATTCTGTAGAATAATATTTGCTTCATGGCAAACACTGCAAGGACATAGAGCTGGTCAGGAAAGAAAAAGGAGAAACCAGTTTTCCATCATGTCATAGTTTTTCCCAAAGTAAACACAGATTTGGTTGCTGGAAAGAAAAATTATTTAATATTTAGACATAAAATATACTCTCAGGATACAAGGCACAACACAGCAATGACAGGAAGCATCGGGTTCAATATGTTTCTCTATTGTTCGGTTTCACTGAGAAGTCTTAGGCTTTGAAAGAGTGGTGTAGAGAATCCACAAAGAAAAGATAATTTTGCTTTGTGTGTTGATTGAGCTGAAATATTCATCTACCTTGATTTTCAACTCAAAAGCTCCTGAAGTGATCAGCAGCTGTTTGTTCAAGAGTGTGCTGCCTTTCTGAATACAGAAGAAAATAGATTTGCCTTTGACATTCACAAAGGGAATCAGGAACAGTCTGGCTTCTTTGTGGCATAACAAACACAGCCTGGCATGAGAAATCTGATCGCTACAGCAGACTGAGTTGTTGTAATAATCAATCTGCCTATTACATAATAGATATGGATTCTGCAAACCATTTGTCAAATTGCTGCCAATTCACCGTCTGGTCAATGTTATCATACTGCTTTTTAGGTGTTCATATTTATTTTAAACTTGCTTTAAAGACAGAAAAAGTATCTAGGATTACATATGCAAGGTAATCAATGTAACTCAATTCTTTTTCTTTCTATGTCATTCCATAGGTTATTATTTCCTAATACGAAAATATTAATAGTGATGAAACATCTGGTAAATGAAAATATTATTTTATTTTAAATATTTATTTATTATTTATTACAATTTATTCACTTTGTATCCTGACTATAGCCCCCTCCCTCATCTCTTTCCAATCCCACCCTCCCTCCCTCATCTCCTCCTATGCCCCTCTCCAAGTCCACTGATAAGGGAGGTCCTTTTCCTCTTCTATCTGGCTCTAGCCCATCAGGTCTCATCAGGACTGCCTGCATTGTCTTCCTCTGTGGCCTGGCAAGGCTGCACCTCCCAGGGGGAGGTGATCAAAGAACCATACACTGAGTTCATGTCAGAGACAGCCCCTGTTTCCTTTACTAGGCAACCCTCTTGGAGACTGAGCTGCCATGGGCTACATGTGAGCAGGGGCTCAGGTTATCTCCATGCATGGTCCTTAGTTGGAGACTTGGTCTCTGCAGGGAACACTGGACCCAGATTTTTTGGCTCTGTTGGTCTCCTTGTGGAGCTCCTGTCCCCTCCATGACTTTCTATCTCCACCTTTTTTCATAAGATTCCCTGCACTCTGCCCAAAGATTTGCTATGAGTCTCAGCATCTGTTTTTTGATAGCCTGCTGGGTAGTCTTTCAGAGGCCCTCTGTGGTAGGCTCTAGTTCTATTCTCTGTCTTTTCTCTCTTCTGACATCTATCCTGTTTGCCCTTCTGAATGAGGATTGAATATCTTCCCTTGTTTAGTTTCTTTAGGACTGCAGATTTTAGTATGTTTATCCTATATTATATATCTGATATCCACTTATAAGTGAGTATATACCATGTGTGTCTTTCTGCTTCTGGGGTATCTTGCTCAGGATGATCTTTTCTAGTTCCATCCATTTCCTTGAAAATTTCATGATTTCCTTGTTTTTAATTGTTGAGTAGTATTCCATTGTGTAAATGTACTATAATTTCTTTATCCATTCCTCAGCAAAGACACTCTCCTCAGAACAAAACAACAGCCTTCAGACTGGGAAAGGATCTTCACCAATCCTATATCTGACAAAGGACTAATATCCAGAATATATAAAGAACTCAAGAAGTTAAACATCAACAAACCAAGTAATCCAATTAAAAAATGGGGTACAGAGCTAAACAGATAATTCTCAATATAGGAATATCGAATGGCAGAGAAACACTTAAAGAAATGTTCAGTGTCCTTAGTCATCAGGGAAATGCAAATCAAAACAACCCTGAGATTTCACCTTACATCCATCTGAATGGCTAAGATCAAAGCTCAAGTGCCAACTCATGCTGGAGAGGATGTGGAGAAAGAGGAACCCTTCTCCACTGCTGGTGGGAATGTAAACTAGTACAACCACTTTGGAAATCAGTCTGGTGCTTTACCGCTCATAAGCATATATCTGAAATATGTTCAACTATACAACAAGCTTAATTCTTAATTAAGCTTAATTCAATCAGCTTAATTCGTAATAGCCAGAATCTGGAAACAACCTAGATGTCCCACAATAATTATTTTAAGCTGTCTTAGCTCCTTTAAAAATGATTATAGTCTGTAGCTCTACCAATAACTTCAAACCCACTAAATGTGATAGAAGTTGCCAAGTTGTAGCCAATGGGCCAGATCTGGTCCAATGTTTATTTTATAAATATAGTTTATAACCCCATCAATTCATTGCCAGTGTATGGCTGATATAAAGCTGGAGTGGCAGGCTTGAGTTACTGCAGCACCGATTGCACGGCATACAGTCTAATATGTGTTATCTGGCCCTGCATGGAGCACCTGTGTCTGTCCCTTTGTTTCCTACTGCACTGAATTTTCATTGTTTTGATTGCTGTGTTTTATGTCCCTCTCTTGATTTTCATCTTTGAAAGCTTCATTATTTATGAGGTAAAAATGATTTCATGACTATTCTCAGGTAGAACGATGCTCATTAACAGCATTTCGTGTTCTTTTCATTGTAAATAGATATTATCACAAGCAAAATAAAGTGCATTCTCTCTTCGTTGATCAGAAAGAAAGAGATAATGTATTATTAAGGACTAATTTTACTGGACTGTGGGACAAAACTCACTAAGTATCCAGAAAACTCTATTGTCTTTATTTTATGTTTTATGAGGTGCTGTGAGGCAGAGTCAGCAGGTGGTGGTCTCCTGGTTTGGGCTCAGAAAAGGTGGACATGTTCCCTTCCCCTAGGGCTGTGAGGATGGGGTTTGAAATGCATCTCAGAAACCAGAGCACGATAGAAGATGTGTTTGGTAACAGATCCAGTGTGGACTCCGGAACACTCTTATGTGTCAGCAGGACACAGTGGACACAGCTGGACCAGTTGCTTACCAAGAATATATCAACAATTGGGTTTATAGTATATGTTGAATATCCATCTTCTCACTTTCCTTTAGTCAACACTGTGGTGATTCCTCAGCGAAATGGAAATCAATTTACCTCAATATCCAACTGCTATGTCACCCTAGGACATATAGCCAAAGAATGCTTCATCCTATCACTGAGACACTTGCTGAGCCGTTCATTGTTCATTGCTGTTCTAGTCATAATAGCCAGAAATTATAACAACCCAGATATTCCTCAACAGTAGAATGGATACAGAAAACATGGTATATTTGCACAATACAGAATCACTCAGCTGCTTAAAAAAAATGACATGAAATTTGCAGACAAGTGAAAGGACCTAGAAAAAAATCATCCTGAGTAAGCTAACCCAGATTCAGAAAAATGAATATACTATGTATTTGCTTATATGTGGATATTAGCTGTGAAGTCAGTGATAACCAACTACAATCCTTAGACTCACAGAGGAACTGGAAGGAACAGACAGATCTTGTTAGGAAAGAAAAATAAAATCATTAACTACTGATGGGAGGGAAGGCTAGACTGGGGGAATCAAGCGGAGAGGGAGAGGGGAGACAGAATTGTGGGAGAGAATATAGAGAAATACAGCTAAAATTAAAGGGTTTTTGAATGGCAGTATGTAACCTAATACAGTAGAAACTTACTAAATATATATACATTTATGAAGATGATCTAAATTAAATAATAGGGGAGACGGAGCCCAAACTGGCCATCTCCTGTCACCAAATGAAGCTTCCAGTACTGTATTTGGGTCACATCTATTGAGATGTTGGCCAAAAGGGCTCCGCAGATATTTCCAAACAACCCACACTGATGCCAAGACTATGAGTTAGTCTTCACAAACGGATGGCAATGGTCTATTGTTGAAGAGAACACGTACATACTTCACTGAACATGGAGATGTAGCGCTGGTGCCTCCATAGAGCTTTCCCCTTCATCCCAGTGTCTTTGGCACAGGAAGGTACTCTGATGCTATCAGAAAAGAAACATAATCAGCAAGGCAGAAACAAGCCCTTTACCTATAATGGTGTACTGTCTAAAAGATATACTAAGAAAAAGTGTCACAAAATATCCAACCAATAACTGATCTGGTGTAAGGCCCACTCCACTAGATGGAACTCGTACCTTACACTGCTCAGGTGGCCTTGAACCTAAGACTAGATAGCCCACGGACCAAGGGAAAGAACAAATACTACTGGTCTGAAAGACAGAAAAATAATGCAGTGATGAATGAGTCCTAATGAGATTGTTATACTCATGGATGAATGTCTTGTTAGATAACATCAGAGAAGCTTCCACCTGCAGCAAATGGGAACATAGCCAGATGTTACAAAGAGCATGAGAGACCTTGGAACACTTAGTCCTAAATGGGATGTCTGCCTCAAATCCACCTCCCCTCAGAGCTCAGAGAATCCCACAGAAGAGGAGAAAAGAATGTAAGAGTCAGAGGAGATTGAGGACACCGAGAAAACAAGGCCCTCTAAATCAACATGAACAAAGCTCATATGAACTCACAGAGGCCAAAGCAACATGCACAGGCCCTGCATAAGTCTTCACCAGGTCCTCTGTACTCATATATAATGGCTTTTTGTTTAGTATTTTTATGAGATACCCGAGTGTGAAAATGAGTGGGTCTCTTGCGTTTTCTGTTGCGCTTTTTTCCTTCTGTTGGTTTGTTTTGCCAACTTAGATGTGATAATTTTTGTTTTATCTTATTATATTTTATTTTCAAGTGATAACCTAGCCATTAGGATAGAGGTTAACTACTGTCATTCATTCCTGCAGGAGAAAGAAAACAACAACAACAACAACCTGTTTTCTCTAATAATACGACACTGAGTGTATCAACAGCTAGAGGAAATGCCTCATGTTCAGGAGTAGATGACCAAAATACAAGTGGACTCCACAGTTTTTTTCTGTGTGCTTTTATTTGGATACAGTTTGGGGTTTATTTGTTTTTGGTTGTATTGGGTTTTTGTTTCTTTTTTGAGAAAGAAGGTAACAGTGAGTGGGTAGGGAGGGAGAAAGGATCTAGAAAGATATAGGGAAAGAAAAATATGATCAAAATACATTTAATTTGAAAATTGTTTTAAATAATAAAAAACATAATAAAATTACTTTAAAAAAGAAAAACATTTATCGTTCAATTTTATTTATTTAGAAAACATTAGATGCCTAAATTCTCTTTAGGAAAACTTTCTAGAGCAATTGGATCAGAGAGAAAGTGTTTAGCTGTGCAGTAAACAAAATGAACTGCAAGTTTCCATGTTCTTGATGAAATTTTATAGTCGAAAGACTAATAGAGGTTTCAAATTAAAAAAATCCCCTAAAGAAGTTGAAAAGCAGGTGCTGGAGAGATGGCTCAGAGGTTAAGAGCACTGGCTGCTCTTCCTAAGGTCATTAGTTCATTTCCCAGCAACCACGTGGTGGCTCAAAACCATCTATAATGAGATCCGGTGCCCTCTTCTGCTGTGCAGGTTTATATGTAGACAACATTGTATACATAATATGTGAATAAACAAACAAACAAACAAATAAACCTTTAAAAAAAAAGAAGCTTAAAAGCAACAAATCAAGTAATCCAATTAAAAAATGAGGAACAGAGCTAAACAGACAATTCTCTGTAGAGGAATATCGAATGGCAGAGAAACAGTTAAAGAAATGCTCAATGTCATTAGCCATCAGGGAAATGCAAATCAAAACGACACTGAGATTTCAACTTACACCCATCAGAATGGCTAAGATCAAAAACTCAAGTGACAACACATGCTGGAGAGGATGTGGAGAAAGGGGAACGCTCCTCCACTGCTGGTCGGAACTTACACAACCACTTTGGAAATCAATCTGGTGCTTTCTCAGACAACTAGGAATAGCGCTTCCTCAAGATCCAGTCATACCACTCCTAGGTATATATCCAAAAGAGGCTCAAGTGCACAATAAGGACATTTGCTCTACCATGTTTGTAGCAGCTTTATTTGTAATAACCAGAAGCTGGAAACAACCCAGATGCCCCTCAACTGAAGAATGGATATAGAAATTATGATACATCTACACAATGGAATATTACTCAGCAATAAAAAAAAGAACAAGGAAATCATGAAATTTGCAGGTAAATGATGGGATCTGGAAAAGATCACCCTGAGTGAGCTATCCCAGAAGCAGAAAGACACACATGGTATATACTCACTCATATAGACATATAATATAGGATGAACCTACTAAAATCTGTACACCTAAAGAAACTAATCAAGAGGGAGGACTCTGGCTAAAATGCTCAATCCCCATCCTGAAAGGCAAAGAAGATGGACATCAGAAGAAGGAGAAAACAGGAAACAAGTTAGAAGAATGCCACAGAGGACCTCTGAAAGGCTCTGCCTTGCAGACTATCAAAGCAGATGCTGAGACTTATGGCCAACCTTTGGGCAGAGTGCAGGGAATCTTATGAAAGAAGGGGGAAACAGTAAGGTCTGGAGAGGACGGGAACTCCACAAAGAGAGCAACAGAACCAAAAAAATCTGAGCACAGGTGTCTTTCCTGAGACTGATATTCCAACCAAGTACCAGGCATGGAGATAACCTAAGACTCCTGCACAGATGTAGCCCATGGCAGTTCAGTGTCCAAGTGGGTTCCATATAATGGGAACAGGGACTGTCTTTGACATGAACTGATTAGCCTGCTCTTTGATCACCTTCCCTTGAAGGCGGAGCAGCATTATGAGGCCACAGAGGAAGACAATGTAGCCACTCCTGATGAGACCTAATAGACTAGGATCAGAAGGAAGGAAAAGAAGACCCCCCCCCCCATCAGTGGACTTGGAGAGGGGCATGCATTCAGAAGGGAGAGGAAGCAAGGGATTGGAAGGGGAGGACAGAGGGAAATACAGGGGGGATACAAAATAAATAAAGTATAATTAAATTTTAAAAAATCCCTCAGCAGTGATACAATCCTCTAGCTGGTGTGTTATAGATCAAGTTGATTAAGAAAGAAATAATGGGAGAAAGCAAGAAAAGAAGGAATGGATTGAGGACGTAAGCAAGCAAAGAAGGAAAATAACACGTTCTACGTAATTAAATTACTGATGGGCACTTTCTTTTATGTACATTAGCTATTCGGCAGTCCTTGCCTAATAGGGTACTAGTGTGGGACTTCAGGATTATGTATAACTGGGCTAGCTTTAAATTATAGTATCTAGTATGTATTAATAAAGATAGCTTGACAGGTGGAGTGGGACAGCCAAACCTCATCACTCTCTAATCTCCCCAGTGTTCTAGCAAAACTGGGTTACTCTAAGTTTAAATGTGAGTGTGTTCTCTTTTTGGCTCATTCAGTCTAACCCCTGCCACTGATTTTTCTTCTGGTAATATAATCATCTTTTGCATGCCACTTTTATATTTCTTTAGAAAGATAAAGTAATTATAATTTTTTTTTTTTTACTACTCATATGTAGTAATTTTGAGGGAGCTCAGGAAGGAAGGAGGCCTATGCTTAATGAGCATAATTCCTCAAGAACAGTGCTCTTTGCATGCTTGATAAAGTATTTGATCTACCAGTGGTGATGCCTGGTATAGCACAAATTATTGTTTGTTTGTTTTAAAATCAGAGAATGGTATGTATTTCCATGAGAAGGGTTTTATTTTGATAGCAATGATTACATTAAAGAAGTCACAGAATTTCAGGGCTGCGTAAGACACGATGAGAAAGCAGCACACAATGCAACTTCATTTGCGTTAAAGGAACATGAATGCCTGAGGGCTTAGCAGCCTGACACAGATCAGTAGATTGATAGGAAATAACATGTTTATCTGCCATGCATCAGTGCCTGTTCTCAATCTTTGAATAGTAAATTTTGTCACATTTGCCAACTTCTTATGGTTCTATTATTTTTTTTACGGTAATACTCATATACTACACAATTTCATTAGTTTTTAGTATATAATTCAGTGACTTTTGGTGTTTGAAGTATTACATAACCATTCCACTTTTCTTTTCTAGATCATTTCAGCCCCCAATAAAAACCTGTATCCATCATCAAACACTCTCAGCTCCTGTTAACTGGGAGCCTCTGACTAATGGGAGTGCACACATCTCTCTGTCTTTGTCTTCTGGTCTCCTAATATACATGAAATCACACATTATATATTCTTTTACATTGCTTCTATCATTAATAATACTTTCAAGCGTCATCTATAACACACCTCATGTCAAGTCATCATTTCTTTGCTTGTATTGAGGACCATTCTGCTATCCAGGCATGTCACATTTTGTTTATCTGTTCAACACCTGATGATAATCTGGGTTTCACACAGTTTGGCTACTAGGAACATTTGTGTAAAATTTATGGACATGTGATTTTTAACTTTCTGGTATTTGAATGTGAGTGGAACTAGCCTCATCCTTAGTAATATTATGTTTTATGTTTTATTTTTTTTTTGAAAATAGATTTTTTTCATACAATACATTCTGATTGTGGGAACCATATTCTTTTTTTTTTATTAATTACACTTTATTCATTTTGTATCCCCCATAAGCCCCTCCCTCCTCCCCTCCCTATCTCACCCCCCCGTACCCTTTCTGCATGCATGCCACTCCCCAAGTCCACTGATAGGGGAGGTTCTCCTCTTCTTTCTGATCTTAGTCTATCAGTTCTCATCAAAAGTGGCTGCATTGTCCTCTACTGTGGCCTGGTAAGGCTGCTTCCCCCTCAGGGGGAAGTGATCAATGAGCAGGCCAATCAGATTATGTCAGAGGCAGTCCCTCTTCCCATTACTATGTAACCCACTTGGACACTGAACTGCCATGGGCTACACCTGTGCAGGGGTTCCAGGTCATCTCCACGAATAGTCCTTGGTTGGAGTATGAGTCTCTGGGAAGTTCCCTGTGTTCAAATTATCTTGTTCTGTTGCTCTCCTTGTGGAGTTCCCATCCCCTCCAGCTCTTACTATTTCCCACTTCTTACATAAAATTCCATTCACTCTGCCCATCAGTTGGCCATCAGGCTCAGCATCTGCTTTGACAGTCTATACTGCAGAAGCTTTCAGAGGCCTTCTGTGGCAGGTTTCAAGGTGGGAACCATATTCTTATTATGAGGGCTGTCTCCCAGCTCTTCCTGAATCCTTTCTAAATCCACTCAAATCCACATCCTTTCCTGCTCATTAGAAAACAAACAGCTATCGACAGTCAACCATTCTTATTCAAGTACGTGCTCTCATACTGTCTTTTTCCTCTCTAGAAAAACAATATATTTATAGCACACTAAATGAAAAAGTCTATGGTCCTTAGTCAGAGATTAAAGGCAAGTCATATGACTGACTTACTTTAGACAGTAAAGGAAAGATGTTTTGCAGTGTTAGGTTTGAGACAGTAGGGCCTATCTGTTACAGCATGAGGCATCGGAGCCTAATCTAGATGAACACACCTTACACTACACATCAGCTGAGTTATTTTATTCATCATAAAAAGAATTGAAAAATAATGAAATAACATAAAATAAAAAACAAAACAAACATATGAACAGAAAAGGAGGCAAAGGAAAAAAAGGGACTAGAAACACATATAGACTCATAAAATAAAGACAGTGGCAAACACAAAATCTTCAAAACCCACAATATTGGACACCATGATATAAAAGCAAAACATCTGTAAGGTAAGGAAAAATGCTAAGACAAAGCATTATGAGACAAGAAGTCAATATATGTTACTGAGTTTATTTTGGCCTACTGCTGAGCATGGAGTTTGTATCCCAGGAAGCTCAGATGGAGAAAACTACTTCTTCATTTGCGAGTGGTCTTCAATTGGAAGTAGCTTCTGGGTTAGGGATGTGGGCTATGTCCACTTCGATTCTCAGCACTGGGAGCCCATCAGGTCCACAACTGTGCAGTCCCTGTGCATGCTGCCAACCCTGAGCAACCCAGGCTATTGGTTGTTCTTCACAAACCAGTGGTAGGCCCTACTGATAAAAACAATACCTATACAACTCATTAAAGAGAAAGAAGTTGAGTTGGTTGCATTCCTACATAGAACCTTGACCTCTTCTGATCGGTAGTCATGGTCTTGGAAGGTACTCTGTACTCTATCAAAGGAGAAACATAAATATAAACCCAGCTACGAACTCTTGAATCTATGATGATGACCTACATGCATGATGCATGAGATCAATAGAAGCACAAAGCTTGTAGGATTAATCAACCAATATCTGATTGAAATTAAGGCCCACTCTATGAAATAGAGCTCATTCCTGACACTGCTTGGGTAGCCAAGAACCTGAGACTATATAAGACCTTGACTTAGGGCAAAAGCAAATACTATTGTTCTGCTAAAGGAATGTAGCCATAAAATGACTCCTAACAACATTCTGCTGTTCTCATGGATCAATGTCTTGCTCAGTTACCATCAGAGAAGATTGTTCCTGCAGTTGATGGGAATAAATAGAGACCCACAGCAGGATAAGATGCAAAGAGAAAGAGAGACCTTGGAACACTCTGTCCTAAATGGGAGGTCTCCGTCAGTTCCCTTCCTTTGCAGCTAATAGATCCCTGCAGAAGAGAGATTATAAAAAAGAGAGATTATAAAAGCCAGATAAGATGAAGGATACTAAGAAAATAAGACCTTTTAAACACAGGAGAACCATCACAATTTGAACTCAGATGACTATGTTTAATCTTTTAACAAATTGCCAAAATATATTTCAAAGTGTCTCTATTGTATTATACTTCTATTAAAACCACAGGAGAACTTCCCTTCCCCAACATTTTGGCAACAATCATGCCCATCTTTCTGCTTTAAGTTCTTAAATAGCTTGTTGTTGGGCACAGCTCTTCTCACCACCTCAGCAGATGAGATGTCAGCCAGTGCCACTGGTTGTCTTTGACAAATGCCCCCATGAAAAAGACAGTTTCATTGGGTGAGCTTTTGAGGTCAAATGAAGATAATCTGGAGAGTAGGCTTTCAGGAAACTGTCAGACAGGTCAAATCATGATAGCTCTCTGAGAACCAGGCTTTGAAAGAGAGACAACCTTGCACTGACCCTTTCTCTGGCAGCTATGTTGTTGTTTTATACTGTAGTTTTGGAATGTTGGCTTTTATGGCTACCAGGTGTGGAAAGAAGTAGATGGAAATGGAAGGAGTGAAGAAACAACAGAGCTCAGGTTTTTACCGATCCTCAGTGGTTTTTCTATAGTCTGGCTTCTTGTACTGTTTCATCTTTGGCTAATTTCCTAAATTTTAAGAGGTTGATTTTGACTATTCATTTATTTTTGCTCATATCTAAATGCTTCCACCCAAAAGATTATTTTTGGAGATCTTTACTCCATCATTCCTGATGACGTGCCAGCTTGCTTTTTTAAAAAGACTTAGTTTATTAACATCGCGTAGGTCTGTTTGTGCAGGTGAGTATAAAAGAGTCAGGTACATGCAGGTACCTGAAGAGGCCAGAAGCATCAGATTCTCCCTGGGTTTTGAGTGTTGGTCACTGAGCCTGGATGTGAGCTACCTGACATGGATGCCTGAAACCAAACTCATCTCCTCTGTAACAGCAGTCAGTACATGTCCTCTGCAGGGGCAGCAATGACCCTTCACTGATGAGCCATCTCTCTTGCCTTAACGTCTGAGCACAATCAGGGCACTGTTAGCATACTGTCTTCTCAAATGATAAACATTACAAATGGTACGATGAATCAGTAGCTGATTGATGCTAACAGAGCAAATCTTTCCATGAATAAGAATAAAAAAAATTAAGTAAAACTGTTGGCACTGCGTGAGCTGTGTCTTGAACATAAAAATCTAAGCAAATAGAGTGAATTGAATAACAAACTATGGCATAATGACAATTAGTCTGATGCCGGACAGTACCTATGAAATCTACACTTGACTAGAATTTGTGATTTCTAGCTCTCTTTTAATTCCCTAAAGAGTTATAGTTCTACTAATGTTAACATAAGCGTAGTTCCATCTTAGAGATCAGCTTGCTGTTACCTCAGAGATCAGTCTAATAAACTAGTTCATTGTAAGTTTTTAATTACCATTAATTGTCTGATGCAAATCCTCAACGGCATGACCTTTTTTAATTTCAAGGAATATTGCTTTTGATATCACATCTACCTTCTAGAGTGTTTTAAAACATGAGACAAACACTATGCAAACTTGTTAGCAATATATATATAATATAATATAATAATATAATATAATATAATATAATATAATATAATATAATATAATATAATATAATATAATATAATATAATATAATATAATATAATATAATACAATACAATACAATACAATACAATACAATACAATACAATACAATATAATATAATATAATATAATATAATATAATATAATATAATATAATATAATAGACAAAGTTCTCAGAGGAGAGCAATTAACCCGGCATAAAAGACAGAAAGAGTAATGTCATTACTTGAAAGAGCAGGCTTTCAGTTTACAAAATTTGAGCATCAAGTTTAACACTTTGCAGCTTTGTGGCTTTTAGAAAATGTTTTTGCATCTCTGAGCCAATTCTTTGCATTCACATCAGAAATAATACTTATTTCAGATGTCTCTGTGGAAGACTATATGGCATGTCTCGCACAAATTATGACCCCAAATGTAACTGAAGACAGAACAGTTATTGTCTGGACCAGAGTTATAGCTACAATCACCATGTAGTACCTGAAGCCCTTAATGGAATAAGCAGTATGCAAATTCTCCTTAGAGTACATGGAAAGTTAGAAAGGCAACTCTCTTATGACCTTCTTTCACAGAGAGTTCAGCACACAGGTGCTCTTCCAAGGTCAGTACTCTTTCAAGGTCAACATTCTTCTAGTCAGAGGTCTCTCAAGACCTGGACTTTCCAAAAGTCAGCTCTATCCCAAGGGCGAAAGCTCTTGAAAAGTCAGTAGTTTCCCAAACTAAACATTCTTCTGAGGTCAATGTTCTCTATCAGCTTCCAGAAATGCCAGAAGCAAAGCCATTCCTATGTTATCAGCATCCCTCAGTCAGCCCACAAACTCAGGGATGCTTTCTATCGAGATTGTAGGAACCCAAATCACATTGAAATTCATCACCATTACTCAACTATGTTTCAACAGACAGAGGGGAAAGTCACAGTTGCTTTTATTTTATGTGTGCATGCCTACTGTCTGTGTGTTCTTTTACCTTCAGTCTGAAGCCACTATGCCATGGCTCCTGCTGGCCTGGAAGAGTCACCTCCAGTTTCCTGAGCTTGCTTTTTTGTGATGGCTGTTATCAGTGCAACTCTGCAAATGGTATCATTCAATCACACCGACAACCTCAGGAGACTTGATCAATGCTGTATTTCTATTGTGGTACAATTAGAAACTTATCAAGAAAGTCATCCACATTTTGGCAACTATACACAGAATATTTAGAGCCTTGATTTTGGCTTAGGGAGTCCCCAATTGTCTGTCACATGTGATAATTTCCTTTCTGTAGGCTTGGAGAAGAAATATGCTCTAAGGCTCTGATGATTCATTTCAATTGTCACTTGAAAGGATTTAGAAACTCATAGAGGAAAACCCCTGGGACTATCTCTGAGGGAATTTGAGAATTTGATTAATTAAAATGGGAAGATCCACTCTAGCCTTGGACAGGACCATTCGTTGAACTGTAGTCTTGGATTAAATAAAAAGGAGAAAGTAGGTTAAATGCAATCTTTATCTTTTTTGCTTCCCTACTGAAGACACAATGTGAGCAGTCTCCTTATTCTCCTGCTGTCATGTCTTTACCACCATAGTGGACTGGGTACCCTCAAACTGTGAGCTGAAATAAATCTCCCTGTCCTGTCCTTAAGTTGCTTCTTGTTGGGTAGTCTGTCACAACAACAAGAAAGTAACTAATACAAGGGCTCTTGGAAGCGAATGGAGTTTGAACCTTGGGCTATGAAGATAGAGACGTGAGGAAGTTGTGGGTTAGACCCACATTTGTCGCTTGAGGATAAGACAAAATCCCTACAGTGTAGAGGTGCTATGAAGGACAGGATAGACTTTAAAAGTCTTAGGTGCTTATCTTGAACTATCAAATGTATTTTATTTTTTTTCACAATTTATTCGTTATATATCCCCATTGAAGCCCCCTCCGTCAACTCCTCCCAGTCTCACCCTCCCTTTTTCTTCCCGCTGGCCCCCTTCTCCTAGTCCACTGAGAAGGGGAGTTCTCCTCCATCAGACCATAGCTTGTCAACTCTCATCAGGAATTCTTTGATCCTCTTCCTCTGTGGCCTGGTAAGACCACATGGTCAGGGGAAACTGAGTGCAATCATCTTAATTCTTGTACTAATGCCTAAAGATTTAATGTATATAGACCAAAGATTTAATATATAAAGACCAAAAATTAAGCTCTTCAGAAATGCCCCTTGGTAGTAGACATAGATACTCTGAGAACACTTCATAAAATACTGGCCTAGTGGATGGTGATAGTCCTCATTGCTAACCTGGCAGGATAAGAATCATTTAAGAAAGGGTATCAAAGCAGGTGCTGAGACTCAGCCAAACTTTGGGCAGAGTTTATGAAAGAAGGGGGAGATAGAAAGACCTAGAGGGGATAGAAACTCCACAAGGAGAGCAACAGAACCAAAAATTCTAGGCTCAGGGGTCTTTTCTGAGACTAATTCTCCAACCAAGGACCATTCATGAATATAATCTAGAACCCCTGCTCAGTGTATCCCATGGCAGCTCAGTATCCAAGTGGGTTCCCTAGTAATGGGAATAGGGACTGTTTCTGACATGAACTCAGTGGCTGCCTCTTTGATCACCTCCCACTGAGGAGAGGTGGACAGCCTTACCAGGCCACAGAGGAAGGCGATGCAGCCAGTCTTGATGAGACCTGATAGGCTAGAGTCAGATGAAAGGGGAGGAGGACCTCCCCTATCAGTGTACTTGTGGAAGGGCATGGGAGGAGAAGAGGGAGAGAGGGTGGGATTGGAAGGGGATGAGGAAGGGAACTACAGCTGGGATACAAAGTGAATAAATTATAATACATAAAAATAAAAAAGAAACTCATCTGTGATGTCTGTGAAGTTGTTTCCACAGAGGTTTAACTGAAGAGGTAAGACCTGCTCTAAGTATGAGTAGATCCATCGCCGAAGCTGAATAAAACAGAGAAAAACAGAAAAGTAGCATTTATGTCTATATTCCTAACTATGGACACAAGGTAACTTGTCATACCATGTCTCAGACGCTACGCCTTCCATAGCACAATGAACTGCCCTTTCAATCTATAAGCCAGAAGAAATTCTTTCCTACTGCAATTTTTTTTTGTCAGATGTTTGTCACAGCAAAGAAAAAAGTAATTGATGTAGGGATGAAGTTCAAGTTCCCCTTTAACTTCTACCTCAACCCTCCATCACTCTAAAGCTTGATGGCATCCCAATAATGGGCTGTAAACAGGAACCTCTTTCCTGAGAATGTAGCCAGCTTATGGGAAAGAACCAAGTGAGGCAGAGAAAGATAGAAAAAACATTGTGACCTAAAAAGAATGATGACAATGTGCATGCAGAAAAGCATCTCAGTAGAGGGGAGCTTGGCTTAGGTACCCTTAAATGTTAGGGAATGAATAAAGAGTCTACAATGATTGCAGTTAGTATTTAAATTTGTCAACTGGACTGACTGGCTCTTTCATGCTTTCTATCCTGGATTTAGATGCTGCTCTATTTTTAGTATTATTGAAACCACAATTTTTTTTTCCTGCTAAGGCTGAACATCATTAAAAGGTTAACTCAGTATTTGTGTGTGTGTGTGTGTGTGTGTGTGTGTGTGTGTGTGTATGTGTGCATGTACATGTGGAAGTCAGGTACCAAAATTAGGTGTCTTTCTTCTGATACTGTCTACTTTTTTTTGTCTTTCTCTGGCTGGAACTCACCAACTTTGCTGTATTAGTTGGACACTGAGGCCAAGGGATTCATCTATCCAGCTCTGCTTTCTCAATAGTAGGATAACGCGCTGAGCTATGTTGTTGCTATTGTTAAATGCTTTTGGAAGATTGGATTCAGGCCTTCATGAATGTGATTGTGCACTATACTGACTGACCTATATCTGCAGCCATGAACTCAGTCTTAAGGAAGGAAAATTTACATTTCACAGTAATGAGAGAATTTGGACTTAAAGCGACTTCTACTTGATCACGGTTGAAAGGTAAATTTTCCTAGGCCTGGTTAATGGGTAGGTAAGGCTTTGTTACTGCAGGTTTGCCCTTTGAGAAGGAAACAATCAGCAAGACCTAGTCCAAGTAGCTGCAGTTCTGACTCACTGCCGTGAAGCTGAAGGTTGTATATTTCTCTTCTAGGCACTGTTTCAGCCCAGCTGGGTCCAAGAGAACATATGAATACCTTCTGCTGCACACGCACTTAAAGAGCTGGATGAGTTTGCCATCTGCTGAGTCTTGCATAGCCTCCAATTTGAAGTTGAAGCCATGGTAGAAGCTGCTTTTACCAGTTTACATATGTTGCATCACAGGAAACCACTCTGGATGTTGGGGGTCCCGAGAACAATGGGAGGCACTTGGGATTCATAAATGTGCCGTACTTGTGACAAATATCCCAGCACCCACCGGGCAATGCCCCCACTCTTAGATTGAACTGTTGATTTTCTCCTTTGCTTTCTGAAAGGAATTTCACATGTTTGTGTGTGTGTGTGTGTGTGTGTGTGTGTGTGTGTGTGTGTGTGTTTGCAGCTGAAACTACACCATCATTAGTCATTGTAGCAGGGGCGGTTATTTTCCTTAATCACAGCCTTTTGTTGCTTAAAGTTTGATGGAAAATGCCAGTGCTAAAGCCTACTTTGCAAATAATTTTATGAACTTGACATCATTAGTAATGTTTCTAGAGCTATCAGAGGGGTACAAACGGAACAATTCATGATCATTTACTTTATTGAACAAAATTTCTCAGAAAGAAGATGCACCTCCTACAAAAAGGCTGATTAACTGATTAAAACTTTAGTGATTGTAAGTATGTTGGAATGTTGCAAGACTAAAGCCAAATAATCTGTGGGCATCTTTAGTTCCTTAATAGCTATTTATTTTGCTTTCCTTTTTACTTGATGGTAACCATAATGTAAATTCTTTAAAAGGTACAGTTAAGCAGTTTTCAACCAACCAAAAGGCTGAGCCTTTAGATAGCATCTCAGGCCTATAGAGGAGCTTTCCCTACTTTATTTGAAACCCACCTCCTTAATTTTCCTATCAATACATTTAAAAAGTGTTTTGTTTATGAAATTCTTTGTTATGTTACTATAAAATCATCATTAAAGTGCCTCAACATTGGGACATGAAATTAAGGTGACCTAAATCCGTGCTTCCAGGTGATGGTCCATCGTATGTGTCTCCAGAATAAACTAAGTCATAACCCCTTTCAGGTGAGAGTTGTGCTTTGGTATGATACCTTTAATAATCCTTATGAGTTCTATGGATGAGAAGAGGAAAAGAAAGGTAGATGATATAATTACAAACTCAAAAATAAAAGAAACATAAAAGAGAGTTCTGTGAGGATTCTATTATCTAGATCAGTCAACTTTTCCCTCGGTGCTTCCTAAAATGTGACAGAACACAACCTCCTTGTATGTCCTCTTTCTTTGAAACTTCCCTAACTAATGAATTTTTGCAACTGCAATTGTGTAGGCATGTTGGATTTTTGTCATGAACTGATTTTCGGATCTTGTTTCTTCTGTACACACTTCCCTCCTTTTCTGACTTGCCCTTATCACCTCTCCATATTAATAATTTATTAATATTAAATTAATAATTTGAAAAAATTCAAACCATTCGATTCCTTGGATACTTTCTTGATCATTTCTTATAATTATCTTATAGCACTTGACAAAATTGATGCCATTTTATGGTTATAACGTAACTCATTCTTTGTCCTATTATTGACACCATCTTTGTTTTCATTGTATGTACTTCATATCCACGTCATGTAAATCTTGAAAAATTCTGAAAATTCAAAAGGCATAGCTTTAAGCAATTATAAAAAAAGGGGTACTATATATTTTGCAGCTTTTAAGAAATGAATGAATGAGAATATAGCTGAGTAGCAGAACTCTTGCTCAGAGTGCCTGGGTTTCTAAGTTCAATTATAAGCACATCCAAAAAAGTTCTTTGGGCTGGGGAGGTAATTCCGTTGCAAGGAGCTTATACAAACATGCAGACCTGGTTCAATTTCTAGAGCCCATGTAGAATGCTGGGTTGGTGACATTCATTTCTAGTCATGGCACCAGGAAGATGGAAATGGGCACTTCTGATGTTTGCTGGCCAAGCAGCCCAACTGATCACCAAGCCTCTGAGTGAAAACCAACATGACTCTTTTTTTTTTTTCATTCTGTATGTTGAGTCATTTCTAGAGAAAAGTCAACTAGAAGATGACACACTTTTTTTGTTTTTTAATTTTTTTTATTAATTACACTTTATTCACTTTGTATCCCCCCTGTAGCTCCCTCCTTTATCCCCTCCCAATCCCTCCTTTCCTTCCCCTCCTCCATGCATGTCCCTCCCCAAGTCCACTGATAGGGGAGGTCTTCTTTTCCTTCCTTCAGATCCTAGTCTATTAGGTTTCATCAGGAGTGGCAATGACACACTTTTAAAGAAAACTGATTCTTCCTTTCGTAGCAGTCAATAGCTCCTTGGCTATGAGTTGATGTTGTATTTACCTACACCAAACCATGCTGGGATTTTGTCTGACTTGAGCTTATGTCATATGTATAGTATCACAACTGGTGTGAGTTTATATGCATAACTAACTTGTTATGTCTGGAAAATGCTGTTTCCTTATAGTCTTCACTACTTCTGGCTTTTACAATCTTTTCTCATCTTCTTCATTGAAGAGCCCTGAGCCCTCAGGTGAAGGCTGTGATATGTATGTCAAATATAGGGCTGAGCATTCACAAACCCTTATTTTCTCCATCTTGACCATTTTCGGGTTCCTGTTATTTGCCATTTACTACATGGGGAAAATTCTCTGGTGAAAATTGTAAGATTATCTGACTGATGAATACAGCAATACCTTACTAGAAATAACTTTAATGCTGTGCTCAATTAGTAGAATACTAGCATTGGGTTTTCTCCTTGGATCAGGCTGATCTAGCCCCTTTAGTAGCATGAGACATGAGTTCTATTTCATGGAGCTTGCTTTAGACTCAATCGAAAGTGGTTTATTACTCCAACGATGTTTATGCCACTGTTATGATGCATCCATTTGTTTCTGGGCTTTTTTGATGTTGTTATTGTTGCAAGAATTTTCATTATTCCTTCTGTCTTGGTTGTTGTTATGGTATAAGGTGTTTATCATCCAGTCTTTCTAAATTTCGTGATAAGATAAGGATAGGGATACAAATGAAGTATTCTGTATCTTAGAGAAATGTGTAGGAGATGACTTTAGTTGTTCTCAGGTAAGCTGCCTCTTCGTATATTTACTGTGATGAAAATAGCTCTGTGTTTTTCTAAGAGTTGGTCCACATCATCCAAATATCTGTTCTAGTCTAATTTCTGTTGCTGTGATATAATCGCCTCACAATAGGCAGCTTTGGGGAGAGGGCTTATTCTAGCTAACAGTTTCAGAATGTTGCCCATTATCATGTGTGGGGAACCAGGTCATGAATTGACAGAACCTGCTGCTATTGCAGTGGACACAAATTTGGTTCCCAGTGCCCACATCAGACAGCTCATAATCACCTGTATACTTCAGGACCAGGACAATGAATACCCTTTGCTGCTCTCTTTGGACTCTACACAAACTCACATGTAGAAAACTCACATTCAGGAACACACCCATATATTTACAATTAAATATACATAATAAAAAGATTGGATAAATTAATCAGAACATAAGCCAGTAAGCAAGTGTATAAGTTGAGTCTATCTGTTTCTCTCTACTTTTGACTTTGGATGAGATGTGACTACCAACATGACTCTTGAAGAGACACTGAAGTTGACTTCTGACCTCCACAGGCACACATACACACATACACACACTCTCTCTCACACATACCACAGCACACATCCACGTAGCCATACATGTGTACATACTGTTACACACAAAAGACTGGGTGATTTTCTTTTTAAATCCAAATCTTGAAATTCTTTTAGGAAAAATGTCCATAGAGCTACCTTCCCACACAGCAACAGGACAACGATGGAGGTCAGGATGTGAGACTGCTCCAGTTTCCATTCAGCTCTTCATAATTTCCACCCAAGTATTATTAGTTGTTTCTTATCCTCACATATTCCCTACATCCTTCATTCTTGTTCATGTACAGTTTCACAAGGCTTTCCTACCTCATGTCCTTCTCTCCATCACCTAGCCTCCATAGTTCAGCATATTACTTCCTGTTTCATCTTGCATTTCCCTGCTATCCTTAAATCCTTTACTTGTAATTTTTTTCTTTATTTTTAAGCAATAGGTTGAAGGATGAGAAAAATTCAGTTATACTAATAGTACAAATTAAAAAGATGAGAACATCTGCTACTATTTTAAAATGGAGCGAACAACCACCTTTTCAGATGTCAGCCTGGTCAAACTATTCATTTCTTTCTCTTTAAAAGTTGACTCAGCCTAACAGAGTGCTCTGGTTTTTAATGAGACAGCTTTACGACAAGGTCTAAGTTCATTGATTCCTGTTGTATCCATCCATTTTCTCACTTACTTTATTAAAGAATAAACTGTGTCTCTTTAGTTTTAAAATGGAATTTAATTTTTCTCTATTAATAATTTTATTGCTTTTATGTAAAGGACATTTGTCAAAGAAGTACATATTATACTAATAGATTGGTCTGATCTGTATTAAGTCTTAAAAAACCAGTGGATCACACTTGTCTGTTTATGAATATTCCAAAAAACAGTTGTATTGCTTATCACCAAACAGCACATCCTTAGTTATACTTAATTGGATAAAGATAAATTAGAAATTTTATAAGTTGCAAGTAATGACACAAAGGAAAGAAAGAGAAAGTGGTTTACAATGGCTTTCATTATGAAGGACCAATACTCTGGACAATAAGAAGGAGAAAAGGATGGGTTAATAACTATTCTTCATTTGGATTTGGTGCTGGGATCTGTGAATTACTTATGTTTCTGGTCAAGGCCTGGGAAGTATTTCAATGAAGCTTAACTTGTCAAGGTTACTTACACTTAACCATATTTTCCCTAACTATATCTTCCTGAATGGTACCACAATAAATATTTTCATTGTGCTATTCATTTATTTGTAATATTGATGGCACTGTAAAATGCAGGGCTTTTGCCCCCTTTAACCAATGTCAGACAAAGAATTAAGACTGGAAAGCCAGTGTCTTTGTTGTAGAAATATGGAGGGTGCCTCTGATTATTATTCAGCTTTTGTGGCTGATGAGCCAGCTATAAGTCATACTGTGGAAAATTTATTGTATAGAAATCACGACACTGAATATTTTATCTTACTGGAAATGCGCTGTAAAGAGGAATGCATCTTTAATCAAATACGTGATGATGCTGCAGTCTCTTGGTCAGACTGTCAGATTAAAAAGTTGAGGTTAAGCAAAACTAAAGGCACAGCTCTGGAGAAAGAAATGCTTGGGTACATTGATTTGGATATTTCTCAAGTGAACAGTTTTACTTTGTCTTTTCTTTAAGACTAGTATTTGGACCACACTTAAACACTGTGGAAAATTACTTCTGACACTAGAGTAAGGGGTGGGTAGGGACGAGGTGTACAACTTAAGTAGCAGCTACTCAGACCTTTCTGTTTCCACCTTTTAAAGCTCTTCAGACTACTTCCTTTGCCCCTCATTTCCCTCCTGTTTTTTTTTTCTCCATCTGTCTTATCTTTCATTCTCCTGCTGCTTCTGCCTCCCACCCACTTTCCAGTGCTGTAATTATGGGTGTCCATTTTTGTGCCTGGCCTTTACTTAAGTGGTAGAGATCTGAACTCATCTATGTTTATAGCAGCAAGTGCTTTATGTATGGAATCATGTCCCTTGACCCCAGGCAAAGAAAAAGAAAAAAACAAAAGCAAAAAACAAAACAAACAAATAAACAAAAAACAAACAACGATGACAACAACAGAAAAAAAAAACTCCAAACAATACCCCCCCCCAAAAAAAAAAACCTCTTAAGGCTGTAATCAGGCATTCTAGATGTGCCTCTATCTAAATACTTGGTTACAGGGTGCTCATACCCTTCCTCTCCTTTACCACCCACAGACAGACGCTCCTGGAGTTTTGTTGTGTTTTTCTTAGGAAATGGCTGGAGAAAATGAGTGTTCACTGCTGTATTTGATTTCTAATTCAACTCCCTTTATAATACTGAGTGCTCTATCCTGATGCTTTTCCAGTGAAGGCACGATAGCTTTAATATCCCAGTTTGTTGCTCAAATTAAAAACATCCTGGCTATGCTAAGAAGAGACCTCAGTGTATTGATATGATTACTAAGATTTGATCAACCCTACACTATCCTTGCCTCAGCCACGATTGGCTATTGCTCCTACCAGTACCAATGCTTTCTTACAGCTTTCTCCCATGACTTCATTGTCCTTGAAAACTATTTCTAGGGCTTGAAGGTGGTTTACTGGATAAGAGTGCTAACTCTGTAAAACACGAGGATCTGAATTGGAATTTCCAGTACCCACAAAATGCTGGACATGACTGCACTTTCCTGTAATCCCAACATTGGGCTGTAGAGACCACAGGATCCAGAAATATCTCTCTAGTCAGGCAGTCTAGCTGAAATGGCAAGCTCCTTGTTCAGTTAGAAATCATGTAGAGATAATAAAGGCAGAGAGTGCTAGACAAAAACACTCATTGTCCTCTGTATGGGTTTGTGTGTTGGTGTATGCACCTGAACACACGTGTAACTCACACACATGCACGCACTAGCGCACACACACACACACACACACACACACACACACACACACACACACAC
>NW_026596073.1:17358859-17402240 GCF_907164565.1 Psammomys obesus
CACACACACACACACACACACACACACACACACACACACACACACACTATTTCTATCTGTGTCCCTTAAAACCTGAGACTAGTTGTAGAGCTTTCAGTTCCAACTAGTAAAGGAGAGTTTGATATAGACTTTAAAGCTAGACATTCAGAAAACAAAAAGGTTACTAGAAAAGATCTAAAGATTATATGTAACATTTAGAACTGCCAACTGTAAGCCATTATAGATCAAGGAGCATGTCTGGTGGTTGATAACATAACCAGGAAATGTTTAGCTTGAGAAGACAGAATTAGATCAGAAGGAAGTCTCAAGTTCCAGGATGAGTCTTGGTTGTAACAGCTGATTACATGGATTCCTTTCTCTGTCCTTCTGTGTATCCTGGACTTAAATTCTAGTTTTAGTTGCCAAACAACAGCTGTTTTCATTCCTAACTCTAGAGCTATGAATATGATCTCTTTTTGTTGTTATTGTTTGTTTCTTTTTTTTTTCCCCAAAAGACAACTAAAGCAGAAATTTGAAAGACAAGATAAAGTGAATAAGATAAGGTTAAGGAAATTATGAAGAGAGAAAATAGAGTTGTCTGTACGAGAGACAATGGAAAACTGAGCAGACCACACATGTTTTTTCCAATGACTATTTTTTTAGTGTCTCCTGTTTTCATGGTAGATTTTGAAAAAAAAAAAATTCCGTGAACTTTCTCCATTTGAATCCTTAAATCAAGCTGGGGGTGAAGATTCACAAATCAGGGCAGAAGTAGTTCTCTCTTTAGGTAGTAAAGTACCTGAAGTCCATGGTGCTCATTTGGCAGTGCACAAACTAATAATGTACTACTCAATTTAAAAGGAATATAGTTTATGTTTAATGATATCTTGCATTTCATCCATTTATTTTTTTTATTTAAAAAGTTTTAAATTTAAATATACTTTGCTCATATTTTCTCCATCCCCAAGTCTGCCCAGCTCCTCTCTCCGATCCCTGACAACCTAAGTTTATATTCTTTCTCAGAAAACAAACCAAAAACCAACTCCACAAATTCTAAAGACTAGAAAACAAAATACAGTATCACCCAAATGAAAAACAAACAAACCACTAAACCGTAGCCAAATTAAAAAGCGCGTGTGCGCGCGCGCACACACACACACACACACACACACACACACACACACACACACATTTGAATGTGCACATGCACACACCCACAAACTGTGGTGTCCATTATTTCTTGGTCAACTACCCTTGAACATGAGGATCTAGAGAGTGATATATCCAGTACCATTTCCCTGAAGGAAATTAATTTCACATCTGTCAGATATTTAAGAAATGCTTGTAGGAGGCCAGCTTTTAGAGTCAGGAGGACATTTTGCATTAGTAAAATTCTTGCTGTATGAGCATGAGCTCAGGCCCTCCCAACTTGGTAAAAAGTGCTGTGAGATGGTACAAACTTTCAATTCCAGAGCTGAGGAGGCAGACAGAGATGAATCCCCGAAGCCTGAGGCTAGCTGACCTAGTTTTATAGAAAAAAAAATCCAGGCAAAATTGAGAAACCCAGCCTCAAAAACTAAGGTGGATATCAATCTGAGGAACCCAAGGATGATCCCTGTCTTCTATATGCCCACATGTACGTGCATGCATACATACATGCCTCCTCACACATACACACACACACTCAGAGAGAGAGAGAGAGAGAGAGAGAGAGAGAGAGAGAGAGAGAAAGAGACAGAGAGAGAAAGAGAGAGAGTTAGAGAAAATTTGTTATTCCACCTTAGTGTTCTCTGACTTGAGAGGAAAAGCAACACAGTGATTTCAGTGATGGGCAGTTTGATGGCGCTGAGAGCAAGTTAAACAAAGGCCACACTTCTAGGGTCAGTGGGGTGAATGTCATAGAACATTGGCTCCCTACGTTCTATTTCCAGAGCTGAGGAATTAAGGAAAACAGAACCTCTATACATAGAAAGAGACAGTAGTATTTCCACTGTGGCTGTATAAGACAATCACATGTAAAGGACAAGACCCACTGCAGGCCAATTTTATCAGAATCTGTGGCATGACGTGTGTACAGTTGTTTCAAAAACACATCCCAATTCATACGAACATAATCACTGACAGAGATATGAGAAATAACCATGAATTCTGTCATCTAGCAATCAAGAATCTTGAGTTATTACTCACACTTAGGGGTTGCAATGTAACTATCCCATTTCTCAGCCTCTTCAGCTTGGAAACAAAAGAATGAAACCAGTACTCTGCATGTATTTTCCTTTACTTATGTAACTCTTCAAATTTGTTCCTGAAAACTTACATATAAATAAGATTTGATGTAAGTAGGTCCAACATAGTCAAATTCCACTAATGAATACTTCATGAGTGCAGAGAGTGTAAATATAATGCATGTAATAATTCTTTCATCTGCAATCATATATAAATCAAGTTCAGGATCTATTGACTTTGTGTGTGTGTGTTGTATGTATAAGTACATGTTCCCAGTTACAGTTTCATGTTCGTCAGGTATTGTTCTCAACAGTTCTTCTGATCATGTTTTATGTGTGGGGAATGTTTGCATGGATAGGGTGGTACAGGTGCTCATGTGTGTATGTGCGTGTGGAGGACTGAGGTTGATATCAGGGATCTTCCTTGATTGCTCTTTCACCTTATGGTTCTTCTTTTTTATTATTCAATATTTTTAAAAATTGCAGTTTATTTACTTTACATCTGAAGGGTCGCCTCTTCCTCCTCTATTCACATCCTCCGTTCTCCTCTTTTCTCCTTCCCCTCTCCCTTCCCCTCTACAAAGGGGAGTCCCCTCCCCCAGTATCAACCTTCCCCAGCACATCAAGTCATATCAGGACTGAGCATATCCTCATCCCCTGAGGCCAGGCAAGGCAGCCCTGCCAGGGGGAAGTGATCCAAAAGTAGGCAATGGAGTCCATGGTAGAAACAGTATCCTCTCCACACACAAGGCAACCCACATGAAGACCAAGGCATCCATCATCTGCGTAGGTCCAGATCATGAATGTTCCTTATTTGATGTCTCAGTCTCTGTAAGTCCCCATGGGACTGGGTTAGTTGTCTCTGTTGGGCTTGTGAGGTTCCTGTCTCCTCCAGGTTTTTCAATCTTTCCCCCAACAGTTCCACATGAACCCCCTGAGCTCCACCTCATGCTTGTCTACAAATCCCAGTATCTGTCTCAATCCACTGCTGGCCTCCCAGACAACAGTCAAGTTAGGCCCCTATCTGCAATAGGGAACATCATCAATAGTGTCAGTGGCTGGCTCTCTACCATGGTGTGGGCCAATTTTTAGTCAGAACTTCCCTCAATCTTTGTTCCCTCTTTATCCATGCACTTCCTGTAGGCAGGGTAATTTTTGGATCACAGGTTTTGTTGGTGGGTTGTTCCCACCTTTCACTAGTTCTGCCTAGCTAGAAGGTGGTCACTACAGTCTTCTTCATGTCTTGCCCTGTTAGGAGTCTCAGCTAGAGTTTCCCAGGAGCCTACTCTATCACAGGCCTCCTTCTTGACAAGGAGATGCCCCCACCTCAGCTTTTTTTTTTTTTGTTCCCAGCCTTCTCATCTCCCAGCTCTGCTTTCCCTACATCTGACCCTCACACTTGCTTCCCACATAATCCAAGTAAAAGTGATGTGGGGGTGATGATTAACCTGTAATTTTAGCCTAAGAGCATAAAGATATCCAGGCAAACTGGCTAATAGCCCTAGACATATTGACCAGCTCTGAATTTGATTAAAAACCATTGCCTCCTCCCCCACAGCCCAGTTTCCCCGCCTGTACCATTTCCTGGGACCCACCCATGTCTACAGCCCTGGAAAGAACAGCATAGATCAGGGCGCACCATATGAGAGCTCTACCTACCCCCTCCCCATCTACTGGCCTACCACAGCCTGCCAGCAGCAGTGACTAACCTATAAGAATTACACTTGCTTTCTCAATAGAGATTATGAAAGCCAGAAGGGCCTGGGCGGTTGTCATGCAAAGAGAAAGAGATCACTAATGCTCATTGGTCACTAATATCTGTCAACATAATTGGACTCTACTCTCCAATTAAGAGACACAGGGTAACAGCATAGTTGAGGAAACAGGATCCAACATTCTGATGCATTCAAGACACACACCTCAGCAACAAAAATGCTCCACCATAAAACAAAGACATGAAAAAGACTGGAGTGACCACCTCCTAGAATGGCAGGACTAGTGGAAGGAGGAGAACAACAAGCCACTGATAAAACCTTTGATCCAAAAATTACCCCATCCACAAGAAGTATAGGCATAAAACGGGAACAAAGATTGAGGCAATGTCCTACCAAGACCTGGCCCAACCTGAGAATCACCACACAGTAGTGAATCAGCCCCTGATACTATTAATGATGCTCTGCTCTGCTTGCAGGCAGGAACCTAACTTGACTGTCATCTGGAAGGCTCCAGCCAGCAGAAGATCGAGGCAGATGGAAGAACCTGGAGGGGACAGGAACCTCACAAGAAGACCAACAGAGAAAACTAACCCAGTCCCATGGGGACTCTCAGAGACTGAGACATCAACTATGGATCATGCATGGTCTGGACTTAGGCTTCCTGCACATTGCTGTCCGACTGGCAGCTTAGTCTTCATATGTGGTGCCTGACAAGTGGAGCAGGGGCGCTGTTTCTAACATGAACTCTATTACCTGCTTTTGGATCATTCCCCCTGGCATGGCTGCTTTTTCTGGCCTCAGGGAATGAGAATATGCTCAGTCTTGATGTGACTTGATGTGCTGGGGGCGGTTGATACTGGGTCAGAGGGCTCCCCTTTTCTGGAAAGTAAGGAGAAAGGAGGGAAAGGGGAGACTGTGAGAAGAGAAGGGAGGGGCACCCTTGGGATGTAAAGTAAATAAACTGAAATAAAAATTTTTCATAAAGAAAAAGAAAAAACTGTAGGTGACAGATTACAAGGCTCAGTCTCACTGGGAATTTTTTTACAGGATTTGGAAGAACTTGTTAGAGTGTAAGACCTGAGGATTGTAGGAGTTGAAGGTTTAGGTGGTTACGTTGGGGAAAAAAATGACTTTCCATGTTGTTGTAAAGAAAGAATCAGTAGAATGAAGAACCAATGAGGTGTCAATGTCCTAGTCATATCCAACACATCCTGCATACTGACCAGGCATGAAATTCCTAGGAATAGTAGAGGACCTTGGTTCCTACTCCAGAGCTTTCCAGAGATCCACATAAAGGATGAGGAGGCAAAGACGTGAATATTGTGGAAAGTAGCAATGTAGTTTTAACATGTTGCTTCTGCCATAGAACTGGATTCAGACTCACTGAAAAGGGAAGCTGCAGGTACACGCTTGGGTAGAGGGGTGCGAGGGGAGGAGCTTCAGATGATGGGTGTTATCCCAAGATTAAAGCACTGCAACCTCACCTTGTCATCTCAGACTAAGGCACGACAAGTAACTTTAGAGACAATGCAACATGAAAATAAATTTCTCACACTGTTAAAAAAATCACCAACACTAGTATTGTAGTCCAGGCTGTTTGCAGATATTCAAAGGATTATACAAAGAGAAATGTCTAGAGGTCCAATGATTAATCAAGGTAACCTACATTATTTTTTAGCTAAGCAAAACAGACTCACAGAGGCAAAAACTTGCTGGAGAAAGTCAACATTTGAGCATTTGCAAAAGATTTGAAATTCAGGGATTTAATTAAGTCATTTCTTTTTCTTCCCTTTAGACACAGAGTTTCATTATGGCAGGCTTATGGGATTGTGGGATTTCTAAAAAATTAAATTCATCTAATTCTCTGACTTGGAATTAATTTTTCCTCGGTGTAGAATTGTTCAAAATGATTCCGTTGCATTCGTGGTATTTGAAGTAAGTGCTGTGGCAGACGTTGTTATGTCGGTGATGAAATATTACTATGTCTCACATAACACTCTAAGGCAGTGATTCCAGGAAGTGGGTTGTATCTTTCCAAGATGTTGTTTTCTTTTCTTTGAAAGTCAGCTTGAAATAATTTTGCAGCATGTATGCCTCTGTGATAAGTCAGTCTCCAATGTTTAATTGTTTACTATGAAGATTCCAGGTGGTTTAGAAGATATATTGTTTTACTGGTTAAAAATATTAAGCAATTCCCAAAGAACTTAAAGTCAATTTTGTTTGACTAGCTCATTATAGTTTTTCACTTAAGCATGGACAAGAGTCTTCAGAATAATCACACCAGCCCCAAAACTTCTTTCTAAATTTAGGTCAGGCAATTAGTGTGGTAATACGGAAAAAAAAAAAAAAAAAAAAAAAACAAAAACATGTAATTACAGTGGTAAATGTCCATTGGTATGATTTTTTTCTGGAGGAGGAGATGACTTACTCTGTGTTTTCTGGCACTGGAATAGCTGTTGATACCAAGATTTTAACTTCAGCTCATGTATTTTCAAAATCTAACATTTTCTGCTTGTATAAATATGTCATACCTGTTTTACACATTCCTGCAGAAGTGGCACTTGAGCTAAATGCTACTTGTGTTCATCTTGGATAAAAATCAGGTGGGTGTGTTATCTGGTATGAAAGTATAAAATGGTATTAAATTATACTTTCGTAGGAAAACCAGCAAGGATACCTTCAGCCCTGGTCAGTGAAAACCTGTTCCATGAGTTTGTGTTCTTTTGAGCCTGCAGTTGTCTAAATCACTGTGGATCTGATTAGCTCTGTGTCTTTCTTCATTTATCATCCAACTTAGGGATTAATATGCAAATGAAATTAATAGTAACAACACACTCGAACCCCCCCCCCCGAAACAAACTCATAAATTACTTTCCTTCATAACAAGAATAATATATTCTCTATTTAGTTTTCTAGGCTCACTAAAAAACTTGCATGTTATCTTCTTTGAGGGTTATTTAAAATGAATTGTTTATGATGGTATTTTTTTAGCAAAATGAGCACACACATCCTTCAGGTAGCCATTCTTGTACAGTAAGCATCTGAATTTCCAAACTTACCATTTCATCCCTGGACATTGGTCAGGTTCCAGAGTAAACTTTTCTTAGGAAATAATTCTTTGTAGACAACAATTTAGTCTTTGCTTTATCACCTATCTATGCATCTTTTCCCTTGAAGCCTCAACATCAACATTTGTTTTAGCTGACCTATCTCAGGTTGACTTAAGAGTGAACAGATGCAAATGACATTCACCCACTGTCAGGGACTGCAGCAGCCTTGCCTTCTTGCATGAACTGACTACATTGTGTTTCCACAGTCACGTAACTTAACATGGTTGACTAGCATGCACATATCAATGATTGTAAGGATGATCCACATTACATATAACTTAGATTCAAAGATGAACACCAAAGCAATATAGGGCATGCATTCATTTGTTGTGGAACTATATCTAATTCCCCATTTAAAATGGGAAAGTTAAATCTACAAATGAATTTCTGTCAGATCCAGGGGCAGTGTTTTTCATTAAGAGTGTTTTTCATTAAGGAATAGTGCTGTTGAAATCCAAGTGTATGATTTAGTTAGGAATTTTCTCCAGAGACTCCATACAAAATGACCCTTGTTTCTCTCCTTTTAGTCTGAACTATCTTTGGGGGATGTTTTTCACAGGGCTTTGCTCATGATGGATCCTTGATGAGGCACATAAAGAACTGATGTAGGTAGACCGATCAGACAGATGCCATCAATAAATGCCGTCACAAAAATACTTGCCTGTCACAAGTTAATTTGATGTAGTATTTTCTGTCATGAGAGTGGATTAATTTTGTCCATTTTCTCCTCTTGTCGTAATTCTTGTCATGTGAATAAGAATGTATTATAAAGAAGAACACACTAGACATTATAATCCTGTGATAACTCATTTTTGTGACAAAGAATATAATGAGACCAGACAATAGTGCAAATTCATCATATTCTTTCTGTGAACTTAATATTGACTTCCTGGCATCCCTTTATGATTTCGAAGGCATGTCACTTACCATTTACTACCAACCAAATGATTGAAAGGACCACCATTGAAAGGCTTGGGCTGATTACAAAGTCTTTTCCACAGGGACGTAATAAAACCATTTTGATTTTTCTTCTTTTCTAGATTAAACACAGAGCTAATGTATATCCGTGATTTCATTTTGATGAATTGAGGCTCGTAGACTTGGTAAAGTTACCCAGAAAGTGTTATAAACTGGAATATTGGACAGAATTTGTCATTGAGGAAAGAGTGAATTTTCTCAATAAATTACTATTCTGAGTCATAAAGGAAACACGGTTTTACGATGAAGAACCTGTCCAAAATGGTCCCTGTGGTTTGTGCCAGTGGCTAGGCCTGAGCAATCACTTTCACATAGCATGTGGCTGCAGCCAAGCCAGCATCGCCTCTAAAAATGACTCCCTGTGAAGAGATGGGCTTTTATTTGCTCTCTATTCATATTGCCTCTGCTCTAGCCTTATGGACACTCTTCCATTTCTTCTTTTGTCCACATTGGAACAAAAAAAGATGCAATTATCTGCAAATCACCAATCCTTTAAAAAGCATAATCTCAGGCAACCTGGATATAAGAGGCAAACTCTGCAAGTAATATTCGAGCCGAAATAGGTCTACATTACCAGTGTTGTCTAAATAACCTATTCATTGAAATGTCTATAGTTACTTGGCCCAGTATATGCCAGAATATTGCCTAAATATAAGGCTACTTACTCACAGTACCGTGTGGTAGAAAGATTTTCTGGACCTCTCCTCTGTTACCCTGTGTTATCTCCATTATACTCCTGTTGATTCTCTTCCAACTAGTCGGCCTCCTACCATCATATCTCATTTATTTCTACAGGTCTTGTGTGGGTGGCTATAGATGCTGTGTGATCATGAGTACACTACCAATACCCAGCAGACAGCATTTGGTAGCACTCCTCTCCGTCTTCCAGCTCTTCCAGTCTTTCAGTTCTTATCATCTGTTTTATGATGAACATTTTGTGATGTTCCTTTGCCCTTAGAGGGGCTTGAAAAGAAGAGGTGTTTAGAGCTTAACAGCCAACAGTTACTTTTCCCAGGAGTTTAAAAAGATAGAGGTCTCTGAACTGCTATGAACTGCACCAGGCTATGGTTGCAAACATAAATATTTAGAAGGCACTTTGGTTATGTACCTACTTACCTTAATATCAGTTGTAAGTTCAGGCTACCCACCTTGTGGCATCTCAGCCATGTGTGTTTGTTCACACTTATGCTACCAGGCATGCAATTGTTTCTGTGGAGAGGGCCTCAAATCCAATCAGAGAGAAAATAATTAATAATAAACAATCTGGCCACTACAGCAACAGTAGGATCATCTTACCTGAGATGTGGGTATCATAGTCCACTGCTGGTGATGTCCACTCACACTTTTTTCTTCTTTAACAGCCAACCTAAAACCTTTGGACACTGTGAGTGCTGGCCAGTGTGGTAGAGGCTCCCAGCTTAACTTCAATGTGATTTCTCTTTGTGTTGCCTCCCAAGTGTGTGATCATCAACAATTGGGTCTTACTATACAGTTCTTGTGATTAACTAAGCACACTGACAATAGCCTTGATTATTCTGTGATCCTCGAGGTTCTCCCTGGGCTCATGTGGAGCTAACTCCCACCTGGTTTGAGAATTTTTGCTTAAAAAGCTACAGCTCCTGTACATTATCCATTAATGGACAGTACTCTGTTCAAACTTTAAAAAGATTAACTCCACATTTTAGTTACCTGGTAAATTAGGTTTCTGCCCGTCTTTTCCTATATTCTAACTTCTGGTTAATACTTCCTCTAGCCCCCACTGACATGCCCTCATTCTTTTTCCTACCTGCCTCACTACTTTCAGATAGCATTATTTTATCCCCTCTCCCTTAACTCTCATACCCTCATGGTTCCTGCTTTGCTACCTGGCCTCTGTATAGACCCACTCCAACTTAAGTGAAAAAGTACAAACTCAAAGCTAGGATCCTCATCTGAAGGAGAGCTTGGCATTTGTTTTCCTGAGCTCATTACCTCCTTTGGTATAATATACTCCAGTTTCACATACAATCCTAAGAATGTAATAACTCTAGTTTCCTTTAATCTCAGCAATAACACCTAAACATTAAGGCATTTAATTGTAGTCTCCTTGATTCTTCACAGACATAAAAAGCCAATACTTATATTAGAAAAATGCATTTATTTTACTTAATTTCATCTGATTTAGATAAATTTTACAAGAAAAAAATAATTTTACTAGACTGTTTTTTGACAAGAACTTTTAATGTAACTCCTCTGATTTTTTTGTTTGTAGCTAAAGTATATAATATTTTCTTTTTTTCTAAGATTGCAGGGATTCTATTCTCATGTTGAAACCGGAGCATCTCCTGCATCCTTTGACATGCAGCACAAAGAGAGACTTTTTTGGTTGAGACTAGATTGCAATTTTCTCCCTAGTCCCTTGGAAGTTCTACAGCTTCCTGAGAACAAAGGCCCAGTGTGCTATGAATCTTCACACAAAATGTTCACAGGAAACCCAAGTCCCCTCATAGTCCTCAGCTAATTGACCACAAAGATTTGGGAGTCATTTCCCTGCTGATTGGCAGGTGGAGTACTTTGTAAACCGGCAGTCCAGGCTGTATGCTGTAATTTTGTTTTTGATTACTGTATTTGCCTGAGAAAAGCATTAAGTTTTGCTTATTGTTCATACTGCTATGCTAATTAACTGCTCAGAGATTTACAAACTGGGTTTTACATAGAGTCCTTTGGATCACCTGGGGTGATTTGAGCAACACAGTATTTATTAGTTCTTCTAAAACTTTAAGCTTTAATATCTCAAATAAAGACAGAGAAAGCTTATCTTTTATTAAATCTCTCTGATTCAACTAGAAAGTGTGACAAGGGTGTATTACCCTTTTAAGTACATTTTTGTTTGTTTTATTTCCTGGAATAAGAAATGGAATTTTGTGTGTGTGTGTGTGTGTGTGTGTGTGTGTGTGTGTGTGTATTAAATGTCTATGGGTGTAAACAAGTAAATGCTGATTTAGATGCACTCTCATAGTCCAGGGAGGTGAGTGAAAGACTAGCAGTCGAACTGTGAGTCCAAGCAAATGGCAAGACAGGTGTCTGCCCAGCAGGAAGCACATCCTGGTGCCCAGCCTGGAAGCTGAGTGTGGATCAGATCAGGTTCAGAGGGCAGAAATGCTGGGCAGATCCATGCTAGCAACCAGGGATCAGTCACCACCAGTCAAGTTGGGATGATGGGCACAGACATTTGATTACCTAAAAGAATTACTAGGAGATACAACTGGGTCAAAGAGAGGATGTGCTGCAAGCAGGTACAGGACAAAAAAAAAAGTGTGCAGACAAGCAGCAGGGGCCTTGTGCAAACTCTAGGTGTCAAACAGGAGAATATAAATTGTATAGCTTTTCATTATAGGTCTTCTGCCTCAGTGCTATTGGGATGGTGAAAGGGACAGATACGAATGAGGAGACATCTGAGAAAGGGTACTGTTGGCATTTGCTGCCTTTGTACTCATGCAGAACCGTAGGTGTAATTCCTAAATACAAACTCTCATGTTAAGTATTTAGCCAGAGATTTTTCAAACTAGGTACAACTGAGCCTGGCACAGCAATATATCTAGTGTATGTCCAAACACATAATTAATTCCTAACATTATTTCCTTATTTATTTAATATTTATTTATTAACATTATTTATTCATTAACATTTATTCATTAATAACGTTATTCTAATCCTTCTGTAGTGCTTTGGTCCTATATCTAAACATGTAAACTGTGCCTGTCCTCCCCTGTGAACTCAAAACAAGCAGTGCCAGCCTGAATTTAGAATTTTTTTCCCTGGAAATTGGGTATAAACTAACATTGACTTGGTAACCTAAATATTTTTACTTTTCGCTATATGGGAGGTATATGAAAATTTTTGAGTAATTGCCCTGTGTTTCAAATGTGTTTAGTCATTATTATTGCCTTTAGAAATTATCCATGTGCTTATTGGTAGCAATATAGTGAAACTGAGGGCTCACAGACTCTTTTGAGACTGGGCACTGCTAGGTTGCTTCGGCTAAGCTTGATCATATGGACCCCAGGGACACTTTTCCTCAGCCTTTGCATATGAAATGTTCCCTTTGTTCCCATAAGATCATGATTTTGAACACTTGGTCTCCAGTTGGTGGCTCTGTTCAGGAAGGTTGTGGAATCTTTCAGAGGTCTGGGCTTGCTGTTTGAAGTGGGTTACTGGGAACAGGCCTTGAATTTTTCTAGCCCAGCTCTGTGCTTCCTTTTCACTTTCTGCTTCTTGACAGCAGATACAAACAGACAGGTAGTCTTTTGCTGACATGGTAGATGGCATCCCCTTGAACTGTAAGGCAAAACAAAACAAAATGACCAAACCTTCTCTCAAGTTCTTGTCAGGTAGTTGGTGGCATAATTATATATATTAAGTTACATAGCCTCCAAATATCTGTGACTCAAGGCCCAGCTAGGAGGTCCAAGAATTCTAACCTCAATCAAAGTCCTCACCTTAAAGAGATAGATGAATATCCAAACCAATGTTTTTGATAGTATCAATGTCTTCCACAGATTTTACTCCAAACACTTGGCAAAATCTCTGCTTCTTTTTTTTTTTAAATCTTTTATTTTTTTTATTAATTACACTTTATTCATTTTGTATCCCCCCATGAGCCCCTCCCTCCTCCCCTGCCGATCCCACCCTCCCTCCCCTTTCTGCATGCATGCCACTCCCCAAGTCCACTGATAGGGGAGGTCCTCCTCTCCTTCTTTCTGATCTTAGTCTATCAGTTCTCATCAAAAGTGGCTGCATTGTCCTCTACTGTGGCCTGGTAAGGCTGCTCCCCCCTCAGGGGGAAGTGATCAACGAGCAGGCCAATCAGATTATGTCAGAGGCAGTCCCTCTTCCCATTACTATGGAACCCACTTGGACACTGAACTGCCATGGGCTACACCTGTGCAGGGGTTCCAGGTCATCTCCACAAATAGTCCTTGGTTGGAGTATGAGTCTCTGGGAAGTTCCCTGTGTTCAAATTATCTCTGCTTCTTAAATTGGAGTAAAAGGTACTTGCTTTGGAAAGATGAGGTAAATGGCAGAACTGATGCTGCATAGAGTTAAGCACAATGAATGATTCTCTGTAGTCATCTCACAGCTTTACCACTTACTAGTGTTATGACTAGTCCAAGTTACTTCATCTGTAAAATTGAAATAATGTCTGCTCTTACCTCACCATATTGGAGTGAAGATAAACTATGCTAATGTAGTTTAGTACTTAGAGGAATACAAGGACTGCAGCAGTATTCCATAAGGGCTTATTGTAGTTCGTAAATTTTTATTGTAATTATTGTGTTCAGTTTTTATTCATATTCTCTAGAAAAGAAGAGCAAAATAAGAGGACTTATTTTCAACAAATACAATGGGAAAGGAGATGGAAATGGAAACTTTTATTGTGAGCAATTTTCTTTCTAACTAGACAAAAGTTTCATCTTTTTACCTAGCTGTTAGGTAACATGGCAAATAAAATCCAGATGTTTTTTACACTAGAGAGGCTTCTCTCACAAAAAAAATCTCTAGAAAAGGGTTATTTGTATACAGATTAATTTCTTGTGCTTTTTTTGAAAACTGTGAGTATAATAATTAGACTGTGCTTTCATGACAAGCATAATTATGAAACATTGGCTGAAAATCCAAGACTTGTGCAATTAACACAAAATGGTAATAACTAAGTATATTGCAAAGTACCAACAAACACAAAGCAAATTTATTCCACTTAAACAAAAGAAAAAAGATCTCATGTGAAAGTAGACTAGAAGAATCTTCAGTGGTGATGCCAAATAATCAAAGTTGATCACCCAAGAACAACAGTAGTTCAAAGGGGTTTCAGTAGAGCTTTTGTGAGAGACATTAACCCCAAACCCATCTGCGACATCATAATCAACATAACCACTTGCATAATTTCTTCCTGGAATTGATTTCTATTCTTCAAAATCACACTTAATTCTTCCACAATAGGAGGCTGATATGCAATTGTGAATCCCTGAATCACTGGTTTACTACGTAATTTCACCTGAGAAAACTATTGCATAAACTGATACCTTGATTTTTTTTTTTTTTTTTTTTTTTTGGAGAAAGAGATAGAATATGCAATAAAGTGTCCACAGGGGGTCTTGTTATTTTATTTGCGGTGTAATATTGAACATTAAAATGCAATGTAATAAAAAGATGTGTGGAGGAGATGGAATTATGTCATCCTGCTGAATAAATTGTGGGGAAAAGACTGCTTCAGCTCAGAGTGCTACATTTTATTTACAGCCTCAACTACTATCTCGGCTTCGATCACAGAACCCTAGTTAGTTTGCAGAGACAGTTTTATATGCCTCCTGGGTGAAGGGAAATTGTCTGCTCTCATTGGTTCACCAATTGGAGCCTAGTGCTAAGAAACAAAGTAGGAGAGATAAAGAAAACTGCTCAGCAATGTGAAGGGTGGAACAGAAGTTTCCCAGGGGATATGTGTATGAGTAGTTTTAAATGCTAAGAACTTGGAGGACGATGGAAGGACAAGATCAAAATCTGAGTCTGTGAAGAAAAACAGAGAAGGGAACTGCTACACTGCTAGCAGACAGCTTGTTTAAAGGAGACGTCTTTCAACTAGGTATCTGAGGTTTTAATTTCCTAGACCAACACAGGGACAATGGAGTTAAAATACTCTCATTTGTTAATGCCTGTAATAACAGCCTGTGTCATATATACAGAAAAAAAATCATGATTTAGAACAAAACAGGACTGTGCTTAAATAATTTCTAAAGCGGATACACATAGATGATTGCACTTGAAATTTGCATAGACTATAAATAGTGTCATATGCATATGATTATATTAATATTTTGCATATTATAATATAGAATATGTATATTACATTAATTAAGTGTAATATATCTGTTGTGTCATAAAAAGATTTAGGTTATTTAAGGCATGTAGCTCATGCTAGAATCATTGCATAGCATGCCTAAAGTCCTCGGTTCACACTGAAGTTGGCCTGCTGTCCATCCAATCTTCACGTTTCTTGTCTTTAAAAAAATATCACAGCCAGTTTCTTGGTCTTCTACTCATGTTCTACCGGATTATGACTCACTCAGAATCCAAATCTCATGAAAAGGATACTCTGTGGAACCACCTAGAAGTTTCATAAGACACCCTACCTACACCTCATGGATCTTTGGGTCTGTAAGGTAGTCATAATACCTCTTTTGCTGCCCAATTCACTTCTAAGAGGTTGTGTTACAGATGCTGTACACCTGGACCTAATTTTTGTTACTGCATCATGGTGACCCAGCTCTACAATAATGTGACCAGATTGTGGTCTCATTAAAACTTGTCATAATAATTGTGTTTCACCTATTGCAGATATTATAGCTTATACTATATATGGCTTACTGATTTTTTTTTAAAACATCGACCTATTATGATCTCAGAATTAGAAGTCCCAAAATGACTTTTAAGAAAAATAAATAAATATTCAAATAATTAGTTTGAGACTAGCTATTTTTGGCAGTAGGAATTTGAATGATGGATTTTATACTGAGAGGCAATATACTTTTAACTTAGACTCAGGGGGTTAAGGGTAGAGGGAAATGATTTAACTGAACTAATTCTTTCAAGATGCTTTCAAGCAAAGAATAGAAAGAACATGTATAATTGATGAGAATGCAGTATATAAGAGGTAAAAACTCTGAATCAAATATGGTTTACAAATTTAATGTTCATTGTTAAAATATAGGTTCATAGTCTATAGATGTACAGGGTTGTTTTCACTATAAATCTTGGGCTCATCCCAAGACGATTTTCTGGTTGCAGTCATATCTGAAGCACATTGAAGTAGAGAATTGCTCTTTCTTTGGTCTAGAATCTTCTGTTGTTATTAGTCACTAGATTCTAAAGATGACTGACTTCATGTTTGGTTTTGTGGATAAGCAGAGGGCTTTTATGGACAAAAGGCAACAGCAATGGGTGGGATCATCAGAAGGGAATTGGTTCCCAGCAAGAAATGCCTGAGGAAGCTGCAAGCAGATCACTCTACCGGAAAACACATGAATATTGTGATTAGGAGAAAGCAGCAGTAACTTCCCCTCTCCACCGGATTTCTGACAAAATGGAAAGGCAGTTGAAAGTAAGGAAGATGAGAGGTGAAAGGGTAATTGAACAAACCACTGTGCATTTAACAAGAGTCTGAAGTATATCTGTCTGGCTTCCGGGTATTTGAAGCACAGACACAGAGCCCTTTCAGCAGGAGCTATTGTCTGTTTACTGTGAGACAGAAGATGCTGAGCATCACTGAGTATCCTATCCACTTTATTGAACAGCAAAGTTGCTCTTGAAGAATGACAATAGCACAAAAAACGCAGGAAAAATCCCTCTCAATGGAAACTAGAGAAGAAGGAAATCTCTCTTCTATCCGAATTAGCAATAACTGCTAGTTTGACACAGGCTAGATTCACCTGAATAAAACAAGAATCTCAATTGATTAATTTTCTTCATCCTGTTCACCTGTAGTCATATTTGTGAAGGATTGTTTTAACTGGTAACTGATATAGGAGGGCCCATCCTACTGTGGGTGGTACCATTTCTAGGCAGGCAGTCCTGGGCTGTATAAACAGCTAGCTAATCTTTAACCTCTAGGTGAGCCAGACTGTAGGCCAACAAATCATGTTCCCCCACAAATCCTGCTGTACTGTTTAGTTGTGAGTTCCACATTCAGAGGTAATGCTGAGTGGAATAAGCAAGCAGCTCTTCCTATGGGTTCCTACCTTGACTTCTTTCTCTGAATTATCTTAGTGATGGACAGTGACCTGGAAGTGTAAGATGAAATAAATCCTTTCCTCGCTAAGTTGCTTTTGGAGGGTGTTTTTATCCCAGCCACTGGAAGTAAAACTGTAACCCCTCCTAAGAGTTTTGTTTCCATCCAGTAAGATGTTTCAGTGGCTTCCCATGAAGCCAGAAAATTTGAACAGGACTTAGAGACTGTTCATGGTAGAGGAAAGAATAAGGAGTGATTTTTCTCTGTGTTCTTGGCTATGGTTTTTCTCTCACACACTTCAGTATCCAGATCTATTTGCCTTTAGATGAAAGATTCCGCCTTTTTCACACATTATATATCTCTTTGTAGAGACCTGCTCGAGGAAACCTACCCCATTCTGACTGGAGATTTTACTTTCTTTCTCCTTTTATGCTTTCTCCTGCAACTGGAATGCAGTTTTCCAAAATGATAATGAAAAATCTCATGTCCTTGCAGACAGAATTAAAGTGCTATATTTCTGTTGGGTTACTAAATCAAAGACTTGTCTAGCAGCAGTACTGATGTTTTATTTTTGAGAGTAAAAGAACATCTAATTTGAAGGGATGGAGAGTAACCAGCTTTTAGCAAAATGTTCACAATAATAAGCACACACAGTCAAAACTCACTGAGTGATACTTGCTAGAGAGAGCTCCTAGGTAACCCAGGGAATAAGATTTAGGGTGTCCAGCAACAGGGAAAATCAAATTATTGTCAACTTGCTACTGGAACTCTGTTTCACAAAATGTATCATTCTGTCAGTGGCAGACATTTAAAAAGTCATGCCTCTAAGCAAGTCTATTACTTGGTGACTCCCCTCAACCATTTCTATTTTTAATGACTCCAAGACACTCCTATTTCTGCACCCATGCTTTTATATCATATACCTCAATCCTTGTAGCATGTGGTTTGTGTTCAGGATTCATAGTCTACATATCTGTGAGTTAGCCAAATATTTCTTTTTCAGTAGACTCCTTTCAGAGGAAACTGTTGTAGACATGCTAATTAATCTGGAGAAGGTTCCACACATAGGCAACAGCACAGTCATGGGTGGAATTCAGCTTATCCATCCCATCCTAAATATTAAAGGGCACAAGATGAGCTCCCAGTAGCTTATAACCCTCTGCTCATCTCTTTCATGTTAACATCTGGAAAATTAAGTATTTAAAATGTAATGCATCTCAGAGTCATTTTAATTTGCATTTCCCTGATGACTAAAGCATTGAGAATTTCTTTAAGTGTTTCTCTGCCATTCGATATTTCTCTATTGAGAATTCTCTGTTTAGCTCTATACCCCATTTTTAAATTGGATTCCTTGATTTGTTGCTGTTTAACTTCTTGAATTCTTTATATATTCTGGATATTAGCCCTCTTCAGATACACGGTTGGTGAAGATCCTTTCCCAGTCTGTAGGCTGTAGTTTTGTTCTGATGACTGTGTCCTTTGCTTTACAGAAGTTTTTCATTTTCATGAGGTCTCATGTATTGATTATTGATCTTAGAGCCTGTGCTGTTGGTGTTCTGTTCAGTAAGTTGTCTCCTGTGACAATGAGTTCCAGGCTCTTCCCAATTTTTCTTCTAACAGATTTAGTGTGTCTGGTTTTATGTTGAAGTCTTTGATCCACTTGGACTTTAGTTTTGTGCAGGGTGGTAAGTATGGAAATATTTGCATTTTTCTACATGTAGATATCCAGTTAGACCAGCACTATTTGTTGAAGATGCTATCTCCTTTCCATTGTGTGGTTTTGGCATCTTTGTCAAAAATAAGGAGTCCATAGGTGTGTGGGTTTATTTCTGGGTCTTCTATTTGATCCCATTGATCCACTAGTCTGTTCTATGCCAGTTCCACCCATCAGAGTGGCTAAGATAAAAAATTCAAGTGACAACACATGCTGGAGAGAATGTGGAGAAAGGGGAACCCTCCTGCATTGCTGGTGGGAATGTAAACTTGTACAACCACTTTGGAAATCAATTTGGAACTTTCTCAGACAATTAGGAATGGTGCTTCCTCAAGAACCAGCTGAACCACTCCTAGCCATATATCCAAAAGATGCTTAAATATACAAGAACATTTGCTTAACCATGTTTGTGGCAGCTTTATTTGTAATAGCCAGAATCTGGAAACAACCTAGATGTCCTTCAACTGAGGAATTGATGCAGAGATTGGTACATTTACTCAATGTGTTACTACTCAGCAAATTAAAAACAAGGAAATCATGAAATTTGCAGGTAAATGGTGGGAACTAGAAAATATAATCTTGAATGAGGTAACCCAGAAGCAGAAAGACACACATGGTATATATTCACTTATAAGTGGACATTAGCCATATAATATAGGATAAACATACTAAAATCTGTACACCCAAGAAGCTAAGCAAGAAGGAGGACCCTGGGTAATATGTTCAATCCTCATTCAGAAAGGCAAATGGGATAGACATTGGAAGAGGGAGAAAATAGGCAACAGGACAGGAGCTTACCACAGAGGGCCTCGGAAAGACTCTTTCCAACAGGGTATCAAAGCAGATGCTGAGACTCAGCCAGACTTTGGGCAGGGACTCTTATGAAAGAAGGGGGAGATGAAAGACCTGGAGGAGACAGGAACTCCACAAGGAGAACAACAGGACCAAAAAATCTGGCCACTAGGGTTTTTTTTTTTTTTTTTTTTTCTGAGACTGATACTCTAACAAAGGACCATGCATTGACATAAACTAGAACCCCTGCACAGATGTAGACAAATGGCAGCTGAGTCTCCAAGTGGGTGTCCTAGGAAGAGGAACAGGGGCTGTCTCTGATATGAAGTCAGTGGCTGGCTCTTTGATCACCTTCGCCTGAGTGGGGCCAGTCTTACCAGACCACAGAGGAAGACAATGCAGCCAGTCTCGATGAGACATGATAGGCTAGGGTCAGATGGAAGGGGAGGACCTCCCCTATCAGTGGACTTGGTGAGGGGTGGGTATCAGAAGAGAAGGAGGAGGGAGGGAGGTATTGGGAAGATGACCAGTGAAGGGGGCTACAGCTGGGATACAAAGTGAATAAATTATAATTAATATAAAAACAAATTAAAATATATATTTAAAAATGTAATGAACCATCCTTTCTATCAATCTGTGAGTTCATTGGTTTTGTCGGTATTTGAGCCCTGTCCTGCCTGTAATCATTATATGATTGATTGAAGCTGTGCTAAGGGCTTCCTGAACTTAATTTCACTTAACCTTCACAGCGCCTTTACAAAAATTTCACAGAGGCTAAGTTCTTCAGGAGATTCAATGTCAAGTCTCATCTAATTCAGTTACAGCCTTTACCTTAGTATCCCAGTGAGTACAATGAAGGGATTATAATTCCCCTTAAGGCAGGGACCCTGACTAATCATAGCTGAATTCATCAGATAGTGTCAAACATCTTGTTGCTTTTTCTGTGGGTGGCAAGTAACATTTATAATGAGTTGATCATGTATGAAGTGGAAGGAGGACTATCTTGGCAAGTAAAGCAATCCCGGAAAAGACCCCCAGTTCCTAAGACATACTTACTTAATCTATCACCTTGGGCAGGACCCTTAATGAAAAATGGGGCTATGAGAGTATGTTAAGGCTTCACACATGCTTTATAATCTACTCTGGATGAGAACAAGCTTTCAAGTACAGTGTCAACTATTGTGTAGTTTCTCAGCACAATGGAGAGTTATCACCCCAGAGGGGAAAGATGGGGTCGAAGTCTCCCTCTGGATTCCTCAAAGAAAGACAACAAGCAACAGGTGTTCTTGTAGGAGTGTCTTCTTAAGGAGAAAAAAAAAAGTTTGTATTAGGATGAATTGGTGAGTCCTGATTGGACAGGCTAGCCAGTGTAGCCAAATAATTAATTTTGGTTGCTGAACCTTGGTGTTTTGATAGTTGGACCTTGATGATAAGTCTCAGGAATGAGTGAGTGCCCAGATAAGGAATAGACTTTGGAGGCTAGCTTTAGGAATGTAATCTAAAGGTTTTACAGAGGATGTGGAAGGGCAAACACTGCAGTGCGTGGACCTGTTAGAGAGCTATTCAACACCTAAATCATCACAGGTCTTATGCTAGGTCATTGAGATGTTTGTTTTCAATTCTCACTACAATCAATTAATTGTCATAGAAGAGCACTGATACTTTAAAAAGGATTGTTGCCAAGGAGTGATGGAGCTTGTCAAGTTTCAAACCGGGACAAATGGATGATGTGCCTATTTAGCATATCCAAATGGACCTGGTCTCCAGGTTTTTCTAGCATCCCCTAGTCCCTACCTGTTACATAATATACCTGGTATCCCTGTCCTCTACCTTGAACTCTCCAGCCCAAGGGTGGGGCTGCTCCTTCTCCCAGAGTCTCTTCTCTATATAATCCCGATATTTGGCTTACCCACCCTTTTATACCTGACAGCTGTATCTGGTTCTTCTCTCTCCCCTCTCTTTTCTCCTCCTCCTCTCCCTACATGGCACAGCTCAGTCTGGACATGTCTACTCTGGACTTTTCCAGATGTGCCTGACTTTGAATATGTTCTCCTACATATTTATAATAAACTTCCTAGGAGCAGTCATGTTCTTTCTTTTTCTTTTCTTTTTTTTTTTTCATTCAGTGATGACAGATTTTTCCTGAGACTAAAAAATCTAAAAATCAGTTTTAAAAGAAGCAGCACTTTTTTAAAAAAATTATTTATTTACCTTTTATTATTACAGTTAATTCACTTTGTATCCCAGCTGTAGTCATCCCATCCCCTCCCAATTCTACCCTACCTCCCTCTTCTTCTCCCTTGTCACTCCCCCAGTCCACTGATATGGGAGGTCCTTGTCCCCTTACATCTGACCCTAGCCTATCAGGTCTCATCAGGACATTCTCTTCCTCTGTGGCCTGGTACAGCTGCTCTCCCCTCGGGGGGAGGTAATCAAAGAGCAGGCCAATCAGTTCATGTCAGAGACATTCCCTGTTCCCCTTACTTAGGAAACCCACTTGGAGACTGAGCTGCCATGGGCTACATCTGAGCAGGGGTTCTAGGTTATCTCCATGCATGGTCTTTGGTTGGAGTATCAGTCTCAGAAAACACACTGTGCCCAGATTTCCTGGTTCTGTTGCTCTCCTTGTGGATCTCCTGTCCACTGCAGGACTTTCTATCTCCCTCTTCTTTCATAAGATTCCCTGCACTCTGCCCAAAGTTTGGTTATGAGTCTCAGCATCTGCTTTGATACCCTGCTGGGTAGAATCTTTCAGAGGCCCTCTGTGGGAGGTTCCTGTCCTATTCCCTGTTTTCTCTCTCTTCCAGTGTCTATCCCATTTGCCTTTCTGAATAAGGATTGAACATATTACCCAGGGTCCTCCTTCTTGCTTAGCTTCTTTAGGTGTACAGATTTTAGTATGTTTATCCTATATTATATGGCTAATGTCCACCTATAAGTTTGTGTCTTTCTGCTTCTGGGTTACCTCACTCAGGATGATCTTTTCTAGATCCCACCATTTGCCTGCAAATTTCATGATTTCCTTGTTTTTTTTCTTAATCTTCTTTTTTATTACACTTTATTCACTTTGTATCCCCCCATAAGACCCTCCCTCCTCCCCTCCTGATCCCACTCTCCCTCCCCCTTCTTCACGCATGCCCCTCCCCAAGTCCACTGATAGGGGAGGTCCTCCTCTCCTTCTTTCTGATCTTAGTCTATCTGTTCTCATCAGAAATGGCTACATTGTCATCTTCTGTGGCCTGGTAAGGCTGCTCCCCCCTCAGGAGGAGGTGATCAAAGAGCAGGTCAATCAGATTATGTCAGAGGCAGTTCTTCTTCTCATTACTATGTAACCCACTTGGAGTGTCCAAGTGGATTTCCTTGTTTTTAATTTGCTGAGTAGTATTCCATTGAGCAAAAGTACCACAATTTCTGTATCCATTCCTCTGCTGAAGGACATCTGGGTTGTTTCCAGGTTCTGGCTATTACGAATAAAGCTGCTACGAACAAGGTTGAGCAAATGTCCTTGTATACTTGAGCATCTTTTGGATATGTGCCTAGGAGTGGTTCAGCTGGCTCTTGAGGAAGCGCTATTCCTAATTGTCTAAGAAAGCTCCAGATTGATTTCCAGTGTGGTTGTTCAAGTTTACATTTCCATCAGCAATGGGGAAGGTTCCCCTTTCTCTACATCCTCTCCAGCATGTGTTGTCACTTGAGTTTTTGATCTTAGTCATTCTGATGGGTGTAAGGTGAAATCTCAGAGTCGTTTTGATTTGCATCTCTCTGATGGTTAAGGACGTTGAGCATTTCTTTAAGTGTTTCTCTGCCATTCGATAGCCCTTTACTGAGAATTCTCTGTTTATCTCTGTACCCAATTTTTTAATTGAATTACTTGATTTCTTGATGTTTAACTTTTTGAGTTCTTTATATATTCCTGATATAACAGAGGTATGGGTTCATAATTCTAATTGTTTCTCACCCATAATTTCATTAAGGTCTAATATTGTAACTTGTATGTATTTAGAAGAGACAGAAAAACAAGCCAAAGAAATACAGTGAGGATGAACCTTTTTACATTTTCAGAGAAAGAGATTTGGTTTCAATTATCTAGTTATTTTTTTATGCAGTGTGTTCTATATGCTGAGCTCCAGAATAGGTGCTAAGTGCAAGAGCAACACATTCCATCCATAAAGTTGTATAATTTATGGCATAGTAAAATGCATACATCCATGGCTTATTTGTGCTTTATTCAGAAAAAAAAATTGTCAAAAATTTCTAGGCACATTTATCGTAGCATTCAGTCCTCACAACAGATGTCAGAAGCATATATCACTGACCCAAAATTATAGCAGCTGCTCTTGTGACAGAAATAAGCTGAGCGATACAGCAAGAATTCTGACCCAAGTGTTCTGATTATGAGGATGTCTGGGCACATGGCTCAGTGGGTACAGGGCCTGTCATGCAAGCATAATGATTGGAGTTCAAATCTAAGAACCCACACAAAAAGCTAGTTATGGTTTATGGTGTGCACCTCGAATTCTAGTGCTGGGGAGGCTGACACAGGAGGATCCCAGAGGCTCAACAGCCAGACTCCAGGTACACTGAGAAACCTAGTTTTAAGAAAGGGTAGATAGACACTGATAGTGGATACCACCTGAAATTGATTTTTGGCCTCCATATGTATTTGCATGAACTCATTGGTGGGCACATATATCACACACATCCCAGCATTCTGCTTTTAATACACCATAACATAACCCTCTAGTGAGTGGTATTGGATTAAAACTTTAGAAATTTCAGAGGAGAAAGCGCCATATGCCACGACTCTTGATCCTGGATGATGGTTAGAGTTACAGAGAAGAGGAGAGAAGGGTTCATCCCAAACAGAGACAGGAGACCACCTCACAGAAATACCAATGAGACAGGCTCCGTAGAACAAGTTAGATGGCATGAAAGAAGTGAGAGGCTGGTGGCAAGCAGGGTTCTTCTAAGGCGGTTTAGCGCAAGACGAAGCCTGACCGTGGCAAACTGTCAGTGCTGTTTTATCGGTCCATTCCTGGGACCCCTGAGTGACACAGTGCTCTTCTGGTCTGCTTCTGCTTCTCCTGAGCTGAGGAAACCTAGTTCCTGTTTTAAAGGTCATTTTAAATCTTCAGGGTGTTCTCATTGACTTTCACAATTTGCATATTTTACTTTTAAGAAACTCTTGGGGCATCAGTTTTTTTTCCTGTGAAATTTATAAGTTAATAATATTCCTTGTTTTTTTTAAATCCTAATTATTTTAAATGAATTTATCTGACAACTTCAGCCAGACAATATCTTCTGGAAAGCTGAGCCTATGCTTATTTATTAATAGCTATGAAGCCTACATTCCAAGTGCACTGTCAAACAGAGATAAAAATCCGTTTAGGATCAGACACCCAACTAGGGAGAAATGCAAAGCAGGCTGAAGTACAGAACAGACGTACATACTAAGAACATGAGAAGGTGAGTCTCTGAAGACACTGATGAGGAAAGAAAGCAAGGTGAGTAACACACTTCTAATCATCACAGGAAGAAGTGCAATGTTTTCATCTGATTGGCATTTTCTTCCACAATCACCCCCAAAGACTGGCTTTTACCTCCTCTGGTTTACATTGTTTAAACAAGTTAAAATAAAGTATTGTGTAATAAATCAGGTGATCTTTGGGCTCCAGGCACCACTGCCACTGATAGCTAATTCATGAGCTGGAGATCTGGGCAAAGGGCTCAGTTAGGAAAGAATTTAAAAACCTGAGTTCAATACTCAGAGCCTAGGGGAAAACTTCAAGTATGTTGGAACATGGCCCATGACTGTGAGCTTCTTAGAAAACTCCGAGTAAACAAGACGATTTGTAACCCTCTCTTCCTCTACGACATAAATTTGTTCTTGGAAATGTGCTTTCATGCCCATCCCAGACGTAATCATAGGAGCGGGTTTTGCTTCAGATTAACGTTAACCATTGTTATTCACAATGATGTTTCCAAGCACAAGTTTTTCTCAGGACTCTGTACAACCCGAACTCATGTGACCTTGCCCTTGTGACTCTACGCAACTTGAACGCTAATGAACTTTGCTCACATGATTCTGCTTAACCCCACAAAATTCAACCCCTCAGAATTCAAATTATCTGGTGGCCTGAAGAAAAAAAAAAAAAAGGCTATTTCGTGATACTTTAGTCAGCCTCATTTTTAGGTTTTGCTCTCCCGGGTTCACACAGGTACAGCGGCGTGGGAATTTAAACCTCTGTCCCGACATGAAAGCAGGTGGACCTCTGGGGCTCATTGCCCAGTCAACCTAGCCAACTTGGTTCCAGGCCAGTGAGAGATTCTATCTCAAACAAACATGTAACAAAGATGTAGTCCTGAGGAACAGTGGAGGTTTCATCTGACCTACACCCCCCCACACACCCCCCCACAGACACAATCCCACCCCCTCACACCCACACACTTCAGAGAGAGGGGGGAAGAAAGCAAGAGAGATTTATGAACACGATTGTATATGAATTCACCTATACCCCCACACATGCACCATATACCCGGACACACACAGGCCTACACACAGAGGAACAAGAGCAAACCGAAAAAGAAACCAAACATAAAAACCCAAGCTGGAATTGCTCAGTGTGTTTCTTTGCTATCAGGTGTGGTATTCAATGTTTTTCCAGAATGTTCAGGAGAGTAACTGCAGGAGAGTTCTACCACACTCTTCTCGGCTCCCCCACCCCCCACCCAGAACTTACCATGTCTCTATCTGTGGGCAGTTTCTTACAGCTTTCCTGAGAGTTTCTCAGCAGGCGTCACTGTCGTAGCTGCTCTTTGTGCTTTCTTTCTTTCTTTCTTTTTTCTTCACAGACTTGACAGTACCCAGGAGTCACATCTGCTTGTGGACAGCTCCCTATCTCTTCATCTCATTGTATCACAGAGAGCCATGAGCCATGAGGCATGCCACCTCACAGGTAATGACACTTTCCTGAGGTGATTCCCAAGTCAGTCCTGGGGTGCCTTCTTCTGTATAACCTGTGACTACCTCCTGAGTGATACATCTAGGACTCTGACCTCCGGTCCTCAGAAGATGTCCTCAAGGTGAGTTTCCCGAATTCAACAGCTTAATTAACTTTCACATCATGCAGTATATCACAGTGGAATCCTCTAAAACAACTCCAGCGATGTGGCACAGAGCTACAGCCATTTTTCAGATTTTCTTTCTCTTCCCTGGATCCCTGACCACAGTATTAGAATAATGGTTCTTTTCTGTATCTGTTATTTAAAGCCAGGTGTGGGTGGTACACAGCTGAAAGAAGAATTTAGGATGTTGAAGAGAATCATGAGTGCAAGGCCAGTACAGAGTACATAATGAGACCTTGTTTCAAAACACATCAAACCCTACACATACTTTAAGTCTGTTCTTATCATAAGAGTCCTATTTACCTTTGAGAACTAATCCCAATTAATCAAATTCCCTATTACATTTAGTACAGTTTTATACTGAAGCTCCTCTGTTCAGCACATCCTGTACCTTCTTTCTATAATTGGACCCTACCACAAGTCAAGAAAACAGCACAGCCACTCCCATCTGTCTCCACTCATCAGTGCTCCTCAGAGAAAATGCTTTAAATCCTTGTCTACTTACATGTGCATTTCTCCGTAAGATAGCTCTACTGTCATTATCAGGCTTGTACACTGTAGATGTCTGTTCTTTTCCTATGGTCCCCAAGGTACCAATGACATTATACTTGTTGGATTATTACTTACACTGTTAGTGAAAATATGAACACTAAGTATAGGCACTATAATTTTATTTCTTTACTTATATGACTAAAAATGGTGTTGGAATTAAAAATTGACTTTTTTTCCCCCCTCTGTATCCTTGTCGCTCCTCTCCTCTCAGTCCCAGCCTCCCTTATCTCTTCTGCTTATCCACTCTTCCCTACTCCTCAGAAAAGGGAACATACCCCTGCAACCCACTTCAGCATATATCAATTTACATCAGGACTGAGGGCAAGCTTTTCCACTGAGGCCAGGCAAGGTAGCCCCACCAGAGGGAAGTTACTGAAAAGCAGGCAACAGAGTCCATGTTAGAGACAGCCCCTGCTCCCCTTACTAGGGAACCCACATGAGCACATTTTGAACTGCCGATCAGCTACATATGTGTAGGGGTCTTATGTCCAATCAATGCATGGTCCTTGATTGGTGCTTCATTCTTTGTATGTACCCCTGGGCCCTGGTTAGTTGACTCTGTTGGTCTTCTTGTGGGGTTTCTGACCCCTCTAGGTCCTTCTATACTTTTCCACAAGGCTCCCCATGCTCTGCCTAATATTTGGCTGTGAGTCTCTGCATTTGTTTTGATCTGCTGCTGGATGGAGCCTCTCAACGGACAACTATGCTAGGTTCCTGCCATATGTGTCTTTCTAGGTCTGGTTTACCTCTGATGGGACTACTTCCTAGTCCTATCTGTTTGCCTTCAAATTTCATAATTTCCTTGTTTTTAATAGCTGAGTAGTGTTCTGTTGTATAAATGTACATTTTCTTTATCCATTCTTCAGCTGAAGGACATCTGAGTTGTTTCCAGTTTTTGGCTATTATGAATAAAGATGTTATGAACAAAGTTGAGCAAATGTCCATGTAGTCTGGTGGAGAGCCTTTTTTTTTTAATTATAGACATTCATATTTATAACATGCTTTGGCAGAGTACATCTTCTGACTTCACTCCCTGCAAAACCAACAGAATTGAATGTAGAGGCAATGATCAGAGACGTTTAGCTGCCCCCTCTGCCTTTCAAAACTGGTGCTGATTACCAGGGATGTGACTAAGAACATGGTTTTTAGTTTGTAGTGCTCAATCTGTTTTCTCTTTCAAAAGTGAGTAGAATGAAGTTGTATACTGTGCTTACACCTGATTGTTGGAATTCTGCATTCCTTTGTCTAGTCACATAAAGCCCTCTTCTATTACTAAATTAATTATATTATTCCTTTCAAACATCAGTTCAATACTGGAATATCTGTTGTTTCTCAGGGCTTTGTAGAAATTTCTTATCTCTACTTTCAGACTATTCATCCTGATCAAGATGAACTATATTTAAAATTTAAAACAACAAAACACCCCCAACACAATTCTAACTGTATGACTCTAGTGCCACGTTCATGCCTTTCTGTGAAAGCTTTATGCCAGTTTATTAGATATTTGTTTTCTCAAATGAACAAAGTGACATAACACTGCCTGGTATAACTCCAAGAACCAAGGACTCTTAAAGTCCCTTACCTCATCTCTTTGTTCATTTCACAAATGGCTCATGAATGCAAAGTATCTGTCATGTTTCTAAGTCAGTAAACAAAAACCCATGGAACAGAGTGTAGCTTATGGATAGTCTAGAGATGAACAGAATCAATCATACAGACAGGCTAGTACAGGCTTGTAGGAAAGGGATTTCCTGGGAAGTCATGGAAGGCTTCACAGGGAAAATGATCCTTGATCAGGGATCTGAAGCATGAATAGGAATTAATGAAGCAGCAGCAAGTTGGCAGTCCTTCACTGGCTGTGAATAGTACAGGAGACAGTAAAGCAAGCCCAAGGGAAACAAACACCTGTGTGGATGACTGGGAAGTGGAGAAAAATAGTGGAGTGACAAAGGATAGGGCTTCCAGGGCAGGCTATGTAGAACTTTATGTGCCTTTTTTGAGGGTCATGTTTATCCCAAAAGGATAGAGGACAATGAATAATATATGGGCTGGATGAAGGACACTATAGTGTACTACACAGAATTACTGCTGGGAGAGGTACTCTCAGTGAGGCCCAAAGAGAATGCCTGGGAATCTGGGCAGAGCAGACTCCATGAGGGGTGTTTGAGAGGGTAAGGTAGAGAGAGGGTAAGGGTAAGGGCTAGAGAGATTGCTTAGTAGGTACGAACACTTGCTGTACAAGTGTGAACATTTGAGTTCAAATCCCACATAGAAAGCTGGATGTGGCCTCCCAGGGCTGTGGGGAAGGGAGTGAGACAGAAGGGTAAGGATGATGGAGGCTTGCTGGCAGGCAGCTTGGAACCAGGTTCAGCAAGAGTCTGCCCAAGACATAGGATGGAGAGTGACGGAGCAGGCTCTGCTCATCCACATGTATATATTTACCTGCTGCCTTTCTCCCTTCCCCTGCTCACAAAAACATGGACACAAATAACAAAGTCACATTTGTGTTTTGAGTCTTCTGAGACAAGGTACATATATTCTAGGCTATATAGTTAATAATGGCCTTCAACTGGTGATCCTCCTGCCTCTACCTCTTTGGTGCTGGGATTATAGGTCTGCACGACAAGGCCAGGTTTTCTTGGTACTAGCCCATAGCCTCATACTGCTACCTAAGCTCTCTACCCGCTGAGCTATAGCTCCAGCTCAGAATGAAATATCTTATCCATTGTATCTTTTGTCCTAGTTTTAACTGATGACCACTGGATCATAAAAGAAAATAATTATTTGTCTAACTAAATATTGGCTGCAAGCCCCTGGCCTTGTGATCTTTTAAATATTTGTCCTTCTTTATCATCTGTGTCTTCGACCAGCTCCTGGAGAGTCTTGCTGTAAACAGCTGAAGTGTCCTGATACAGGATGTTAATTGCAGTGTAAAAGCTAAATCCTCCCCTCCAGCCACATACTGGACATGAATTCCTAACAGCCAAGCAATTGCAGAAAGCTTATGAAGGCACAGCAGAACCAGGATTTCATATCTCCTCCATGGACAAATTGGCTTACTACACAGTCTGTATGAGTCTTTGCCTCTCAGCCAATTACCAAGACAACAGAAAATTGCAAATCCGCTTAGCCAGAGAATTTAGTCATGCTGTGTAGACTTGGTAATAAACTTTATTTCCAATGGTCATGAAGAGCAAACACATTACATTCGAAAATCACCCCAAAATTTGTGACAGACGTTTTACAATTTTTTTTCTGATTATACCGTTACTATATTATAAACTTCAATTGCTATTTAAATAGTATATAATTTATTCTTACTTGATTGTACCTTCCCCCCACCCCCATCTGTTAGATTAGGGCTTAACGTGTTCTCCACTAAAACTTTAGGTGATGGATGACAGGAAGAATGATTTAGTTACTAATTAAACCAAAGTTAAAACTAGTATTTCTATTTGGTCACTGAAAAGAGGTTTTCTTAAATTTTCAAACTTAATTTTTTTCTTAAAGAAAACTGCTAAACAGAGCAGTGATTAAGGCATATTTGCTCCAGCTGGACAAGAATATTCCTGCTTGAAACAGTGTAAAGAAAACTGTTCTGCTTAATTCTTTATTTTAAACAGAAACCTCAAATATCGAAAAACTATTTTATATTTAAATTAGTAAATAGAGTGGATTTTTTCCTTTTTTAAAAAAAAAACAACAACAACAATGGGACGATGGATTATCACAGTAAGAGAATGCAGTATCCAAATAAATTATCAAACGCTTTCTGGTTTCTACTTAGTCGTAGGAGGTATGGTAATTGGATTCCATGACAGTGTGTTGTAAAGATCCCGTCAGTTCTAATATGGATCAGATTTGATAGCATTTTGTTCATCCATTAGAACTTAAAAGTTGCCACCAATCACTTTATATCAAGCTAGCTTTGGTATTAAGTATAATATAATTTATGTATTTACTGAAATCCTTAATTTTTTTTAACTCAAGAAATAACAGGTACATGTTAGTATATGCTATCCCTACATTTAAATAGTTTTTTCTACCTGACAAATTTGCTTAATGAAATTATGAAATTAGAATTACCAAATCAAAGCTAACATTTGGTATTCAGCTGTTTCTTAAACCCAAATCATTATATTTGGAATCTTGGAAGATGTACAAGTAAGTTTATAATTTAAAGGAAAGTAGCTCAGTTTGATTTTGGGACTTGGAGCCAAAACAGTTAATCAAAACTCTGTATTAAGATTACATTATAAAGATTTATGAATAAAATGTAAATCAACTATTGAATATTAAAGTCAATGGGAGTGTTCATTCATGAAGGACATGAAATAGGAGTGCTGGATATACTTCAAGTTCTGGCATTTCTCTAGGACTTCTTTATGGAAGTCCATTTAAGGGTAGTAACGGCTAATTTAATTTCTGCTCATAATGCCTCACCTGTACATTTCCATGAGCATTTACTAACAGCTTGTTGAGTATTTATGTATCAGCCTTTTTGTCTCTCACCGCATTTTAGGACTTTCCACCTAGAGCTCCAGAATGGATGTTCTTTTTGTCCTTCATTGCACCTTTAATTATTATTGTCCAATGGATTGCCACTAAATAAATAGATCTTCGCTTAGCGGGAGCAAAAAATCAAGAGGCCTATATTTGTGTGTAGAGAAGCATTGAGCGAGATTCTTTTTAGAGAAGACATTCACTGGTAATGAGAAAGAGACTTTAGGAGTGTCTGTTAGCTTCCTAATCACCCACCACTATTTAGCACCCTGGAAAAACCAGGAGATAAGAGCTGAGAAGAAGAGAGCACATTTCTGCCAACAAAGGCTGAAAGAAAAGGAATTACTTATTTTCAGTGATTCTTTCTTTTCTTCATTCAGAGTAAAGTCAAGCTGCATCCATGAAGTGCTCCTGATGGTGAGAACCTAGAGTGCACACCAAATGACTCCTGCTCATCGCTTTGAGGGGCACAATCTGGGGGTCACATTTATGCTGATGCACACAGTCAAAGACAGAGCAGTTCTGTCCAGGTGTTCTGCTTACATTCTCATACAAACAAACTAAAAAACAGCTAAAGTACTCTATGGTTAGATTGAATAACTTGTGAAGTTTTTTTTTTTTTTTTTCATTCTCATTTCTCATGCTGATAAAGTATTTATCTAGTATACAAAAAGCAGAGACTAACCAAATTCTAATGAAGATGACATTGGGTCAGTTGAATTTCCTTAGGTTCCTGTAGATAATCATGAAAAACAGAGAGGCACTTGGATTTATACTGTAATGCTGGTAATGCAATTAGAGTTGGTCTTTAGGCACAAGCCAATCTAAAAAGTCCACTAGTTTGTTCACAGATGCAATAATACAACCTGATTAAGCAAATTTCAAGATGACATTTATTCCTGCCACAAAAGCTATTTTTCTTAGCTAAAGTAGTTTTAGCTTGCCTCTCAAGAATTTCATCTTATCCTGTTGTGGTGGTTCAGTCTTGTAATCTCAGCACTCAGGGAGGCAGAGTCTGGAGGATCACCGTGAGTTCGAGGCCAGCCTGGTCTACAAAGTGATTCCAGGACAGCCCTGGCTACACAGAGAAACCCTGTTCCTGTCTCAAAAACAAAACAAACAAACAACAAACAAATACAAACCAAAGCAAAGCAAAGCAAAGCAAACTGAACCAAACCATACAATAAAAAGAATTTTATTTATTCTTAGCCCAGTTTTAATACTTTGAAGGCAGATCTGAGGAAATCAGATCATTACTATTAAAGTTTTTTTCTTTTTGTAAATTACCCATATATTTCTGTTAGTTCTAAGCTTAGACTCTGACTTTGTTGGGATTTAAGACTGTATGAATATGGTGGTTGTGGTGGTGGTACACACCTTTAATACCAGTACTTGGGACAGAGAGGCAGGCAGATCTCTGTAAGTTCCAGGCCAGGCCAGCCTGGTCCATAAATTGAGTTTCAGGACAGCCAAGGCTACACAGAGATACCATGTCTCAAAAAAAAAAAAGTTTAGAAAGGTCAACCATAAAGTCTTCAGCTGAAAATATTTGACGGGTTGTCCAAGAAAACTGAATTTTATTTCCTTGGGTGTTTATTAAAATAGTTCTACCGAATCAAACTCTCTGAAAAAGAATCTTTCAATTCTCACTTTCACTTATGTCTACACCAGGTTTTATGGCTTCTTAGAAACACTGTAGTAGGTAGAAAAAGATGATTAAACACATTGTCTTAGTTTATTTTCTATTACTATAACAAAATATAAAAGACAATGTAATTCATAAGGAAAGAGTTTTCTGGCTCAGGGATCTGGCAAGTCTAAGGCCATGGGACTGTCCCTTGACCAGTGTCTGTTGATGTGCCCTTTACTGTGATGTACCATGACTGAGAGCACCTATCACTGGATAAGACAGAGTAAGTACACTAGCTTGGTTCTGTGTCTTCCACTTCTTACAAAGCTAAGGTGGCCTTCAGGACTAAACCCTGTGACCTTTTCTAACTTTCCTGCCCCACACCAAAGCCCCATCAACATATTAATTAATTGGAAGATTAGAATTTTAGTACATGAACATTTGGGGGACACATTCAAAGCACAGAACACATCCCAGCAATTCAAATTTAAGCCATAGATCATCAGAGAATGTTATTGATTTTCCTGTTATACTTTTCTCTATCATTAGTAGGAGAGAGGTTTAGAGCAACATCTCTCTTGTCCTGAAAAGACACACGTGGCCTGAGAACACAGAGTTAGTGATGTCTGGTTAGAACATGAGGTGTACCTACAAACTTATCATTTAAACACTTGGTCCCAGCTGGAGGTGCCTTTTGGGTTTGGAATATCTAGACGGTGAAACTTTGTTGGAGAAGGCAGGTTGTCTTGGCTGGAACTATAGAAAAAAATAGCCAATGTAAATGTTTTTACTGTTTACATTATTCCAAACCATCATGTTTAACTTTTGCTGTCCTTTTATTAATCTGCATCTTTAGTGAACCTTGTTGAAGTTTTCCTTAACGGTGTGTAAGTATGCCTTAGCAATGCAAAAAGAGCGCCCTGTTAAGAGAAACACCATGCCCTCTGAGCATGACCACAGTGGAAACCAATGAATTCCCAGAAGAAATGAGGTCCTGAGAACACTGTAAGGCTGTACTTCAGCTACCTTCTCTAATATTCCCTCCCCCAACTCACCATGAACATCATCATTTACTCATTATTTCTTTATTAGGGACAACAGAATTCTCTTAAGAGACATGACTTGAACAGGGTCCCCTTGAGATTCAGGTCAGTTGTCTGTCCAGTCTGTCAGGGAATGCTTATCATTTACTGCACATTATAAAGGGAGATTTTGTGTGTGTGTATCCACATCTGCAAACATTTTGAGTGAGCACAGCACTATAGAAATAAGAAGCTGTTTCTTTGTGAGTTAGAACTCATGCTTATTTTTAAGTATCCACAAGAAATTGGGTTCAAATAGAAAATAATGAGGAACAGTAGTGCCAAAGTGAGACAAAATATGCCAAGGTGGTTTGCCTGAAACCGACTACAATCGGTGTTAAAGCAATGAGTTTTCATTGCTCTTCTTCAAATTATTTGCTTTTTAAAATTAAAGCTTTTAGACAGTCTATTAATGAGATCCAAATCAGTCTAACCATAGCTCAGGAGGCAACTAGAGTTTATTGAGGAAATTTCCAATAGTAAGTTTTCCCTCACTCAGGGAAAAATGCTTTTAAGTCACAGTAAGACCTACCAACCAAGACATTAATGAGCACCATGCACAGATGGAGCAGCAGTAGAATTAACTTTCATGCCATTTCTATCAACCATCATCCTTTTGAACACATCCTTCAAAGTTCAAATCTACATAAAGAGAAATAGATCATGTTCTTTCATATTTTAGTGTTATCATAATATGGCATAATACACACTGATATTGTGATGGAAATGAAGTAGTAGACATAACATTATGCTTGAACTATGGACGATATGAATTTTATACAGTCAGGAAGCGCTACAACATGAGCCATGTGTGACTACACAATGGGTACAAACATCGCTACAAAAGAAAACATGATAGTATTTCAATTCTCTCAATGGAACTCCTGAATTAATCTTTCTGCCTTACCATGAATCTTAAATGTTCTGCAAAACTTAGCTGAAACATAGCTTCTTTCTCAGATGTTTCCTGTGTCACATCTGTCTTCTGCAATTGTTGTTTGCGTATTTGTATGGAGAGATGTTCTTAGTAGTTAGTCATGCTAGCTTTGAACTTTCAATGTTCCTACTTATTTTTCCTTAATGCAATGCATGCATTCTTACACATTTCTGTATGCATGCAAGATTGTGTATGCATATTATGTATGTGGGTGAAGGTATGCAGAGATCAGAGAACAACCTTGGACATCAGTCCACACTGTTTAAGACCTTGTTCATTGCTGCATACATCAAGATACCTGTCTGTATCCTTCAATGTGTTCTCTTTTATCTACATCTCATGGTGCCATATGAGTGCAAGTACTGCAATTATAGAGATTTGCCACTTCATCTGGCTCTACCAGCATTGTGGAGATTAGAAATCAGGTTCTAACACATGCATAGAAAGTGCTTAGCCTAGCTTGGTGTGCTGCAACACACCTGTAATCTCCCCCTCTCAGGAGGGCAGAGGCAGGTGGATCTCTGTGAGTTGGAAGCCAGCCTGCACTACAATGCTAGTCCAGGACAGCTGAAGCTATGCAGAGAAACCCTGTCTCAACAAACAAACAAACAAACAAACAGTGCTTTGGCCATAGAACCACCTTCTCACTTCATATCTTCAGATTCCTTATCTTATAATCTTCAAATTCCCCAGGTTCCTTAAGGTGAACCCCTTCCAAATCCACACCTGCACCTCATGTGCTACCTACAGCATGTGCTTAGTGAATGATGTAGTGGTTTGAATAGGAATGGCTTAGACTCATGTGTTTGAATGTTTGGCCCATGGAGAGTGGCTTTATTAGGAGGTGTGGCCTTGTTGGAGTGGGTGTGGCCCTGATGGAGGAAGGGTGTCACTGTGGAGATTTGAGGTCTTATATGCTCAAGCTAAGCCTAGTGGAACATTATCCTTCTTTTGTCTGAGGATCAAGATATAAAACCCTCAGTTTCTTCTCCAGCATGATATCTGCCTGGATACCATCCTGTCTCCCTCCATGATGAGATTGGACTAAACCTCTGAAATTGTAAGACATCTCCAATTAAACTTTTTAAAAATACGTTTCGTTATTTTTATGGTGTCTCTTCACAGCAATAAAACCCCAACAAAGACAGAAATTGGCAACAGGGATTGGGTATTGCTGTGATAGGCCTGACCATACCTCTATTAGGAAGAATGTGGACTTTGGATTAGAAAAGCAATCGAATGCTTTAAGTAGGGATTAATGAGTCATCCTAGTAGAAACATGGTAGACAGTGGAACTGAGGGTGCTTAAATTGTGGGGCCTGGCTTAAGAGATAGAAGAATATTTGCATGAGGCCTAGAGATTGTTCTTGTGATATTTTGGTGAAAAATTCAGTGCTTTTTGCTCTTGTCCAAAAATCTGCCTGAGGCTAAAGTCAAAATGGCAGAGGAAATCTCAAAACAGCCTAGTACTGACTCTGTAATGTGGTTCACTCTTGTGAAGATCTGTAATGAAAAGGAGTAAGCTGAACAAAGAAAAATACAAAATGTACAGATTGAGGAGAAAGGAGCATCAGGAAGTGGACTGGAGCTAAATATTGTGCTTAAGGAGATAAACAGATTAAACAACAGTCTGATGTGAAATGGAATAAAAGAGTTATAACCTCAGTGCAAGACCACACTCAGGCAAGCTTCCAATTTGTGAAAAATAAAGAACAGTTTAGGTACATGGTAGTACACACCTTTAATCCCAGCACTCTTGAAATAGAGGCAAGTGTCCTCTAAGTTCAAGGCCAGCATGGTATACAGAGTGAGTTCCAGGATAGCCAAGCATAGGTAATGAAGGTAACCATGGAAAACAGAAAGCTGGTGAAGATTATAATTAAATTATCCACTCTAGCCACAGTATGCACAGTTGAGAGCAAAGAAAAGAAGAAAATGTCTGGAAATTATTATTTTTAAAATTTTATTTATGTGTGTATGTGTGTGTGTGTGTGTGTGTGTGTGTGTGTGTAGGTAAGAGAATGTTTTTAGGTGTTGGTTCTTTCTGCTAACTTCAGGGTACAGGGATTGAACTCAGGCCATCAAATCTTGCAGTTGTCAGCTTGCTGAGCCATCTCACCATCCCCTTGAAATAACTCTTTATTATTAGATGCCTGTAATCTATCTTACTTTTTTTTTCTTATTTCTCTGCAATACATGTCAGTACAGGTCCCAAGCTGAACCACCACTGAATTACCATCAAGTAAGTATAAAACAGTAGACAATACTGTTTGTCCTCTACAAGTATACACATTCTACCATTAAAGTGTGAATATGAGTGATATCTTACACATTTATGTAAAAAAGTGAAAGCTAATGTCAGTCTATAATCATCTGTCTCAGAATTTTATCTGATTGTTTGCATTGTTGGTTCAGCTGTATATAAGTACTTGTAATCTAAATACTTCATGATAAATACAATTGAAAAAACCAGCACACAAATTTGATGGTTGAGCTGAGTAGACAATATCAAGTGAGGAATTTAGAGGTCAGACAGGTTATTCTCTGGAAGCTCTGAGCTTTGTCTCCAGTGGGCCTCCTTTCTCAGTCCTGATGTTCTTAATGATAATGCAATTGCTTTCTTGGCCCATGCAGTGAGAACTGGGCATTTTTTAGTTTATCTGATAAGAATAACTGATTCCTTGATTTTTAGCAACAGCAGATAGTGAAAATACTGGAAATCCACGACAGGAGTTCAGAGACCCACTTATAATGTCCCCTGACTTAAAATACAGTTACATGGGCATAGCCCTATTGCAAGTTTGGGAATAGCAAAATCATGAAGGCACTGAATACTCCTCAAATGCTAAGAAGTACAACTTGGTGGTAATAGTGCATTGTAGAGTAGGGATTGTTTTCTCCTGTGGTCATGCGGTGAGCTGAAGCTGTGGCTACCTGCTGCAGCCCACAGAGAGAGTGGAAGGTACCAAGTGTTTGTATACAAGGACAGAAATCAAAGCTCAGAATTCAAAGCATAATTTCTACTGCACGACTATCTCTTTTGCAAACTTGGGCCATCCCAAGTTGCCTACTGCCTGTAGCTTAATCATATCATTTCACAGAGGAAGCAACTGAGCTGTGAATGGCAAACTAGCTTGCCTTAAATTAGGCCATATATTTGTCTTCCCTTCTGTACTTGTTTTCTTGGAACCGTTGCTGATTTTTTTTAAGAAGATAATCCAGCATGCCGTCCAGCCCCTGAGCTGAGCCACCATGTACAGAGTGACTGCTGTCGATGCAATATTCTAAACAGCTGGCTTCAATAAAATCACCATGTTCATTGCTGAGTTCCAAATCTAGTCTCCATTACTCTGAATATTCCAAAGCAACCGACAACAGAACACCTCTGTCCTGGATCAACACTCTTTTATATTTTGGTAATTTGCCAGTTGACTTTTGTCAGCTCCCTTACAATCAGCATTTGCAAATGCTTTCTTTCTTACCACATAGGAAGTGTTCTTCAAACTCTTACCATCTGGGAAACAGCATCAGCCCTATGTAAGCATCCATCACTATTTAATTTCCATTCTGGTACTGGCTTCAGGGGCTCAGGCACATTCAGTTCTAGGACGGAGTCCATCTTCTCTCTTGCCAGGGTGCCTGCAACTTATCTTACTTTTACATTTCCCTGCAATATAGCTCAAAGCACCTGAATTCGGTGAGTTTAAGAGCAAAGCGCTGAGAGCAATTAACATTTGAGTGAAATCTACCTGTGGATGCCCCTATTTAACAGCTGTTAAATGAAATTACTTGTCTGCTCCAAACTCCAGGCTGGTAGTTTGTGTATACCCAGGTGGGAATTAACAACACACACATACAAAGCAGGGATTAAATGGATTGCATAGCATAAATCAAATTGCAATTTTCAAATCCAGGCAGTAATCCCAATGACTGCAAAAGAAAAGCCCACAGAGATGAATCAATATGTAATACACCAGGAATGTTCAGGGATAAGCCACTGTTTAATGGTCCCAGATCTATCTTCCAAGTCTAGAATTGGTCGAGATCATCTCCATTTTCTAAATCTGAAAGGACAAAACCAGCAGTAGCAAGTTTCCCTATGAGTTAGTATGAATTCTCAGCTTTCACATTTGCCTTTTTAATTACATGAATGCCTGAATGTGGATTGTGGATTTTAAAATATTAACAGTTTGGCTAAAACATGAATATTTTCTACACACACACACACACACACGCACGCATGCACGCACATACACAGATTTAATGTTTTGATGTTTTTCTTTATGGGTTCAAGAGTGAACATGAATATTCTATTTTACAAGGGATCAGGGTAAACCCAAAGTTATTATGCTGGTGAAAGCTTGTGTAGTGAATCAAAACAAAAATATTTGGTAATGACTCGTTGAATATAAGCACTTTAAAAATAAGTCATCACATCTTAAAGTGGAGATAGCTGTGTGTGTGTGAAGCCTGCTAATATTAACCTGAATTATAGGCATTATCAAAACATTTGATATATTTATTCACTGATGTGTGAACACCCATGAGACATTTTGAGATTTGAATCATCTGGAGATAATGCCATTTAAATCAATCATGCATCAACTAAGATATTTAGCACATTTTACTCCTGTAATAAGTGATGCAGTATATATTCTATCTTTTAATCTTCGCGATTATCCGTAGCAATACTGTCAACAAGTGCCCGCTTCTGACTGGAGAGTAGAACGCTGAGTCATCACACAGCCTACAAGCCATGAGGCTGGTTTATCCAGTCGCCTGACGCTTGAGCCTTACTTTCCAACTTCTCTCTTCTCCTCTGTGGTTTATTCTGTTTTCCCGATAAAGAATCCTTTTTTCAAGAGCTAGAAGAGAATTGGAAATGGGTGTACAGACTCTACTGTGGTTTAGTTGCTGTACTTTGCGGTTTCATGTCTGCTACTTATTAAAACAGTGGCAAGAGTTGTGGCAAACCTGTCTGAGCCCTTTGCTGTCCCATTGGGCAACCCTTCCTCTTTTAAGTCTTTTATCCTATCTTGCTCTATATCTCTACTAATTATCTGTTTTTATATATAAATTATTTAACTGTATTTCATGTGCATTGGTGTGAGGGTGTCAGATCCTCTGGAATTGGAGTTACAGACAGTTTTAAACTGTTATGTGGGCACGGGGTATTGAACCTGGGTCATCTGAAAGAGCAGCCAGTGCTCTCAACCAGTGAGTTATCTTGCCAACCCCAGTGGAAGCCATTTTCAAGATTTTAACAATGGAAGGCTTTTAATTATTTTTTCTTCTGTAAGTTTGAAATAATTGTTTTCCTTATCTCTACCATACAAGTCAATAACACAAGTTTGATTTAGCATGATGCATGTTGTACAAATACATGGTATTACATTCTTCATTAATATGTCTATTTAGTTCTTTGTTCTACAGTGCCTAAAAGAGTCAAATAACTGTGCATTGTTATTTGTGCATAGAAAAATATTGATGCATTTATATAAAATTTACTAATATTAAAGTTGTAGATGAAAGAACTTTGTATAGATCTTTATTAGTATGGAAATGTATTTTTCTTTATACTGGCATGAAAATACATAAATAAAACATGAATAGTAAGTAGCTCCTTCATTTAATTAAAACCACCATTTTTTATTTTAATTTTTATTAATTACTGTTTATTCACTTTGTATCCCAGCTGTAGTATCCTCTCCCATCCCCTCCCAGTCCTACCCTCCCTCCCTCTAAAGCCACCATTTTTATACACAAAAGAAATGCATGGTATAGGTACATAACTAGACTGTAGCATATAATACTTAAGATTGGATTTCTAGAAGGTTCCTTGCAGTGACATTAATGTAATGTTTTCCTCATAACATGATTATTTAGAAAAGTTTTATTTCTGTAATATTTAGCCTTTGGTTTAACCCAACAGTTAATGGATAATAAAAATAAAAGAATAGGACAGGAGCCTACTACAGAGGCCCTCTGAAATATTCTACCCAGCAAGGTATCAAAGCAGAAGCTGAGACTAAACTTTGGGTAGAATACAAGGAAACTTATGAAAAAAGGGGAGATAGAAAGACATGGAGGGCACAGGAGTCCACAAGTAAAGCAACAGAACCATGAAATCAGGGGTCTTTTCTGAGACTGATACTCCAACCATGAACCATGCATGCAGATAACCTGGAATCCCTAGAACCCCTGCACAGACGTAACCCACGGCAGCTCAGTCTCCAAGTGGGTTTCCAGGTAAGGGGAACAGGAACTGTCTCTGACATGAACTCAGTGGCTGATTCTTTCATCACCTCCCCTTGAGGCGGGAGCAGCCTTACCAGGCCACAGAGCAGCCAGTCCTCATGAGACCTGATAGGCTAGGGTCAGAGGGAAGGGGAGGAGGACTGCTCCTATCAGTGGGCTTGAAGAAGGGGCATGGGAGGAGATGAGGGATGGAGGGTGGGATTGGGAGGGGATAAGAGAGGTGGTTATAGCTGGGATTCAAAGAATAAACTGTAATCAATAAAAAATAAATTAATTTAAAAAAGACATTACATATGTCTAAAATTCAAAACTACATTAATAAATAAAGTAATAAAATTAGGTGTGAAGCAATAACACATTTAATTAAGTAATTAGCAATGTGCCGTTGTGTATTAATTTTGCAACAACTAACCAGGAGCTGAATAATTTACTGTCTGAATAACTCCACACACTTCCTTTGGACATAGCCTGAAAATTTGTTTTGCTGGATGTCTGCCAATAGTATTGGCTGTCAGAAAAAGGCAAAAAAAAATTTTCTTTATGAGATGGAGTTCTACAATTTAATATATTTGACTAGAGAAGAAAAAAATGAAACACCCCATCTTTAACATTGCAGGCAGCCAATTACATTTTTGTAATAATTTCCAGAACGGAGTGACTGAAGTTAATTTTTTATTAAAAATATACGTGTAAATGGAGTGATTTTGAGCTCCTAGCACACAGGGAGTGAGTTAATGTAATTTCTACAACATTCACTTGAGAAAAGACAAACATGTACCATTGGCTTTACTCTTCAGAATAGGAAACCGAGACTCAGAGGTAGTCTATGCTTTTTACATAGTAGCATGATCAGGTAGGTTTTAATTGGTCTATCAGCTTTTAGAGAGTTTATTTGTTTGAGATGAAAGTGCTAGATAAATATTTTTTGGAAAATAAAGAAATAAATAAAACAGGAACATTGAAAGATACCATCCTGTGGGAAGAGTAATGGTAGCTCAGTGTCCATACCATTTATTCTGTTCTCAAGCTCTGTGATGAGGATGGGATAATTTGAAGGTTTATCCAGATTACCCCAGGAAGATATGGGGTGAGCTTCAGGATGTGTCTGTCTCTCTGAAGGAAGCAGGCTACTCGGATCTATTTGCTTAAACCAAGAGTCAGAGCTGAATGCTCCACCCAGCTGTGCTGTGTGAAAATTTTGTTCTCATCTTAGTAAATTATGACTGACTCTAAGGTTAATCCTACACTTGCCCTTTGGTGGATATTTTGTATTCTCAATATAGATCCTTGACTTTTGTGGTGTGACTTTGAAGTTCTAACTTCTGAAAAAGGTGGAAGGTTTTTTTTTTTTTTTTCATCTTTTCCATGTAGGGTGCGGTTATGTCATAAAACATTGACCAGGTAAAAGTGGCCTTAAGTGTCCCAGCTTGAGAGGTTTCTTGTGTTGCTTCTATATCTCTGTGTTATCATGACCAGGAAGAAAACCAGTGGGAAGCTATTCGTCTAAGAAGAATGATAGATTTGTGACACCCACCTAATCCTACCCTACTGCCTGGAGCTCAGCAAAAACCCTATCCTTTGGTGCTGATTCATAAAAACCTGAGAGCTAGATGCTCAAGACTGGGTATGGAGCTTTGGTGATTTGTTACACTGTTAAAATCAGCCCATGGGATAGTGCTCCCATAGTCAAGGTGGGTCTTCCTACCTCAACTGAATTTAGGAGAATCACCTAGGTAATTCTAGATCCTGTCATGTTGACAGTCAATTTTAACTGTCAACAAGGTAAAACTAAGGGTTGCTAGCATATTACTAATTACTATATTTTGGTGCTTTGTTCAGATTTTTTTCACCCTTAGATACATTTTTGTCCTGTCACTTCATCCTGGTTGCTTAATGGCACTTTCATACTATGTCCTTAGTCTTCTCTGGTCAGTGATAGGTTCTCAGACATTGCTTCTTTTTAACTTTTTCTTTTCCTTCCTTCCTTCCTTCCTTCCTTCCTTCCTTCCTTCCTTCCTTC
>NW_026596073.1:17402250-17435966 GCF_907164565.1 Psammomys obesus
TTCCTTCCTTCCTTCCTTCCTTCCTTCCTTCCTTCCTTCCTTCCTTCCTTCTTCCTTCTCATCATCCTCCTTCTCCTTCTTTTTGACTGGATTTTTCTGTGTCAAAGCTCTGGCTGTCCTGGGCTGGGATTAAAGGCATGTGCCACCATCACGGGGGCTCAGATATTGCCTTTTTAAACTTTCATGCTTTTGAGGATTAATGATTGGACAATTTGCAGAATATCCTTTTGTTGGAATGGTTGATGTTTCTCAAGGTTATTTTGGCAGTGTACATTGAGCAGGAAGACTATAGTTAAGAGAGCTATTATCATGAAAGTAGGTCAAGATGACTCTGTCAACACTATCTTCACTCTAATAACCTTCATTCCTTATCTGGTATTGTTTATCAGATTCTCAACTGCAAAGATATCTGCCTTACTGTTCACACTGTACTTTTGAGCAGATTCCAACTTTCACATACTTTATATTTTATCAAAATGTGTGTATGCTCTTTCATTTTTTTCAGAACAATACATATTAACTGGAACTGTAAACTTCAAAGAACCTCTTTTCATTTCCATCATTCCTATCCCCTGGAGCAAATACTTTTGACAATCTCCCATTTTTGCAAAAGCCAGTTAATGATTTATTGGATATCTGTCTCTATAACTTTTAACGTAATAAAGTTGTATACTTTATAAACTATGTGTTTGACTTTTTTTGTTGAGAATAATGTTTTTGTGCTTTATTTGCGTATCTATTTTGACTTTCATATAATATATTTTTGTTATAGTCCTTCCTTTTCCATTTAATTATTTTTAGTTTTTATGTTTTTTTAATTCATAAATTTTAATGAAAAAATTATTTATTTTTGAAAAACATATATAATAGTCTTCTCTCACCTTTCTCTCTTCCTATGTCCTACTCCTAAACATTTCCCTTAAATTCATATTCCCCCATTTTTTTTTAACTCACTAAATTAGTTAGTACTGCTAGTCCATGTATTAGTCATCCATAGGGGCATAGGAAATCTACAGATAGCACATCCCTCCAAAAGAATAATTTTCCTTTCTCCCTGGCAGCTATCTGTTGTCAATAGCTCTTCAGTAAGGTGTGGAGCCTGGAGACCACCTCCTTCTTATATGCTAGAATTTTTTCTGGCTTCATCTTGTGCAGGTAACCCTAACTGGTATAAATTGATTGTAATATCCATGTCCTGTCTGGAAGACAGATTTCACAATATTCTCCATCCTTTGCCTCCTGAATTCTTTCTGCCTCCTTTTCCATCTGGTGTGACATTCCCTGAGCACTGAGGTAGTGGAGTTAACACAGTTGTTCCAAGCAATTAACACTCAAGTCTCTTATTCTCAGCATTTTCAGCAGTTCCATTGGCTTCTATCTCCTGCATAAAAAGCTTTTCTGACCAAGATTGAGAGCAGCCATGTATATAAGCACAAGCATAAATATATAGAAGGCAATTTGGCAACATGGCCATTTAGTAAAGTAACAACAGCAAACCCCAGCTTAAAGCTATGACCTCTGCATAGCTTTTGACCATGATTACATTTCAAGGCGTGAACTTCCCTCTTGCATAGTAGGCCTCAAACCTAATAATGAGAGTGGTTATAGCTTAACAACCACTATTATTTCAGGAGCCATATCTTGTCCAGGACTGAGCAAGTCCATTGATGGATTTTCTCTCTTAGCAGTCTGCACAGCACTGTTTTTATTTTATTTTTATTTTAAAACTGTGGAAGACGGCTGGGGCAGAAGAAATTTCCCATCAATTTCTCTATGTCCTATAACTTCGGCGTGCTACAGCTTCAGTCTTCCCGTGTGGGTAGGGTAGGTAACACAGGACGGACAGTGTCGATAGCCTGCGTTGTTGGAGAAACCCCAGTTGATAACTAAGCGCGGGGTATCCAGTGCCTTTTACTATGATTTGTGTAATAACCCATGCAATCTGGTATCAACATCGTTCATACATCCAGGAAATTTCCACTTAACTTTTTTTTTTTTTTCTTTTTAAAGGCTATACTTTGAAATTAGCTTTCTAAGTAGTGCGTTTCTATAAGGCTTTTTCGTAGATCCTTAGTTTTGGTTAATGAACCCACTACTTTTTTTTTTCCTTTCCCTTCTTCCCATCCATCTCTGCTTAATTTTTACTCTCAGTAACCCCTTTTTATTTCATTTGCATTCTACTATTCTACTATACTTTTTTTTTTTTTTTGAGACAGTGTTTCTCTGTGTAACCTTGGGTGTTCTAGACTCGGTTTGTAGACCAGGATGGCCCTGAACTCATCTATTTATTTTTAATTTTTTAAGTTGAGTTTTGAGAAAGTAGGCTTCCATATATGTCATAATGTCCTCTCCTTTTGAGTAAGGACTCCTCTTCACTCTGGAATTCTCCCTTTTGCCCATTTCCATCCCTGTGTAACCCTTTCTTTCCTCAGTATTACATGATTACATTTATAAATGTTATCATGTATAGCTTAATGATTTTTTATACTAGTGAATAGTGTTAACCTTAATAGGTATACCACAATTTGATTATCCTTTCACAAATTGAGGGTTATTTGAATTGTCTCCAGATTGGGCTGTTACATATGATGCTGTATGATTAGTGATATGTAAATCCTGATATGGATAGTTTTTATTTCTCATGGATAGATCACATAACAGACTATTAGTAGACTATGCTTAGGTTTTTAAGGAACTAACAAATTATTTTCCAAACTGGATTTTTCATTTTATACTCTCATTAGTAACATAAGACTTCTTCCAGTTCCTAATTTTATTATTTTTGTTATCTGTTTTCTGTTTATAGACATTCAAATGAGTATAGATTCTTATTTTATTATGATTTTAATGTTTGTTAGTCAAATGATTAACAATATTGAAACAACCTTATTTATTTTTAAGGCAATTGATCTTTAAGACATTTAACTAAATAATTTTCCCTATTTTTACTGAGTAATTTTCTTAGTTTTATTTAATTAACATATTCTACTTGGATGACTTTTGTTGTACATTAATATTTTTTAAATATCTTTTCTCAGTTTGTGTACTGCCTTTTTACTTTCTTGTTTCTTTTTTAATTCTTCTTTGCTGTTTTTTTTTATTTTGTTTTGTTTTTGAGACTGTCTTTTTATGTAGCCTTGGCTATCTTAGAACTGACTCTATAGGTCATGCTGATCTGGAACTCAGAGATCTACCTGCCTTTGCTTCCCAGCACTGGAATTAAAAGCATACACCACTACTGTCCAGCTTACTTTCTTGTTTCTTTAGAAATGTGATTTTTTTTCTTTGATTAGCAATGTGACTTACAATGGATTAGTTTTACATCTAAGCAATCTTTGGCTAAGGTCATAAAGGCTGTTTCTTGCATTTGTTTCTGAACGTTTTACAGTTAATTCTTGTTCATGGATAATATTATCATTTTTGTAGAAAGATATCCAAAGTCTTAAGTCATTTGTGAAAAATGTCATGGTAACCTGCTGAAGGTAAATTTATCTTGATTATAATGGTTTTTATTTAAAATTAACTCTCAACTCTGTTACATTGACTCATAAGCCTGTTGCTATGTCACTACCAATATTGACTTCTGTAGCCCTATAGTAATTTTGAAGTGAGAAAGGTAATTTTGTTTAATGAACCAAATTTTCTATGACAGTAATAGTAGGTGTGGAATGTTTTGTTTGTGTTAGCTATGAACATTTAGGTTATTTCTGCCTCTGCCTAGTATTTTTCATCTACAAGAGTCTCTTTGTAGGGTGACTATTAGTTCTTTTTGCCTCATCATATTTGTCAGTCTTGACATAGAGGTAAGGCTCATAGACTTTGTGTTTTATTGGAAGGTAATGTTTCAGCTACAGCCTCTGAGTTTTTCTCTTACATTTTCCAATTAGGAAATGGAAAGTGCTTGGTTCTGAGCTGCTATCATACTGTCTAGACAAGTTTGAAATGGGCAGTGGAAGAAAAGTGATGTTCCTAATTGAAGAACCAAAAGTATAATTCAGAGATAGCAGTGGTAATTATAGGTTTTCTTTATGCTTCAAAATTTTAATTAATTTAAATGTTGATTCATGGGTCATTTGTCAAAGGAAGCCATGTTGATGTCTGCCACATAGGGCCATGATGGTGTCTGTGGTTCATGCTGTGGCTGGGGGCCATGTGGGTGTTTCTCATGTGTACTTCCTACAGAAACCAAATGGAAGTCTATGCTCTGTGCTGCTGCTGACTGTAAAGGGCAAGAAAGCAGATAGACATCAGAAGTGGCAGAAGAGAGGGAACAGGACAGGAGCCTACCATATTTGTCCTCTGAAAGATTCCATCCAGCAGGGGATCAAAGCACATGCAGAAACTCACAGCCAGCTTTTGGGCAGAGCACAGGAGTCTTATGGAAGAAGGGAGAGATAGAAAGACCCAGAGGTGACAGGAGCTCTACAAGGAGACCAACAAAGAGAGAAAAGTCTGAGCCCAGGAGGCCTTCAGAGATTGATGCATGAACCAAGACTCATGTATGGAGAGGACCTAGATCCCCTGCTCAGATGCAGCTCATAGATAACCCAGTCTCCATGTGTGTTCCCAAATAAGGGGACCAGGGGCAACCTCTGCCATGAACTCGGTTCCCTGCCCTTTGATCACGTTCTGCCTGGTGAGGTGGCCTTACTAGGCCACAGAAGAAGTGGATCCAGGCAGTCCTGATGTGGTCTGACAAGCTAGGGTCAGATAGTAGGGGAAGAGGCCTTCCCCATCAGTAGACTAGGGAAGAGGGGGGAAAGGAGGGAGAGAGAGTGGGAAATTTTGCTTTTAGCCTGCTTGCCCTCCTTCTCATGGCTAGTTCATCTCTACAACATTCCTTCAGTAAACACACCTTCCCCAATAAGACAAGTTCTACTAGCTGGTGACCCAGTACTCAAATATATGAACTTATGGAAAACATTATCATTTAAAAACATCCCATGATGTATACGTGTGTGTGCGTGTGAGCACACTGCTTATGTGTGTGTGAACTGTTTATATATGAATATATATAATATACATATGTATTCATGTGTTGTTTCTATATGACTAGTCTCTCCCTCCCTCTCTCTCTATCCTCAGTTCTATCCTTCTATCCTCTATCTCTCAGTTCTATCCTTCCAGAGAATCTTGACTAATGTACCTAATATCTCACCATCTTTGAGATCTAGTCTGGTTTAATTAGGTGATGTTTGACCACCTGGGCCTCTATTCAAAAAAACTTATTCTCAGTTGGTTCTTCCAACCTCTCCGTAGTCATGATGTTTTCTCTTAGCAGGCTCCCTCCTCTCTATCCTTCCTGCTCCTTAGGCATAATGAGTTAAACCCCATATCTATTCCTTACTGCAATACCAAGTAGCAGTGTAATTTTATTAATCCGATGGCCCCGAGTAAAGCAGTTACCGTGTTTAACAAACAACATCAATAATTTTTAATATCCTTAAACATTGCATCCCCCCTACCACCGCCCAGCCAAATAGGAGAGTCCCTTTGAGTGAGCAGTATAATAACATTTTCCCAAAAATTATCTGTGGTTTCTCTTTATTATTAAAAACAAATAATAAAGGTTTATTTCATTATTGCATGTTTTAATCAGCTTTAGTTATTATTGTATGTTCTTCTGATGGGGGAGGGTACATGCATGTGCCACAGAATGCATGTAGAGGTCAAGGACAATTTTGTGATGTCACGATTATGTAGGTTTCAAGAATTAAACTCATTTATCAGACATTCATGGCAACTACGTCACACACTGAGTCTTCTGGGTGTATGCCCATTTGTTATTACTTACAGTTTTCCCCTTTGTTTGAACTAAATATTGTTCTCTGAAACTTAAAATATCCTAAAGCACTATATTTTCCAGTTTCTATATTTGTACCACCACAGCTTTATTTTATTACTTTTTGCCAACCCTGTAATATTATAAAAATTTCTTTTTACATTTCAAGATAAAATCATGTAATTATGTTGTAATAATTATGTTTTGATACTAGGCAACAAAACAAAGGGTGAGTTGCAGGAACCACTGAGCATAAACTAGCTCAAGATGCATGCATCAAATTGGAGTATCATCTGTGAATGTCTATGACTGCTCACCTGTGTTCCTATCTTGTTTTTCATTTACTCTGCCACCAATGTGTGCATGTGGAAAATTAGAGAGTATGTTTTGGAGTCAGTCATAATGGCAAGAAGACCAGAGTTTTTGGTGATTAATTTTTGATAGCAAAAGTCACCTTGCCTGGCAATCATGCACACTAGGCACTTTGGCCAGCTGGGCCAAGTCACCTTCATCTGTCATTCTCTGGTAGTGGGAGAGGAAGTGGCTCATTAAATCACAGGCACAATTTAAACTTTTATCTTTAGAAAAACTTAGCGTTTCTTACATTGGGAGACAACCTGTGCATTCTTTTATTTTCTAAATCAGATCTTCTTGGATAGAGATTTTTTTCATAGTTTAATAGAATTATAATTACTACATTATGAGTTTTAGTTTTGCATAGGAAATACAGTACATCCTATAAGGACTTAGAGCCATGCTATGGGAGGATAGACCTGTTAGATTAATATGAGGGTGAAAATTCCTAATGTCTTATAATATTGCCAACAAAAGACATTACTCACTTCTGTATTGATGTGGGTATAAGCAAGAACAGAGTATTATGCTTATGTAAAAGCTTGGCATTTATGGTTATGTTCAGTCGGTGTGTGCTAGGATAGTCCCCTTACATTATAAGAATATTCTATGATGCTTGCACATTGATAAAATCACCTAACATCTTTTCCAAAATACAGTGTGAAGGACTTGTACCAGAATACCTGAATATCATTTAACTGATAGTAAATTTTGAAGGTTAAAATTATACTACCATGAAGTCAATTACGTAACATAAGCTTGTATGTGCCCGATTCTACATGTTGAAATTGTAACCCCAATGCAACATATCAAAAGATAAGTCCTATGTAGGTTACTGGATTATGGGGTGAAGTCTTTAAGACTGGGGCCGATACCCTTTAATATTTTATTTTGTTTTCTGTGTGTGTCATATTCTGTGACACATGAATATGGATAACATGCATCCCATATGAAAGAGGAGGACATTAGGTGTCCATATCTGTTCTCTTATCCTATGGTCTTGAGATAAGGTTTCTCCCTAACTTCCATGCCAAAGTGGGTAAGCTAAGGCTCAGAAATCTGTGTTCTTCTGTGTTCACCTTGTAATGCTAGAATTACAGGCATGTAATTACAAGCATGCCTGTGTTATTTGTGCTGGTTCTGTAGATTCAAACTTATGTCCTCATACTTAGTCCTCATACTTGCACAGCAATTCAAATGCCCAAGGACCCACCTATCTAGACCCAATCAAGCCCTCTTAAGAAATGCTTCCCCTCACTCTGATCTCCTTACGTGAGCATATATGATGAAGACATGCTTTTTCATAGGAAGAACAGAGTCCTCAACAGATTCAGCATGTGCTTGATCTTCAAAATCCTATCCTGAAGAGATACGAGAAATTATTTTTTTATTGTTTAATTAACTTTAGTCTGTTTAAATTAATCTCTGTTGGTATTTCATTGTAGTGGTCCCAATGGACAGTGGAAAGACTCTAGGAGGTACAAAACAAAACACAATTAAAACTTTCATTAAATTTTAAGGGAATAATTACCTTATTCTTGTCTGAGGGTAGAGATCTAAATATATTCCAGGAAAACCAGCTTTCATATGGAAGAAGAGAAATGTTTGAAACGGAATATCCAAGAGGCAGTGTCAACTTATCTTTGAAAATCCAGCTTAAAGAGATGTTTATCAAAAGTATACTCTGTTAGCTTTAAGGGAGATGTATGGGGAAAGTCATATATTCTAATGAGCCAACACTAACAGAGAAACAGAAGAGATATTTAGTGAATTGTCACACAGATATCTAAAATATGCATTCCCAACTTACTAAAAAAAAAAGTAAAGAGCTTCTAGTGAGTCACCAAGATGAGCAGACTAGAAGACATGAATGTACGGAAAACGCATTCCTTCCCTGGTGGGAATTTTAGCCAAAGTAAAGAGATGTGCACACATGTCAGCACGCTGGCAGCTAAGGGGAAGGCACAAATGATGCGAAATGGGCTGCCTCAAGAAGACTTAAAGACTTTCTAAATCTTAGTTTTCCTCTCCATATGAACATTTCATATAACTTCGAAGATAGTCATGAAAGAAAATAATGTAGGTAAAACAGTTAAAAGCCCCTGGGAAATACATGTCTAGGAGATCTTTGTGGTATGAAGAACTAAACTAACCGAAGAAAACTTGGAGTCTGCACTCTTCTTTGAATGAGCTTCTTCTTCTTTCTCTTCTTCTTTTTCTCTTCCACTTCCTCCTCCTCCATTTCTTCCTTCTTTTTCTCCTCTTCCTTCTCCTCCTTCTCCTCCTTCTTCTTCTTTGAGACAGAGTTTCTCTGTGTAGCCTTGGCTGTCCTGGACTTGCTTTGTAGACCAGAATGGCCTCAAGATGAGCGATCCGTCTCCCTCTGCCTCCCTGAGTGCACCACTATGCTTGGCTAAGTTTCCTCTTGATGAGGTGAAAATGCTTTGTGTTTTACAGTTCCTGGATTTTTATCAAGCACACATTTCCTGATGTTATTTCTTGATGCTATAAAAGTGTAATAGCTTAGTAAATTTGGATATAGTTTCTCTGGGATCCAAATTTACCTTCTACATAATCTGTTTAATAGTAATAACCAACTAAATGTGTAGACAAAAATTAGTTCTGATTCAAGACTGATGTGTACTATGTTTGAATTAACTTTATTCTGAGTCACACAAAGGTATTCAAAATACTGACTTACATATTTGTGACATTCACTAACTTTCTCAAGCTAATCCTTCACATTAAGTGAGCTGAACCATATAAATGCACAGTTACATATCAGAAGATACATCACAGTTGTTTCTGTATCAAGATGGGCCAAAGACTAGCATGCTGACAGCTATTATAGCCACGCCTATCGAGGACCAGTTTGCTTCTTATGCTTGAAGGAATGAAAGCCATTTTATTTTTAATCTCCTTTGAGTTAGGCTATTTTTCCTGTTATCAGACTGAAGAGAGTTATGGATGGTCCCATTCTCCCTCACAATGAAACTTCATAGGTATCAGGTCACATGCTATGCTTGTCTGCAAATTTTTTCCTTTCAGGCAGCTTAGCTTTCTCTATCGTGATTAAGATGTCATTAAACTTGGTTAGTCAAATGAGACAGGAATTACTTATTAGAAAAGACAATGATCTTGTTTCAATTGAGTCCCAGGGAAACCTGCCAAGACTGGTAAGTTATGCATTTCATGAAGAAAAAAAAACTTAGCCCAAGAGGAAAGCTATTCTTGTTTTCGAATGTCTCTATTCTTCTTTTTACTGGAAAACCACACTTCTGAACTCTTAACATCTTGGCTGTCTTTTCTTATTTTTTTCTTTATTGGCATCTATATCTATATCTAGGGATAGATATATTCTCACACATCTTTGAGGTATGACATTTAAAAGACTAGCATATGCAGAAAACTCATTATATTGAATAGAATGTGGACTCAGACAAAGAAATATGAAGTCCTGGAAGCTTATCCCTTAGTATCAGGTGCACACTGTATGATTAAAAGAAAATGTGAATGTGATGAATGTATTGTGGCAGGAGCCTCTAACTTTCTGACTTATTGAAGGTTGCATGTGTGTCTTGTAACTTAAGTAGGAGTGAATTCTTTTTAAAGAAACTGGAACCTTTTTCAAGGATGGAATTGGCTGCAAAAGTGAGTCTAATGTGTGTCTAATTTAATAAGTGAAATAAAATTGATTTTATATATTTTAAAATGAATCTCATGTGATGCTTTCAATAATACAAACACAGCAAATGGCATGACTATAGAAGGAGAACCTGAAATTCTGAAAGGCTTTCCTCATCTCAGAATATAACTCTTCTTTCACTTGGCTTTCTGAGGTTTGTCATGTAGCACCAAGTGTCTCTGTCTCCTCTTGTTTTGAAAGACTGAGAGTTTGAGCTTGGGACTATGTTTGTGAGAGTAGGTTTTCTTCTTTGGCCAGTGTGGTGGTTTAAACAAGTATGGTTTGAATGCTTTGTCACCAGGGAGTGGAACTGTTTGAAAGGATTAGGAGGTGTGACCTTGTTAGAGGAGGTGTGCTCTTGTTAGAGGGCTTTAACTTTCAAAAGCCCATATTAGGCACAGTCTCTCTCTCTCCCTCAGTCTCCCTCTCTTCCTCTCTTTTCCCTCCCTTCCATTTTTTTCTTATGAATCACAATGTAGCTCTTAGCTGCTCCTCCAGTACCAGGCCTTCCTGTAACTATTCTTCCCACCATGATGACAATAGACTAAATCTTCAAAAAAGTAATCCAGTCTCCAATTATTTCTGTTATAAGCGTTGCCATGATCATGTTGTCTCTTCATGGAAATGACACTAAGACAGTGAATATTTAACTTGAAACTAGCTAGGAAGCCAAACAGGACAAGACTTGACATTCTTGTGGGGGAAACATAAATATATGTGGAATTGGGAACATGAGAAAGACATGTTTAGGATTCAGATTTATATCTTAATGCGAAATAGTAGTCTTCTGAAAGTTATCAGCTATGGGTGAGAGGCCACCAAATATTTACCCTGAAACCCAAGAATTTAAGTCTAACTAGCCTTTCTCCTTATGATTAAACATTTTACTCACTTCGATCCTAAAAGACTACTATCTTAATTAATCTCTTGAAAAATTTAATATACAGAAAATACTTCATAAGCAGTTATCAGTAAATATGTTGGTGATTGCCTAAAGCACACTGTGAGGTTACTTATGGTTGGCTGAGAGTAAAATTGGCTTGCAGTAGATGTTTGTAAGAGAGGGGATTTCGGAGGAGAGGCATCAGGGGAGACTTAGGTATGAGTAAGAGGACTAATCACTGAAAGCAAAACCACAGAACATTGAAGCATGTAAGATGTAAGGAAATATGATAAAACTATAAATATCATAAAAACACAAACAAAGGAATATATGGAAAATTTTTACATTTAAGAGAAATTATATTATTATGGAAAAGACACCTTCTCTCCCAATAAAAGAGATTCTAGTGAGCGAGAGAAGGTAAACACACTCATATATTTCTTAAGAGAATGTAAATTAGTATTGATACTATAGAAAATAGTATGGAGGTTCTTAGCAAACTAAGAGTAAGTTGCTTTATGATCCAGCAGTCCCACTTCAGAGTTTATATGCAATGTAAAGAAAATCATTCTGTTGAAAAGACAGTTGCACAGCATGTTTGCCAAAGCATGATATCATTTTGACGCCTGTCAATGGAGAACGAATTTTGAAAAGTGTGTTATGCATACATATGGGATATTATTCAGTCTTTTCCATAAAAGTAAAATGATGTCACACGTGAAAAATAGGTTCAAGTGGGAGATACTATATGAAATAAGTGAAATAGCTGAAGCTAATATTGCATGTTCTTGTTCACATGTTCATTGTAAGAACAAATTAATCAAAATATGAAATAGTGATTCCTAGAGGTTGGGAGTTGGGAAGGGTGAGGAGGAGGGAGAATGCAGGAAGAATAGATAAGGGGATCAAAGCATAGGGGGGGATAATCTCTAGTGTTGTGTGGTGCAGCAGATGGTTAGTTTACAGGAACTTGTTACATCATTCATGAAGAACCAGGGGAGAGGGATTTAAAAGCTGCAAAAAGAAAACGTGCATAAAAATGCTAATACCTTGGTTTGACCAGCACACTATGTATGCAGACATTGAATATATATAAAGATGTGAATTCACTATGTTACGATGAGTAAGACTAATGCAAAAATGAGTAACTACAAACATGTTCCAACGCCAAGGGACTTCTTTCTGCTGCAGGCATTTAAGATGCAACCATATTGGAGTTATTAATGAGAATCAATGTCTCCTGTCTTCTCAAAAAACACTGAAATTCTATGTAGTGGATGGAGTTCAGAAGAGGACATGATGACAGGGCCCCACTATGAATCAGGACACACGTGGTGCAAGCTGTAGCAAAATACTTAGATTCTTCTCTATTAAGGAAAGGAAGAAGAAGTGGTTAAATCACACTAGCAAACCTTATGGATATCACAATGCTTAGACAATTATCATGTTTTTGTCCTTGTAGCATGTCTTATGTTGATGCGAGATAGTGTGATAGAAACACTCATGCAGTCTTTTTGAGAGGACTAACTTTCTATGAGTCAGTGTATCAAGCTGCTGAGGACATCAAGGGTATTTATACATATTTAGCATAGCCACGAGTTATAAAAACTGAAGATGTGCATATTAACACACAAACACATTATTCTCTAAAATATTAAAATTAAATTGGAAAATATTTGCACAATAGTTTGCTAATGCATTTTAATAGATGTGCTTTTAATATTTTGTTAAATATAAAACCATAAAAAGAGAAACAGATCTCTCAGATAGATTATGGAATATGCTGCTATAGGATGGGGACACAGAGGGTAAACTACTTGACATGTAAACTAGAGGACCTCAGTTTTGATTCCAAGAACTTACGTAAAACCACACATGGTAGCATACATCTGTAACCTCAGGAGAGGTGAGGTGGGAGACAGAGACTTGAATTTCTGAAAACTTCAGAGCAAGCTAGGCGGCTAGTGAACAACAAAGATACTCTGTCTCAAGTAAGGTGAAAGTTGATGTCACACCCCTACATGAACATGCATGATTAAATATAATCACCTACATCAAACACTCAAGCTATAAAAAGAATATGATGATATAATTACACAAAAATAGTAGATAACACAGAGAATTACACGAAATTGTGGGAGTCATTTTATATGGTACAACATGAATAATTTTTATATTTTTTACATTTTAAGCCTTTATAATGACTATTAAGTAGCTTATGACATCACATTTCAGAGCACATTGAACCGGGTACCATTCCTGAGAAGGATGGCCATCTGAAACATATCACATTCTGAGCTTTTAGGGATGAGCCAGATGCTAGATGCTCTGAGTGACCATTTGGCGAAACCATTTGGTGAAATGGTTTCTTAGTTTAAGGTTCCCTCGACCCAATCCTTAGAATTTTGTGGAACAGATGGCTTCAGTTTGCAGGACATATCTGATAATAAACAAAGAGAAAAGTGTCCCTTTGTGCTTCTTGAAGTAGGGCAGTGGCCAGGAGAACAGTTCTAGTTCTGCTCTGTTTCTTTGACTCGTTCATGTGAAGGTTTTCACTGCTGTGCACATAGGGAAAGGCTAAATCCTTGAGAGACCTGTAGATTATTTAAATGTGGCATGGCTCAACAGATGAAACCAGAGAAGGTGTAGGAAGGCAGTGAGTATGTGTTTGAGTGCACTGCAGTATTTTCACTCTTCCCGAGAACTTCCAAGTCAGCTCTCCCTCCCTCAGGCTTCTTTACCTCCTGTGTGCAGAGGTGAAAGATCCAAGGAGATACGTCCAGTTTGCTGCCACCAGAACCATTTACAAGTTATGGCAAAATTCATCAACCTGTTCAAACTTTCAGTCATGGGTAGGACTTAGGAGAAGCAGCAAGAGAGGTAAATAGCCCCAAACAATGAGTTCTATTTAAAATAATGGATGGAGCCAATGGAGATTCCAACTGTAGTCTGCTCAGAGCTCAATAAAGGCCCATATAGAATTCAATAAATGCGTCATTATAAAAATAAACTCTTGTATTTACAAGTTTTGGGATGTCACCCCCTTTTCTTTGCACACTCTTATGTTACCCACAGTGACGGCATCTTTACAAATGGCAATCCAAAACAGAGCTGTGACTTTCGTTTCTAGTCAGGGGAGTGTATCTCACTTGCACCCATGCGCACACATGGTTACACTTAGACACAGACACAATGTTACACATTAGTGTTATTGGGATTTCTCTAATGCTGTGTGTCTTACAAAGCATCAATGGCAGTTTTTGTTGGCATGATGGCCATAGTCTGTACCAATAAATGTGGAGTGATCAATGAGCATCATGTATGGAGAGGATATGTGAGTCTACACACCAACGTGATATCACCAGTGTGATGCATTGCCTTGCTATACACATGCGTCTTGGAAATGATGGTTAATTTTATGAGTTGGCCTAGTTCTATAAACAGTGAAGACCAAAATAAGAAAAAATCTGATAGGTGTGTTATTTTCCTGTGTTCAGGACATTCTCATTTTTAGCTAATGTATTTTTATGTTTTTGAGAAACATCTTTTTGAGGCTCATCATTAACTGGTGAGCCTCAATAGTTAGGCAGTTAAGAGAGACCATGCGGGTGTATGAATGGAAATTCATCTTATCATACGTTTCTACAGAAACAAGGGAGACATGGGGTATGGAAAGCATGCCAAGCTGATTACCTCAAGACCTCTCTGAGTTGCTCCTAGATCTGCTTCACTAATTCTGCACTAACTCATTCAGTTCAGACTTTCAGAAATTGCTGGACTGCAATATCTAGTTTCTTAATGGCTAATTCCTGATTTACCCAATCCTTGTCAGTACATAGGTCCCTCATTTTATCAATAGTCATAAGTGATGTTTTCCAAATAGAAAAAATACTTCAAAGAGCCTCTATGTTTTTTAGTAAAACTTGATGTATAGCTGTTATTCACCTTTATTGGGAACTTATCTTAAAAGAGATACAGCATGTACAATTTTATACGCATGTGATCTAATGAGAGAATAATGAATGAAAGTGTGATCCTATCTCAAAAAGTAAGCAAGAAGGATTAAATATGTTAGTCCATAAAAATGTTCCATGAAAAAGTGTAGTCATAAGCTAACACAGCGCAGCCTGAGCTAACCTCTTAATAAAGTACAGCTGTTTTAATTTTCGCTTATTATTACGATGTTGAGAATGGAACCTATGATCTCACACATGCTATCCACAGAGCCACATGCCCAGCTCTGTTCAGGAAACAATTAGCCATGGTTCTGATGTCTCAGCACCACCTCAGTTATGCTTTGGTTCTATCTACATTTTCCCCACACAGATTTTACAACTGTATATAAAACACAGTCTTAGTCATTGCTTTTTCTTGACATTTGATAATAAAATTCTTTATGTCTAAAAAAAAAAAAAAAAAGAAAAAGAAAAAGAAAAGTTATCTCAAACACCCAAACAAACAAAGAACTGAAAACTTCTAGAAAGGTGGTGGGTGAATCAGTCATCAAAGAACAAACAGCAAGAAAATGACAATACTTTTGAGGCACGGAGACTTCAGTGTTTCTCAAAATTAGTTTCTAGTAATCATGTTGAAATTCCTACTAATAAAAGTTCAGCTCTTTATTTTCCTTAAAATTTTGTTCTTTTGACGAATCCATCTGTAGCGAAATGAAAAGGATCACTGTGCTTTTCAATCTTGAGAGACATCCTGCTGTCTATAAATAAAGGCAGTTGTTTACAAGGAGAACCCACACTTAAGAGCTGCCCCATTTACAAGAGAAATCCTCATTGGTTACTACATGTCTATGCAGTCTTGAACCCAGAAGGAATTGTTTAAATTGTTTTTCTCAAATACAAACTAGTTCATCAAATATGTCTAATAACACAAAAGAACATTATACATTTTAAAGGGTTGGAGTTTCCATTTTTAAATTTTCTGTTTTAGGTAACAAAATCCATAGAAATGCAGAAATACTGCATATTACCTAATGATACGTTAGCACTTGTCACAATCATAATCTCACTAAATTTGTGTAGACCACGACAGGAATTTGACATATGTCACTCAAATCTAATCCACAAGTCAGGAGTCTCTGCCTTTCCCCTCTGTCACTGCCAGCATCTTTGGGTATACAAATATATCATTTTTTAAACATCCAAATTTCAGAACTTACATAATAATTACAACTTCTTTGAATTTAAGGTATTTGAAAAGTGGTATGTATTCTAATTCTTCTCTTTTTCAAAATAAATTAATACCCAAATGGTCAAAAGACTTTCCCCCACTGACTTACAGCTAGCAAACAACAAACTTTGAATTCACTGTTCTGGATTTCCAATGCCAAGTTGTCTTTATTGTCACACACTGCTTTCTTGTTTTGTTTTTAAAGAAAAACTATGATTTGAAACAACAGAAAAGTTTGAATTGCAGTGTCTTCAAAAATACGGAAAACATGGAAACAATTAGAACCATTTTAATAATACAGGAGATAGGCATTGCATTTTAAGTTCAAGTATGAGTTACAAAAAGGATGTTTTAAGCCTAAATGAGCAAAATTTGAGTTTATATGAGTCCATCTATTATTATTGATCCTTCTTCCTAAGTGGTAGGATTATCAGGTAAGGTTCATGAGTTCTCTAAGGTTTTCTGTATTACAAGATTTTATGAGCAACATTACTTTCATAGCTAGAAAATTAAGAAATGTAAATCAATCAAATAAACTGCTATGTTGATTAAATTACATTATCTAATTAGTTTATTACAGTATCCTAGTGTGCATTGTAATCACAATGTCTCAAAATAAACGTCTATTAATTCACATTTGAATCCATTTGTGACGGGTTGTGGAACCATGGAGAAGTCTGCCTGCTCCAAGGTTCTGTTTTCTTACCTGCGAGGTGGAGTTAACAACCACTGTGAAGGTTTTGGGTGCCAAGTGAGTGAGAGCCTGCGTATGAAGTACTTCCCAAAGTGCACACATGGTTGCCATTCAGTAAATGTTAGTTCACTTCCGTTTCATGAATTCATAAATTGTTATTAATGAAAACTGCTATAAAGTGCTGTTTTCATTAAAGAGATGCAAAAACCTAATTTTTAAAATCAATTATCCTGTTGTGGAAACGCCTTCATGCAGAGCACAAAGGACCAGCAGAGAACAGGAGCACAAATGACCATGACACTGAAGTGAGAAGTTAATGCCAAGGGAGAAGGCACCTATTGGCTGAAAACTCTTAAACTGCTCACCTCCATGTGCCAGAATTCTTCAGTATGCTTGGTGAAAATCCATTGTTTGGTTCTACTAACACACTGGAAACTAATACCTTGAAAGCCATCTCTATATCCTTGAGGTAATTTACTGAATTTCATGAACCCACATATAAGGTGTCAAGTTACCCTTAGCATTAGGCCAATGACTTTCTGTGTGAGAGAAACAGCAAGATCCAGATGCTGGAAAATACCGAGTTGAGCCAGTACCAGGCTTTATTTTAGCTACGGAGCATCTGAGTCCTATCGCTGCCTTAGCATTTAGTAAAAATGCTGTGTTTTATTAAACCAGAATTTGTATATATCTGCCATGTGATGTGAAGAGCCTTTGGGTTGTCGGGAAAATGTTGCATGGCGCCCAGTCTAGATTTAGATTTAGATTTAGATTTAGATTTAGATTTAGATTTAGATTTAGATTTAGTCTAGATTTAATCGCATTACAGCACACATGGGATGGTTCCCTAATTGGAACATCTAATTTTCTTGACTAGTTACTTATCTCACAGTATTAGAAAACAGGGAGATGAATATATGGAAAAAAAACTACATTTCTTTTTGATTCTTTAAAAAGTGTCAAATGTCAAACACAACAGCTGTGGGAATGAGAAAGTCAGTATGGAGCGATAGGTTACTCTGGATTTAATTCATAATGTAAAGTGAGTGAAAATACCCTTCTACTTCTGTTTCACGCACACTTGATATTTTCTGACACAGAAAGGCTTAAAATACTGTCCACAGAACAGGTAATGAGTCTAAGGAAATACTGGTCTTCAAACCTTGGATGACTCTTCTAGTCACATGTCTACGTATTTAGAAGTTAGGATGAAACAGAACAGGTTTTTTTTTCCTTTCTTATAACAGCTGCAGCTGCCTCCTTTCACTCATGGAAAGACATTTTTACATTTCGTTAACCTGATTTCTGCTCGTGCTGCTTTAAAACAGGTGATTTTGTCTAGCAGAGACAAGTTATTGCAAAATTTTAACCTAAGACTAAATGGAAAATGGATGTTGGCATTTTCTTTTCTATAATCCACAATAAGAATATTGAAGAGACGATTTGGATTGTCACAAATGAAGGCTTTTCATTGCAAAATTGACTAAACGTCATTTTAATATATGGCATAATTTGTCCTATTGATAGACTTGATCCCATGAAAGTAACTCAGCAGCACACACTGCTGTTTCACTAAGATAGGCAAGCCAGCTGAGGGGCTGTCGGGAAGAATGCGTTGATACGGGGCTGTCTGAGGAAGCAAAGGTTTGCTGCGAGGACTTAGTTCCACTTAGTGGGTTGAATTCTGCCTGCTGCATTGCGTAGACAGAAGATAACACTTGGAAAGGTGGGCTGTCTCTGCTCAAGGGGAGCAAATGGCTGCTGTTTTATCCATTACCGTTTTTCTTCCTCATACACTGTTACCAACTTGAGGCTGGCTGGTAGACCAGAAACAGAGACCAGGTATCACGAGTGACATATTTCCCTCATGAGTGAAACTCCTGATTTATACTTGAACCGTAGCTTTGCCTTGATAAATGGAAAGACCCAGACTGAATATGATGCAGTAGAAACTGCTAGCCTGGAATCACCTGCAGTCACTTTATTTTCAATTAAAACGGACTCTCTAAATCTTGGCTTCCTGATGTACAGGTCTGCTGCTTGGTCTGGTACTACTTGGAGTCTTGTCAGAAATACTGAGTTTCAATCTCTCTGTCAACCTAACCCTGCTGAACCAGAAACTGAGTAACCAAATGTGATAGGTTCGTATCTGGCTATGTGCAAAGCCAAGAGCAAGGATAATAAAAGGAAGAGAAAAGTTTATCATCTCTCCAAGCATGAGAGCCCTGGTTTCATTTCCAAAGTATGCTCTCTCTGGAAAAAAGAAAGCATGCCGACTTTTTTCAGGTAACCTATAAATATTCATTTAGTCATTGGCCCATTCCTGGGCATACTTAGTTTAGAAATACATTCCTGAGCATGCTCAATTGAGGTCATAATTTTGAAAAGAAATGGTAGTAGACTCATTTTTTCAGTTGTGTTTTTCTCAAAGTCATAAGGCACATATAAAAGTTTAAAATGATAGACAGAAATGCCTCAAGCATGCTCAGCATCATCACGAAGTTTTAGCCAAGAATAAAGAAAAGCTACTTTTAAGATGTATTAATATAGGAGTCTGCCCTTTGCTTATCCACTGATAACTGCACTTCAGCAAGGTCCCCAGAACAGTAAGTGAGTACTCATGCCCAGGAAGCACTGATCTAAGCCATGGGGCATACATTTTGTGACTATGTTAGCTAATGCGAACACCAGAAACACCAGGAAGCAATTACTCACTGTTAACCTGCTCTCCAGAGAAACAGCATTGGCAAGGCTTATTTAGATAAAAGGGACTTACTCTAAGAAATTAGCCTACAGAGGACCAATGTCTACATCCAGGAAACCAACAGAAATGGTAGATGCCGTAGTAGTCTGAGTAAGCATGGGTTAAGTTGTGGTCTGAAGGTGACAAGCCTGAGAAAAACCGGTGCTTCGGCTCTGAATTCTAAAGACAATAGGCGTATAGCATGGCAGTTCATGCCCAGGCAAGAACTGTACTCAGTCTGCTGGTACAAAGACTACTTTCATTCTAATGCCTTCTAAAGACACCCAAATGTTTGACTAAAGACCTCTACCTCCTGTAACCCAGCCAACTTAATACCTGTAACTAACCACTGCAGCAACTGTCAGGGAATGCTGTTTCTCTAACTTTCCACACTTATCCCACACCCTTGGCCTAGCCCACTCATGGCAGTGTAAACATCCAGAGGACATGTTTTTCTTTCTCTGTCTTCCCTGTATCAGCCAACAACCTGTCACTGCATGAACAGTTGTTAGTTACCAAACCCTCCAGGAAACAAGCCTCCCTCCTTCCCATTGTCTGCTGTAGGCTTCTGGAGGTTTCCTGCTTATCTTTTTCACCATTACCAGACTCTCCTTGGGAACATTTTAGCTCTAGATATAATTCTATTTGGCTTTTCAGAACTTCCACAAGTGAATTTTAAGGTTTTGTTTGAATTTACAACCATAATTCTAAGGCAACATTAGACATATTTTAGCCAACATATAAAATGTTTTTTAATGTATCTCCTGATGTTTAAGAAGAGAAATAATGCCTTTCAATTTTATTCATTTGAGCTAATCTAATCTATATTGTTTTCCAAATCAGTCTGTATTGCAAATGAAATCAGGGATTAATTTATTTTATTGTAACTCATTGCTGATGTATAATCAACAAAATATTTCAGGAAAGAAACATCACGTCACTGTTCATCGTTTCCATGTAGCTGCTGTTTACAGCAGCCCTTTTTCTTATTGGTTGTTGTCTGGCTTCCAGTTAGTACCTAGACTCACTAGCTTTTCCCAATACTTGTTTTTCACCAGCTTTGAGCTACTGTTGGTAATACCTTACACCGCAGGTGATACAGACTCAGCGGGAGGTTATATTAATATAACTTGATCCAACTTCCTTTTAAATCAGTTAAGAAAGAAAATATAAAACCTGCACTTGTGCAGGCGGTTTTCATGAATTAAAAATATTTTCTCATGTCACCCATTTTTATCCTGAACAATTTTAGTACTTTAAGTGGATTACCAAGTAATACTAGGTATAACTATAGTACACGTATAAATAAATCTTGCAGTATTTAGTAAGCCTTCATTTTTGACAGGCTTTATTTTGCTGGATATGGTTTTCTTGTCTTTTTGTCTGTTTGTTTGTTTGCTTGTAATTAGTTCTTTAGATGGTTCCTTAAATATATAATCCTACTGTCTTCTAGGGAGGATTCTTTTTTCCTTTTCTTTCTTTCTTTCTTTCTTTCTTTCTTTCTTTCTTTCTTTCTCTCTCTCTCTCTCTCTCTCTCTCTCTCTTTCTCTCTCTCTCTCTTTCTTTCTTTTTCCCCCCCAGATTGATGGAAGTTTATTGAATGCTGAACAAAAACTGACCAGTCAGGACAATCTGAACTCAGGAGCCAGACTATGATGCCGGTTTTTTTTTTAAATTTTTTTATTTCAATTTATTCATTTTTATCCCAGCTGTAGCCCCTCCATCACTCCTCCCAATCCCACTTTCCCTTCCTCTTCTCTTCCATGTTCCTCCCTCAGTCCATTGATAGGGGAGGTCCTCTTCCCCTTCTATCTGACCCTAGCCTATCAGGTCTCATCAGGACTTCCTGCTTTGTGTTCCTCTATGGTCTGGTACAGCTGCACTCCCCCCAGGGGACAGTGATCAAAGAGCCAGCCACTGGCTTCATGTCAGAGACAGTCCCTGCTCCTCTTACAAGGGAACCCACGTAGATGCTGATCTGCCATGGGCTACATCTGTGCAGGGGTTCTAGGTTATCTCCATGCATGGTCCTTGGTTGGAATATCAGTCTTAGAAAAGAACCCTGGGCCAAGATTTTTTGGTTCTGTTGGTCTCCTTGTGAAGAGCCTGTCCCTTTTGCTGGATATGGTTTTTCTATCTCCCCCTTCTTTCATAAGATTCCCTGCACTCTGCCCAAAGTTTGGCTATGAGTCTCAGCATCTGCTTTGATACACTGCTGGGTAGAGTCTTTCAGAGGTCTTCTGTGGTAGGCTCCTGTCCTGTTCCCCGTTTTCTCCCTCTTCCAATGTCCATCCCATTTGCCTTTCTGAGTAAGGACTGTTCATCTTACGCAGGGTCCTCCTTCTTGTTCAGCTTCTTTAGGAATATAGATTTTAGTATGTTTATCCTATGCTATATGACTAATGTCCACTTATAAGTGAGTTTATACCATGTGTATCTTTCTGCTTCTGGGTTACCTCACTCAGGATGATCTTTTCTAATTCCCACCATTAGTCTTTCTACTTCTGGGTTACCTCACTCAGGGTTATCTTTTCTAGTTACCATTTGCCAGGGAGGTTTCTTAACACCGTTTCTTTCTCTGTTGTGTGGTTGGCATAGCAAGTCTATCTTGAGAGGCTCTGGCCAAATCTTTTATTCAACTTTCTACAGTATCTCACTGTATTTGAGGGTTGCTTCTTTCTTCTTCAACAATGCTTTGAGGAGTGAGCCTTTCAAGCCATCTCTGCAGTTTTCAGACAGAGGATTAGGAGTCAATCATGCAGATACAGTATTTCTTTCAGCTTGCCTCTTCTCAAAGACTAAAATGTGTGATGTTAGGTTCTCAGTTGGGAAGTGGGACTTCAGTTTCATTAGATCTCTCTCTTGGATCTCAGTCCTTGGTCCTATGCTATATTCTGCATATAGCATACCCTGCAGGGTTGGCTCCTTGGTATATATACATACGTGTGTGTGTGTGTGTGTGTGTGTATTTATGTCATTTTTTCTAAACTCATCTCTTTGCCCAACCCACATTCTCAAATATCCTTAGAATTACAGAAAAAAACAATGCTCAGTTTTCTTTTCTTGATAGCTGTGAGTATTCTCAGAAAATTTTCCAGATTGCATAACAATTCATTTATTCCCTATGTGAAAAGATCTTTCTAATTCATGATTAGTATTGAAGTTTGGATTATAATATCTTTTCCTGTGGTTATAGAGAAAGATAATACTTTTTATTTTTTCATTTGTAAAATTTTATTCTTTGAAAATTTCATATGCATGTATATGAATATACATGAAATCTATCTATTCTCTAACTCTCCCAAATTCTCCCCACCATGTTTTCTTTCTAGTCTCATGCCTTCTTCTTCTTTTCTTTAAAACAACCTAGTAAGTCCAATTAGTGCAGCTGACAAGTACATGAATATGGGACTATCCAGGCAAACCACCAGGAGCCATACCCACAAAAAGGAATCCTTTTTACACCCTGCTTGTTCCTTTATTAGTTACGGGAAATGGAGATTTAACATTCGGGCTTGTTATATGGTTTTACATTATCCATGTATTTAGACCATACACTTTACATGCCAACATTTTCAGACACAGTGTTGAAGCTGGATAAAAACCTTTTAAAAGGTGCTGAAGTTTTGCTCTGTGGAAAAAAGAAAATATAAAAACTTTGTGTTTTCCCCCTATCGGCTGCGTAAAGTGTAACGCACCTCCCCTTTGAGCATGATTTCTCACAGTTCTTGAAATACCAGGGATTTCTAATGTCCCCGTCAGTAATCACTTTATGGGATGATTATGCGGGAGACGAGGAAGAACATCTCTGAAGTGAGAGGCATGTAAGCAGCAGTGTTTACAGTTGATTATGTTTCAGCTGTCAGCTGAGCTCTGATAAAATATTGAAGTGATTTTGTAAGTGGTTAATACTAAGTGCTAAATGATTTTGCTACATGATTGTGATTTTTTTTAAAAGATATTTGTTGTCAAAAGAAAATGAGGGAATGAGGCAATGGTCCAGTGGTTTAAAAAGCATTTTGTAAAAGCATGAATATCCATGTTTGAATATCCAGAGCCCACATGAAAATCCAGATGTGGTTGTGTTCATCTGTAAGCCCAGAGATATAGAGGAGGAACAGAGGAAGAAGGTTCATCCCTAGGACTTGCCAGCCTAATAATAGGTTCAGTGAGAGATCCTGCCTGTAGGAAATAAGGTAGACAGAGGTAGAATAATTCATCCATTTGGCACCTAGGTGTGTGTACCTGAGTATATACCTTGCGTGTGGATGGCAAAGAGGTATATATGACATTCACAGAGATACACATACACACATTGAAGTATATAAGAAGATGAACCTATAAAATATAAAATATAGAAGTTAGTATAGATCCTGAATTCCAGACTTGTTTTTTATAGACAATAGGAAGGGAAGGTGCATTGTTTCTCCTGTAATGGTTATGTTGTCTTTGGATTGAAAGTTCTAAGATAATGGCCATCTTTTTTTTTTTTTTTTTTTGGTGAGCTTTGTCTGCTGAGCTCCTTTGTGTCTGCCTCACTCTTCTTAAATAAATAATTCTAGGTAGCAGAGTGTGTGCTGAGTATGAAAGTCTCTGCTGACCTGAAAAGAAAATCTGTCAGGTACATTTTCTATAAGAAATATCAAGTTCACAATGGAGAGAAGTCAAAATTCATAACATTGCGTCTTGTCCTTACTGGTTAAAATATTGTGTTTACTGGATGAAATATTCCAGTATAGGCTTCTTGGACACTGTTATGTAGCTAGACTTTTACTACTTTGTGGGTTCTTCTTCCTTCCAACCTTCTATAACCCATTTATTTTATCCCTTCAACTTCCTAATGCTAGAGAAAAAGGAGAGAGGAAGGGAAGGAGATCTCTGGAGAAAGTCAGGGGGCGATATCATTATATTACTTCCTGCTGATTAAGGGCATTGATTGAGTCATTTGGGCAAGTTTGACTTTTGATACCTAAGGTGTTCTTCCTCCTGTTTCTTCTCTGCACACAACTACTCAATAAGCAGTGACCAGCAGCAACTAACAACCAAACAACAGTCAGGCAACAACCCACCCTGCTTCTCAGGGACCTAGCATTTATATACCCTCTGGAAAAGTCCTCAGAATCCCCTACATCACACAATTGCAGAAACTATCTGCAGCTGGCAAAACTCGTGCTCTGCTAGAGCACGAGGCAAACCATAGTCAGTTGCTACAAAGTGGCTCCATATCCCCACACCTGGGATTAAAGTGAAAACATATTCTTATAATATTTTTGTGTTTTTTTATTTTTTATTAATTACACTTTATTCATTTTGTATCCCCCCATAAGCTCCTCCCTCCTCCCCTCCCGATCCCACCCTTCCTCCTGTTTCTGCATGCATGCCCCTCCCCAAGTCCACTGATAGGGGAGGTTCTCCTCTCCTTTCTGATCTTAGTCTATCAGTTCTCGTCAAAAGTGGCTGCATTGTCCTCTTCTGTGGCCTGGTAAGGCTGCTCCCCCCTCAGGGGGAGGTAATCAAAGAGCAGGCCAATCAGATTATGTCAGAGGCAGTCCCTCTTCCCATTACTAGGTAACCCACTTGGACACTGACCTGCCATGGGCTACATCTGTGCAGGGGTTCTAGGTTATCTCCATGAATAGTCCTTGGTTGGAGTATGAGTCTCTGGGAAGTTCCCTGTGTTCAAATTTTCTTGTTCTGTTGCTCTCCTTGTGGAGTTCCTGTCCTCTCCAGCTTTTACTATTTCCCACTTCTGTTTTTTGAAGAAACCAAAATTTCAAAATTGGCACTACACTCATCTATATAGGGACATATAGGGATAATGGGAGCCAATGGACATGGGACAGAGACCAAGCCAGGGGACAGCCAGCCGTTCTGTGGGACCAAACATTGAACCAGCTCTGGGGCTGGGATTACAGTGCCAGGACCAGAAAAGTGTATGCTGAGATTTTGCCTTAGTCTTAGGGCCTCATGATGCTGAGTGCTTTACAAGGAAGAATAAGATGGTAGCAATGGCTGCTATTGGTTGAGCAGCTCTTTTCAGACTGCACGGGAACATGCGCATTCAAGGTCTTATCTGCTACTCACAAAGTCATGAAAATTATCCCAGAATTTTCATACAAACAGTTCCGACGACTCACTTAGCTATAACTGGATATCAAGAGTGTATACCCTAGTTTCTCAGTTATGTTTATTTTCCCCACTATTTTATGTTGCTTTCCAGAAATCTCAGTTAACAAGTTACTGTCTCCATTCTGAATTTTCACAGCCTTGTTGTGATACAGGTTACATGGCAGAGGTTCTCTTGCTGAGTGTGTCAGTAGTGTGTAGTGTATTTTCAGAATGGAGTGCCATCACTACACTGTAGCTTGTTTTGTTGATCTATCGTGCTGGAGACTGAACTCAGGGCTCCGAACAAGAGAGGCAAGTGTTCTATTACTTCTTTCAAATACACAGACAATTTCTTATTTTGAGACTGGATTTTATTATGTTTCCTGATCTCATCTTGAAGTCCTGGCCTCAAATAATCCTCTTTCTCAGCCTCCTTCTTGCTGGAGCAACATTCACCTGTCATTGGCTATCCAGCTACCATTATCTAATTCTAGAAGATTTTCATTACACCAGAATGAAACCTTACATGGAAAAGACTCAAAATACACAAAAGCTTGTTAAACCCACACTTGCTATGCAGTCAGATAGGCACTTTACTTTTATTGTAGAATTTTAGTATTTGAGTTATTCAGCTTTATGTGATATTAAAAAAAAAACCTATAATTTGGCTCTACACTCATGGCTCCAAACCTAGCTCCCAATGGGTTTCCCTTTCTTTTTAGTACAGTTATATACTAAACTGTACTAACTGTACTAAAAAGAACAACCTAAGTAACAGCTATTTTGCAGCTATTTGCTTGGGTTCTCTTCATCTTAAGTACTGTACCCAGGAATCTGTATACTTCAATTCATTCATGATTATTATAACAAATACTGTTTATTTATTTCTTCAGCATGATTCCTTCTTTACAAACTGTCTGGGCCTTTGCAGCCACCATACATGATAAACTGGTATCTTAAAATCATAGTAAGAAAAACTTAATCCCAAAGGTGGTCAAGATCACAGCCAAGTGTGAAATAATTGGGATTCATATGTTTGACTATAAAAGGGATATATTTCACCAGGAGTGACTTTCACAGACTAGCTGGATAGAATTGGGTAGTCCTTCAAAATCTTAATTGCTTATTTACATTTATTCCTGTGACAGTCCGAAATACCCCGTATTTCAGATGTGGCCCGAAATAGAAAAGTTAGCACAGATGCTCTAAGCTGACATCTCTTGGAAAAGAGACACATGTGGGCTAGTGTTCCCAGAGGAACCTCCTCCCCATAATCCTACTTCCTTCACCTTGGATACAGTCTGCTTGTCCAGTGTTCTCCAGGTTTCTGCCCCAGAGATGGCTGCACCTTCTGCTCTTCTAAAACTCTTGGAAGGAAACAGATGTCATGCTCACTTGCCAGGCTCATTGCAGGATTCTGAGCAAGGTGCCTGCCAGCTAAGTGCTATATGATCTGGCACCAGACTCTGCTTGGCAAATTTGCTACGCAATACAAGTGTGAGAATCTGCTCTCAAGACACCTTTATTAACACAGTGGAAGTATGAGTGGGTAATCTGAGGGGTAATGTAGCTGTCAAGGCCAGAAACCCAGTCAAGACTGGGTACCAAACACTTTTTAGGATTAAGCTTACTCAGTCATCATGACAGCTGAATTGTTTTATTATGCTTGTTATAGACGAAAGATGAAAAAAGAAACAAATAAACATATTGTGACAGTAGTGATAACTCCTATGCCTGCCTAATACATAATCGATTTCATAAAGACCCTAAATCCAGTCATTCTCCACACACACACACACACACACACACACACACACACACACACACACACACTGTGCCACCTTTTGTCAGTTACAATATTGATATAAAATACGAAGACATTAATTGAAAAGAGTTTATACAAATTTAACAAAAATATATACATCAATGAACCTTTTCTCATTTTATTATACTTATTCTATTAGGTAGAAATATATTTAATAATGAGAGCCATGTAAGAATGTGGCTTTTCTGGGTACATAAATCTAATTTATTATCTGGTTATATCAGTCAACCTAAAGCATCTACATATTCCAATAAAATGTATATGACTTTCTTTGTAGAGATCATAAAACCTTTAATAACTGCTTTTAAGCATTTAATTTTTATTTAATTTGGATCACCATACAGTTAAATGTCTGCTCTGCTATGTTAAATATCTTTTTCTACTACAGAATTCCATACTCATTCACATGGAACCACATGAAGTTTCTGAAGCCTGAAGTTTAGTGTGCATGTATGTTTAGACATCTTTCCATGAAGCTTGAGTTCTAACAAGTATCTCAATGGCCCTGGTTAATCACCTCTATCTTCAAGTTACACTGGTTTTTTGGGTATTGAATCAAAGTGTTTTGGGGACTCTACTGATCTTTGTCAATTAGTAATAAGAAACTTTTTCTAATATATTTTTCATTTTAATTTTTATTAATTATACTTTATTCACTTTGTATCCCCCTTATAGCTCCCTCCCTCCTCCCTTCCCAATCCCACCCTCCCTTCCTCTTCTCTATGAATGCCCCTCCCCAAGTCCACTGATAGGGGAGGTCTTCCTCTCCTTCCTTCTGATCCTAGTCTGTCAGGTCTCATCAGGACTGGCTGCATTGTCTACCTCTGTGGCCTGGTAACTCTGCTCCCCCCTCAGGGAGAGGTGATCAAAGATCAGGCCAATCAGTTCAGGTCAGAGACAGTCCCTCTTCTCATTACTACGGAACCCACTAGGACACTGAACTGCCATGGGCTACATCTGTGCAGGGATTCTAGGTTATCTCCATGAATGGTACTTGGTTGGAGTATCAGTCTCAGAAAAGACCCCTGTGCCCTGATGTTTTGGTTCTGTTGCTCTCCTTGTGGAGTTTCTGTCCTCTCCAGATAATAAGAAACTCTTTAAAATTTTTCAGTTACTGGAGTGACCATGCTGCTATCTTGAGATGAGTTTTTGTTAGAATATTTGCCCATGTATGAAACACTTAATTTTGTAGTATCATTAAAATGATCTTTTCTGACATAATTTTTAAATTAAATTTTTTTATATTAACTATAGTTTATTCATTTTGTATCCCAGCTGTAGCCCCCTCCCTCATTCCCTCCCACTCCCACCCTCCCTGCTTCATCTTTTCCCATTCCCCTCTTCATGTCCACTGATAGGGGAGGTCTTCCTCCCCTTCCATCTGACCCTGGCTTATCAAGTCTAATCAGGACTGGCTGCATTTTCCTTCACTGTGGCCCAGCAAGGCTCCTCCCCCCTTGGGGATGATCAAAGAACCCACCACAGAGACAATTCCTGTTGCCATTACTAGGGAACCCACTTGGATACTGAGCTGCCATGGGCTACATCTGTGCAGGGGTTCTAGGTTATCTCCATGAATGCTCCTTAGTTGGAGTATCAGTCTCAGAAAAGACCCCTGTGCCCAGATATTTTGGTTCTGTTGCTCTCCTTGTGGAGGTCCTGTCCTCTCCAGGTCCCACTATCTCTCCCTTCTTTCATAATTTTTAAAAGATTTTAGTTTTATTTGTGTGTGCTTGTCTGTATGTTGTGTGTGTGTGTGTGCATATGCATGCTTGTGAGTGTCAGTAGAAGTGGGTGACAGATTCTTTAGAACTAGAAGTACAGAAGCAGCCCCTGAACAGCCTGTGCTTGTGATCTATCCCTGGTCCTCTGCAAGAGCAGCAACTGCTCATAACAATTGCACCATGTTTCCACCCCTCCTGAGATAAATTTGAGGCTTCATGTTCATAAGCATCTCAGTGCCTTTTCCATTACTATGATAAAGCAGCACAGCCAGAGGTAACATAAGGAAAAGAGGGTTTCATTTTGGTTTACAGTTCCAAAGTGATAAGAATCCATGTTAGAGGGGAGGGGTCCTGGGAACAAGTAGCAAGCATGGCAGCCGGAGCAGGAAGTTAATAGATCATACATACTTATATACATATATGCATGTATGTTATGTATTGCATTGGCTTTTACTTGCATGATTTTTTAATCTCTGGATGATATAAGATTATTGCTGTTATCGCTGTGATTATGCCCCACAGTGTATGTGCTCTCTTAGGACACTGAGTATTTCTTCCAGTACAATATTGAAATAATACCACAGGGCTCCTATGATGATTCCAGGTCAGGAAGACAGCCTTAAATATTTCAAATGAGGGTCAGCATTTGTTGTGTCTGCAAATATTCCGTAATGGAAAACACATTTCTTTATATAAGTGGCATGGTCAAAGTTTTTAATGTGAAAAAATTTCCCATTTATCTCTTCTTTTCACATTTATTGAGAAGATCATTTCATATTCTACTCTGTTTATGGGAAAGCAGAAATTGACCTTCAATTTTAAAACCAAGTTTGCTTTCCTAAGATAAATTTAATTGGTTTTTTTTAATGCATAGTAAACCTTATTTTGCTGTATTCTGTTCAGTACATTTATATATGTCTGCGTGCTGTGACCTATGTCTCTCTTTAGTATTCTAAATATCTTTGTATATTAGTAGCCTCCTGAAATTATTGAAAATATTTTCCACATTTTAATATCTAAGATCAATTTTATAAAATTTGTATATTATTATTTTGATGATTACTTGGGGAAATTTATCAGAAATGGTATATAAACTTTTACTTTAGTAAGCGTTCCTTACAGTTTACTTTCACAGTAAACATAGATTAACCAGAATGCCATTTTGTATCAGATTTAGAACGTTTTATTTTCAAGATATTCGTTCATTTTGTTTTTATTTTTCTGAAATAAAAATTAAGATAGGGCATGTATACATCCTCTACAGGTACGTTATAGCAAATTGGACTTGTATGTAATCATCCCTCCCTCAGTTTTAATAATGAATACATTATATTATATATATATAATGTTCAACTATTTTATTAATTTCTTGTCTAATATATAACTAAACCATTGTCTTCCTACAATTTCTATTTATAGACTGTTTTACCATAGTCTCTCACTGTTATCTACTTTTTGACATATATTTATGTATATATAATTCTTATCTGTGTTTTGTATTAAGAACCTACAGTAATATCATAAAATTATTCACTTATTTTTCTTACCTATTAGTGAGTATGAATCTGTTTTATTCATTATATTGGTAATTTTCATCTCTCTTTTCATCCATTTGTTTACTGAGGGTTTATTAATTATTATAATGAAGATATTTATAATAAGTAGATATTAAATTACACACCTTTTTAGATTCTCTTATTTCTGTTCTTTTAAAAATATTTAATTTACAAAATTGTTGTACAAGTTTACATTCTCACCAGCAATGGAGAAGTGTTCCCCTTTCTCTACATCCTCTCCAGCATGTGTTGTCACTTGAGTTTTTGATCTTAATCATTCTGATGGGTGTAAGGTGAAATCTCAGGGTTGTTTTGATTTGCATTTCCCTGATAACTAAGGATGTTGAGCATTTCTTTAAGTGTTTCTCTGCCACTTTGGAAATCAATCTGGCACTTTCTCACACAATTAGGAATAGTGCTTCCTCAAGATTCAGCTATACCACTCCTAGGCATATATCCAAATTATGCTCCAGTATACAACAAGGACATTTGCTCACCATGTTCATAGCAGCTTTATTTGTAATAGCCAGAATCTGGAAACAACCCAGATATCCCTCAACGGAGGAATGGATACAGAAATTGTGGTCTATTTACACAATGGAATAATAGCAATTAAAAACAAGGAAATCATGAAATATGCAGGCAAATGGTTGGAACTAGAAAGGATCATCCTGAATGAGGTATCCCAGGAGCAGAAAGACACATACAGTATGGACTCACTCATAAGTATATATTAGACATATAATATAGGATAAACATACTAAAATCTGTACATCTAAAGAAGCTCATCAAGAAGGAAGACCCTGGGTAAGATGATCAATCCTCACTCAGAAAGGCAAATGGGACAGACATTGGAAGTGGGAGAAAACAGGGAATAGGAAAGGAGCCTACCACAGAGGACCTTTGAAAGACTCTACCCAGCAGTGTATCAAAGCAGATTCTGAGACCCATAACTTTGGGCAGAGTGCAGGAGGAGAGAGAAAGACCTGGAGTATACTGGAGCTCCACAAGGAGAGCAACAGAACCAAAAAACCTGGGCTCACGGGTTTTTTCTGAGACTGATACTCTAACCAAGGACCATTCATGGAGATAATCAAGAATCCCTGTACAGATGTAGCCCAGAGCATCTCAGTCTCCAAGTGGCTTCTCTTGGTAATGGGAGCAGAGGCTGTCTCTGACATGAACTGATTTCCTTGCTCTTTGATCGCCTCCCTCCTAAGGGGTGAGCAGCCTTACCAGGCCACAGAGGAAGACAATGCAGACAGTCATGATGAGACCTGATAGGCTAGAGTAAGATGGAAAAGGAGGAGGACTTTCATTACCAGTGGAGTTGGGAGGGATGAGGGAGGTGGCTACAGTTGGGATACAAAGTGAATAAACTAATTTATAAACGTAAATAAATAAATTTAAAAAATATTTAATTTCTGTATATGGATGCTTAAGAAATTGGTTTTAAGTCCTATTTCTTTTAATTTTTTTATTTTATTATTATTTTTTTATATATGGGTGCTTGCCTGTGTTCACCTCTATATACCCTGTGTATTCTTGGTGCCCATGGAGGCTGTCAGATTTCCTGGAACTTCACTTACAGATGTCTGTGGGCCACTACCTAGGTGCTGGCATGTGAACTGGGGTTCTTTGTTCTTCTTACTGCTGAGCTATATCTCCAGCTCTGGAAGTTGGACTCTATTTCTTTAAAGCCATATAAAACCATATTCTCTAAGCACTGTGTTCTATGAGATAAAATACTCAATAAATTCAGCATATTTTTAGTTTATAATATGAACTCCTTTGACCACATAAAATTAATGCTTATCTTTTATTAATTTAAAATTTTCTAATTTCATATCTACTAATTAATACCATGTAACCACAAACCATAATTTGTTCCTTCCTTCCTTCTTTCCTTCCTGCATTCATTCCTAAATTTCTCCCTTTTTCTCTATCCCATCCATCATTCATCCATCCATCCATCCTTCTCTCTCTCTCTCTCTCTCATTGCGGATGGAACTCAAGACATCAATATGCCAGAAACACACTTTGCCAATGGGTTCTATTGGTAGTTGCAGGGTTGAACATCTTCTTGTCAGACCTCTTCTCAATATATCCTTACTTATGTGGCAGAACCTTCCTGGTACCACAGAATTCAATCAAACAATTATCATTTTTCTTGGTGAATCTTAAAAGGCAGTGTTTGTCTTCTGAGGAAGTGTAGAAATTGCTGCTCTCTGATCTCAAGCTGTACTGTAGAGCAGCAGCAATAAAAATGGCATGGTACTAGCACAGAAAAAGACTGGTGGATCAATGGAATTGTATTGAAGACCCACAAAAAAATGCACACAATCATGGATACTTGATTTTTGACAAAGTAGCCAAAACCATTCAACGGGAAAAAGACATAATCTTCAACAAATGGTGCTGGTCTAACTGGATGTCTACATGTAGAAAAATGTAAATAGGCCCATACTTATCACCCTGCACAAAAGTAAAGTCCAAGTGGATCAAAGGTCTCAACATGAAACCAGATACACTAAATCTGTTAGAAGAAAAATTGGGAAGAGCCTTGAATTCATTGGTACAGGAGACAACTTCCTGAACAGAATACCAGCAGCACAGGCTCTAAAATCAACAACCAATAAATGGGACCTCATGAAACTAAAAGGATCTGTAATGCAAAGGACACTGTCAACAGAACAAAATGACAGCCTACAGACTGGGAAAAGTTCTTCACCAACCCTGTATCTGACAAAGGGTTAATGTCCAGAATATATAAAGAACTCAAGAAGTTAAAAATCAAGTAGTCCAATTAAAAAATGGAGTACAGAACTAAACAGAGAGTTCTCAACAGAGGAATATCAAATGGAAAAGAAACACTTGAAGAACCTGCTACAGAGGGCCTCTGAAAGCCAGAAGAAAACAGGAAACAACCTTGAAACCTGCCACAGAGGGCCTCTGAAAGCTTCTGCAGTATAGACTGTCAAAGCAGATGCTGAGCCTGATGGCCAACTGATGGGCAGAGTGAATGGAATTCTATGTAAGAAGTGGGAAATAGTAAGAGCTGGAGGGGACGGGAACTCCACAAGGAGAGCAACAGAACAATATAATTTGAACACAGGGAACTTCCCAGAGACTCATACTCCAACCAAGGACTATTCGTGGAGATGACCTGGAACCCCTG
>NW_026596073.1:17436366-17459098 GCF_907164565.1 Psammomys obesus
CTGATGGGAATGTAAACTTGTACAACCACTTTGGAAATCAATCTGGCACTTTCTCAGAATATTAGGAGTAGTGCTACATCAAGATCCACCACTATACCACTATGTGCTATACCACTCTTAGGCATATACCCAAAAGATTTTACTTATCTATACAACCAGGACATATGCTCAACTATGTTTATAGCAGCTTTATTCATAATAGCCAGAATCTGGAAACACCCTAGATGTCCCTCAACCAAGGAATGGATAAAGAAATTGCAGTAGATTTACACAATAGAATACTGCTCACCAATTAAAAACAAGGAAATCATGAAATTTTCAGACAAATGGTGGGAATTAGAAAAGATCATCCTGAGTGAAGTAACCCAGAAGCATAAAGACACACATGGTATATATTTACTTATACTTGGATATTAGCCATAAAATATAGGATAAACATAATAAAATCTATAGTTCTAAAGAATCTAAACAGCAAGAAGGACCCTAGGGAAGATGCTTAATCTTCATTCAGAAGAGCAAACAGGATCAGAAGTGGGAGAAGACAGGGAACAGGACAGGAGCCTTTCACAGAGGGCCTCTGAAAGACTCTACCCATCAGAATACTGAAGCAGATGCCGAGACTCATAGCCAAACTTTGGGCAGAGTGCAGAAAATCTTATGAAAGAAGTGGGAGACAGGAAGATCTTTAAGTGACAGGAGTGACACAAGGATACCAACAGAGCCAAAAAAAAAAAATCTGTGTCCAGGAGGACCTGCAAAGACTGATGAATCAGCCAAGGACCACTCATGGAGAGGACCTAGACCACCTGATCAGATATAACAAATGGGCAGCTCAGTTTCCATGTGGATTACTAGTAAGGGAACCAGGGGTTCTCACTAGCATGAACTTGGTTTCCTGCTCTTTGATCACCTTGTCCCTGACAAGGTGGACTTAATAGGCCACAGAGATAGAGTATCCAGACAGTTCTGCTGAGACTTGATAGGCTAGGGTCAGATAGAAGGGGAGGAGGACCTCCCCTATCAGCGGACTAGGGAAGGGGCAGAGGGGAGGAAGAAGAAAGGTTAGTGGGACCTGGAGAAATTGAGGGAGGGTGCAACAGCCAGGATACAAAGTGAATAGATTGTAAATAATAATAATAATGAAAAAATGGAACAAAATCACCCCAGCAGTTTCACTCTGTTTGGTTCTGGTAGGTCACATTATGTCTGCATAGATGAGAACTAGCAACAAATATTGATGTGAAATTACAAAAGGATGGTTACCACTTTTTAAAAATTTTTTATTATTAGTTACATTTTATTAACTCTGTATCCCAGCTGTATCCTTTTCCCTCATTCCCTCCCAATCCCACCCTCCCTCCCTCATCTCTTTCCTGCCCCTTTCCATGTCCACTGATTGGAGAGGACCTCCTCCCCTTTCATCTGACCCTGTTTTATCAGGTATCTTCAGGACTGGCTGCAAAGTCTTCCTCTGTGGCCTAGCAGGACTGCTCCTCCTTGGGGGGGGACGTCAAAGAGCCTGCCATTTAGTTCCTGTCAGAAATAGTCCCTGTTCCCCTTACTATGGGAAACCAGTTGGTTACTGAGATACTACGGGCTACATCTGAGCAGAGGTTCTAGATTATATACATACATGGTACTTGGTGGAGTATCAGTTTCAGAAAAGACTCCTGTGCCCAGACATATTTGGTCCTTGTGGAGCTCCTATCCTTTCTAAGTCATACTAACTTCCCCTTCTTTCATATGATTCCTTGCACTCTGCCGAAGGTTTGGTTCTGAGTCTTAGTATCTGCTTTGATACTCCCTCTGTGGTATGCTCCTGTCCGGTTATTTGTTTTCTCTTATGTCCAATGTACATCCCATTTGTCTTGGTTATCACTTTTAATAAGACTTGCCCTTTCTCCTCACAAACTTAGGACTTCAGGTCTCTGAATGTCCACTGTTTTAATTGTTCTGCTTTACTTTCAGTATAGTTTTTGGTTCAACTCAGTTATTTGAGCTGTTTTAAATTAAAACGTAAGTCTGATCCCAAAACTCTACCTTCATAACCATGTTTTGTTTATTTTAACTCTCTTATTAACTGTCTTGGGTGATGGTAGTGAAAATCTCCATAAATCTTCTTCACTGATAAAATAGCACACATTTTATCAGTGTGTAGAATATAATATAATTTTGCTGTTTTTTCTTTCCCTTTCTTCCTCCCTCATTGTCCCCCCTCCAGTGTGTCAAGGAGGATAACACAACAAAATGAAATTAAAATATACCAGCTGGAAGTAGGTGGACATTTGGACCAAATTTTATGATACAAAAGAAAACCAATGATAATCTTCAGAATTATGCAAATATAGTACTTGAAAAGAGTTTAAACCATGTAACCACCAAGTTATTAACACGGCAGTGCACAAAAAATTATATTACATCTTGTAATGTTTGACAATTAAGTGACTTAATGCACTATGGTTTCAAAATAACAGTAAGCTTTTTAAAAATTCAGCATGCAGCTAAGTTGCAAACATTTTTGGCTGTAGCTGGATTGCTTAGTTTTCCACACAAGAACAATAACGACAGCATCCTCAATTAGAGATGCACAGTTTTATTTTTATGGATTGAGTGACAGCAGTGTTTTAATGGGAACACCCGAATGCTCCCTCTTCCATTTCATTCATAACTTCCAAGGAATCTTGCATAAGCACAAAAAGACAACCAATCCACAGAGATGGCCGAATTTTTGTTTTTGCCTCACAGTTAGTAAAACTTTTATCTGTGTGTGAAACAGCACTGGGGTTTAAGATCTAGCTTAATCCTGTGCATGATGCCATTTTCTCTTTGAATCAATCTACCTCCTGTCAAAGAGAAAAAAAAATGATCAGGAGAGTTCTCCTCACTGAGATGAATTCAGCTTTGTCTGACCCTAAAGTAAAGCATTACAACTTAGAAATCCCTAATGTGCATGGTGAGTCTCCGAGATGCAAGCACAGGCCAAGCCTACCATCTGAATAAACACTTTTTCTATCCACCAGCCCACATGAATATAGTGCTTACTCCCGGAGTTCTGTATCCTGCTCCTCCCATCTCTGAATCAATTTGTTTCTTTATATAACTTATCATTAACTTCTCCATGTTTTTAGCTTAAGGGATAGGCTTTTGCAAGAGCTGTGACAGTAGAATCTTAGGGTTTTAAAATGGTTTTGTTCTTGATAGAACAATCTTAGGAATTATGTAAATATAGCACTTGAAAAGAATTAAAGTTATATATTTAAGAAATATGTTATTGTGGAAACATTAATATCTCTCCCTTTGTAGATTATAGCCAAATATTAGGTATGAGTAGAAGAATGTAAATAAGCCTATTTTATACCAAGGAAGGAGATAAAATGTTCAAAATGTTCAAGATCCTCTCAATATAGTTTAGTGCAGGAATATTAAAATTTAGTTGAAAAAATATTTATACTTAAACTTTCCCAAAGAAGTAGTATTAAAGAAAATTACGAGAAATGCAACCATTTGGGGGAAAATATTAGTTGTAAAGCAGACCTATGTCTCTCTGAGCTGAGTTTAATTTTCTTGTAAGTTGAAATGACCCCGTAATAAACTGAGTGATTCAGTGCTGGCTTTGAAGTACTGTCGTCAACAGCATGAGTACCCTCTGTCTCTTTCCTACAAGTCACTTCTTGACTTCATTGTCTACAACTTTGTGACCATTCTGAGCTTCTCAAATAGACATTGGGTTTCCTGGCTTTCCTGGAGCTGCCTACCTAGTGACAAGAGTATGGAAGACCTCCGTTTACGTTTTTCTGTCTCCATAACAATGTAGAAAATTTGCTTTTGTTTGCCTTAGAATATCATTCATTTATCAAAATATTTAGTCAGTTGTTACAGCTTAGAAGGAAGCCACTATCATTGATTTAAAGATGTAAGCAAGAAGATGAATAAAACACACAATCTAAAATAAGTATGAGTCTTACTTCCTGGAATAGATCCATATGGAATATGGGGAAATTGGCCCTCATGGTTGGGATTGTTTCATTGTATTTGTAGGTATCTTTTTTTAAAAGCTTCCCAAACTTTTAATTTAGCAAAAATACGTAATTAATTGTATTTTACAATTACTTAGCATTGCACCTATATTAAAAAGTAAAGAAATAATTTAGTGAAGACACCAGAACATAATATAGTATTTAATCATATCATTTTGCCAATTGATTTGTTTCAATTCAATACTGTTATAATTCTATAGATACAGTTTAAACTCTTAACACATTCACTTCTAAGCCTATTTTTCCCATCCTTCTACAAAAATAGTCACTTCCTACATTTTTTATTTTAGTGACCACTTTCAAATATAGGCAAACATAGGCCCAAATGTACTTCTCATGCATGAAAATATTTCTATGAAGTATAAACAGATATGTACAGGTAGTATATGTTTAATTATCCAGTTGCTGGTGGAATATGGAAGGTAAAGCCCACAAAGGAAGCAGACTAAAGTCTCATGCAATAGCTAACTTAATTCAGAGCATCAAACAGTTCATACCCCGAGGGTTAAAAAAGGTTAAATGAATAAAGCTTTCATGAGTTCAAGCTATCTATAGTCACAAGAATAGGGTGATTGTGGCAAAAACATGTTTTTCCCCCATAGAGGCGTATAAACAAATAGCAATCGCCAGTTGTAATGAATAATCTGAAGCAAACTCACTCCTATCACTACACCTGCGAGGAGCACAGAAGCACTTTCTAAGTACAATTCTGTGGTTTTGAGGAAACTGAGGTCACAAGACTTCTGTTGTGTTGGTGTTTTCTTACAAGCATTCAGAAGTCCCCTCACAGGGCTCCATTCTTGAACCGTGTTCCAACAAGCATATGTACAGATACAATATTTGTGTTTCTCATTTTCAAAAATCTATTTAAATGAACACTACAGTTGTTCAAGATCTCGGTCAGTCATTTCCGTTCCTGTGCGGGAACCCAGGATGAATAAAACACAGTTAATAGACATTTTCTTCGACTTCTAAAGTTTCAGTTTGATTTGAATTGTCTTATTAATGCTCCAGAAGCATTTCTATGGATAGTTCTTAGGATGACCAGGTAAAAAAGTCTCTAAAGATATACATGTGTCACAGTGCGATTGATGCTGTGAATAAGCGGGGCTGACTTGAGTGCCCTTAGTAGTAGTTTTGCCAACTGAGACTCCCGCTGATAGCTAACGAGAACTCTTGTTTCTCCATAACACTTTCTGACAATTAATGCTATTGTAGGGTTTACATATTTAATGTGTTGGAGAGGCCATAAGAACATGAAATCAAACATGGGTCCAGAAACATGATGAACTTTAAAGCTTATTTTCCAGCTTTAGGGAAGATCTTGCAAAAGTGTTAGAAATCAACAAAAGTTAGAATTAATACGTTTGTTTTGTCCTACCAAACAAACAAAAGGAAGACAATCCCCATAAATAAACATTTCAAAGGACCTAGATAAGTTCATTACATGTTGTTTGTATGTATGTGATTTCAGTGATAATTACCTGATATTTTATAAACAATTAGGAGGCTTAACCGTTTGTATTTAATTATATTTATATACATATATATGTATAAGCACATAATGTATGTCACATATAAAGAGAGGGGTAAGGGGTGTGGGTGTGGAATAGTATGAGGGTGAAGAAGAAGGAGGAGGAGTAGAAGGAGAAGGAGGAGGAGGAGGAGGAGGAGGAGAAGAAGAAGCCAAGAGTTTGTGAGATATAGGGTATATGGAAGGGATTGGAGAAAGAAATGGAAAGCAGGGAATGGTGTAATTATATTTTAATTTTAGCTAAAATATATTAGTTTATCTGGTGAAATACTTAAGAGACAATACATTTTACCAAAATTTTTTTATATTACTTTGAGGTTAAATCTAAATATAATAATGTTATCTAGGAAGTCCTGCAGAAGCTACCTGAAGGCAAGAAGCAACTATCTAGGTCCAGCCCCCAAACATGCTGGATGATAAAAATATATTACTGGTGTTTCTGTGTGTTTTTACCATATGTGTTTTAAGAGATAAATACTAAAAACAAAGTTTGATTAAAGTAAATAAAATGATTGTATTACTAAATTTGATGAATTTTCTCCGTTTTTAATTGAACTTATTTTAACATATATTTTGATCATTTCTCCTCCCCTAAGTAAGATTTGTACCTCCCTACTCACCCAACTTTTTGTTCTTTTTCTCTCTCTCAGAAACAAACAAAAACAAGAAACACACACACAAAAAAACTCTGAAAAAAAAAAAGAAAAGAAAAAACGGGGCCCCAAAAAAAAAAAAAAAAAAAAGCAGAAAGAAAAAAAGACAAAAATAAGACAATAAGAAAAAATATACCAAAACAAAATAAAAAATAATTTCTATCAAAAACAAAACAAGTAAAACCCAGAAAAGACATGGAGTTAATTTTGTGTTAGCCAACAATCCTGGGCATGAAGCCTGCTCTGAAGTATGGTTGATATACCCAGTAACACTGCATTGGAGAAAATTATTTTTCACTTTGATAGCAGACATCAATTGCAATTACGTTCTTGTTTAAGGATAGGGTCTAGTGTTCACTTTTCCCTTTCAGTGCTGGGACCCATTTGACTTGAACATGTGCAGGTTTTGTGAGTGTCACCACTGTCTCTGTGAGTTTATAGATTTATCAACCCTATTTTATCTGGAAGCAGTTGTCTCCTTGATGTCATCTATGACCTCTGATTCTTAAAATGTTTCTATCTCACATTCCACATAGCTCTGTGAGCCCTCAGGGGAGGGCTTTGATGAAGACATACCATTTATAGGTGAATATTTCCAAGTCTCACATTCTTTTCACATTGTTCAGTTGTAGGTTTCCGTGTTTTTACGTATGCAAGAGGAAGCTCTCATGAGGATTGGATAGTATGATCTGACCTGTGGTTGTAGCAATATGTCATAAGGAGTCATTTTACTGATATGTTTCGTTAGCAAAGGAATTGTGGTAGGTTTACCTCTAGGGTACGTGATCTATCTAGTCTCGGGTTATTAGCCACTTTGGTAGTTTCAGGTAGGGGTTTCATCCCTTGGAGTAAACCTTAAAGACAATAAAAATCGTTGGTTACTCCAATGACAGCTGTGCCAATATGGTATCAGTATATCTTGCAGGCAGGCCACTGCTGTCAGTTGCAGAGTTGGTAGCATGCAGAATACATTTCAGCACCATGAAGTCTAGTCTGTAAGGACTGAATCAAGTTAAGCACCAACTCCATTTCTCCATGTTGGAAGACATGAGCAAGTGTTATCTTCAGCAGCAGGCCCTCTAATCAAGATACAGAGAATAACCAATAGCTCTGGCCATTGTCTGTAGTGCAATCCATTTCTGGCACTATAGTTTTACTTGGTGTCTAGTTGGGGCATTGTCTCATCTACCATCTCGTGATTTCATTTAGGATCCTTTTATGTAAGTACACATTTTAGAGGGCTTCTAAAGCTGCCGGTTTCCTTGTGTTTGCAAATGGCTTTCAGCGTTAGTTGTTCCTATATTCCCTCCTTTACTTTTCCACTTTCCTTCTTATTTAATCCTCTTCTGATTGTCCCTTTGTCCCTTCTATATTCTATTTCCTCCTTCTTGGGAAACCCTCTTCCCCCACCCCCAGTGCCTAACTGGGAAATTTATCTCTGTGATAAGATGTTAGCACATATATCAGGAGCATAAATGCTAACATCCACATATAAGAGAAAACATGCCAAACAGTCATCTGGATCCAAGTTACCTCATTCAGGTTTTTTTCCCCTAACTCAACCCATTTACCTGTGAATTGCATAGTTTCATTTTTATTAACAGCTGAATAATATTCCATCCTGAAAACATACCACATTTTCATTAATCTTTCATCAATTAATGGGTATCCAAGCTGTTTTCAACTTGTAGCTGTCAGGGTTAGAGTAGCAATGAACATGAATAATGAGCATCTCTGTGGCAGAATGCACAGTCTTTGGGTATATGGCCAAGAGCTTGTATAGCTGGATTTCAAGTAGATTCATTTCCAGCTTCCTGAGTGCGTGCCACACCAATTTCCATTGCGGCTGTACTTGTTTGCACACCCACCATAAATAAATAAATGTTGCTTTTCCCCTGTGCCCCACCTGCGTGCGCTGTCATTTGTTTTACTAGCCTTGACCATTCTGCCTGGGGTAAGGTGAAATAGGAAAGCACTTTAATTTGTACTTCCCCGATGGCTAAAAATCCTGACCATTTCTTTAAGTGTTTCTCAGCTCTTCATGTTTCACCTTTTGAGAAGGTTTTGCTTAGTTCTGCACACCGTTTTTAAGTTGGGTCATTTTTTTTTCTTGAAGTTTATGTGGTTTTGTTATTGTTGTTGTTTTGTTTATTGTTTTTTTTCTTTTATTTTTGCTTTAACTAATATCAGATGTATAAATGGTGAAGAGACTTTCCCATCCTGTAGGTTGTTGCTTTGCCTGATGTTCTCCTAGAAGAAGCTTTCCAGCTAAAACAGGTCCCATTTATTGATTGTTGATCTTAATTCTTGTTTGTTCAATGTCCTGTTCAGAAAGTGTTTTCCTGTGCCAGTAAGTTTAAGCCTATTCCCTCTTTTTTTTCTGTCATATCCAGGGTATATGGTCTAACATTGAGTTTCTTGATCCCTTTAGAATTGAGATTTGTGCAGAATAGTAAATGCAGATTTGTTTGCATTCTTCCACATGCAGACATCCAAATTGAACAGCACCATTTGCTGAAGCTGCTCTCTTTTTGTGAATGTGTATTTTTGGCTGTTCAAAAATTAGGTGTACATAAGTGTGTGGACATAGGTGGGTCTTCAATTCAATTTCAGTGATCACCATGTCTGTTTTTATGTCAATTCAATGCTGTTTTTATTGCTATAGTTTTGCAAGTCAACTCTTTCCTGCGTTTCTTTCTCAGTATATCTGTCATTTGTATGAACTGTTTTTGTTTCTTTTTTTGTTTTCTTTCTCTCTTCTTGTGTGTGTGTGTATGTCTGTGTGTGTGTGAATTTTGTATCATGCTACTTTACTGAAGGTATTTATCAGCTGTAAAAATTTGGTGGGTGGCGCTTTTAGGGTCTTTTATGTTTAAAATTCTATCATCTCCAAATAGATAATTTGACTCCTTTTTTTAAATACTTCTATCCCCTTGATCTCCTTTATTTGTCTTATTGCTCTCATTAAAATTTGAAATACTGTATTGACTTGTTATGAAGATAGGAGCATCCTTGTGTTGTTCCTGATTTCAGTGAAACTGGTTTGTGTTTTATTCTGTTTAGGCTGATGTTGGCAGTGGACTTACTTTAAATTGTTTTTATTATGTTGAGGTATGTCTTTTGTATCCCTAGTTTCTCCAGGACATTTACCATGAAGGGGTGTTAGATTTGTCAAAGAACTTTTCTTCAAGTAATGAGATGATCAAGTGCTTTTTAGTCTATTTATTGAGTGGATTGTGTTTATATTTTTAAATCAATTGTTTTCTTTTATTTTTATTTTTAAATAATTGTATACATTCACTTGTATCCCAGCTGTACCCCCCTCCCTTTTTCCTTCCCAATCTTGCCCTCCCTCCCTCATCTCCTCCCTGCCCCCTTCTGAATCCACTGATAGGGGAGGTCCTCCTCTCCTTCCATCTGACCCTAGCTTACCAGGTATCTTCAGGACTGGCTGCAATGCCATTATCTGTGGCCTAGCAAGGCTGTTCCTCCCTCAGGAGGGAAAAGAGGAAGCTCAATGAGCCAGTCATTGAGTTCATGTCAGAAATAATTCTTTTCCCCTTACTAGGGTACCCACTTGGATACCCTACCATGGGCTATGTCTGAGCAGGGGTTATAGGTTATATCCATGCATGGTCCTTGGTTGGCAAAACAGTCTCATAAAAGGTCCCTGTGCCCTGATATATTTGGACCTTGTGGGACTCTTGTCCTCTCTAGGTCATACTAACTCCTCCTTCTTTCATATGATTCCCTGCACTCTGACAAAAATTGGTTATGTCTCAGCATCTGCTTTGATACACTGTTAGGTAGAGTCTTTCAGGTGCCCTCTGTGGTAGGCTCCTGTCCTGTTACTTGTTTTCTCCTACTTCCAATATCCATCCCCTTTGTCTTTCTAGGTGAGTATTGATCATCTTACCCCTGGTCCTCTTTCTTGTTTATCTTCTTTAGGTGTACAGATTTTAGTATGTTTATCCTATCTTATAGGTCTAGTACCCACTTATAAGTGAGTGTATACCGTGTGTCTCTTTCTGCTTCTGGGATACCTCACTCAGGATGATCTTTTCTAGATCCCACCATTTGCCTGCAAATTTCATGATTTCCTTTTTTTAAATTGTTGAGTAGTATTCCATTGTGTAAATGTACCACAATTTCTGTACCCATTCCTCCATTGATGCACATCTGGGTTGTTTCCAGGTTCTGGCTATTACGAATAAAGCTTCTACAAACATGGATGAGCAAATGTTCTTGTTGTGTATTTGAGCGTCTTTTGGATATATGCCTAGGAATGGTATGGATGGATCTTGAGGAAGCAGTATACCTGATTGTCTGAGAAAGCGCCAGATTGATTTCCACAATGGCTGTACAAGTTTACATTCCCACCAGCAATGGAGGAGGGTGCCCCTTTCTCTGCAACTTCTCCAGCATGTGTTGTCTCTTGAGTTTTTGATCTGATGTGTGTAAGGTGAAATCTCAAGGTCGTTTTGATTTGCATCTCTCTGATGGCTAAGGATGTTGAGCATCTCTTTATGTGTTTCTCTGCCATTCTATATTCTTCTACAGAGAATTTTCTATTTAGCTCTATACCCCATTTTTTTAATTGGGTTGCTTGAATTATTGCCTTTTAATTTCTTTAGTTCTTTATATATTCAGGATATCAGCCCTCTGTCAGATGTAGGGGTTGGTGAAGATCCTTTCTCAATCTGTAGGCATTCATTTTGTTTTGATGACAGTGTCCTTTGCTTTACAGAAGCTTTTCAGTTTCATGAGGTCCTATTTATTGATTGTTGCTCTTAGCGCCTGTCCTGACGGTGTTTTGTTCATGAAGTTGTCTCCTGTGCCAATGAGTTCTAGGCTCAAATCAATTGTTTTCTATTGTAAAATACACACTGCATACTATTTACCATCATGTACTGTGTAGTGGTAAGTACATTAATATTAATATTGCATAACTATCACCACTATTCACCTGCAGGACATTTTGTATCAGGCAAGCTGTATACAAACTCTGCCTCTGTCAAATGACTAGCCATTTCCTCTTCCCCACAACCCCTTAACACTCATCCTATTTTTTTTCCCATAAATTTGATTATCCTAAGCTTCATAGAATTCAGATAATATATTTGTCTTTTGTGTCTATCTTATTTTATTTAACATAGTATTTTTTTAATTAAAAAATTTGTAGCTAGCCATGATGACAACAACGTTTCCTGCTTCAGCCTACTGCTTTTATGGGAGCTGGCCACAATGACAGCACCTCCTTGTCAATCTCTGTGGACTGTTCATGTTTCAGGAAAAGGTTTCCCTGCTGTGGACTCTATACATTTTGTAAACTTTATAAACCTTCAAGGCAGAAAAGTGGCCAGACCCCTGACTAAGGAAGGTCCAGCAGCCCAGCTTCTCCCCCAGACCTCACTAACTCTCATCTACCAGTAGGACTCACCCCAGATTATGCTAATTTGAGGTGAAAAGTCTGGAAACCCCCCACCAATCCCTGATATTTCCACTAAAATCCACCAATCCCTGAGGAGGAGAACTGACCAATTTCTGAGCAAGAAATCTGTGAGCTCCCCAAGCTTAGGATTTGAAATCCCACCAAGTCCCTGTCTTCTGGCACTTGGATGGAAGGGTGTCTGGGAAACCCACAACTCCAAGGTCAAAATATGAGTCATGGCAAGAAATGTTGTTGTTTGTGTTTGTTGCTGCTGGACTGCCTTCCTTATTGGGTGGAAAAATGTCCAGAAAACTCACAACTCTGAGGGCTGGGAATGTGTAACAGCTCTGAGGTGGAACAGTGTCCCAAGGGTATCCTGAGGCACAAAAGCCCAGAAAAAGCACAGCTCTGGCATGGGGCAATGTTTCAAAGGTATCTGGAGGCACAAGAGCCAAGGAAAAACACAGCTCTGAGAGCAGGCCTCCTCAACAGAGATATTATAGCTCCCAAGAGAGGATTACCCCAACCCCTGATGAGCTGAGGAGTCTAGGAGCCTGAATTCCTCTCCTTCTTCATTCTTCTCATCTTCTTCTGAATCATAGTAGGCAGTAAATCTCTTAAGAGATTGATTGAAGGGGTGAATCCAAGAGAGGATGGATGAATTTAGGAGTGGCTTAAATCTGCTCCTGGGAGAAGGCCGCAGGGAACTGGACAGGCAAAGTCTTCACATAGGATTTCTTAGGGGAGGGCTTTCTGGTGCAGGTACTTCCAGAGTGTGGATTGGTGAGATTTCAATTTCCTAAACTTAGGGAAGTTCAGTTGGTGAGCTTTCCTGTTCAGGGATTGGTCAGTTTTCTTGCTCAGGAATTGGTTGGTTTTAGTGGGAAGCTTAGAAAATGGTCAATTTTCTTGCTCAGGGATTGTGGATTTTTGTCCAGACTTTTCACCTCAAATTTGCATAGTCTGGGATGTGTCCTACTGAGGGGCTGAAGATAACAGTTACAGTGGTCTGGGGGTCTGGGAAAATGGGGCTGCTAGAGCTTCCTGAGGCAGAGGTCTGGCTACTTTTCTGCCCTGAGGGGTTATAAAGTCTACAAAGAGTCGAAAATTTACAAAGAATTCACTGTGAAGGCAGTAGGCTTAAGCAGAAAAGGTTGCCATCAATCATGTACAGTTCCCTTGATGTCCTGTGATATCCCAGTATGCAGTAGGCATTCTGAAACAGGAAAGGTGTTTTGCTTCCCACAGCAGTCAGGCAGGAGTAATCACCATGGTCAGCTCCTGTTGACAGGAGCAGCCATTCACTGGCAGTGAGCAACTTGGAATTTTAGTGGCCTTCTGCTCATAGCTCTAGACATAGCTTTTGGGAAGGAGGGTGCAGTGTGCTGCCACAGCAAGGGGCCAGTGGGCTTGCAAGGCTGGGGTGGGACAGTGGGCCACTCAGGATGGCCTGCAGTGGCTTGTGGGTGAGCTCCCACAGCTTGGGGACGAGGTTCGGGGGCTTGGGGTGGCCTGCCAGCTTGGGGCAGTTATCTGTGCTTTGGGCTGCCAGTGAGGCAGTGGCACTCCTATCCATTGAGGGGATGGTCTCTCTGCTGAGGCAGACAGCCATATCGTCAAGCTGTGGTGGCTGATATGTCATCATGGCTACCGGCTGCCTCAGCTTTAGAGAAATCTCTCTCCGGCTACTCTGCTGCTGCTGCTGCTGCTGCTGCTGCTGCTGCTGCTGCTGCTGCTGCCGCCGCCACCTCAGCCGCCGCCACCGCTGCTGCTGCTGCCACCTCAACCGCCGCCACCACTGCTGCTGCTGCCGCCACTGCAGGTAGCTTTGATTGCACAAGGTGACAGCAGCGGCTGGCAGCAGTGGTGGCAGTTTCTTTGACTGTGGGAGCAGCCAGCAGCTGGTCTGATTGGGGCAGCTGCCTCTGGCTAGTCTGATTCTTTGGCGGTTGGCACCTTGCAGCTGGCCTGATCAGATTTTGGCGCCCGGCTGCTTTTATCAGGATAGCAGTAGGATTGGTCCGAGGTGGCTGGCTGCTTTTCCGGGCTGCGGCCAGTTGGGGTGGTGGCATCAAGCTGTTCCGATCAGGGGACTGCTGTTGGTAAAGTGCCAGGGCTTTCAACTTTAGCGGGAGTGTGTGTGTGTATGGGGGGGAAACCATGGCTGCTTATTTGACCCTCTGCAGCTGAGGTGGCCCTATGTTGCCGAGACTCCACTGCCACAGTTGGTGGCTGAGGTACTAAGGCAGCCAGTTGCCTTGGCCTTACACCATTCCCAGTCTGGGGGGGGGGGCGCTCAGTAGGGACCAGAGAGAAAGAAGGAGGAGGAAGTCACCACAAGAAAGGCAGCATGAGTTCTCCTTGAAGATAGTTATAGCAGAAGGTCAAGGCAAGACTGAGATGACAAGCAAAAGGTCACGTGGACCCCTTGGAGACTGAGTCTATGGGCTACATCTGAGTCTGGGTTTTAGCTCCTCTCCATGCACTGGAGCAGGGGCTGTCTCTGGCATGAACTCAGTGACAGGCGCTCTGATCACCTCCCCCTGGTGTAGTGCATCCTTGCCAGGCCACAGAGGAAGACAGCAAACCAGTCCTGATGAGACCTGATAGGCTAGGGTCAAATAGAAGGGGAAGAGGTCCTCCCCTATCAATGGACTAGGGTAGGGACATGGAGGTGGGGGAAGAGGGAGGGAGGATGGGATTGGGAAGAGAAAAGGGAGGGGGCCACAGCCTGTATGCAGATTGAATAAATTGTACTAAATGATAATAATAATACATTTATACAGAAAAAGAATTTTAAAGCAGTCTACATGTCTAATGTGAGTTCAGTTAAATAAACTATGATATACATAAAGGGGTGGCACGTGGCTGGGAGGTAGCCAGACTAGCATAATTGGATTAGAATAGATGGATATCTGCCCAGTTATAGAGCCTAAAGCTTGGTCAATAAATCTAGTAGGTCTCTGTGTCATGTATTTGGGAGCGAGGGCAGGTAACAGAATAGGCTCCTACTAAAACCCTAACTCAACACGAGTAAAATCTTTGTCAGGGATGCTCTCAGGGAAATGTTGCTAACAGGCTTAGATGTTTCAAGTCTTTGAGAGTGACATTCGTATGGAAGTACTGAGAATGATTTAATAGACTCTTACCTCTGAAAAAACCTTTCATAAAACACTTTTTTTTCAACTTCCTTTGGTACCATAGTAATCTCTGACACGGTGTCTTCTTTTTATTGAATCCTCTTTGCTGTTGCATTGTGTATGGAAAGCTGGATATCCTGACTACGAAGACCGGGATTGCCCTAAGGTTAGTTGTCTAAAGAACTCTACACCCCTGTTCCTTCTAACCTTCTTTCTCTACTTCCTAGGGTCAGGGGCTGGAAGAGAGGTAGAGACATAAGAAACCAAAATAAAATAGAGTTAAAAAGTATGCACTGCACAGATTTATACAGATAATTTCCCTTTTTTTTGTTTATATTCTCACCCACAGTACCTTCAAACTGCTTACACCTTTCTTTAATTGTGTCTTATTCAACTGCCTGCTGTGTGATTAATCTGTCAGAATCATTGTTAATGTCCAGATTAAGTGTCCTTCTTACTCAGGACCATGTGAAGTTCATTTTTCTGCTCCTGCCCAGTGGATAATTTTGAAACATGGCTCACCATGCTGAACTCGACACATCTGACCTCCATTTATTTCAACTGATGGGGTTTCTTGTATTGAAAGGCCATCTGAATGTGTGGCAGTGACTGCATTATACTCTGACACATTCCTCATTGCAGACTCTTAGAGAACCCAGAGAACATGGTCATGCATTTGAAGCTTGTTCTTGGTAGAATGAGGCACATGGATTCTTGTGCCAGTGTCTCTTTGCTGTATGCTAGGCCTTATAACCTTGTATTTCTAAAAGCTTCTGGGCATAACTGGGTGTCAAGAAAGCATCAGCAGTTCTAAGAGTCATGGATGCTTATTGTTGCATCTTCAGACTACAGAGATCTAAAAAAGAAAATCTCTAGATGGAAAAGAATTTGTTCCTTTCACTTTTTGTCTTAAGTGAGCCTGTTTTTGCTAGCATTCCATTTGGTTCCACTTCATCTATTGCACTTGTTGGTAAGTACGAATTATTTTTATTTTACTTTTGAGACTGAATTTAATTATCGTATTTCTCCCTTGCTTTTTCTCCCTCAGAACTTCTCATATACACTGCTTCCATTCTCTTTTACATTTATGTGCTTTTTCATTGTTATCGCATGGATATCTGTATTTGCGTACAAATATGTATTTCTTAACATACTCTGTTGAGTCTATATGTTACTTGCATTTGTTTTTTCCTGACTGATCATTTGAAACTGAAAAAGTTTTCTGGGGGAAGACCACCTCTCACATTCTCATCTTTACTCTGTTGGCTATAGTTCCTTGTATAGGGTTGAGGTCTTGTGGGTTTTTTCTTAACTTTTTAGCATGGTCACCAGGGTCCTCCTTGATCATCCCATGTTTAGGTGTTCATTTTGGTGAGCCTTTAATGGGGTAGCTTTTGATGTTACTAGGAGACTAAATCTCACAGTCTTCCAGATCCTCTGTCTCTTCGTCTTTAAACCCGTCTTCCACAATGTTGCCTGAGCCTAAGCACAGGACATTAACATGATTAGTAATATTTAACAATGACTCATAATTATTAAGGTGACACTTACTTCTTAACCCACTGCTTTATAAACATAAGACACAGAGATCTGTTAGATTTATTATGATACCCCTTAAACTCTGCTCTGCTTAGGCCTGGTAGTAGGCAACTTTGTTAGCCAATCAGGGATAATTTGGGAAGCACCTTTCACACAGTGTCATTTTGGATACTTGAGAATTTGCTCACAGGACAGTAAGGATCTTGGGAGAGGGACAAACATTTAACATTTAAATAGATAGTAGTTTAAGATCAACCCCTATATATCCACTGAGACTGGGTTCCACAACTTTTTCACTTTGATTGGTTGTGGTCTCTGTCTGCTGCAATGACAAGCTTCCTGGATGAGGAGTGAAAACTACATTTTTCAGAGGGCATAAGGAAAAGTAGTTATAGATTGTTATTAGGGATTTTGCTGGCTCAATAAATTGGTTGTAGATTCTCCTCCACTCACCATGATTTCACCAGCACTGAGTAGTTAGGTTTTTTCTTCAATGTCAACTTAAAAAAATCTTATCAAATTTTGTTCTGATCTTCTTTGGTATCCCTGTGCATTGCATCTTCTCTCTGGGTCATCCCAGAGAGATCAATTTCCAATTGATCATCTTTCAATTTGGTTTTTTTTAAATGGTTCTTGGAGTTAACTTTGTCTCTTGATCCATCCTTCCTGGTATGGATGCTACTGTGATAAAAATAGTCTCTGTGTGTACCAGTTTCTGTTGCTCAAACATCTGTTACTCAACCATTGTCTTTTCCATTGGTATTTTGTGTTGGATCTTGTAATCCATCCATGTATTTTGTTGGAGTGGACTGTTCTGTCTTAGATTTGACACCCTTTTAGCTATCAAAAAGAAAGCAAGATTACACAAGGTTACAAAAAGTAGCAGTTATCATGTTTACTTTTCACACAGAACATGTAAGTCCCAAGGAAACATCGGTCACTTTATTGGACTGATTTAGCAAGTAAAAGCACTTTCTGAACAAGCCTAATGACTTGAGTGCAAACTCTGAAACCTATGTCAATTAGAAGAAAATTGACTCTGACCTCGACACACATACTATGAAGCCACATGCCAACACATGCACACCATAGTAATACACACACACCACAGAACATAACAATAAATAAAATGTATAATGAAAAGAAAGTAAGTTGTATTAGATCTATAAAGACCCACTTCAATACTCCTCAGTTAGCTTTCAACCTCTGTTCTGCCAGTTTTTGAAGTTTCTTTTCATCCTTGTATTTTTAATACAGTATTTTTTTAACTGATCTCTGAAGACAGTTTTCATTGACCTTGGTTTGAGGTTTACAGATGTCTTATGTAAGTCAGCAAGGATTCTTTATAAGTTTGGAATGTTGACATCTTTTAAATTGCAGTGTATTTTGTTCTTGGTCCTTTTATCTATTTTCTCTGAGGCAGAGATTTCCTACAAGCAATTTTAGTTCCAATCATGTCACTGTTTAAATCCTTTCTGTGACAACTGACAAATGTGATGAAGACATCTTGAGGTCCTGGCTAGCACAGAGCTTAAATAAACAAAAGCAGACTTTCTTCTCCAACTGCACCATCTCCATCCTCCTAAAACATCTTCTCTATTCCTCTTCTGCTTTGGCTTCATATTTTTGATATTGTGCAAAGCACTATAATATACATTGGGTGTAAGTTTCTCTCTGGCATGAAAATTCTCTATCCTTGCTTATAAGCTCAATAGAAAAAAATTTGGATCATATAAAACTACTAACTTTATTATCTGTCTGTCTGATTGTCCAACTGTCTGTCTGTCTATCTTTTGCAGGAATCTCCACGCAATTTTTTATAAATTTTTATTTTTTTCACAATTTATTCTTTATATACCCCGACTGAAGTCCCCTCCCTCAACTCTTTCAGTCCTCCCCTCCTTCCCTCTTCTCCTTATCTGCTTTCCCCTAGTCCACTGAAAGGGGGAGTTCTCCACTATTGCCATCTGCCCATAGCTTAAGTCTCATCAGGATTGTCTGGAGCCTCTTCCTCTGTGACCTGGCAAGGCTGCATCATCAGAGACATGTGATCAGAGAGCAGTCAGCTGAGTTCATGATAGAGGCATGTCCTGCTCCCCTCACTCAAAGATCCACATTGAGCCTGAGCTGCCAATAGGCCACATCTGAGCAGTGCGTCTAGGTCCTCTCCATAGATGGTCCTCCGCTGGTGTATCAGTCTCCACAGGACCCCCTGGGCTCAAAGCTTTTAGTTTTGTTGGTCTTCTTGTGGGGCTCCTTTCTCCTCCAAGTCCCTCTAATTCCACTCTTCTATTCCTCCATAAGACTCCCTAAAATCTGCCCAAAGTTTGGCCTTGAGTCTCTGCATCTGCTTTGATCCCATGTTGGCTAAATCCTTACAGAGGATCATCTATAGTAGACTCCCATCCTGTTTCTTCTCTTCCACCACTTCTGGTGTCTATCCTGTTTGACATTCTGAATGAGATTTAATCATCCTCCCTAGGGTCTTCCTGAGTTGTACCAATTTACATTTTCACCAACAATATGTGGATTCATTTCTTTTTTTTTTTTTAGATTTATTTATTTATTATGCATACAATGTTCTGTCTTCATGTACACCTGCAGGCCAGAAAGGGGCACCATATCTCATTATAGATGGTTGTGAGCCACCATGTGGTTGCTGGGAATTAAACTCAGGACCTATGGAAGAGCAACCAGTGTTCTAAATGTCTGAGCCATCTAAACAGCCCTTAAGTCATTTTTCTTCCTTTTTTTTTTTTTACTATTTTTTTATTAATTACACTTTATTGACTTTGTATCCCCTCATAAGCCCCTCCATCCTCCCCTCCCAATCCTGCCCTCCCTCCACCTTCTTCACACATGCCCCTCCCCAAGTCAACTGATAGGGGAGGTCCTCCTCTCCTTCCTTCTGATTTTAGTCTATCAGATCTCATCAGGAGTGGCTGCATTGTCATCTTCTGTGGCCTGGTAAGGCTGCTCCCCCCTCAGGGGGAGGTGATCAAAGAGCAGGCCAATCAGATTATGTCAGAGGCAGTCCTTGTTCCCATTACTATGTAACCCACTTGGACACTAAACTGCCATGGGCTACATCTGTGCAGGGGTTCTAGGTTATCTCCATGCCTGGTACTTGGTTGAAGTATGAGTCTCTGGGAAGACTCCTGTGTTCAAATTTCTAGTTCTGTTGCTCTCCTTGTGGAGTTCCTGTCCTCTCCAGATCTTACTATTTCCCTCTTCTTACATAAGATTCCATGCACATTGCCCAACAGTTAGCCATAAGTCTCAGCATCTGCTTTGATAGTCTGCAGGGCAGAGCCTTTCAGAGGCCCTCTGTGGCGGTTTTCTAGCTTGTTTCCTGTTTTCTTCTTCTTCTGAAGTTCTTCCTCTTTGTCTTTCAGGATGGGGATTGAGCATTTTAGTCAGGGTCCTCTCTCTTGATTAGTTTCTTTAGACGTACAGATTTTAGTAGGTTTATCCTATATTACATGTCTATATGATTGAGTATTTACCGTGTGTGTCTTTCTGCTTCTGGGACAGCTAACTCAGGATGATCCTTTCCAGGTCCCACCATTTACCTGCAAATTTCATGATTTTCTTATTTTTCATTGCTGAGTAATACTCCATTGTATAGATGTACCACAGTTTCTGCATCCATTCTTCAGTTGAGGGGCATCTGGGTTGTCTCCAGCTTCTGGCTATTACAAATAAAGCTGCTACAAACATGGTTGAGCAGATGTCCTTACTGTGTACTTGCGCCTCTTTTGGGTATATGCCTAGGAGTGGTATGGCTGGATCTTGAGGAAGCGCTATTCCTAGTTGTCTGAGAAAGCACCAGATTGATTTTCAGAGTGGTTGTACAAGTTTACATTCCCACCAGTAGTGGAGGAGGGTTCATGGGTTCATTTCTCTTTCCTCATCCTCACCAGCATTTATTGCTTGTCTTTTTAAATAATAACTACCCTAAGTGGGGGGAGAGGTATGCAGTACTGCCTCAATTCATATTTTTGTTGATATTAGGGTAACTGAGCATTTTCCTATGTTGGCTTTTTCTTTTCTTTTTTATTTTTTTTTGTCTTTTTGGACTTCAATCTAGTTCTGTAGCTTTAAAAAAATAGTTTGTTTGAGTTTTGGTATTTGTTTTGAGTTGTTTACATGTATTCTGGATGTGGACACTTGTGAGATGAACTCTTTTAAAATAAAGGCTGTTTCTTAATCATGTGGCAGGAAAATTAAACAATTACCTGAAAACATGATGCACCGTAGTGTTGGTGTTTGTGTCAGTGGAAGCTCGCAGGAACCAGGGAGAATACATCTCAAAACATAAACTATTCAACTAACATAGTGACACTTTCAAGAGACAACCATGTAATTTCTGAGGCTTTCATTTGTGGGTGGGCATGAAGAGGTAGTGAAAGTACAGAAACAGGAATGAATGAGGTATGTCAGATCTTGACAATTGGGGATGGTATAAATGGCTGAGAGACTAGAGATTATGGAACATTCTTCTTCAGAAACTATAACTTCATATTTTAATTTTTTTACATTTAGACAAATAAAAATTTGAAGTGAACATAGCAAATATAAGGCATTTATATTTTTTCTTTGTTTGTGTTTGTTTGTTTTGTTTTGTTTGCTAAAGTGTAGTTCCTGCTGATTATAGTCTGTAATTTTTCTATATTCGCGACTATTAATTTGGAAGAGAAAAAAACATCAGAAAGAAATAAACGATTCTTAAGCCCCAGAAATACATAATTTTCTCTGCTGAAAGCCTTGACATCAAATGTCATTGGAAGCACTCTGTATACTCAATTTTAAGCAAATATCCATGGTAACCATCACACCATGTTACACAGGCTCCCTGGGACTATTTGATAAGTAAGAAAATGTGGATATTTGTGATCGAGTGTGGGGTAAGGTAAGTACAGTATCTTTCCAATTAAATTAGTTTTCTTCTCCTGAGGTTACTGTTTTAAATATTTAAATATTGCTTTCTCCTGCCAGACTCTAACCAGTGGGCAACAGAGGAAAAGAGAGTGTCTTTCAAAGGAAAAGAAAAAGCAGTGATTCGGTAGCTCTCTGAGAGAAGCACTGTTGTCAGTGAACCTGGCCACACCTATCAAGTGCTGAATCGCACAGGAGATGATGAGCTCTGGGTTTTGAATGTTTCTCGGTCTCACAGAAGCCACTGTCAGAAATTCATGGAGACTGCAGAAATAATGGATGTGTCTAACACATGGGCTGTGACAATAATACCGATGAGCTTTCTGACTTTGGAGGTTTAACTTTTTCTATCACTCAAAATTCGGTTCCTCCTTCATTTTTGTCTTAGAACACTCAGTCATTTATTTGTTCTTTACTGAGTTGTTTTTGGATACCAGCATATCTTGTGTTGTCTCAGTAGAAGTGAAAAAATAAAAATAAAAAAAAACCCTATAGATGTGTTAATTCATTTACTATTTCCATATATCCAGAATCAGGGTAATGCTGTTAATGCTCAACGTCTACGTAGACATTTAAAATCCCACGGAAGGCTTCTTTTCTGGAGTAAACACAGATTACCAACCAACCAACCAAACAAACAAACAAACTGGCATCATGCTGAAATATGAATGCCCATAATTTTCCTGTCTTCCCTATAGTGGGGTAGGTGCTGCATGAAATATTTATTTCTTTAATACTCAATTATAGCACAGCATTAGTTATTATTCATGCAAGGCCCCTCTCCCTTCCAAACGTTGAAATTCATATAAGGTCATATGACTGTTCATGAACCCTCATACCTCAAATAACATTAGCTTTATATTAGGCACTCGATAAACATGTGTAGAGTAAATAAAATGATTGTAGATGTAGTGGTGCTCTATTTGGGCTACCATTTTTTTATGTCTTGATAATACCAAGAAATTCACTTTTAGGGCTGTACTTGTAGTGAATCATGACTGTAGGCTCTGTATTTTTCCATGATCTTACTTTTAATTTCATTGTTGTTTATGATTTTAGGATTGACAGTATGTTGGAGATACCTGTTATTGTTTAGATTCTTTTAGTTATCCTGATCAGCTCCCTTTCAAATCATTCCTGAACAGAGATAGTCAGCAGCTTGTCAATGATTCAGTGACATAGTAGCTGCACCTCGTCATCCACACTGATAAGAAGCAATTACAAGTAACCCAGGGTTTCAAAACCACAGAATAGAGGCTGATTTTCAAAGAATTCCAATGTATTTTTTCACCTGAATTTTAAGCTTTTATAAAGAAAAATGTGGAAAGCCCTAAAAGGAAACATTCTATAAAGTATTACTGAAATCTGAAGTTTTTCTTAGTGTGAGGTTATGCAGTGCTATCCCTGACACCAATATATATATATATATATATATATATATATATATATATATATATATA
>NW_026596073.1:17459108-17522006 GCF_907164565.1 Psammomys obesus
TATATATATATATATATATATATATATATATATATATATATATATATCAGAAAAATTAAGCACATAGCAATTAAATAGTTGAAATAGCAAACAAGTCAATTTTCCAGAAAAAGTAAAAGCATTAATGTACTTTTTTTCCTTTGAAGCAAAACGATTCAATTCATAGACACACTTATAAACAAGCTTAATTTTTTAGATATGTGAGATTACTATGAAAACATTAACAATGGTGTAACTGTAGACACTATCATTACATCATACCCTAAGTGCAGATTTCCCATTTCCCATCCTTCCACCTTTTGAAATAAAAACCCACTTGTGTCTGAAGGAGACATAATTCAGTGGCCATCTGCTATAATTCTGAATCTGATGCACTGGGAAAACTTGTTCTGTTCACAAACCCATTATCTCAGGGCACAGGAAACTGTGCTGTAAATAAAGGTATTTTCATCACAAAATCACTTCCTGCATCATCACCACCTGACATTTATATTGAAAATATTAGTGATGGTAAATACACTTTTAGAAGCCATATATAAAACTCTCCTATCTAAACTTCGTCAGCATTTTTCTCTTTTGATTAAAATATTTTCTAAAGCAATCTCATATGACTTTATTTGCATAGATACTAGTCTTTATTTTAAAAACACCTTTCAAGTATTTAAGTGTTCTCAGTATTCAACTTTTGAAAGCATTACCTAATACTCTTATCTAGTAAATAGCTTGAAATTCTGGGTTGAGAAGCTGTTCATCCTACATTCATTGTAATTCTTCATCACAGAAAGAAAAGCTTATCCACGAAACGCAATGTTTCTATCAGCTTGCCTGGTCCATATACCAAGATGACAGGCTGTCTAATGTATCCTCTCTCTGATTAAGTGCTAGTGGGAACTTTGGAGCAACAGAAGCAAGCTTTGACCCAAGCAGGAAATCCTAAATAAACCAAATCTAGATCCAGACCACGTATAGTTAACTCCCTCCTGTAATTTGAACAGAGAAGTGTGGAACTGAGGACAGGGACTTGATTCATGTTTCAGATGGACTTACACTATTTATTGTTCACTATGCCTTGACTCTCTTAGACAGCACAGTCTCCCCTAAAGTTAACATCCTCTTGGGCAGTTGACATATTTGATGACACTTGGGCTAAGACACAGCATAAATAAAACTATGTTGGCTTATACAATGTTAAAAACACAGAGAAAAGAAAAAAAAACATTGATTTTTTTTTCCAAATAGAAAAGACTACAGTTTATGAAGGGAAAACTAATATTAGCCAACTGAGTAAAGTCAGGATAAGCATGCTAAGTGTTTTAGACTTCATTTAAAGTTGTTGATGTTGTAAATGCGTATTTTACATGCTCTGAGAGATTATACTGCTTATGCCATAAACTATTGATTTACTTTGATTTCAGAAGGCAGTTATGGGAGTACATCTTGCTAATCCCAGTTTGGTGAGTGCATGGTGCTATTGAATAAGGAAACAAAGATGAATGTTAGAATGACCTTAGAGTCTTCAAGGACAACAGATCAATATCATGTAAGCCATAGACCTTCATCTTCTTGTTGGATTCTTGCAATAAGTAAACCAATCTTTGGAGATGTTTTTCCATTCTCCCAAATGAACTGTAAATTATCATGCTCAAACAAAAAGCTGAAGTGTTCCTTCTGCAGAATTCAAAATACCTTGGGGCATCAACTACCTTACTAATAAAACCAAAGCTAAGACAAAGCAAGAAAAAACAACAAACAAAAGCAAGCAAGCAAACAAACAAACCAAAGGAATAGTTCACTTTGTAAGATAGGTGAGCTATGCAGAAGTAATATAGGCAGTGTTAATCAGACTAAAATTTAATGTAACAGAATACAGAGCAAGGTGTCATGGTCTGCTTTAGTTCAAATGACCTACACAAAATATAGTTCCATATAGGTTATGAATATAGGTTTTAAACAAGTAAAGGCTCTCTCTCTAACTCTTTGACTGCAAACTCACCATGTAACCAAGGACAGCTTTGAACTTCTGATCCTCCCAAGGACTGAGATTTTTCCATGGCATTGCTGATTGGTCAGGGGATAGTATGCTTGCTTGTCAAGCACTCTGCCTGTTTAGCTACAGTCTCAGCTTGTCAAAGGGTGTTTCTAAGTTAGCACCTCTGTTCTTCTTAGATGCACTATACAAACATACATTTATGGGTTCCAGCAAAAGCTGAGCATCTGACTGGGGAGCTTTTCCTCCTGTCAAGTTTCTGCCATGTGATGGTGGTTAGGAGAAGGCTCAGACCAAAGCTTCTTTGACATGTAAAGCCATGTGAATTTACAGCAGGGCCATCTGTGTAAGGAAGGCTCCCTCTGCTCATACACTTTGTAGCTTTTCAGTCTTATTGAGCTTCTCATGGATCCAGCCCTGAGTTCCTGTAAAAACAGTAAACATGTTTGTAGTAGCTTTATTCGTAATAGCCAGAATCTGGAAACAACCCAGATGTCCATCAACGGAGGAATGGATACAGAAATTGTGGTACATTTATACAATGGAATATTACTCAGCAATTAAAAACAAGGAAATCATGAAATTTGCAGGCAAATGGTGGGAGCTAGAAAAGATCATCCTGAATAAGGTATCCCAGAAGCAGAAGACACACATGGTATATACTCACTTATAAGTGGGTACTAGACCTATAAGATAGGAAAAATGTACTACAATCTGTATACCTAAAGAAGATAAACAAGACAGAGGACCCAGGGTAAGATGATCAATCCTCACTTAGAAAGACAAATGGGATGGACATTGGAAGCAGAACACACGTAATAGGACAGACGCCTACCACAGAGGGTCTCTGAAAGTCTCTGTCTAGCAGTGTATCAAAGCAGATGCTGAGACTCATAACCAAACCTTTGGCAGAGTTCAGGGAATCATATGAAAGAAAGGGGAGTTAGGATGACCTGGAGAGGACAGGAGCTCCACAAGGACCAAATATATCAGGGCACACGGGTCTTTTATGAGACTGTATCTCCAACCAAGGACTATTTATGGATATAACCTAGAACCCCTGCTCGGATGTAGCCCATGGTAGCTCAGTCTCCAAGTGGGTACCCTAGTAAGGGTAACAAGGACTATTTCTGACATGAACTCAGTGGCTGGCTCTTTGAATTTTCCCACCTCTCCCCCGAGGGAGGAGCAGCCTTACTAGGCCACAGAGGAGGACATTGCAACCAGTCCTGAAGATACTTGATAAGCTAGGGTCAGATGGAAGGGGAGGCAGACCTCCCCTATCAGTGGACTTGGAAAGGGACAGGAAGGAGATAAGGGAGGGAGGGTGAGATTGGGAGGGAGTGAGGAGGGAGCTATGGCTGGGATACAAAGTAAATAACCTGTGATTAATATAAAAAATAAAAATTAAAATAAGTAAAAATTAAATAAAAATTAAAAAAAACAAAAATAGTAAACATTTATCTTCAAAGGAGGAGGTACATCACAAGAGATTTGTTTCAGACAGAGTACTTCAATAACATTAAGCAAACCAAGAAAAATAAGTTGCAAATGAAATTAGTGCAGTCAGATTTGAAACTTGGTAAACATCAGCAAATTCCCTAAGTTACTGAATCATCTAATAAGTTTTTCATTACAGAATCTGTGGAAAATATATTCATGTCTTAAAACAATTATAGTACTTGAACTACTTTTTGCTGTTGTTTCTAAAGAATGAAAAAGTCATTGATTGTTCTGTCTTGTAACAACTAACACAAACCTGCCCATCTTATTCTCTCTCAATCAGTTACTTCAAAGAGACTACAATGATATAGTATGTTATGTGAACATCTGTAGCTATCTATATACCTATGTTGTGACTAGTTCACATAATGGAATTAAAAGATTTAATTTTAATTAAAAGATTTAATTGAAAAAATAGTTTATTTCAAACAATCACCATAAATATCAAATTAACTATTTTTAAGGGTCAGCAATTAAGTTTAGAGAGGTTAATTGGTTTCTCTAATGGCATACAACTATAAGAGACAGAATACGGTCTGTCTTGAAAATAATTGCCATGCAATTTTATTCAAAAGCAGTGTAAAATCATTTTCTAACCTGAAAACAAAATAAAAACCATAGAACAAAGTTAGTTTTGCCTTATTTCAGCATTCCACCAAATGTGTGCTTTAGAAAGAGACATGTGTGCCTAAGAAAGGGAGAGATGTAAAAGCAGTTTTAACAAACTGTGATGGAAGCCAAGTGTAAAAGTGACAGTTTGCTTAAAATGTGCTGAAGTGTGGGGAAAACAGAGATGGCCAAAGAATTAAAAGCATGTACTCTTCTTGCAGAGGACATGAATTCAGTTCCCAACATTCATATCAGTTGGCTCACAACCAGCTTTTACTCTGGTTCCAGAAGAGTCCACTCCTTCATGTTGCCATGGGCACCTTTATTCCTGTCTATATACCCATTCACTCACACACACACACAAACACACACACATACACAGACACATACACACACAAACATATGTACAGAGACACATATACACACATACCACATAATTAAACATAGTAAAAAATAAATATTTTTTTTAAAGAAAGTATATTTTCTCACCAAACAGGGATGAATAATACCTTATGGAGAGACTAGAAAAACCCTCAAAGGGGTGCTAATTTATGGTTTAAGTTGGGATGAAAACTGGGTTAGGTATTAGAAAAATAAAAGCAACCCAGTGGGTTTGCCACACACAAATGAAAACAAGGAAGCCAGAACATCTGAGAAGCATCCGTGGTAACTGGATGGTCAGGTGCAAGGCACAGCCCCAGAATCATCAAGAAGCAAGTGAGGGTCAAAAATGAAAATGATCAGGGACCTTAGCATTTCCCGTGTCACGGAGCAAAATTTAGATTTTATTCTTAGTCAACAGGGAGCCAGATATAAACACCTGCTTTGAGTCCAAAAGAAATATTTAAACCCAAACACAGAAATAAAGCTCACTGTTGATGGCCAGATGAACAGGAGCATGGCTCCTGTTCTGCTGGAGTTCTGTCCTGACAAGAGACAAAGTGCTAATGTACAGCTTCAGTATTTCACATGCAATCTGAAAAAAAAAATTGATACAAACTCGTGGAGGGATGATTAGTCAATGTCAATACTAAAGACAAGATACCTGTAGCATTCACAATTTTGCTTTTTTAAAAATAAAGAACAATTTGTTTAAAAGAAAAATCAATGAAGTTTGTCATATTGGAGGAAAATAGAAATAAAGGGTTTTGTTTTTCAATTTTGAGGTCATATCACATTCTCATGGATACAAGTGCAAAAAGCATTGCTGAGAATTTTGTGTGTGTGTGTGTGTGTGTGTGTGTGTGTGTGTGTGTGTGTTTTCTGGGTAGGGGGGGAAGCCTTTAGTATTAGACACTGGAGAGACTGATATGGGAGGATTATTTGAATCTAGAAACTGGAGGCCTGCTGTTGAACAAAGAAAGATGCCAGACTCTCTAAAACGAAAGTAAACAAATAGGTGAAAAGATTATGACAGAGGACAGCATATTTCTAAGTAAGGCCATCAGATTTGGGCTTTCTCCTTAGAACCTCCATCCATAGAAACTCTTTCTCCTCCTGCATCCTTGTAGTAACTGGGAATATTCTCTACAGGGTATTATGACTACACAGGAAAATGTGAATAAGCCGTTCATCCTCTTTACTTTGTTTTTTGTAAAGAAGGAACAATTTGGAGGATAACTTTGATGGAGATTATCTGTAAATGTGAGCACTTATGAGTTAATAGAAAATAAAATAGTGAACACATTGAAAGTTACAGGCACATAACAGCAAGAGGTAGGTCACCACTGGGGGACAGGTAAAGAGAAAGACAGCTAAGACAGTTACAGCTTTTCATGCTTTTATAAAATGGATCTCTTTGAAAAGGTTTGATGCAAATCACACACAAGAAGCACATTAGTGAAAAGCACATTGGAAACATTCAGAGCTTGGTAGACATACAACTACAACAACTAGGCATAGTTAGGTCCATGGGCTCACTGGAATGAGATTTTTAGAAACTAAATGGAATTTTTAGAAGCTATGGTTTTTATAGACAGGCACATACTAGCCCTGAGAAATATTCAGAAGTTTCAAATTACTTATAGAGTCAATAAAGACACAGACTATGGCTGAGGAAGTCACATGCTCGCTGTCCAGCTTCACTGCACACTTCAGTGGATTTACCTATGTATTCAAACTCATGTGGAGTGACCTGAGTTTTTGAGCATTAAACAACTGAGGTACATATGGATTCAGATGCCTCAGATGGCATCTTTAAACATTGCATGCCCAACCATGCTTTCAGAAAGGTAGATCCTCCTGTCTCAGTCTACCTTAGGGTAAGTAGCAAGGCAGTTCTAGTTGGAACTTTCTTGGGGTTTACTAGGCTTTCATTGGTTTAAGGCAGAGAAATAAAGCACAAAGCTCAGAGATAAAATCTGCCAAGTTAGGCAGAGCTGGAAAAGGATCTCAACTCCCAAGAGCTGTCTACACACTGTCTTTTGGAGGAGGTATGGGGCTTCCAAATGCTACTCCTACACATGTCATATAAAATACAGAGGAGGACTTTGCAGCCAGTCCCGAAGATACCTGATAAAACAGGGCCAGACAAAAGTGGAGGAGGCCCTCCCCAATCTGTGGACTTGGAAAGGGACAGGGAGGAGCTGAGGGAGAGAGGGTGGGATTGGGAGGGAATAAGGGAGTGGAATACAGCTGGGATACAGAGTTAATAAAATGTAACTAATAATAATAATGATAAAATAAATTTAACAAATACAAAAATTGTGGATTGTAGCAATTGTTATGAATGTTTACTATGAGGGTAAATGAAAATGCAAGCAAATCCACCCATCATATGGCACACCACCACTATTTCATAGGTATCTATGTTATTATCAATTCCCAATCTAGTCTATAACAAGATAGAGCAGTTAGAATGAATAATTGAATTTTCATTTTATGTGGGGATTGCCACATCTACAGAGTGAATCCAAGACCAGCATGAGCTGCATAACATTCTGTCTTGGAGCTCGCCTCAGTCACCTCCAAATAAAACAATGAAATAGGTTAGGGTATTAAGTAATTTACTATAGTTTAACATAAAAAAAAGAAAATTTCTTTCCAAAGAAGCAAATTAAAATTTTTAGGATGATGTTGAATAACTTTAGTAATAATCTTAATTTTTAAATAATTTTGAATGATAAACACCAGTGGTTTTATCACATGTTGACAATTTTGTTGGAATGTTGTTTCAAATACACTTTTTGTTTCTTTTGGCCACTGTAATTTGAAAAAAATATCATTCTCGGTAGGTAGAAAATGAAGTAAAATTAACGTTAAGAACCTTTAAATAAAATTTATTTTAATTTATAGTGACTATTTTGTTTTTATAAATAATTTTAAACTTTTTATTCATTAATTTTACTTTATAGCAAACTGCTCACTTTGTTGCAATAATGACAGTGTGGGATGATAGCTCCTTTACGCTTTCTGCTAGTTTTTTTTTTAACATACTATATATTTTTATTGTGGTTTTGAGATTATATTATAATTTAAAATTTTCTCCCTTTCCTTTCTTCCCTTTAAAATCTCCTTTGATGTGTTCAATCAGAGTGGTCCTCATAGGCTCATGTATTTGAAGGCTTATTCATCAGGGAGTGGCACTATTTGAAAGAATTAGAAGGAGTAGGAGGCGTGACGTTTGAGTATGTGTGGGCTTGTTGGAGGAAGCGTGTCATTTGGGACAGACTTGGATGTTTTGAAAGCCCATGCCAGGCCTAAGCTCCTTCTCACTCTACTTGCAGATCAGGATGTAGCTTTCAGCTACTTCTCTAGCACACATTTTCCCACCATCATGTTTTCTGTCATGATAGTAACATACTAAGCTTCTGAAACTATAAGCAAATCCCCAAATAAATGCTTTTATTTATAAGAGTTGCCTTGGTCATGGTGTCTCTTTAGAGCAATAGAGCAGTGACTAAAATTCCTCTCATACAACCCTCCTTGCTCTTCTTCAGATTCATGGCCTCTTCTGTTTACGTTGTCAGTGCCTGCAGATTTGTATTTTTTTCATTAATAGAATTTATTTTCTAGAAGTGTCACGCTTACAGAAAAATTTTGCTTGTTTCTGAGCAGTGCATTTTATCCTTTAAAGTGAGCTGAATTGAAATGAGAATACAAGCATTCATGCATAATCATGTATTGTATTCTTATGACTAGGTTGAAGGTGACTATATCAGTTACGTGCATATATATTAACAGACAAGTTGAAAAACTCTTTTAAAATGCTTCATGTAATCAGAGTATTCATATTTGTGCTTGATATTTGATGATTAAAAGTATGATACTTAACTATATTTTATATTTTCTAATAGTGAGGTTGATTGTAAGATAATTTTCATTGCATCACTAAGTTGACATTCTCATCTCCTTTGTCTAGCTGAATTGTCTACTGTTCTATTTTTAATTGTAGTTGACAAAAATAACTTCATTATATATTTTACTGTGTAACGGAATAATTTGGTACTGATGTTTATAGATATATAGGATAACTACACCAAGCTAATTCTCACAACAATAGACTCATATACTATTAACAATTTAAAGTATTATTAATATGTGTTCATGCATTATGTGTGGGGGAGCATTCCACTGTACATCTGTGCAGGCTAGAGGACAATCAATCTGTGGAGTTATTTATCTCCTTCCACTATTAAATAGGTGCTAGATCAAACCCAAATCAGCAGACTTGTATGGCAAGACTTGAGTTGCTGAGCCTGATAAGTGACCCCTTATATACTGTATATTTTAGGATGAGAATGCTTGAAGTTTATTATCTTAGAAATTTTCATGTATATATTTTGTTGTTAATTGTAAAAATAATCTATCGTTTAATAGATCCTTGTCTAACTGAAATATTGTGACATTATTTTTTTAAACAGAATACCAATAGCTCAGGCTCTAAGATCAACAATCAATAAATGGGATCTGGAAACAAAAGGCTTTTGTAAAGCAAAGGACATTGTTAACAGAACAAACAAAAGCCTACAGACTAGGAAAAGATCTTCACCAATCCTACATCTGACAGAGAGTTAATATCCAGAATATATAAAGAACTCAATAAATTAAACACCAGCAAATAAAATAATATGATTAAGAAATGGCATACAGAGGTATACAGAGAATTCTCAACAGAAGAATATCAAATGGCAGAGAAACACTGAAAGAAATGCTCAACATCCCTAGTCATTAAGGGAATGTAAATCAAAATGACTCTGAGATTTCACCTTACACCCATCAGAATGTCTAAGAACAAAAACTCAAGTGACAACACATGCTGGAGAGGATGTGGAGAATAAGGAGCTCTCCTCCATTGCTGGTGGGAGCACAAACTTGTACAACCACTTTGGAAATCAATATGGTGCTTTCTCAAAAAAATTGGGAATAGTGCTACCTCAAGATCCAGCTATACCACTCCTGGGCATGTACCAGAAAGATTCTTTACCATACAACAAGGACATTTGCTCAACTAAATTCATAGCAGCTTTATTTGTAATAGCCAGAATCTGGAAACAACCTAGATGTCCTTCAATGGAAATATTGTATCTTTTGACCAACAATCTTTTCATTGTGTATCACAATGAGGTATATAATATAAAAGAATGCCAACTTTTTTTTTCCTCTGAAGAAGGACTTTAGTGCATTTGAAACTTTATTATATAAATATTGAAACAAATATTCACAGTTCTGTTTGAGACACAGGCAGACTCAGTGCCAATGCAACCTTCTTGGTACTGGTTATAAGCCAAGTATTATAAACTCTTATTGATTTTTATCTTAGAGAGAAGTCATGCTTTAGGTCTTGTGGTCTACAACAGGCCAGGGAGCAATTGATTAATTTGCTTGCTGATTATGTTTGCTTCCTTCTGTTGTCTCATTTATACAAATAATTTACTGAATTCAAATGAACTGAACAACTGAGTAAATAAATATAAAGAACATGTCTAAAATCATAACTATCTCTATTTTTGTGTACTAATGAAATTTTGAAGATGCTATTGGCCTGAGTTTTAATTTTGTTTTGCTGAAAAGCAGAGATGGGACTAGATATGCTAGAGATTTATTAGAGAAAATTCAGACAAAGATAAGTAGGGAAAGGAGGCCTAAGATCAAGAAATCTATCACTCATTACTAGTATATTATACTCAAAAACTGCCAAGTCATTTCATCTCTCCTTGCCGTACAGAATGACAGAAATATGTGAGGTGCTATGTATGTTCATTGCCTCCATTCAGCCGTTTCACAATGCATCTGTACTTTTAAACACTATGCTGTATGTGCCTTATACATTTTTTGTTTGAAAAAGATCATGCTGTACATCTTTAAAGAGGAGCATAAAGTGCCAAGCTTAAGCTAAACAGGAGAGAGCACGGGGGTGGTTAGTACAGAAACCGTGAAAGAGAGCCCCACGTATGCTGTAGGTCTGGATTTTGTAGAAGGAGTCTGGGAAGGAAGATATTCGGGGTTCTCAGAGAGCTGTCCCTGCTACAAGGGGAGCATGGGGTGTGGATGGAAGAAGGTAGACTAAGGATTTACATGCTAGCCCAGCCACTTAGACTTTGGGCAGTGCCTGACTCGGGCAGATGAAGTTTTCTGTAAAATGGGAGTTGGCTACATGGCATACATACTGGCATTGGCGAACAAATGGAAGGAGCAAGGGGAAGAAAGAAAGTACAAATTAGGTCTACAAATTAGGTCTCATGTCAAGACACAGGAAGCAAAGTACACAGTCAGGCCACTTGATGGAAATCCGATGTCCACCTTGGGTGTTTCCTAGTATTACTTTGCATTTTTTAATAAAAATCTGCTACATGGTGGGGATGAGATTATCCTGAAAATAGGGCTTAATTTATATGTGAGGTTTTGACTTATTTTTATTATATATTTGCTTTGCTTTCTGCTTTTCCTTTTCAAAGTCCATTTCTTATTTCTGTATGGCTTCTCTCCCATCTGACATTCTTTTTAATAGTAGCCTTTTGGAATCAGTGGTCAGCTGGGACAGGGGAATGTTATTCACCTTGATTTGTCTCTCATATGTGACATTATTATTTCTATTTCTAGGTGTAGAAGGTCCACCCTCGTGATGGCTTTCTAGGCTTGGTTTTTCAGGAAATTGGCTTAACCAGCAATTCAACAAAAGAGCAGTGTGGAAGGTCAGCAGAACATTTCCCAAGATACTAAATTGGAGTAATGTCATGCTTCAAAGCTCAGGTCCAGGCTGATTTTCACAGTGTTCACTCTTTTTTCACCTTGATGTAAACTTAAAACAATCATACGTGTGTCATACTTGAATAGAATTTAGATAAAGTTTAGGGTAAAATATAAACAACGACAACTAAAACATCCCCCCCTTTTGAGGAGTACTTATTTATATTTTTAAGTTTTCAGTTGTCTTTGGTGTTGATTCCAACCCATGTACGGATGGTTGGTTGTTAAGCTCACCTTTGATAAAATTATTAGCTTAAATACCAAAGGCTCAGAACACTGTGGGTATGGTATCCTGATCTGGAGGGTAGAAGCATGGAGCCATTTCTTATTCTTCTCTTTCACTCACCTGCAGCAGGTGTTTGGAGCCTTTAGGTTAGGCAGGCATCCTGGAGTGCACCTGCAGCTTGAGTGACATCTATTTCCTAAATGGCTCATCTGGCATCCCAGGCAGGGAGTCCATGAAGCAGGCTCTGATACAGCTGAGGATTTGATGTCCAGATGTGAGGAAGGCAGGAAGGGGCTCAAAGCATCAGTGCCAACTGATTGTAAAGGAGAACAATAAGGAGGAAGGGAGAACTGAACAGAAATGCAGCAAGATGACAAGGCGAGTGGGAAGGGGCTGCTATCATTCATCTCCTCTGAAAGCCCCCCTGGCAGAAAGACGGATTAACACTGTCAGAGTTGTTATCCGTGCCATCAGCTTTATTATATGGTAGAAAGCCACCTGTCACTGTCTTGACTGCATGCAGTGCTCCGATCCTGGCTCCTCTCCTCCAAGGCATAGCGAACATTTTTTGAACTTTCTTCTTAAAACCCTCTAACACTTGTCTCAATCACAGGTAGACCCATCATATGCATTTAATTTAAAAAGTCATCACAAGCAGAATTTCTATTGAACATAAAGCACTCATAAAACAAATGCTACTATTTATCAGCTCTAATGGATTTCTGTAAAGGTCTTAAAGGAATAAATAATAAAATTCTGATGATCGTCTTAAAATAAATACTCCATACTTTATTGCCCATTTATGCAGTAATCTCGCTTTCCCAGAATATATGGCTCCTTCGAAGGAGTTTGATTTCGGTGGTGTGGTTTGCTTGCCAGGAGGTGGCAATAGTGATCTATTTCCATGTTAAGCTGTGTAAAGGAGCTCTTTCTACCAAAATTAAGAGCCAAAAGGTTTGGTTTTATCCAATACAATTCTCCAACACAAAATTACCCATTTTAAATTCTTGAGTTATTAAGTTGTTTCGAATCATTCACAGCCTGAATTTCACCAAAAAAAAAAAAAAAAAAAAAAAAAAAAAAAACATTGTCATGACAGCTTCCCTGAGATCCAAAGTAATCGCTTTGCGCTTCTGGAAGCACTAACATAATTTCGAAAAAGAAAATCAATATATACAATCAGAATTTCTACAAAAGCCACAGACAATGGCTTGGAATCTTATAAGATTGTGATAACTACTACTCAGTCAAGGATCACCAAGACTTGAACAAAACATGAAACTCTCTGGAACATATTGCAGAGGCCTTTAGCCTTGTGATTGCGACCAAGCCAACGTCTGCTGTCACATTCCCTTGTAAAGCTGCTGTCATTGTTCTTCCCAGTAAGGCTGAAATGTGACTGGGAATAAGTAGTGAGTAGTGTTTCTTGCCAAGGATGTATAGACTTTTTTTTTTCTTTGACTCTGAGAACTTGAAAACTTAGTTATTTTACCCTCAGTTCAGCATCTAGCAAACTCAGGAATATTCTTTTTTTTTTTTCTTGGTTTCCTGCTACATTTTTACTTGTTACTCCTGTATTATTAATATGTCCTTAATTTTAGGCGATGGTCAGCTTTATTGTATTATGCTTTCATTTTAGTTCTTGTTGAATCTCCTTTGGAAGTCTCTGTGACTTAAGTCCACAAATGCATTGTGGTTGCTTCTTCTGGATAATAACCGAAGCTGTACTTTGCTTGTGATGGCATGTGTCTTTATCTATAAATAGCATGCTAACTCCCTCAAAAACAAAACAGAACAATGTGAAAGCCACATTATTGTATTATTGGAGTGTATAGAATTATCTCTCAGCTAGGATATTTAAAAATCAAACATCCGTTTTCAAAGTATTTTCAATAAAATTGTTTTAATTTGTTGCCATTAACATTTCCCCAAGAACTATCTATGAGCTACTTTGGGCTAAGTCATGGTCAACAGCAAGTTCTTGGATTACTGCCTGCTCTGCTGCAGCTGGGTTCTAAACGGATCCTGAAGATTCTACATGAAGCACAGTTTGAGTAAAGAGAAGCAAGATTTAATACATTTTGATTAAAAGACAGACTGGAGAATGTTCTCGAAATAAACTAAAAATTTTAAAGTGATATCAACTATAGATCCTGGCTCTTTAGTTAAACCAAAACTTAAGTAAATTCTTTTGAGACTGGATCTTTTTTTTAACTTTTAATTTTTAAATTAAAATATTAAATTAAATAAGTTTCTTCTCCCCCACGTGTTCTCTTCCCTTCCTCAAATTCATGCTGCCTTTTCCGTAACTGTTATTGCATGTATGTTAAACATAAATGTATAAATACAATGTTGAGTGTTGTTTTCATGTTTATGACTTCAGCGCTGACCACTTGGCATTAGATCACCAATTCATGGGCTGATTCCTGAGGCAGACTAATTTTTCTACTCTTTATTTTTAGTTGCCTGTGATTCTTCATCTAGGACTGGGACCCCTTGAGGTCTCCCCTTCCATTTTAGCATGTCTATTCGTGTTGTCCTTGTTCAGGTTTTGCTTTAGTAGACATATTGTTGAAGTATCCTAAGTGAGCTTCCTTGTCATTTCAAGGAGACATTATTTCGCAGCCTCCTCTGGCTTTTACCATCTTTCTGTTTCCTCTTCTGCTGCTGTCCCTGAGCCTCAGGTACAGGAGTTCTGTTATGAATGTATCCAGTGGGACTGGGCACCTCACAATCAACTGGTCTCTGTATTTGGAACAGTTGTGGTTTTCTGCAATTATGTGATAGGCTCTTACTGTATTTTCTCAATCTTTCTGCATCAACCTCTTCAGTACAGAGATGATAGAACTCCCTCCCATAGCTGAAAAAAAATTATAAGATTTTAGTTGTGCTGACATATGTGATTAAAATATAGATTTATCAATAATTGTTTCTGCATTTACTTAATGCAATTGATAACTTATGCTTACTCAACTATAAGGATATGCTGACAAGCTCATAATGTATATCAAAATGGATAATATAACTTTTAGGGTGAGTTGCATTTAGTACAATTTTATTTTCCCTTTTAACCTTTGGACTGCTGGACTTACTGTAATAAATGAAAATCAAGGCACGTAGTCTCATGTGGCTTAAATTAAATGAAATGCAAAATTGAGCTAGTCCTGAGACCATTCATCTTTATCCTTCTTCCAGCTATGTTCAACATCATGAGTGAACTGGCCTCCTGTAGGCAATGCCTCCTGAGGGCCAAGTCTCCTATGGGCCATGCTTCCTGTTGCCATGCCTCCCAGAATCTAGTCTCCATTGACTCAATAAATGAGAGGCATTTGGTGGATTCAAATGATGAAAAGAAAGAAGTAGAGGCTTGCTATGTAGCATCGGCTGCACCTCCTCTCTGGAGATTTCCCTTGGCTGGGCTCTGGAGTTTACCTTCTTCCAGGATTTTCAGTCTCTTGTGTTTCTGGCCTTTATTGTTGATCATCTTTGGATGACTTTACTGTTCCTTATTTCATGTGTCAGTTTCTCTTTCATCTCTGCAACCATTCTTTTTTCATGAATTTTATATTATCTTTTACAAAAACCATCAGTAGTTTCCTTTTCCTTGGTAGAACTTGTCTCCATGATAAGACCCTCATACAAAATGCACTTAGCATAGAACCACTTTGTATCTGTAAGTTTTTGTGAATCTGTAGCTTTACACATTCTTCACATTATCTCAGCTTTGCTTTGGATTTTCATTCTAGGTCCCAAAAACCAGATTTCATAGGCACTCTGGTTCTGAAGAATAACACACACACACACACACACACACACACACACACACACACACACACATCAATGGAAGTGTATAGTAGAGACAAGGGGTACATTAAAAAGATAGTTTAACATTACAAAGAATTTAAACAAGCTAAACAGGCATCAACACATGGGTACAGTACTAAGTCACACAATTCAATAGGATTTTAGGCTATATCCTATTCCCTGAAAATGCTTTGCACAGAACTTTAATTGTATTATTCTTGAGACAAGGCCTTGCTATGGAAGCCCAGCTGGGCCCTGCCTTTTCAGAGTTGGGATGACACATGTGTTCCTCTGCACACTGGTAGTTTTATTGTATTCTAGTTTAATGTGAGGAAAAGAAATGTGTCACTACCAACTAACTGTAGTGAAGAAAAATTAACAAAATCTAGGTTGCTTTTGAAGGACTGTATCTTGGGGAATTTAATAGCTAATAAGCCTTCTGGATCTCCAAGAGTAGAATCTATCTTATTCTCTGGATTACTATATACCAAGACCCCTTCACCTTATTCATTCAAGAAATACCCGTTGGTTACCTATTATATATTAAGTAAGTATAGTTTATGTGTCCAGGATTTAAAAAAATGAAGAGAAAACAAAAGCAATAGTCATAACACATGCCTACTTTGTAATGGGAATGGAAACACAGAAATCAGTTGTGTGTATATAATAATATATATAATAATTGCTAGAAAAATAATAAAGCCAGTGAAGCAGTAGAGAGTGTTGATGTAAAGGCAAAGATTAACATTGTTCAACTGGGAGGGTTCCCTCGGCAGAAAAGGAAAGCCATGTTCCTTTTGAGTGAGTTTGCTCATCCCTGTGGGAGAGCGTTTGACGAACACAGACTGTGCCATGGTGTAGGAAGTTATGTGCTTTAAGGACCATCACCAAGTTAAACACAGACTTTGTGAACAGAACGTTAATAAGCCTAGATAAACATATATCTTTGTAGTAGGACACGGACTCCTTTGAGACTATGCCCAAGAGTAGTATAGCAAGTTCGTAAGTTAGTTCTACTGAGAGAAAGATTAGTAGCGGATATAACTAAAAGGCATTGTATACGTGTGTTAAATACCCAGAGAATAAATGAAAGTACATTAAATATTAGCAACACCAAACAAACAAATGTTAGAGCAAATGTTTAAAGGAAAAATTGAAAAATAACTGCTCCATTCAGCATGCATGCATAGCTGTAAATTAATGATCACATGTATTTCCCATTGTGTTTCTTAAGCTTTAGGCTTATAAGCACCTGCCTCCATGCAAAATCTAAATGCTTCTGAATCTCCTCTGGCTAGTAGTTGCAATATATAATGTTCTGGCTCCTCGCTATTTATTATTATTATTTTTGGTTGTTTTGGGGCTCTTCACAGAACTATCTGCATAATTTGGTTTCACATTCAAAACACCTTGGATTATGTCCTGCTTTTTAAATTTAGGTACACCTTTGATTTCAGTTCCTCCTTAATTTAATTACATATCCATGGCAGTTAAATCACTTCACTTCAAAGGCATCTAGAAACATTTAATATCTCACCTTCAGATAACCTTCAGAACTTAGAGATCCATCATATCAATTCCTCCCATCTTTGAAATGTCTGTGATCAGCTCAGAAGTGTTCGGTTACGTGTGCCTAAACTGTCAGTGAGTGAGGCTACACAACCTACTTTTCTGTCTGGGAGCTGAAAATTTTCTTTTGACATTGATTGATGTATCCTCTTTAGAGAAACTTGTGGATGTGAATGGACACACACACACATACACCCACAGAGTTTGTTAGAAAAACAGAAACCCAGAGGCACAATTGACTTTCAGAGTCCGCATTCATGTTTTGATCTAATAAAAATTGCAAAGGCTGTCTCCAGCTTAGGCCTGTGTGCTCACTGTACCTGACAAGGCTCAGTTCTCTAGTTCTTCTATTATTTCCATTCCTTAGTCTTTTAACTTATTTTTCATTTTGTTTTAACACTCAGACATAGAGGAAATATCATTTTTTATTTTTATTGTTCTTATTTCTCAAACAATTTCTTCTGTATATGTCCTGTTTTGGTTTCTTTGTCCACTGTTCTACTGAATGTTTTTTTTTCTCTTTTATGTTATGCATAAGAATTATTTTTTAAGTAAATTAACTTTGTAAATATGATGTAATACTTTTACTCCAACTTTACACCTTTAATTTTATTTCTAAAAATTTAATTTTACAAGAAAAAATAAAGTATTTTCTGTCTTATAAGTTTGTATCTGGCTTATTCTTTTAATCCATGGTGAGATTTGTAGTCATTCTGTGGAGTGGATTGTACTGACAGGGACAGTCAGATTAAAAAACCTTAGTTGACTTGAGTAGAAATGCTTCACTCAAGGAACATTTAGGGTACTCTGAAGGTATGAACTCAGAAGTGGGGTGGGTTGCTTAGCTTTGTTGAGTCAATCTGGGATCCACGGCTACTGTGGCTTAGCTAGTGGCAACTATGGTTTTTGGGTTTACCAAGCGTCATTTTGTGTTGTTATTGTGAGATAGAAACCTGTATATACGCTTTCCTGGACTGTGTGTCCAGTCCCTAAATGAGCCATGGGGCTGTTCATCTTAGTCAAGAGGATGAATTTAATAAACTACACCAATTCCTGAACTGTGTTGATTTTCTCCTACAAGCACAACCATGTTTTCCTATTATGGTTATTCGTAAGTAGAGCGACTGTTAAGAAGCACAGCTTAATCTGACCGTTATGAAAAAATACAATTACAAGATAATGCCTAGAACAGTGTAATACCAATACTCATATAGTTTAACAAAAGTAAGTTTTAAAGTTATATCTGTCTGATGGGCTGCTGACCGTTGAGCCTGTGGGCATGTGGTTTGAAATGTGACCCCTCTCATAAACTGTGCTCACATGTGGACCCAGTGTGTTTCCTCATTCCCCTGCTAACAATCTTCGTTATTGTATGCGAATTCACAGAGCCTTGATTTAGACACTTAATTATTGGGACATCCCTTATCTCTTCTTTCTCTAAATGTTGTTCACCATTTATAAAAGGCCTTTTAAACTAATCTCTTCAATGTCTAATTTTCATGAAAATAATCTTGCTTAGATTGGTAATGCCTTGAATTTATAGGTTATAGGAGCATAGTTTTAAATTGTTAAAACTGGTTTGAGAAACTGTCTCTCCGTATTTAGATTTCTGTGTTCATTTTATGTTAGATTTTTACAGTATTTTATAGTATTTATTCATGAGTTTGTCCATAGGTACTGTCTGCCGCCATTTCCCTCTTCCTCCTTCTTACCCTTTTTGTTTCCCCGTCTCTGGTCTCTTCATACAGACAAGGTTGGCCTTGAGCACCCTATGCTCCTGCTTCCACGGTGCTGTTGCTATGGTAGCAGGCCTGCACCACTACACCTGTCTTTGTTTCTTCTTTAGTTTTTTTTTTTTAATGTTCCTAAATCCCAAAGAGTTTTACATTTTCGCTTTCCCTGTCTTGTAAAGACATTTTCTAGTTGCACTTTGCCTCCTAATTCTTTCCCTAACTTTATTTGCTCATTGTGTGGATTTCCCAAGGAGAATTATCTGTTAATCTGTTATATGTTCTTGAAGTAATTCCTTTCTTAGGCTGAGGAATTCCCATCCAGAATAGTTTCTTTTTTAATTTTAATTTTTATTAATTACAATTTATTCACTTTGTATTCCCCCTGTATCTCCTTCCCTCTTCCTCTCCCAAATCCACTCTCTCTCCCCCTTCTCCACTAATGCCCCTCCCCAGACGACAATAGGAGAGGTCCTCCTCCCTTTCCTTCTGATCCTAGTCTATCACATCTCATCAGGACTGGCTGCATTGTCTTCCTCCATGTCCTCGTAAGGCTGCTCCTCCATCAGGGGAAGGTAATCAAAGAGCTGGCCAATCAGTTCATGTCAGAGACAGTTCTTGTTCCCATTACTATGGAACCCACTTGGACACTGAACTGCCATGGGCTACATCTGTGCAGGGGTTCTAGGTTATCTCCATGAATGGTCCTTGTTTGGAGTATCAGTCTCAGAAAAGACCCCTGTGCCCAGATTTTTTGGGTTCTGTTGCTCTACTTGTGGAGCTCCTGTCCTCTCCAGGTCTTACTATTTCCCATTTCTTTCATAAGATTCCCAGCACTCTACTTAAAGGTTGGCCAATAGTTTCTTTTTTTATAATTAAGAAAGGTTGAGATTTTGAGGTGATAGTGTGGGTCCCCACAGTGGTTTACCATCTAATTTGGAGTAAAACTCATATAGTAAGCCACAGGTGTCTGTAAGCTGAAGGCATTTCTATATCAATTCCGTACTTTGCTTTTCCTATTTCCTATCTTTTATACATTTAAATTAAACTGACCTCCGAATATGAAAGTTTTCTGAAGTCCCTCTCCCTCCCTTGTGTCCTGTAATAATTCTGACAAGTTGAAACTTCAAATCTTTATATAAATTCTCACAAAACTGTCTGGGGCTAGGAGTTTTTATATAACACGGTAAATATTTAATTAACTCTATAATTCAGTGTCTATCTCTATTTGTACATTCATTTCTTCTACCTGTTTTTAAGGCAGAGAAAATCAATCTCTTGTTATTAATTTACACATCTGAGTATAATTTACCAAGTATCCTTTTGAGTCATGGTGAAACTTTGTCTGTACCGATCTCATTTCTCTGATTTTGTTTCTTCTGTTGAGGGGTTGGTGGCTACTACCAGAAATTGTCTAAGCTTCCCAGGCTTGCTGCTATACTTACTACTAGCTTTAAAACTTTTTGCAACAGTATCCTAATTTTCTTTTCCATTTCTCATTTATTTATACCACATTTCATGTATTACTTCTCTTCTATTCGTATTTTTTGTATTTTTTTGAATTTATTTTAGTATTATCTGCTAGCATAAAGTTATATTTTACAGTGTTTGTTGGAGCGATTATTCTTCCACATAGCCTTATGAATTTAGATCTTCAGAATGTTTGATTCACTGTTCAAGTTGAGTTAAAATGTCCCATTAGATTATATGTTGATATTTTGTGTTGACAATGTTGATTGTGTTTTTGGAATTCATTGAGATCTTAACGCTTTATAAACATGGAATACATTTGTACCATATACAATTCTCTGTATATTATGTTTAAATTTATGTTATTCCATTCATATATATATGTGTGTCATATAATTTAATCTATTTGCAGCAAATAGATCTCTGTTTAAATCTTAGTATGATTTTGTTCTTATTCTCAATGAATATTTTTGTTTTCTTTTAAAGGAGTTAAGGAGATTTCTGTTACGTTTTCTTGGTAGGATATGTTTTTAATTAGTCTAAAATATAATTTAATATAATTTTTAATATTCTTTTATAAAAATTAGTCAAGCAATATGCTTAATTTGTGCTTTTTTAATGAAAAATGTTCATTAAGCATTGTAGTTATAAACCATTTTGGCAGTGTACCTTATTGTATCTCTCATTGATATACTGAGATCACAGTTGTTTTCTAATTTAGTCTTATTCTCTGTCTTTTGAAGCAATTCTACTTGCTGTTCCTGGGTTGCTCTTACCCCAAGTCTGTCTGACAGTTTTTACTTGCCGTGCCCCCTCGGTATTTCCTTCATCTTTTGCATTTATTTTGATTTTTTTGCACACTTTCCTTTTCCTTCTTCCCTTCTCTGAGTGGGATGGGTTTGATTTGCCCTAATTCTACTTTTCTAGTGCTTACTTTTGATGTCTTAATACTATATTTAAACTTGAAATGCCATACTGCAGATGGAAGTTACTTTTCTTAATTACTGTGAGCAAATATCTGTCTAAAATGACTAAAAGGAAGAACAATTTATTTTGGCTCATGATTTTAGAAAGAATGTAGCCCTCGTGGTGGAAAATCATTAAGAGTAAGAGCAGGAGGCAACTTACCACCTAGGATCTACGTAGTCAGGAAGTCCTATATATATGCATACTGATGCTTATTTCTCCTTTTCTTTTTTTATTCATTCTGGGGCCTCAACACACAGATGGTATTGCCCACAGTCAAGGTGGATGTTTCTCCACATTACCTAACTGGAAACACTCTCATAGCTGTTCCCAGAAGTCTGTTTCCTAGATGATTCTAAACCTAGGTAAGCTGACAGTCAAGATTGACTACTACAGAAGTCCAAAGGCAGAATATATTGATGCTTTTGTTTTTGTTATGGGTTCTAGATTTGGCTGAAAAGTACTAACATTGAGTTCACAACGGTTTGGCACAAAGCAGTTTGACAATCTGCTGTAATCACTCTGAAAAAGAAAATGTAAGGGTTATTTTGATTTCCAAACCAACGGTATTTTGATTACAGTTAAAAGTCAGAGAAGAAACAAGTAAATTCTAGTGTAAGTCCTAAATAATTCATGGTACAGTCCTGTAAATGTTTGTGGTTATTTACTTGAAATTTAAAATTATCTGGTTTTTGTTTTGGTTTTTGTTTTGTTTTTGTAAACTTTCATAACATACAGTCTACCCTGGTTTGATAAAACTAGGTTAAAATTTTCAGAACCTCTACGAGGTGAATCACTATTACCTGTGCCAGAAGAGTCCCATGGTCTATCAGCCTGGTGATAATTTCTCTCTCGGCTGAACTTTGGTAAAACTTAGTCTACTTATGCCATGGAAAGTATTTCACTTCGTATTAAAATTTCTTATGAATCTATCTCATCTCCTCTATTAGAGAGATTTGAGGGCAGAGGGGTTTTGTAGGCAGTTTTCTATCATGTCTATCGCTTAGTTAAACTACTTGAGATGGCAGCCATTCTCAGAACACAAGCTTACACTCATTTGATGAGGCTCGTGGAAGGAAAACATTCCCGCATAATAACTAGAAAAGACAGGAAGAAATACAAAGCACCCCTGCATCCCAGAGAAACTCTTAGTCTTTAGCAAAACGTTCTGTATTTTCTAATGTGCTGGTTCTTCAGCAAACTGCTGCTTTGACCTACACTAAAGCTTCATCATCAGGCACAGGCTCCCCATTTCCCTGATTTATTACAAAGGATTAAAGTGCTCACTGGTATTTACTTTTGATGATTTATGCCTAGATTTTATTTACAGTCAATGTGGAAGAAATATTGAAGGATGTATTCGTACCAACATTTTTCAGAAACAGCCCGGCTGAGAGCAGATTGGCAGCACATAATAGAAAGACTCACTTCCAATAGCATCAGTCTCCTACATACTAATTGCAAGAAAGAGATGCTCTTTGTTCATTTCTTCATTTCTTCAGCCAACCAACAGGTCAATATCCACTTGGTAAACTGCAACAAAAGCCTGACGAGCGGGCACATGTGGGCAGGAACTGGTAAGCTGTATCTTTAAGGCCTTTCACAGAACTGGTTCCTTTGCAATTAAAATCCAGTGGGGTTCCTTTGTGGTACTGGTGCTGAGTTACAGAGCTAGTAGCCTCCTTATGTCAAAAAAAAGAAAAAAAAAGAAATAATCCTTATATTAACAAATGCTGGTTTTTCCTGACCTGTTCAGCTTTATGCTTTAGTTTGCTCAATATTGTTAGGCATTTTGCATTTGGAAAGAGGAGAAAGTAAGGCATTTTCTCTTCACTAATAAGGTTTGAGAATACAAAGTTGGAGAGGTTCCTAGATTATGTTGCTTTTCTGTTTGTTGTGACAGGACCTCCCTGTGTTTTGCAGTTGACTTGAGGTAATCCTCCCGCTGAAGCTTCCCTCTGGCTGGGATTACTGGCATGTTCTATAATACCCAGTTTCGGATCTTTAATGTGAAAAGGCTTTTCTTTAATCATAGCTTTAGCTTATGTGACTCACTTGTTGATACTTTGAGAAGTAAAAGCATTACATTAAGTTTTTTATTGTACATATTTGAATGTCAAAGGTTAGACTCTATTTGAAAGTGTGTATGACAATTTATGCCATAACAGCTGTTCCATTATAATTAACATCTTCAAAGTATCAGCTTAGCAAACTTTTTCACCAATAAAAGTGATGTGTAGGATGTGGCAATTAACGTGCTAATTGGATGTATTAGCAAAGGCGGCAGCAGAGGCACTCTGCATATTGTGAAATAAAGCATACTCTGCAAAAATGCCAGCATCCACAAGTGTAAGAGTCACCGGGGAAGAGGAGTTTGTAAGGAGCAGTTAGAGGATCAGAGAAAATAGCTCATGGGCTTTGCCAAAGATACTCAAAGCCAGACCCTAGAAAAAGGCTTCCAGAGAGGGCCTGCAGAACCATTCCAGAACCGTTGCTGTTTCTGGGACAGCTGGCCATCAACAAGAGAAGCAGATGAGATGGAGCACAAAGGGGGTTCTCTGGATTTCCTGGCCTTGTGCATCATTTCCACATCTGTAATTGCCTGACTTTCAAGTGTAATGGTGGCTTCTAGCATCCAAATCTTTCATAAATTCTTCCCTTGGCCAACTCTGATAAGAAGATAGCTAGGGAAGGAGACTACAGGAACTGACATTCCAACTCCAACAGATTGACTCATACTAAAAGTACCACTGTGAATAAAGGATGTGTTCTGCCTTTGTCAGGAAATATACTTTATAACTGGCATCCTCCCCTAGCTCATCCTCTCCCTTTCTTTTTTTTTTAATTTTTTATTAATTATACTTTATTCATTTTGTATCCCCCATAAGCCCCTCCCTCCTCCCCTGCTGATCCCACCCTCCCTCCCCTTTCTACATGCGTGTCACTCCCCAAGTCCACTGATAGGGGAGGTCTTCTTCTCCTTCTTTCTGATCTTAGACTATCAATTCTCATCAAAAGTGGCTGCATTGTCCTCTACTGTGGCCTGATAAGGCTGCTCCCCCCTCAGGGGGAAGTGATCAATGAGCAGGCCAATCAGATTATGTCAGAGGCAGTCCCTCTTCGCATTACTATGTAACCCACTTGGACACTGAACTGCCATGGGCTACACCTGTGCAGGGGTTCCAGGTCATCTCCACGAATAGTCCTTGGTTGGAGTATGAGTCTCTGGGAAGTTCCCTGTGTTCAAATTATCTTGTTCTGTTGCTCTCCTTGTGGAGTTCCCGTCCCCTCCAGCTCTTACTATTTCCCACTTCTTACATAGAATTCCATTCACTCTGCCCATCAGTTGGCCATCAGGCTCAGCATCTGCTTTGACAGTCTATACTGCAGAAGCTTTCAGAGGCCCTCTGTGGCAGGTTTCATGGTGGGACCTGGAAAGGATCATCCTGAGTGAGTTGTCCCAGAAGCAAAAAGACACACATGGTATATACTCACTCATATAAACATACAATATAGAATAAACCCACTAAAATCTGTACATCTAAACAAACTAAGCAAAAGAGAGGACCCTAACTAAAATGTTCAATCCTCATCCTGAAAGGCAAAGAGGATGGACATCAGAAGAAAAAAAAAATAGGAAACAACCTTGGAACCTGCTACAGAGGGCCTCTGAAAGCCAGAAGAAAACAGGAAACAACCTTGAATCCCCTCCCTTTCTTTCTGCCATTACTATTGGCTGAGTAATTTGGGGACAGGGATTGATGTGAAAAAAAGTTTACCTTTCAGATTAGTTTCCTCTTTTACTAAGGAAAAGAAGCGTCGGAGTCTTTTAGATTTTCAAATTTAAGAGATGTAGAGTCTTCAAACTACTCCTGCTCATACAAGAGTATGTGAGATAGCCATTGTAAAGGCTATGGTTTTGTGGTTACATAAGAATGTAAAAATCAAACATACAACAAACAACAACAGCAACAACAAAAAACTATTCTACTCTGGAAAATTCTTTAAGTTCTAGCTAGGACCACAGTAAAAATGAAAGATACTAATTGTAATCTCTAATCATGAGGGCAAGTTTAAAATGGAGAAAAATTTTTATTTTCATTCCTGCCTGGAGTTTGCTTAAAGAGAAAGAATTAAAGAAAAAAGAAAGAGAGAAAGAAAGAAAAAAAAAACGGAACCCCCCCACACTTCCTAATGTTATTTTCACCAAAATTATAAGAAACATTTAAAAGAGGTTTTAAAAGCTTGTTTTTTCTTGCTTTGCAATTTCTTCAGTGTGTTATGTGAGATAAACTTGCTTCATTGGTAAAGTTAATTTCCAGGCGAGTTTAATGACTGATAGCTGAAATGGTTTTGGAAATATTGAAATGAAATTGCTTTTGATGTAATTAGAGGAGGATGCATATATAACACAGTTACTTTTCACAAGCATTCATGGCACACCTACTATGTGCACAGTAACCATGCTAGCATTGGCCATGCAGTGGTCTAAAGGAACAGGGGCAACAGGCTAGCCTGATGCACAAACTGCATGCAGGTTGCTTTTCTGTGAAGAGCTCCATTCTATAGTAGAATTAGTTACATCTTGGCAGAGTATAGACACTAACATGGGAAGGAATTTCAAATAAGTGACATTTAAAAGGAGATGACTCTTCCTGTTCATTATCTTTGCCTCAGTTTAATAAAAACAAGCCAGCTCGACAAAAGGACAGGAACATAAACAGGAAACCTTCTCACAGAAACTCAAATGAGAAGAGGCTGGAGGAATGTGTGTGTGCAGTATTGTTTCATGTAAATGATGTGGGAACAATTGACATATAAAGTGGTGAATAAGACAGAATGCACTTATTTCCAAAAATTTCAGTCTGAATTGAACATAGACCTAAAGGTGAATCACAAACTATGAAGTGATTATAAGACAACAGAGGAGAACATTCGGGCCAAGGATGTTTAAGAAAGTCAGTTCATTTCTCTAGTTCTTACTGTCAAGATGTCTAAAATGAATAAAACCCAAGAAGCAGAAGTTCCACATAAAAGAATCTTGATAGAATCATGGAAAGAGAAAGAGGTAGCAGCCTGTTTCAGTTAAGAAAACAAAATACACAGTTTTACTATTCAAACTGAGCTGACAAGGCTGTAACGTGAGAGCAGATGGAAAGAAACGAGTGTCATTCTGAATATTTTGTTGCTGTTTCTCCTGTCATTTTTGAGACAGGGTCTTGGATTGCACAGGTTATTCTTCACCGTGCCCCAGATCCTGATCCACCTATCACCATGTCCCACATCTAGATGAGGCTTTTAAACTCCATTACTTTCCTTTGCTATCATTGGAAAATAGCATAATTTATCTTAGAAGATAGTGATATTTTTTTAATTAATTAGAAATATATTTGGTTTTGTTTACATTTTCACATCTCTGAAGATAGACTGTGTCTTTTCGTTGCTGCCATCTGTTTTGTAACAGTTTCCTCCAAGATAATAACATCCCTTCATTCCACCATTCTCCTTTAGAAGTAAGCCAAACAACTAAAAATAGCTTCAGGAAGTCCGTATAACCGTCGAGATTCACTAGGCCCCTCCTCCCCACTAGAGAAAACTAGCCAAGCTGCTGAGGTTTCTGTTAGAACAAATGCAATGAAGATTCTGCAGTGAAGATAGCTAGCAGAAGGCCAGCTCTCTGGGACAGGTTTAGAACAACTGAGTCACTTGGAAAGGACACTCTCCCATCTGTTGTGCTGCCTGCAGGCTTTGCGGTGTGCTCAAGGTTCCCGATTGTGAACTGTTTTCACTGGTATTGTGGTGGCCCTTGACCCACGTGAGCAGTCGGATTGACCTGGGATTGCATCATCTTTAAGTACATTCTCTGAGGTGATATTTAATACTATCCAGTTTAATAAGAGCTCAAAAGATGACATCCATTCCCCCATTGGTAGAGTTGCAGGCAGTTGTGATCCATCAGAAATGGTTGCTGGAAACAGAACCCTTGTCCTCTATAAGAGTAGGCAGTGGTCTTAACCACCGATTGATCTCTGTGCACCCTCTTGTGTTTTGATTTAGTAAGCATGGAACAATAATCACATGGAAAATACATTTTCGTCCCTTGCAAATTACTGAGGAGTCTAACAAATCACACAGAGTTTCATATGATGCTTTTTGAAATTGAAGTTCTTTCCAATGGGAGATGTGCTCCTGCTGTCTCCAAGAACAGCTTTTTCCTTATGGCATGATGGCAAGACTTGATGCCTTATTTCATTTTGTCTTCCAACTGCCAGGAAGTCAAAGCTATAAGACAGAATTTGTTCACATTCTGACCCCCAACTTTGGGTAGAATTATTCCAAAGTCTCTTTTGTTGACTTGTCCCCCACCTCTTTGTGTTTATCTTTCACTACATGTGTTTAAAAACTAATGTTAAAAAATGGTTCGAAAATACCACCATGACATATTTTAGAATTCACTTATTTTTTTTTCTGAAATAAGGTTAGTGGTAAATATTAATGTCTAGAAATAAAGGCTGGCCTTACTGGCCTTCCTTTGTGTGACCTGTGTGACAAGAGCTCTTTATTCAAACTATTTTAAGGGTTGAGCTCATATTATTAATGATTCAGGTGCACTAATCAAATAATAAACCTCAGATCCACACTGATTTCAATCTTTATTCAGGACACCAGGGAAAATAATCAGTGTTTGCTGAAGGAGTGAAGAAAATTGGAAAGGAAATAAGCGTTATTTTTAAAACCCCCTTAGAATATATTGCATAGGGAGGAAAGTTTGACAGCTCTTTTAAAGATAATTGACAGCTCTTCTTAAAAGCATCATTTTTCTTATTACTTGTGGCAGTCATGACATAATGCACTTAGAGTTTTTAGTATAAAAATAGTATGTTTTTAATTGTTTTAAAAATGTTACTTAAGTTTGTCTTGGTAATTGACAAGATTTAGAAGTTGGTTCTGTATTTCTTTGAATTTCTTTCTTTTTAAAATTCTGTTTTGTTTACCTTCTAAAGAGAGAAAGAATGGGTGTGAAGTTCGGTAGCTGGGGAGGTGGGAAGGAACTGAGAGCTGTAGGAGGAGGGGAAAGCTTTATCAGCATATATTGTGTGAAGAAATTTTTCAGTAAAAAAAAAAAAAAGATTTTGAAGTTCCTTAGTTTGCTATTAAGCGCTTACCTTCAAGTGGCAGCTGTTAACATTCAATAGCACCGTCAAAGACCTTACAGGACTGATAGGAATAGATCATTACAGTTTTAAGTGATTTGAATTCATATCAAATATAGAGAGTTATTTACTCTGAATTTAAATTTCCTCTCCCAGGGAGAAGAAGGGAAGCTCATAGAACTCATAAGGCTCCATCAACTCAAGAAAGTTATAGGATTAAAAAAATGCAGCTTCATTATAAAAGCAATAAGCAGTTGGTGTGGAGAGGAGATAGTTATGGGCAGGGAATTCCAGAGATGCAAATTTGTAAGTCATTATCCATGCTGAAGTGGGTTTTTCAGTAATGCAACTGACTTTGAGTCATCCATATTGATTTCATCTATTTTTATCAATGCTCCTGCCAGTAACTATGCCCCTACCCTGAAAAGAAAACATCTCACTGACCAAGCTGGAATTTGTCATTGGTATTCTGCCTAGTATCACTGGATGTTCATGTCTCCCAGAAAAAGTTATGCAACATAGAGGCATTGTAAATAATTTTGTATCTATTTTTGTACTAAGTTCTTGCACCAGAATGAGTATTCTTAAGCTTAGTTTAAAGTGACATAGTGCTAAAATGCTCATACTTTTAATAATTTTGTATTGACCTAGAATTCATTCAGATGCCTTTTTCTTCACTTTGCAAATGCAATTACTATCCATTCTTTCTCTGTTTCAGTCTTTTAAAATGTATGCATTTCATAATTTCTGTTGGCTTCCATCTCTTGATTAGACTTTGTTTTTATTTCACATTTATTTCAAAAGCCATTTCCACTTTACAGCATTTGTAGAATCAAGAGACAGCCATAGGCCTGTAACAATTTATCAAATACATCTACTTCAGAGCCCTCAGAGTATGACAAGAACCTAAAAAGGCAGAGAAGAACTTCCCAGTGGAAACAGGTGCCCTTATCTAAAGAGAGTGGGGTCCAACACTATGTGATTAGACAGTATATGACAACATAGCGGACATGGCAGGCGTACCAAAACTTACACACACACAAAAGAAGATGGGCTGAGTACCCTAATCTGATCCAAACATGAATAAATGAAAACCTTAAGCTCATCTACAGCCCATCTACTAGTTGTCCCCAGGCCAACAGTAGCAATAGTTGATCCATAATCATAATGTAATATGTGCCAGAATTTACTTGAAGGAAAGAAATGTTCTTAGATAAAAGCACACTTAGTAATGCAAGATATTCAAATGTTAATTAATCAATTTTTTATTAATTACAATTTATTCATTTTGTATGTCAGCTGTAACCCCTTCCTTCATCCCCTCCTAATTCCATCCCTCCCCCTTTTCTTCCCTTGCCCCTCTCCCAGTCCATTGATAGGGGAGGGGATGTACTTCAGGGAGAAGCAATGTACTTATTTAGAGTGTGTGAAATGTGTGTCTTGGAGTGGTATATGTACATATTAGTGTGTGAGAGATCATGTGTGTCCTATGTGTGGAGGTACATGTGGGCTGCATGTAGAGGCCAGAAGTGGATGCTGGCTGTGTTGTTCAATACTTTTTCACATTTATTGAGACAGTATGCTATACCTGAAGTTCATTGGTTTGGCCAAGTTTCCTGTCCAGTGTGTCCAGGAATCTGCTTGTTTCATTTGTACACCGCTGTGTTTACTAATGCATATTACCACACCCAGATTTGTACAGGGTACCAGATCTGAACTCCGGTCCTCATTCTGTGTTGCAGAAACTTTATCTGCTGGGTCATATCTTCAGTTCCAAAAGATGACCACACACACATACACACACACCTGTAAATGTTCAAAGTAAAAAGTAATGGAAGGAATGGAGAAATGGAGAATGTAATAATAGTTGGATATTTTAATCTACCTTCAAAAAGATCAAGGTATAAAGTAGGAAGGATATAAGACTTAACATAATTCACCACCATAATTTAACAAAATCATGAAATATCTTTATTAGCAAATAGTGAAATACATATGTCTTCAAATGCATTAGAGGAATCCTCAGGATTAAACAAAATGTTGAATGTCTTACCATAAAAAAAAAAAACAAACCCCAAAAGCGATATCCATATCAGGGTGGTGTGCAACTCTACTCTCTGAACCTTACCTCCCCAATCACGGCATCTTACACAATGACTGGCTCCAAGTACTGGCAGAAAATATTCAGGTTTGACGAGGCAGCCTCTTGTGAAGCTTTTCTCCTCTATGAGAATGGATCAGGATACCTAGAATTACTCCCGATGTCATTGGGGATGATTTGATGGGAGTCATCTTAACTCCTGCATCAGGACAATTTTAGCATCTGGAAGAAAAATTTCAGGAAGAACCAAAACATCAATTCACCAAAAAAGCCATGAATTCTCTGCGATATAAGAAGAAAGCCCGTTGTAACTCATTACCATATGGGTATGAAGTGTCTCCTCTCAGAGGTTTACATGTTGCAGGCTCAGTTGCCAACGCAATGTCTAGGAGTAGGAACGGGTAAGTCCTTGGACTGTGATGGTGCCTCCCTCCTCCGTGGATCTACTCCTCAATTATATAGACTTTGTGTGGTGGTAGGACCTTCTAGGTCGCCTCCCTAGAAGAAGTAGGTCACTGGGGCCTACTTCTCAGGGTCTCCTCATTGCCCAGGGCCTCTGCCCTGTCTCAGCCTCTCCTGTTCTATTTTGCTCCCCGTCCCCCACCCCCGTCTGTCATTATGTGAGCCTGATTGTCCTGCCATGTGGTTTTGCATTGCTACTGGCTCAGAAGTAGCAAAATCTAATGTCCTTTGATGAAAAATATCAAAAGTTTGAGTAAAAGATATCTGCCTTCTGTAACTTGTTTATCTCAGGGATTCTTCCATAACCACAAACAGTCTAAAACATGGCTATTGATATAAGCAAACAATAACTCACTTTTTATGAAAACTGCACTTCCTAGTATATAGAGAGTGAGAAATTCTTGAGAGAAAAATTTCAACTATATAGATTTATATAATGACCTACATATATTTATATAAATATAAACTTCTACGGGGCCAATGTTGGATGTCAACAAAGAGAGTGACAGCAGTTTTTAGGCAGGAGGTCTATCTTATAGTCGTAAAAGAAATAAAATAAAATAAAACAAAGCTGTCTTCTGACACTGTTTAGATAGCCACAGTCTCTGCGCAACTGTGAAAACCACAAGTCAAGAGGAGAGTCATCACCACAGCACCCAAATCATTGCAAGTTTTGTACCTTGTTTTAATACCTAAGGGTATCTGCAGAGTTGGGGTCTTGGCTGCTGAGTTTCTCTCTCTTTTCCCCTCTACCGTCTGATCTGCCTTTCCCTTGCTTATTCCCATACAGTGTCACCTGCCTCCTACGATAAGCTTCACACTATCGACATCTTGAAGTTGTCCCCACATTGACTTCTTGACCATTTATGTCACCGATATTCTCTGTTGCTTCTCCATAATAGCTACTTTTAAAGCTGTGTGTGTGTATTTTAAAACTATTTGAGGCCATATTGCCCTGGTTAGACTTGAACTCCCTAGGAAGAGCAAGCTGGTCTCAACCTGAGAGACCTACATTGCCTCTGCTCCTAGAGTGCTGGTAACTAAAAGTGTATGTTATCATACTTGGCTTTTATTTGATTTTTAATTGACGTGTGTGTGTGTGTTTATGTATGAGTGTGTGTGTGTGTGTTTTATGTATGAGTGTATACATGTGTGCATGAATAAAGTGCTAATGAAAGTGGGAGTCAGATTCCTTAAATCTGGAGCCACGGTTGGCTGTGAGCCTTTCTGTGTGGGTATCGGGAGTTAAACATGGGCGCCCTGCTTAGCACTGGGCACTTTTAAGCACCAAATCATCACTCCAACTCCAGAAATTAATTTTTAAATGAGATTGTATTGAAGCTGTTGGTGGAAAAGCTCTCTCATCTCCACTGGCTTCTGGTCTCACTCTCCTCCAAGAACAAAGCAGGCAGATTTCCAGTCTCCCAATATAGTACTACTTATCTTACACAGCAATGCCATTTGTTTGCATAGAAATAAAAGGCTGTCAGCAGAGTGCAGCAGGAGGCACAGCAGACTTGTGGGCAAAGCAAGACCAGCACAGTGAGGTGTCTTGCTTTTGCTTGTGATTATGTCACACTTCCAGCTTGGAAAGATTTGTCTGTTTTATATTTTTAGTTGTATTTCCCACTAAACATGAAATACTGTGGTATTATTTTTTCCCTTTATCCTCAATTGAAGAGTGGAGTGGATCATTATGAATACATGTATTTTAACGGACTTACCCAAATCTATTTTTCATTCACAGCAGTAAACGGACAGACTCTGCTTGAACAAATTCTGGCTTTCAGAACAAGTACAACTACAACATGATTTTAACCATAAATTTTGGGGAAATTGGAGTCACTCTTGTGGTTGCACAGGTGTCAACAAATGTGTTTTCGTTTTTAAAAGAGATGAATTTAATTGCACAAAAATAAAACCTGGAGCTGGAGAGATGGCTCGTTGGTTAATAACACTTGCTGATTTTGCAGAGAGCTCAGCTTTGGTTCCCAGCACCCACACAACAGTTCACATCTATAAACAACTACAGCTCCAGGAGATCTGGCCTCCTTTCTTCACCTCTGGCACCAGGCACACATTTGCTGTGTAAATTCCAAAGATGTGTGGAGAGAGCCCACCTGCCCATATCATTAAGGCCAAATTAATAACAACAAACAATTAATGAAAGCAAGCTTTTTTATTCACGTACGTGGGCTGCCTCCCTGGAAGGCAGGGTTCAAGAAGTTGGCATTGGATATGATGAAGACAGGGTTTTTATATCTCAGGAGTCTCGGGTTTCAAAATAAGGGCTTTGTTGGGCAAAACAGGCGTAGTTACAGGAGCAGACTGCAAGTATGACAAGTTAGTCTTAACGACCTCTTAAAACAAAGAAATGATTGTAAGGTTGTCCTAACAAGGAAGTCATAAAAAACTCTTGAAACAAAGGTAGGGTTGCAATGTGGTTATAATAAGTTTTGAAATGGTGACATGGTTGCTGTTTCTTGGAACAGGCAGTACAGAACAATTTGTAACTGAGGTTACAGGCGAGACGTAGCTCATTGAGAAACAGAGGTTTAATCATAAACAAGAATGAGCCTGGTTTGTCTTTGCTATAAGATGGCTTTTAAGCCTAAGATGGAGGCAGACTGAGTCATCAGATACACAGACATCTATCTAGTCAAACTTTTAAAAAAAGTCTTTTAAGTTAAAAAAAAATTGTGTGCAGTGAAGTTAATAACAACACATGCAAAAATCACAAATGATAGAGTAAGAGAAAATATTGCATACCATAATAGCACATATGATATGGGTTTGCTGTACAGAATATATAAAATGTTCATTCAACACAAAAAAAACTGACTGACAAAAAATTGCTTAAAGAGCTTTAACATACGTTTCCTGCAAAAGATACACAAATTCACAGTAAGAAAAATATATACAGAAGCAGCACACACACACACACATAAACACACAAAACCCATATAAATTATTACTTCACAAACCATAGAATGGCTACTTCAGGTTTTGTTTGTTTTTCTTTTTTAATGAATGTTTTAAAAATAAATTACAGTTTATTGACTTTGTATCCCAGCTGTAGATCCCTTCCTTATCCCCTACCAATCCCACCTGTCCTCCCTCATCTTCTCTCATGCCCCTCCCCAAGTCCACTGATAGGAGAGGTCTTCCCTTCCCTCTGACCCTAGCCTATCAGGTCTCATCAGGACTGGCTGCATTGTCTTCCTCTGTGGCCTGGTAAGGCTGCTCCCTCCTCAGGGGGAGGTAATCAAAGAGCCAGCCATTGAGTTCATGTCAGAGACAGTCCCTGTTCCCCTTACTAGAAATCCCCTTGGACACTGAGCTGCCATGGGCTACATCTGTTCACGGGTTCTAGGTTATATCCATGCATGATCCTTAGTTGGAATATCAGTCTCAGAAAAGACCCCTCTGACCAGATTTTTGGTTCTGTTGCTCTCCTTGTGGAGCTCCTGTCCCCTCCAGATCTTCAATCTCTCCCTTTTTTTCATAAGATTTCCTGCACTCTGCCCAAAGTTTGGCTATGAGTCTCAGCATCTGCTTTGATACCTTTCAGGGTTCAGTCTTTCAGAAACCTTCTGTGGTAGACTCCTGTCCTGCTGTTTGTTTGTTTTTCAAGACTAGGTTTCTCTGTGTAGCCTTGGCCGTCCTCGACTCACTTTGTAGACCAGGCTGGCTTCAAACTCACAGAGACCCACCTGACTGTGCCTCCTGAGCACTGGGATTACAAGCATTCACTACCTCTACCAGCAGAATGGCTATTTTTTTAAAAGGAAAATAATAAATGTTATAAGATAGAGAAAAATTTAGGAAGCTTTGTACACAATAGGTAGGAACAGAAAATGCTGTAGTTCTTATAGAAAACAGGGTGAAAAATCCTTAAAGAAATAAAAGCAGGGGATTGAAGAAGAATTTCCAGACTCGTGTTCATAAGACAACAGCCCAATGCATACATCAACCGAAATCCATTGACAGACACACAGACAAACAAAAAAGTGGAATATTGCTCAGCATTATAAAGCAAGGAAACTCTGCCACATAGAGTAACAAGGATGATTCCTAAAGTTATTATCCAGGTAAAGCTAGCTAGTCAGAAATGAATAAGGTCACTGGAGTACTCAACCATGTAGGCAAAGGGTGATTAATAGTTATTGGGTATAAGTTGGTGTTGGATAGGTTCAGGGTTTCAGTGATGGCAGAATAAAAGAGTTCTTCTGGTGGTAATGGTTGCAATTGTGCAAACTGTATACTTAATGATAGTTATATGGTAAATTTAATATTTTATGTATATTACTACAATTAAAATATATCTGACCTTAGAAAGCAAATCTTTACAATTTATTTTTATATAAGAACCAGGATTAGAAAACTGGTATATGTTCCTCACATTTTTACCATTTCAAAGAAACATTTAATGCAGTTCAATTGAAAATAACCTGATAAAATAATATTGTTAAAATTATTAGTTACAGATGTTTTTCTTAACTATGCTCCAGACCTGAGATACTTTATAATCTCACCATTATCACACACAATAAAATGTATAGACATGTGTGTCTGGGTAGGGTTAGATGCCTGTGAGTGCTGTTGTCTGGAAAGGCCAGAGGAGGATATTGACTCCCTTACAGCACTTATAGTCCGTGCCACCCAAAGTGGTTGCTAGGACCTTAAATATGGTCATCAATCCCCAAGCTGTCTTCCCAGCTTCATCTTTTACAGTTTTGAACTTCTGCATTAAAAATTAAGAAACTGGTGGTAATATCATCACACATCTGTATTACTAGTTTTGTAAATTTATCTTATCACATTATTTGATTTAATGATTGTGTGTTCTGGAAGTATATTCTCATTTCTTAGAGCATTTTCTGATACGGAGCAGGGCCTGCAATTGTAATTGACTAGTAGATACATTTTACTTAATCTGGTTACAAAGAAGTCAAGATATAATCAGCAGTTTTTCCAGTATTACCTAGCTAAGCCAAAACTTCATCTGCTTTTTGATACAAAATTGTGGAATTGTTGATATTTCAGTTACAATGACCTCTCAGGGAAAGTGGGAGACATTCTCTGTCTAGGCATTGTTTACCAATTTACCATGGTAACTGTAATGCGTGTTCAAACTGAAAGAGAGAACATACAGCACTTTGTGTAGTGTGGCCATGTGGCACTGAATTATCCTCACACAACATTGATTAAAATTTAGGATGGTAGAGAAGCTCATTTATATTGTCATTTTACAAAGAAATTTCTAACAATAATGTCTGATAATTACTCTTCTTTCTGCTTTTGTTTGTCCGTTTGTATTGGGAAATGAACCAGTTTATCAGACATGAGTATGCCGTGGTCACCAACAAACTCTCTTGTTAAGCCAACCTAAGCTTACCACTTCTGCCATAACAATGAAAGGTAAAGTACTTTCCTATCAAACTCAGTGGTGTCTCAAGGGTGGAAATAGAGAAAAATCCTCACAAAATCATAAGCAGTGCTTCAAATAGCTTATCATCTTTCCAGGCAGAAAACTTATTATGGGTGAGCAAATTTTATGTTATAACAATTTTGAGTTGATAGACACCATGTGAGCATTAAAGTGAATCTCAATAAATAAACCATTATTTGATCTGCAAGCTGTTGGCCAGGTGAGAAATATATTGTGTGGAAAGGTGAGCTGTTTGCCCAGATGAACAAACTATTTTTCTTAGACAAATTGGTTGCCGAAATTTTCTGAGGCAGTTATACTATTCATTGATCAATGCACTTGTATTCCTGCAGGCACTTTTCAGAAAATATTGTTATGCCATAGGTGAGAAAAATACCTTCAGCTCTCTGTCCTAATTGCTAAGCTGAGTGTGTGGGTCTGGCCTCAGTTCCTACCCTCCCAGAACTCCTCTTTAGCCTCGACTCAGGAAGTGATAAGACATTGTGGCTATGTCCACTTTCCCAGGGAGGCTGCCGCTTGAAAATAAGCAATATATTTTTATGAGGTAATTATGTTAGGATTGAGTCAGTAGTGGTATGATGACATTTATCCTTTAAAGATCATTGTTGAAGACAATATGCCTACAGATGCAAGGATTATGATGCCAGTTCATACTTTTAATCTGCAACCCTACAGTGTCAAAATTATCCAAAGGGCATTCCAGGTCTGAAGAGTTTACACTCAGAAATAGCATGGATATGTATGTGTATGTATATGTGTGTTTGTGTATGTGTGTTTGTATGTATGTGTATGTATATATATGCATATGTACTGTATGTGTGTGTGTGTGCAATGTGCAGTGTGTATGTGTAGTATATGTATATGTGTGTGTACGTGTGTATGCATTGTGTATGTGTAATGTGCAATGTGTATGTTTGTGCAATGTGTATGTGTAGTGTGTGTGTGTAATGTGTATGTATACACACACATCTGTGATACATGGGGGGGGGTCACATGTATCACCACAAACCTTTGGCTCCTGTTCATTCCCCAGAGTGGTGAACAAGAGGAACTGAAGTATGATTACAGTAAGAGTCTGGTGTAAAATGGGATCCAGTGTAAAATGAAAATCTGAATATCCTTTACAAATTTAAGATAGTGGGGATCAGGAACTGAGGCAAAGGGGGTGCATGGCAACTAAGGCTAGGCAGAATCCCGGGAATCAAACTCTGGAGACAAGACTCAATGGCACAGATCTAACTTTATTGTTTAGTGTAACAACCTTTAAATGACTGAAAGGCCAATAAGAGCATCCCATGCTAGCCTCAACACCAGTAACAATCAATCAGATTCTTGCAACTATAAGAAATGTGGGAGATGTGGGGGGACAAGGTCACCTCAGGAGACATCCATAAAGAAGGGGGAAGCAGTCACTGTCCTAGCCTTGGATCTATTTTGAGACTTCACTCATGTGCTAGGAGTCCCTAATAGATCAACACTGTGTGCAGTGGATCAGGACCTTTTGAGGGGCTGTAGGAGTCGCTGACATTTCACTTGCTATTTCCTATGAGCCTCTAAAAGGCTTACCTCAACATTCCCCACAAAGTATAAAGATATTTTCTTTGAAAGTTTTTTCTTTTTTCTTTTTTTTTTTTTTTTTTTTTTTTTTTTTGGTGAGCCAGCAAGATGGCTCAGTGAGCCCTTGCCTCCAAGCCTGGTGTCCTGAAGTTGATCCTCAGGATCAGTAGAGTGGAAGAAGAGAACCAGCTCCTCAAAGTTGTCATTAGCAAATGCTATGGTGTGCTTACACAAACACACACTCTCTCACACACACACAAACGCATACACACACTCCCATCCATGCACACACATAAATGTAAAAAAATGCTCATAAAATGTAATTAAACTAATAGTACATTGGTTACTTTTCTTTTTGCTGCGACGAAATACATGGCAAGAATGTGTTTCAGGGAAAAAGAGATTATTGCAACTCATAGCTTCAGTGTGGAAACAGGAGGTAGATGGTGACATTGCATCTCCAGGCAGGAAGCTGGAAGCAGACACAAGTGAATCTTACTATGATCACCAAGGTCCGTCCTCAGTCACACACTTTCTCCAGAAAGGATCCATCCACTGGAGGTTCTATAGCCTTCCCAAACAGCCTCACCAACTAGAGGTCAAACATTCAAATTGGTGAGCCTATAAGGGACTTTTCACCTCCAAACCTCAAAATTAGCAATACAATGATGAAAACTATATTGAGGTCTATTCAGAGTGCTGTTGTCACAAATATTCTGCTGGAAGGCGAACTCATTCGGAAGGAACAATTGGAATTTAGGCTCAGTGGCTATCCAAAATTACAAAGAATTAGGTTACAAGGACAGACCTAAGTAAAGGGATGAAACAAGCAGATGGAGCCTGTCAGGTCCAAGTTATGACTTACGAATCTAAAATACATAACTTTTACTTTTGTTTGTTTTCATTTTTAAAACATTTGGTATAGGGTAATGAGATAGCTCAGATGATAAGAACATTTACTGTGCAAACCAGAAGATCTGAGTTCAAATCCTAACTTTGAGATACATGTTTTAGAGTGACAAGCCAAATTTAGGAAAAGTTCTTACAGATGTTGGTAAGCTACCCAAGGCAATGTTTTTTCTACTGGACACCAGAGTGATGAGTTCTGGCCTTGTGATTCTTGACATCTGATGGGAAGATGGATTTACCATTTGTTTGTGCTTTTTTTTTTCCTTATAAAATTCTCCCTATATACTTAACACAAAAGATAACAATACCAGGTAGAAGCCATGCACGTACTATCAGTAAGCAGACTTCTAACAAAGAAACGTGTTGTAAAAATTGTGATGATAAAGGATTAAAAACAAACTCTATAAGAGATAAAAATGAATTCTGAAATTAGGAGTTCAAAGAGAGAAAGAGAGAGAGAGAGAGAGAGAGAGAAGGGCTTAGACTCAACATAATGAGAAGTTAGCGTTAGCTCCAAGGTCCTGAGACTGTACTTCTAGTCTGAGCTGCAGCGATGGTGCAATTGGTGGTGGTGCCTCCCCTGGATCTTAGTGACATATCCACGTGTGCTGGAAAGCCCCGCTGTGAAGTTTGCAATCCACTGTGTCTGGATACTTCTCTGAGCTTGGCTCAAATGGAGGACTTCCTTTCTCAGCAGGGCTTCCTCTTTTCAACCTGACCTTATCTAGGGAGCTTCTCTGGGCTCAGATACCTGACCTTGCTTGGACAGTGACCCTGCACAGAGCCTCTTGCAAGCACTATGCGACTCAGCGCAGGAGTCCCATTTCGTCCTTTTGCCCATATCACAGTTAGGTGCTATGTTATGACCAATCAGCTCCTCCTGCACGTAGAATAGTCAAGTATTGTGTTATGACAAATCAGTCCTTATTGCCCGTAAACCCAAGAAACCTTATATTGCTTACCCCGAAATAATTAAATGAGCTGCCTCTGAAGCTGACTCCCAGAAATCTTGTCCATCATACTCATGGCCATCTAGACGCCATTGATTGCTTCTGCTCTCTTTCTTTTCACGGGCCAGTGGCCAAAGTCCCCCAGGGGAAGGGAGGGCCACACATGTGTGCTGGCTGCTGCCTTCCAAATGACTACTGAGATCTCCTAATCGAACAATGCTAATTATATGTATTTATAATTTTTATTTGTGTCTACTTTGGAGTTCCTGTGAGTAGAGATGTGCCTATGTGCCTATATCTTTACCTTGGGTGTTGTTCCTCAGAAGCTGCCTACCTTGTGGTTGATTGTGTTTTGAGATAGTTTTCTTTTTACTATTTTCATTTTTTATATTAATTACAGTTTATTCATTTTGTATCCCAACTATAGCTCCTCCGTCATTCCCTCCCAATCTCACCTTTACTCCCTTATCTCCTCCTATGCCCCTCTCCAAGTCACTGATTGGGGAGGTCCTCCTCCCTTCCTTATGACCCTATTCTATCAGGTTTCATCATGACTGGCTGCATTGTCTTCCTCTATGGTGTGGATGTGCCCCCCCCCATCAGAAGGAGGTGATCAAAGAGCCAGCCACTGAGTTCATGTCAGAGACAGTCCCTGTTTGCCTTACTAGGGCACCCACTTGGAGACTGAGCTGTCATGGCCTACATCTGAGCAGGGGTTCTAGGTTATTTAGGTTATATCCATGAATTGTCCTTGGTTAGAGATAGTTTTTTTAATGTCCTGGAGTTCATACAGTAGGACAAGCTGAATGGGCCTGGAGACGCAGAGACTTACCTGTTTCTGTCTCCCAAGTGCTAGCCCACCATGCATTGCTCTTTTTATTTGTTGTCCTAGTTAGATTTAACTGTCACCTTAATATAGTGTAAAGTCATCTGAGAATGAAATCCCAACTGAAGGATTGCTTAGATCAGATTTTCCTATGGGCATGCCTACAGGGGACTGTCAGTTGATATGGGAGGGCTGGACCTACTGTTGATGACATAATTTCCTGGACAGGTGCTCCTGTGATGTATAAGAACCCTAGCTAAGCATGACCATGCAAGTAGGCCAGTAAACAGTGCTCCTCAATGGTTTGCTTCCAGTTGCTGCCCTGACTTCCCTCAGTGACGTACGGTACTGTGACATGGACTTAGAAAACAAGTAAGCCCTGACACCCCCTAGGGTGTTTTTGATTCTGAATATTTTATCACAGCAACAGAAAAGTAACTAGAGCATGTAAGTTTCAGGCTGAACTCAAGTCCTCACGCTTGCAAGTTAAGTACTAACTAGAACTGGGTTATCCTCTCTCTGAGTCCAGTGAATTTTACCAGTCACAGAACAATGAGCAGGGGTAGAACCTCAACAGAATCTCAGTAGGTGCTCAGAAGGTACTTGGGTAGCAGTTATGCCTAGATGGCTTTCTGCTCTCTGTTCAGAGAGTTGTAATGGAAATTCCCAAGAAAGAGAATGGATTGAGATGGGACAGTTTGTGGCATAATTTATGACCTTTTTTTTTTTTTTTTTTTTTACAAAATGAGAAGAGGGTATTAAGTCAAGATTTGCTGAATTCTTTTTGTTTACTGAGTAATCTAGCTGCCCAGCTAAGTAATCATGGATCTGATTTTGCTCAGGTGAACAAACCTTTACCAAGACAGATTGGTTTTCAGGAAATTCTTGAAGCAAAAAGCAAAGACTAATTTCATTTTTATTTCTCAACTAATCTACCCAAGCAGGTGTTTGAGTATAGGACAAAGTAATATGTCCAATATCTGTGAAATTAAACAGGTCTTTGAGGAAAAGCCGAGGACATGAACAATGGTGCAGAATTTAATGAAAGGCTACCCTTCTTAATTAATATTCAGTACAACCAAATATCCTTCTTGATTTCTTTGCATCACTGAAGAACCATCTTAAATACATTCATTTTTAAAAATTGTATAAATGCTAATTTTATGATTGTTCAGAAATAAGTATAATGAATGGGAATAAGAAACCACCAGAGCAAATTGCTTCAAGAGAGGAATTATAAATGCTTAAAATACATTGGTTAAGATTGAAGCTAGGCTCCTCTATTTCTTTAGATCTAGAACCCTAGGGAAAACCAGTCAATAGTAGTTTTCAAGCCATCATTCTGGCCTGCTCCTCTGTGCTCTCCAGGGCTCTAGCATCTAACCCAGTAAGCTCTTGCTTACTTGCAAGCCAAGTTTATTTTGTTCTTATGCAGTGTAAACATCAGTTCTTATAGATTCTGTTGGTGATGCCTGCTACTGAACATTTCACTTTCAATGTTAATGCCCAACATGCATGTTCACCCTAATGTGCTATAAGATTGTGCCTTCTAGTCAGTATCGTCTAGCTGCACTGCTAGAGTGCAAAGGTCTTCTGCATTTCTATTTCTGTGTTTGTCTTAGTCTCATGGTGTCAGAGATTTACTTAATAGTGAAGAGTAGCTAGTGCAGCCTTTCTTTCCTGTGTGCTTCAAATGTGTCTATGGCAACTGCGCCTGTATGATAGTAAGTTTCTCTTTTCCTTGAGGATTATAAGCTTAGTGAGACACACTTATGGATTTTTGTCATTGTTTCACAGAAATGTCTCTTCAAGATTTCTGGCTTCCTCAGAAGACACTTGGCAGTGTCCCGGACCCCCATCTTCTCATATAAGCTATGATATACCTGAATGTCAAGTAACAAACCATGGAGCTGGGATTGAGTTGCTCAATTAAAATTGGAGGATGCTCATCTTGGAGGGGTTTCAGGAGACAGTTCCTATCATGAGAGTTCAGGAGCTGGGACACTGGAAGAGAGTTCAGAGCATGGTATCATTAATGATTGGTGATATGATGAGCTGTGCTAGTGCAAGCAACAGAGACACTCCCTCAGACACCAAGGTCTACGAAGTAAACACATAACTATTGAGGAAAGAGAATGGACTTGTGTATATTAATTTTTTTCTATCATGATATCTAAAAGAACCTGGTGGTAGATTTTGCTTGTCAGCTTTTCATATTTCTTTAATATATATGTGCATATATGTATGCACATCTGTGTACGTGTGTATGCATGTGTAAGAGTTTGAATTTGTTGTTTTCTAAGTTACCTTCCACTTACAAATTTCAAATCCTAGAAAAGAAGTAAAATTCACATGTTAGAATTAGACAAAAAGTTCTATTTCAAGAAACCAGTTTTTTTTTCTAGTATTGTGTTTAGAAGATAAAATAATGTTCCTGATCTATAACAATGGGTCCTTTGTTAAAAGATATGTCACATTCCAAAGACTTTAGTCTCAAAGACAAAAGCCCATTTACTTTATGTCTGTGGTACCACAAGAGGAATACCAAGTAAAAAGGTAACCTGGGTTTTTTGGGTGTCAAGGCACTCAGAGTCAAAAGCGTTTGAGGTCACAATAGTTCAGAATCTTACTAGAGGCATTTTGTAGAAATGAGTCCCATAAACTTGCAGAGTAAAAACAAAAACCGAGGCGGTGCTATTTCTGAGACCAAATACCTTTTAGAGCTCTGTTAAAAAAAAAAAAAAAGTGTGAAGACCTGAAAAACAAAAACTTAGGAACTTGCTCCAGAAAATAATTTCCTTAGTAGATAACAAAGACTGAACCAACCTAGATAACACTCAGCTTCATCCAGACTTTCAGCCTGAAGCTCTGCTGGTCCTGTGGCTCCAAAGTTCACCATGGCATAGATTTTTGCCTAATCCTCACTTTCTCGGACTTAGGCAATATATTGAAACTATCCCCCATTGCAGACCTACTAGATCTCTTCACGATTCCATGTTGTGAGACTTCATCCCTGGATGGCTCAGGTGATGGACCCTGAAGTAAGACCAGCAAACTCAATGCTGCTAGATCAACAGATGTTTATGGTGTTGTTTCTGGAGTACACATTATAAAATGAGTAGTCTGTAAAGTAAGTCATTTCTTCACATTTTAAACCTTATAATGAGTGTTTTCTAGTGCTCATGTATCTAAATGTTTTCCTTGAGAAAACTCTGCACAATGTGAAATTCTTACCACATTGCCTATTAACTGTTTTAGTGCATACATATGCGGCTTTTGTTTTCTTTTCAAAAATGTTTCTACTTCTCATAATTTTTTTTTCTTTTTAAATTTTTTATTTATTACAATTTATTAACTTTGTATTCCAGCTGTAGCCCCCTCTCTCATCCCCTCCCAATCCTGCCCTCCCTCCTTCTTCTCCACCCATGCCCCTTCCAACTCCACTGATAGGAGAGGTCCTCCTCCCCTTCCATTTGACCCTAGCCTATCAGGTCTCATCAGGACTGGCTGCATTGTCTTCCTCTGTGGCCTGGTAATACTGCCCCCCTCCCAGGGGGGAGGTGATCAAAAAGCATGAACTGTCCCCCTTAGTATGGTATACACTGGGATACTGGGCTGCCATGAGCTACATCTGTGTAAGGGTTCTAGTTTATCTCCATGCATGGTCCTTGTTTGGAGTATCAGTCTCAGAAAAGACCCCTGTGCCCAGAATTTTTGGTTTTGTTGCTCTCCTTGTGGAGCTCCAGTCTTCTTCAGGTCTTTCTATCTCCCCCTTTTATCATTAGATTCCCTGCACTCTGCCCAAAGTTTGGCTATGAGTGTCAGCATTTGCTCGAATACCCTGCAGGGTAGAGTCTTTCAGAGGCCTTCTGTGGATAGGCTCCTGTCTTGTTCCTTGTTTTTACCCTCTTCCAATGTCTCTCCAACTTGATTTCTGAATGAGAATTGTGCATCTTACCCAGGGTTCTTCTTCTTGCTTAGTTTCTTTAGGTGTGCAGATTTTAATATGATTACCCTCTATTATGTGTCTAATACCCACTTTTAAGAGAGTACATACCAAGTATGTGCATAATTACTTAAGAGTCTAAGGGCTCAAGTGATAGCTCTGTTGCTATGGTGCTTGGTGTGCAAGCATAAGAATCTGAGTTTGATCCCAAGAAACTAGAAAGAAAAGCGGGTTATTTTAGCAGGTTTTTGTAATCTCAGTGCCCGGGAGGCAGAGATAGGAGAATCCCTGGGGCCCCCAGGCCTGAAAGTCTAGCCTACTTGGTGAGCATAGGCTAGGGAGAGACGTGGTGTTCAGGAGCAAGGCAGATGTCTTCTAAGGAATGCCATCGGAGGTTGCTTGTGATTTCTACCCACAAGTACTTTTGTACAGTCTACACTACTGCACCTGTACACATACTCTGATAACCCTCAGATTCTCTGCTTGTTTACCCTCACTTAGAAGAGAGGTAAATATTGGAGAATGCTCATTCTGTGAAAACCTCACACTTTAAGCATGATACAACATAGAAGGGGAAGGAAACAGCTAGGTGCAGCAGATGGTGGGGACTTATTTCAAAAACTTTTTATTCATCGGTGTTCTAGTTTCATTACTTGTAACACTGACAAAAATACCCTGAAGAAATAAGAAAGAAAACATTGACTTAATTTACAGCCTGCACTACATTACATCATTGCCAAAATTTTAGACAGGAACTTGCTTCAACTAGTCACAACCACAGTCAAGAGTAGAGAAAGAGTGAATGGATGCATGCCTAGTGATCACCTGGCCTTCTTTGCTCTTATTCAGTTTTGGGCTACCATTTTTTTTCAGCCTGGATTTTCCCACATCAATTAAGGCACTAAAGAGAATCTTCAATCCCCAAACATGCTGGAAGGCTAACCTGATCTAGATAATCTTTTATTGAGCCTCTTTTCTTAAGTGTCGACAGTGAAAACTAATCAGGAAGAAAGTAAGATGTATGATTCAATTTACCTCTTAAAATGTCAATTCTCCTTAACTGTGGATCACAGGCTAGAAGGACAAAAATAGAAGTAGAGTTGTTGAAAGCTGAAAAAAAAAAAACTGTCCTTTTATCCTAGGATTATGACAACAGTGTTGAGAAAAGTGGTTTGACTCTGGATGTTTATTTATAATTCAAGAGGATATGGACAAGTGATGTGTGTAATATAGAGTTATCAGAAATCATTCATGTCAAGCTATAAAGAATATGTGTTCTAAAAAAAGTATCTGTCCAATAGAAAGCTAGACAGGACATGTTGAAAGTTTACATTGTCCATGTTCAATTTGGCTGATTGTAAGATGTTCAAAAATAGTTACTAATCTGAAAGATTAGATCTGAAGCTGGGGAAAAAAACTAAGGGCTGGAAATAACAAATACAGCTTTAGTCCTGTGAGAACAGAACAAGCTGCTTTACTATTTGGCTAGTTTAAGGTCCCTTTGTTTTTACTTATTCTGAAAACCTGCTTTTGATGGACAATTGGGACAGAATTGTGTTTAATATGTAAACAATTAGCAGAAAAAAACTTTATTATGATGCATTTTGGAGGGGACGGATCATAATATGACCTCTTTGATAATTCTTCTTTAAGAGCAAAAGATATTTTTAACAGTCTCCAGTAAATCATTATTCTCTGTATTTAGACATTTCTCAGAGACAGACTCAACATTGTAAATCTCTCTCTCTTTGTGTCTCTCTCCACATTCCTCTCTCCCCTCCCCTATCCCTTTCTTCATTCTCTCTCTCCCTTCCTTTTCTTTCTTTCCTTCTTTCATTCATTCTTTCTTTCTTTTATTCTTTCTCTCTCTCTTCTCTTTCATTTTCTTAACAAATTTTTTTTTAATTACATGGAAGTATTTTTAACATCTACTGAAAGTTTTCAAGTAATTGCTCAGATTGCTCTGATAGCACCTCTGTTTTATTTATTTATTTATTTATTTTTTATTTAACTTTTATTAATTACACTTAATAAAGTGAATACATTTTGTATCCCCCCCATGAAACCCTCCCTTCTCCCCTCCTGGTCCCACCCTCCCCCCCTTGCTGCATGCATGCCCCTCCCCAAGTCCACTGAGAGGGGAGGTCCTCCTCTCCTTCTTTCTGATCTTAGTCTATCAGTTCTCATCAGAAGTGGCTGCATTGTCAGGTTATCTCCATGAATAGTCCTTGGGTGGAGTATGAGTCTCTGGGAAGTTCCCTGTGTTCAAATTTTCTTGTTCTGTTGTGTTCCTTGTGGAGTTCCTGTTGTCTCCAGCTCTTACTATTTCCCACTTTTTACATAAAATTCCATTCACTCTGCCCAACTGTTGGCCATCAGGCTCAGCATCTGCTTTGATAGTCTGCACGGCAGAGGCTTTCAAAGGCCCTCTGTGGCAGATTCCTAGGTTGTTTCCTGTTTTCTTCTTCTTCTGATGTCCATCCTCTTTGCCTTTCAGGATGGGGATTGAACATCTTAGTTAGGGTCCTCTCTTTTGCTTAGTTTGTTTAGATGTATAGATTTTTGTGGGTTTATTCTATGTTGTATGTTTATATGAGTTAGTATATACCGTGTGTGTCTTTTTGCTTCTGGGACAACTCACTCAGGATGATCCTTTCCAGGTCCCACCATTTACCTGCAAATTTCATGATTTCCTTATTTTTCATTGCTGAGTAATACTCCATTGTATAGATGTACCACAGTTTCTGCATCCATTCTTCAGTTGAGGGGCATCTGGGCTGTTTCCAGCTTCTGGCTATTACAAATAAAGCTGCTACAAACATGGTTGAGCAAATGTCCTTTTTGTGTACTTGAGCCTCTTTTGGGTATATTCCTAGGAGTGTTATAGCTGGATCTTGAGGAAGTGCTATTCTTAGTTGTCTGAGAAAGCACCAGATCAATTTCCAGAGTGGTTGTACAAATTTACATTCCCACCAGCAGTGGAGAATGATTCCCCTTTCTCCACAACCAATCCAGCATGTGTTGTCCCTTGAGTTTCTGATCTTGGCCATTCTGATGGGTGTAAGGTGAAATCTCAGGGTTGTTTTGATTTGCATTTCCCTAATGGCTAATGAGGTTGAGCATTTCTTTAAATGCTTCTCTGCCATTCGATATTCCCCTACAGAGAGATCTCTGTTTAGCTCTGTTCCCCATTTTTAAGTGGATTACTTGGTTTGCTGCTTTTCAGCTTCTTTAGTTCTTTATATATATACTGGATATGAGTCCTCTGTCAGATAAAGGGTTGGTGAAGATTCTTTCCCAATCTGTAGGCAGTCGTTTTGTTTTGATGACGGTGTCCTTTGCTTTACAGAAGCTTTTCAGTTTGATGAGGTCCCATTTATTGATTGTTGCTCTTAGAGCCTGTGCTGTTGGTGTTCTGTTCAGGAAGTTTTCTCCTGTACCAATGAGTTCTAGGGTATTACACAAGTAGGCTTCATCCCTGGTATGCAGAGGTGGTTCAATATACAGAAATCCATCAATGTGATCCACCATATTAACAAACTGAAAGAAAAAAAAAAAAAAACACATGATAATCTCCCTAGATGCTGAAAAAGCATTTGACAAAATCTAACATCCATTCATGTTTAAAGTATTGGAGAGATCAGGGATACAAGGCACATATCTAAACATAGTAAAGGCGATATACAGCAAGCCTATAGCCAACATCAAACTGAACGAAGAGAAACTTAAAGCAATCCCACTGAAATCAGGGACAAGACAAGGCTGCCTACTCTCTCCATATCTCTTCAACATAGTGCTGGAAGTCCTTGCTAGAGCAATAAGACAGTTGAAAGAGATCAAGGGGATACAGATGGGAAAGGAAAAAGTCAAATTATCACTATTTTCAGATGATATGATAGTATACATGAGTGACCCCAAAAAACTCTACCAGGGAACTCCTACAACTGATAAACACCTTCAGCAAAGTGGCCGGATAAAAAATTAACTCAAAAAAATCAGTGGCATTCCTGTATACAAAAGACAAAAGGGCTGAGAAAGAAATTAGGGAAACAACACCCTTCACAATAGCCACAAATGGCATAAAGTACCTTGGTGTAACCCTAACCAAGGAAGTCAAAGACTTGCATGAAAAAAATTTCAAGTCTCTGAAGAAAGAATTAGAAGAAGATATCAGAATATGGAAAGATCTCCCGGGCTCATGGCTTGGCAGGATTAACATAGTAAAAATGGCCATCTTACCAAAAGCAATCTACTGATTTAATGCAATTCCCATCAAATTGCCAACACAATTCTTTACAGACCTGGAAAGAAAAATTCTCAACTTTGTATGGAATAACAAGAAACCGAGAATTGCTAAAACAGTCCTCTACAATAAAAGATCTTCTGGAGGTATCTCCATCCCTGATCTCAAGCTGTACTATAGAGCAACAGTTATAAAAACTGCATGGTACTGGCATAGAAACAGAATGGTGGATCAATGGAATCGAACAGAAGACGCAGAAATAAACCCACACACTTACGGACACCTGATTTTTGACAAATATGCCAAAACCATACAATGGAAAAAAGATAGCATCTTCAACAAATGGTGCTGGTCCAACTGGATGTCTACATGTAGAAAAGTGAAAATAGATCCATATTTATCACCCTGCACAAAACTGAAGTCTAAGTGGATCAAAGACCTCAACATAGAACCAGACATTTTAAATCGTCTAGAAAAAAAAAGCACCTCTGTTTTAAACTGCTTTCTATCTGTTTCCAGATGAAATCACTCAAAGTTTTGAATAGTTTATCACCAGTACTGGAAATTTTCTTATATTACACTTGCATTTTTCCTTGTAGTGATTAAATTCTATTCTTGAAAACACTGAGCAGTTTTTGAAAACATTGAGCAGTTCCTGACCCACCAGGAATCATTGGATAATGTTTCTTCTTTCCTGGCAAGAATTTTCTTTTCGGAAAGTTGCATAAGTAGCGAGGCTATTTTTTTTTTCATCATGGATTTTATTTCGACAATTTAGTATCTCCTCTGTTCACATTTCCCCTCTGGCTTTGGATAAGTGTAAACACAGACAAAATACTGTTACATATAGGTAATTTACTGAGTCACAAAAAAAAAAAAAAAAATCCCCTTCAGTAAAAACTCTTCTTTCCCCAAAAAAGAATCCAACATTTTTCTGAGGGAATGTTTAATTTTTAATTTTACTTAGCATGTGTATGACAACATAATATAGTGACTTTATACACTGTTTTAAATTAGAATAAATTTCCTTATAACTAATCCCTCAGGCTTTTTTTTTTTTAGCTTATTCTGTTCCACTTCTGACTAGCTTTCTAACTATATTCTAAGTTACTGATACACAGAAATACCCCTTCCCAGTAAAAACACTCTCCCCCTGCTGTTATGCTTATTGCTTAACTATTTTATATTATCAGAAACAAGCATGATTACATCTCATTTTCTTTATTTTTGACAGTTTCATATATATGTACAATATACTATGAGTATTCATAGTCTTCATAGTGCCATGGTGTGCTCATTCCTTTTGCTTGGAACCTTATCTTCTCACTTAGAGACTACACCATTAGAGAAAATGATGCACCTTTAACAACGGTTAGAAGTCCTCAGTTCCTCAGGAAGTGGCTGGCCTTCACGGGCACATCCTTTATCTGTAATGAAAAGTTATCGAGGCCAGTAATGTGCCAGTATTCATAGCTGCTGTGAGTCTGCATAAGAACATCACAACACCTACCTTGGAACTGTTACTCCATTCTTTGTTTTTGTTTTTTCTAAAATGTCCATTCTTCCTGAACAAGAAACAGATGCACATGGATGTTCTTGCTTTACTTTCTCTTTCATTGCAAGCTGCGTTTTGGACCTTCTTCATCTCTGATTTGGACATGGTAAACAAGACAGAACTTATCAAACATGGAATAGTAAGATACTTCAATTATGCCCGAGGCCAATGCACTCTCCACACTAGTGTAGCACTCACTGATGCCACTTGTGAGAGTTTTCCAGCCCCATCCTTTGATTGGATGAACATATTTGCCGAGAACACACTGACACTGAAGTTCACCTCTGTCATGCACTAGCATGTTTGATTTGTATTCACACCCTCTCTCATATGTCATTCGAGGATATCACGTTTCTACAATTTCCTGAATGTGAGAAAGTAATTATGGAGAAAAGAGAGGTGCTCAAGTGTCACACTTCTCAAAACACCAAATCAACACAAACAACAACAACAAAACAGAGAAAGATCATGGTTTGTGGGCTTTCAAAGTGCATGACTCTGGTTCTGCATTGAGAGAATAAAAAAATGAGGCATGTGAGAATTTTAAGTTGTTAGCGAATGATTGCTGCAGATTAAGAATCCGTAAAGAAGTCACATATAAAAGCACACTCCATTAAAGTTTTAAATGGTGTGAGGATGTCTGACTGAACAGATATGAACTAAGGGAGACTAGATGGAGCAGAGAGTGTTTATGATTCTGCAAAATCATATTTCTGCAGTGCATCTTGACAAAGGGCCAAAGGGAATAGTTCTGATTCCTTTTCAATGCAATCACCTCTTAATTATGCTATTCTGAGTAGAGAATTCTGTTATACAAACAGATGTCTGCAACTCCATTTCAGAGTCTTAAAATAAAAGTGAAAACGTGATACAGAGATTGACAGGGGGACAGGTTGACTGGTTTAGCTATCTCATTACGCTCCGTGGGCATCAGCTGGCAGAATATTTGTATCTGCATTTCCACCTTTATTTGACCATTACAAAATTTGAAGGTGAATTCCATTTAGATAAATTTTTATGAAGGGATTGTAAAACTCTCTATCTAGCTATCTATTTCTATTTCTCTCTTGACTGGCTTAGTGGGGCTAGGAAAATGGTTCAGTGGATAAACACTAGCCTTGCAAGCCTGAAGGTTGGGGTTCAGATCCACGGAATCTACTTAAAAGCCTGCTGAGTGTTATACGAAACCTGTAATTCCAGATCTCAGAATGCAAACAGTATCACTGAACCTAGCTGGCTAATGACACTAACCATTAATAGGCTTTTTCTCTGCTGATGACATATCTACCAGCTATGCTAGACCAGATTAAAAGCAGATAAATGCAGGTTTATCAGGCACTGCTCCATGGACGGTTCATCAGTCCCAAAGAAGGGTGCTTAGGAAGTCAGTCATGCATCTGGGCTAGGACAGGGAAGTATTATAGAGTGTAGGCACAGGGTGATGACATATCAGACATAAGTTGAGTTTGCATTCAAATATGGCCAAGAGCTGAGCACTGGTAGGAATTTGGGTGGCTGGCAGCATCAGGAGAGGAAGTTGCTACAGCTGCCAAGAATGAAGAATGGACTTTTGGCATCTTTCTTTTGTTAGTCGGCTTCTTAGTGCAGGCGGGGTTGTAGACAGGATGGCAGATGGGTTTTCCTAGCTGGTCCAAGGGCTAGCAGGGGTTCCAGCCAAACAGCCCAACGTCTTCAGGTATATGGGCACCAGTCACATCTGGCTACTTCCTGCTGGCATGGGAGAATGTGGCAAGGGGGAGTCAGGAGTTAGCAGGCTGGTGCCTAAAGGAAGGTATGGGTGTAGGAGCATTTGGTAAATAGCCATCCTGGAGGTTTCGTGAATCTGTTCTTGGAAAAAAGGGAGAAGGCAAGGAGCTAGAAGAAGAAAATAGACAAACAACAATGACTGGTCCCATAATAGGGGTAAAGCTAGGCAAAAGGGAAGAAGGCTGTCAGAAGAAGGGAGGGAAAGTGCTTGGTTATTCCTTCTAGAGTGACTTGATCTGCATCTCCTGCCAAGCCAGATTTGTTGACATAGTGACAGTGCTCTTCCCTTGCAGGGACATGTAAGTGCCATCTACATCAGCCATGAGGAGGCCAAGGACCTCCAGTTTTGTAGGACCTTTGAAACTTACAAGAATCTTTTAACGTTTACAAAAACAAGATAAGTTTTATGCAGGTTAGCATTACAATTATTTGTGATCTGTGTTGAGATCCATATTGGAGAAAAGGGAGTGGATTTATATCTTTGTATAGGAAATTTAAAATCTTGAGTTTGAGACCATGATAGTATTAGCAGTACTGTTCCAGAGTTAGACTAAATAGTTTATCAGGACTCCACTGTTTAATGTTAAAACTATGAACTTTTGACATTTTAATAAAATGGTAGTAGCATAGCTAGGTAAAGGAATTGGAAATGTTTTTTTTTTAATTTCTTTTATATACCTTAAATAATTTTTACCATTATTTAAGCTTTCACATCCTCCAGCCCTCAAAACATGCATTTACCAACATTAAAACATCTTCTTGGACATTCCAAATTTTATAATCTACATTTATTTTAAAAATCTTCCTAGCCCTAAAAGATTTTTAGTTTTCATATCCACAGACCTTACATGAGCTTTACATCTTTTTTTAAGTCCAATTATTTATGATGAGACATAGGTGTTTGATATTTTGTGGGGAGCAGTCAACGTAACAGAGTTCCTTTAACTAGAGGGTTAGTAAAAGTTGCACTGAAATCTCTTTTTGACTCTGGTAAAGAGGTAAACTGTTCCAGACTTAGTCTTAGCAGATCCAGGAGAGTGAGGCTTGTGGCTTGATTTTTACATATGAAGAAAACTGAGAATGCATCTGAAACCTTAGTTTCTGCTGTTAAACTGATAAATCTTTTCTTACCTTAGTCTTCAAACCCATCAGAGACCTGAGAAGGATACATTTTACCTGAGTAAACAGGAAGCTCAGAGCAAGCAGCTTCTGAATCTATTAAAAAACGACACAGTCTATTGGCCACCTAGACTGACACGTAGGGTTCCTTTGTGGTTGTTGAAGGCCTTAGTCTTTGGCTGCCAGGTCAGGAAGATTTGATAGGTTTACTTGCAGAGTACGAACTTACAGGAGAATGTCATACCTGTGTAAGCAAAGTGGGCAATCAACTCCCAAGTGTCTGTCCACAGTTTGAACAGGGTGCTGTCAGCCGTTGCAGTAAAAGGGCGGTTTATAACTCAGTGGCCAGCTTTATCATATTTAAAGCAAGCTCCAGGTAGATGTTCTGTGCCCACCTTCTTTGGAGGAGATTAAGGGCCCTGTTGCTAGAGTCCAGACCTTGCTGTAGAAAAGACTCAAATAGTATGCAAACAGCAGAGAGTGTTTATTTTCTGCAGAACACCAGCATGCTGTGGTCACCACCTTCACAAACAAACAAACAAACAAACAAACAAAAATGTCAAAGAGCATGAAGAAGCTCTCGGCCCTATTTATTCCTCTTAGCCATTCTTTTAAGGGAAATTCCAGGGATTAGTAGGTGACTTTTGCCTTGATTGGCGGGCAGGTAGCAAATGGGTATAGGACCAATGCTGATCAGCCAGAGGCTTAGGGACTTTCCCAAGCAGCTATGATGTAACTTTGTCTGGTTCAGTCAGACCTTAGCCAGACCTTGGGGTTGATGCTGATTGGCTGCCCTTCCCTGTGGTTTTTCTTTTTAGAAACCAAACTGAAACTAAAACTCAAGCCTAGTCAGGTACAACAGCCTGTCTTGCAGTCTGTCATTTTTATGTATATAAAAGTGTATACCAATTTAAAATACTTGAGACTTGTTGTTTTATTAGTTTAAAAGAAGATAAAATAATAAACAGAGAGCTCATTAGGACTGACAAGTTTTAAGATCATTACTTTATACCATGTGGTCTTCTTAAGGTGATGAAGTCATAGAGCAGTTTGCCAGGCTGTGACTGCTTAAATTCTGATGGTATTACCAGCCAAGATAAAGGAGAGCGATATGGTTGTTATTTCAAAACATTTGTTTCCTAATAGATCTACATATTTTAAGTGAAAGTTGAATCCAAATTATATGCACATATACATAGTTAAATCCAACTTATATACATAGAGTTGAATTTCATATATATAACATAGATATAGGAGGCCAAATAATAATTATTTTTGTAATTAATCGTAACTATAACTATAGTTATGAACATATTAAAGAATGTGATTATTTATGAGGCAACTGATAATATGTTTTCATTATGTTTAACAGTTTATAGTAAGTTAATAATATTGTGTTTGTATGATTAGACTTAAGTGGAAGGCAGTGTCTGGACAGGAAAGGGTAAATAAGTTGGGAAAATGGCAAGGGCCTTGGATGAGGGAGATGTTTGTATTGTAGCTTATTGGGTTATAAACAGTAGAGAATTTAACTTTAGAAAAGGAGAGGGGAGTGCTGGTTGGGCTGAAAGGATGGGGAATTTTGGAGCCACACAGTGAGGGAAGAGGGAGGGGCTCTTTGAGTAGTACAGCTAGAACAAGTTTTGGTACCCATGGTGGTAGAGGGTGGGAGATTGAGGGGATGGTTACAGTAGCACTGCATGGGCCTAAAAGAAACTGGTAGCTGTGGTGAGGCATGGGCTTAAGAAAGCTATAGTTCCTGGAGGGACAGAAACGACCACTTATTAACAAATGTTAGAGAGGAGGATATGCTCTGTACTGAGCACCAAGGATTCCCCACCAGTCCAGGCTGGATGGTGCAATGGGTGGCATGGCTAATGTGGGAATGAATGTGGCTTGGCCTGTAAAGTAAGGAGAAGGGGGTGGGCTTCCAAGGGGAAGTAGGGAGGCTGCTGGAGCATTATCAGAGCTCAGACAAACTGAAGGAAGAGGAGGTTGCAAAAGCCAGAGCCATGTGGAGGACACAGCAGGCTAAGGAACAAGACTCTAGAATGTGGATCAAATTTGCAGACAAATGATCCACACACACCTCAGGAGGGTTAGATTAGCATATCGGTCTGAGCAGCCCTTGCAGCTGGAATAGGTGAGTGTGTTGCAGTGAAGGAGGGTGAAAGGTAGGAGTGGCTGGGTCAAGGGAGCAGACTTGGGTTCAGAGGCAAAGGGGTCTGCCTATGTGACGTGAGTCTTAGAATGTTGCCTACAGAGGGAGGGATGAGAATGCAGTCCCCAAAAGCCTGGACAAAAGGGAGTTCAGACCATCAGCCTATATGCTGAAAATTTCAAGATCATGGAGGATGTTAGTCAAGAGACCCCTGGTTGCCATTTAGACTGAGGCCTATGCCTATGTTACCAAAAGAGAGAAAAAGCCTATTTCCTTGGCACTGAAACCTTGGAGGAGGTCAGTCCCCAGCCCCATGGGCCATGCCTCAGGCTGCAAAGGGAAACGCCCCTCTCTCTACCTCTCTTTCTCTTTTTGCCTGGCATCATTTTTCAACTCAGGGTAATTGTTATTTCCCAGTTACAGTTGATGCCTCTTCTGGGTCCAGGACCCCAGAGATTCCCTGTCAAGCCCCAGCCCTAGGGAAAGCCTGTCCATTCTGGAACAGGCAGTTTTTGGTTCCAGAGAGCTGTGGGAATTGGGAGATGTCCTTTCCAAGGTGCCCATGCCCCACTGTTCAATGCCAGGCTGTTCAAAGGGACACCTCACAACAGTCTTCATTTCCAGTACAGGCTGGGAAGTGGACAATGCCAGGTCTAAACCAGATCCTCTGTCGACGATGGGGTACCTAGAACAAAATTTATGCGAATTGGGACACTCTCAGACTCTGAGCCCCAAACACCTGATTTTTTTGTTCTTTGGCCTGGCAGTAGTAATCAGGGGCTCCAGCCAAACAACCATATCAATATGTTCTGGAACAGAATGATAGACCTTGACTGAAAATGTAAAGAATGATCAAGCAAAAACTCTGAATATTAACTTCAAGCCTCTATGCATATGCTCTCACAAGCAGACACTCATGTATCTACACATATATGAACATATATGCAAACATGTACACTCTACACACAAATGCCTGCACACAAAAGAATGACGATTTTTTTTAATTTTATTTTTTCTTATCAGTTACATTTTATTAACTCTGTATCCCAGCCGTGTCCCGATCCCTCATTCCCTCCCAGTCCCTCCCTCCCTCCCTCATCTCCACCGTGCCCCTTGCCAAGTCCACTGATAGGGTGGACCTCCTCCCCATTCATCTGATCCTGTTTTATCAGGTATCTTCAGGACTGGCTGCAAAGCTCTCCTCTGTGGCCTAACAGGACTGCTCCTCCCTTGGGAGGTGGGGAGGCCAAAGAGCCAGTCATTGAGTTCCTGTTAGAAATAGTCCTTGTTCCCCTCACTATGAGAAACCAATTGGTTACTGAGCTACCACAGGCTACATCTGAGCAGAGGTTCTAGGATTTTTTTTTAATGCTTCTTTGTTTAACCTGTTACTTTTTAAACCCAGCACCTCTCAAAATAGGGGCGGTGAGACCATGTGAGAATAGATTCATTGAGAAGAAAGAATAGCAATTCTTGGGACCACTTCTTAAATCGAATTTGAAATTTTATGCTCGGTCCTTTGCTAACTCTAAACTCAGTTTATTTTGAAAAAAAATTGATGACAATGAATGAAACATTATGGTCTGATTTTGCAGAACTTTTAGTGAGTCTCATGGAGAAATAGAGGTGGCTGTATTTTATAATGCCATTTACATGTGTTGGCTGTCACTGCTATTAGCCAGTTTTGACCATAGATGCTTTGCTAAGCATTAGTGATGATGAGAGCAATAAACCATCGATTTTTCCTCAAACAAATAATTAACAACCATCTTTGTTACAGATATTAAAGTACAGACATTTTTTGTTGTTGTTGTTTATAAGGATTGGCTATTCTCTAACTGATCAGAGAGTTACTCTGGGTTATTTTTAGACCAAGTTTTTATTATACTCTCTTATTTAATATTGAAGTTAATTCATTTCAAGTCACATAACTAGCACAGGCAGGTTTAGAATTGAAACATCTATATGCCTGTTTCCTCCTGTTGCTGTTTTCACATCCCGCAGCATGCTGCTTCCCAGCTTGGCCCTATCTTTATCCACTAGTTTCTATTTTGATACTGAAAACCACTCACCCAGCTTTTGAAGGAGACTTACCTCATTCAGTGAACCAACAGCCTAAAAACAAAAACAGATGAAGTAAAGACTGAAACAAACAACCACTGGCTATACATGAGGATGTCTTTATGGTCGCTTGTAGACAGTTTGCTTACGTGTGTAGGGTGGTAGGATTTTTTTGTATGACTAGAGAACAGGACATGGGTAACAGGGTCAGTGGGAGAGCACTGAGTTCTCAGCATTGTAGGCAGGGGAGTGAGAAGCCCTGATTTTGAATCCCACCTGGCTTTGTGTCTCTGCTTACATCATTTAACCACAGAGGCACTCATTTCTTACATCTGAAAGGCAGGAGCATAGGAATATAGCCTATAGTATTATGGTATTATGAGCTTCAAGTAGTCATGGTAGCATGATAGGCCACTATCAATAAATGGAGTATTTTTCACTGTAAAGGGGAAGTTGAATCACCAGCTTAAAATATACTTACAATCAATCTTTTCACTAATTTTCATGCCTTATATTGCAGATTTTTGCTTTGTGTTGGTCATGATTTTATCAAATGCTAGCACTGGTATTTTCATTTTTCTATATGTGCAAAACAGATCTTATGAAAACAGAATTGAAATAGTGGTTCAGCTCCAGCTAGAACTGTCATGTTATAACCATTAGCATGCTATAGTAAAATGTTTGTAGGATATCAATAATGGATTACAATATAAATATTTATGGAGTGCTGTGAGGTAGTTAGTTTCCATCAAGCTGGGACATGCAAAATTGAATAGATTCTGACGCTGAACAAGACTTTGACTAAGTGGTTGTGGCATAATCCTTTTCCAATATTAAACAAATACTATCTTCAACAATGTTTGAGATAAGAAAAGAATTTAAAAACTTTGGTAGCAGATAAAGACCCTCTAATAAAATGTTATTTTAATAGGTTATGAATATAGTATGACTTTTCAATCAGTTGAAAATATTTTTAAAATACCGCTGTGTAATAATGCTGAGATTTATGAAAGTAAAACGGTCATAAATTTAACACTTATGACAGCCGTTATATCTAGCTCCCTATGTAAATGAATGGTACATTAAACATTCAAGTTGGGATTAATACTTCTCATCTATATTTTCTATCTTGTAGTTCATTTTGAGAAAAGCTAGAACTCTGGAAAATTCTAGAAATAAAAGCTAGAAAGCTGGAACAATTTATTCTACTTTAGCTATCTTTTATGAAGTACATTGAATACTACAATCAATATTTTGGATAAGATGTTAAACACGAACACATTTCTAAATTACTGTGTAATTAAATTTTATTTAACAGATGATGCTTCCTCACAGTTAAATGCTGTCTTATGAAATGAGGTTTAAGTCAGTTTCTGGAAGGCAAGAATTCAGGCATGAGATCCTGGAGGAAAGAACCAAAGCTGGGGCCATGGAGGAACACTATTGTCGTTCTCCCCGTGGCCTGCTCTGCCTGCTTTCTTGTATCCCCTAGGACCAGCCTCTGGGAGTCACTGCTGGCAGGGAGTTGGGTCCTCCCACATCTATCATAAATCAAGAAAGTGTATCACAGGCTCGCCTACAGGCCAACATGGTGAAGATATTTTCTCAATTAGAGTTTCCTCTCCTCAAATGATTCTAGCTCTCTAAAGCTGACATAAAGTTAGCCAGCATACTCATGTAGAGCCCATGGCACAGGCACTAAAAATATTTTTCTTTCTGCAATTTGGAAATAAGATAAAATGATCATTGTTCCATTTTAAATATTTTTTAACCTTAGAAATTTTTCAATAAAGTGTATGGTAAGAACGTAATCATATGGCTATTAGTCAAAACCTGATCAACATGTAGCTTGTTTGCTGCCCTTGGAAGTTAGCAGTCAACTGGCAGACAGTAATAAATTCCTATCATGGGAATATGTGAAGATACTGTTAATTCCAGTGTGGATGGGCTTTTAGATGTTTGTTGAAAGCTAATGGGAAAACAACCCATCCAATTTGGTAGCTCGCTTTGATACTCCTTTCCAAATGTTTGCTCTTTCTGATGACTTGTTCATAACTTTGGAAACTAGCACCTTTATCCTGTGCCATGTTGTGTGTAGAGCCCAGGGTCTGATATGATAGTCAAGGGCTCTATTGACGAGTTATGCCTCCACTCAGACAACTCTTTTAAGAAGGGTTACCTTCTCCTGCTCTCTCATTTGTTTGCTTAGTTTAGAGAATTGTATCTCTATAACTACAACCCTTACTGTATTGTATCCATTTTTTTTAGAGCTGAAACTATGGTGCAGCAAGTTTAAATCATTTAGCTAGTAAATGGTACAGCTTGCACTAATGTTCATTTCTTGGGCTATGATTGTGTCCTCAACCATAAAAAAAAAAAAAAAAAACTTAGACAATGTCAGGTATTTAGGTATTTTTCATATATTCCCCTCCTTTCTGAATGAGCAACTAAAATCTTTTTTCTGCTATGTAATGAGAAGGTACTGATCTTAGTTCTATGCATGAGAATTTAACAGAACTTAAAACCTCTTATCTCCATAAACTAGTGTTAAAAATCCATTCACTTCAATATGTGGTCTTACACTGCTGCGCATATCTGTTCTTCTGTATTTTTTGTATAGGCACTATAGCAAAAGAATTGGCATCCCACTAATCAACAAAGGATCTCCCACAGTACTGGAGATTATGTGTCACAGAAGATGAACTAGTGACATAATATCCCTTGGAGCCCTTAAGAAACCCCCATCCCAAATCACATTGTTAATGATAGTTCCAAGCACGAGAACGAGGCTGCTGCTGGTGGTAGACTTCCGCTGTCCTCAAGGGTGTTTGTCTTGAAGTTTGACTGGTAATTCAGATGTGATTTATGCAGTTGATTTGTTGTGTGTTCTGATAGCAGTAGCTAAATGAAATACCCTGGGATTATTTGGCCATAAACCTCCAGTGACATATACATGTCTTCATAAAAGAAGGAATCCTGGAGGCTAGAATATCTTCCCTGGAAGGATTTCAGATCTTCTGAATCAGGAGAGAATTGCCTTCTTAATAAAGAACTCGCCATATGCTTTTCTTTGTTCAAACTTTTAAAAGTATTATTATCATTTATTACAATTTATTCACTTTGTATCCTGGCTGTGGCCATCTCCCTTGTCCCCTCCCTCTCCTCCTCCCAGGGCCCTCCCCCTATCCGTTGATAGGGGAGGTCCTCCTCCCCTTCCATCTGACCCCAGCTTATCAGGTCTCATCAGGACTAGCTGTATTGTCTTCCTCTGTGGCCTGGCAAGGCTGCTCTCCCACCAGGGGGAGATGATCAGAGAGCCTGCCACTGAGATCATGCCAGAGACAGCCCCTGCCTCCCTTACTAGGGAACCAACTTGGAGACTGAGCTGCCTACTTTTCTCTCTGCAGGACACTCTTGAAAAAAGAATGAAAGAGAGAGAAATGGATGATGTCACCACACGCTGACCTCAGTCCCCCATGCTGCTCATTACTCTTCTGGGTTACACAAGGATCCTTATAGTTGAGACTGCTCAGCTGTGGCTTAACAAATTTCTCATTATGTCATAAAAAGCCACTCTCCTCCTTTACCCAGTAAAGAGGGATGGTATTCAATTCCTACTAGATTTCACTGTTTCAGAAGAACAAGGGTTAACATTCTTCCTTCTGGACCAAGTGGCCAGTAAACAGTGTTTAGGAGGATTGGTCAAGTCAATAGTGGATGAATGGTGTGTTTGTAAAACAGTTGTGCACAAGATCACTATTTTGATGAAGGAAATGTATGTGAAGTAAGCAAAGCAGTAAACACATTAAGCAGACACTTCCTTTCTTGTCTTCACAACATGGGATAAAGTTCACTATGACCATTTATAGTGACTTCCATGTGTGTAAAGTACTAAATGATTCTAACAACTTAGAAAACTTGCACATGCTTTCTAAATGCTGTGTCACTTTCTTACAATAAGTCCAATTTATAACATTTAATAAAATAGATTTGGAAAGAGTCAGTAATGTACCTAAGTTCAAGATCATCAAGAGAATTATATGCAAACCCTAGAACCTCATCCATAGGGAGTTAAGATTCAGCTCTATAAAAACAGTTAACTGAAAGCGGTCTGAGAAAGGGACCTTCCACTTAGGATATACATCCTTGATTAATGGAAATGAATAAATACTAATTTAATTTATATATATAATTGAGAAAGGAGCTTCTGTATCTCTAATGACCTTGAGTTCAACATGTAGACACAATGATCTTGAACTTTGGGACCTTCTTGTACCTTCCAAATACTGGCTTATAGGTGTGTCACCACAAACATCTAGTTTATGAAGTGTTACAGATTGTATTCATGGTTTCATGAATATTAGCCTGAGCTATCTCCCAGACCCTATAAATTCTACTTATATTCACTTGCATCTGATGCCATAATATAAAATAATGATTCCACAAAATATTGGCAAACTAAATGGCCTCACAGTAAACTCTATGAAATTTTAAAGTAGGGTTTCTTTTAAATAACACTATATTGTTAATTTCATGGATACTTCAGTTTATTTGGTGCAAACAAAATAAGTATAGACATGTCGTGTGGGAATAAAGCAGATTATCTGCCTTTTTATGTTAAATCTAAAGCTATGAATGGAACTGGTAGGTAAAACATTTAAAATCTTTGAAATGAACCTTTAATTTTATGGGATAAAAAGAACACTTTTGTTGCTGCTGTTGTACTTTCTGTTACTCTCTTTCTTTCTTTTTTTTTTTTTTTTTGACTTCCACATGTTTGCAGAATTATTTTAAAGGCTGGTGCTAAAGACAGAAGTTCTAATTAAAAGTAGAACATTTTAATTCAGGGGTTGAAATGATGTGTGCTAGCTCCTTCAATGGCCTGGCATCTACAAGCTCTATGGTATACTAAAGCAAGGCTATCCCAACTCATTTGCATGGCTGTTTAAAGTTTTTGTTTGCTTATTTTGTCATTTTCTTAATTCCTGTGATTAGAGTTCAAGTCTTTGGCCCTTTATGTTCGCTAAGCTTTTGTTTTGGAAATATGGAACAAACACAATCATCTACACACACAACACTAAATTGCATATTCTATGACACTCCTGTTAAAACTTAGAGAATATTTTACAATATGGCAGCATGTGAGACTTATTTTCAATCATAGTTCAGATATCAAGGTGATGTAACTTTCTGGGCATTTAATCCACCCAAACACACACAGAACAAGTTCATAAGCAATCTTACTCATACACATACAGACACATAAACTTTACAGCCTTTTACCAGGATACATTCTCAATACTTCTCTGACAATAGGAGATACATTTGAACGTGATTACCTGTAAGGGAGGATTAAGTTGTATTCTGTCAAATTTTTAGTGCATAGTTCATCAGCTCAGTGGTGGAGTGCTCAGCTCACCCTGGGTTCTACTAATTGCTGTTGCATGGATATATCTATGCATATTCCTAAATATAGCCCATTTGCTCCACATAATGTTACATATATATATATATGTATATTATACATATATATATATATATATATATATATATATATATATATATATATATATATATATATAT
>NW_026596073.1:17522016-17565259 GCF_907164565.1 Psammomys obesus
TATATATATATATATATATATATATATATATATATATATATATATATGTTTTGGCACTGGACAACCAATTCCTGGCAGTTACAATATTCCTGCTCCCTCTTTGTCAATGTTCCATGAGTCTGTAAGAGATTCAGAATTAGTGAGCATTATTCTTCATGCAATCTTAGAATTTCTGATAGCATCTGAAGAAAAAATGATAAAACATAAAAAACAACAGGTATCTAAAATCAGCCCTAAGTCTCACCACCAGCCTGGGCCCCTATTTCGGACATATTCTATTTCTTTTACATAATTTCAGAATATTAATTGAATGTTTTCCTAGTATGTAAGAGATGTGATCATGTTTTCAGCTTCCCAGGATATAGAAACAGGGACCTTTATTGATCAGGCTGTTTTTAATTAGGGGATGCTCTATCTCCCTAGCACAGGGATTGCACCATGCTTCACTAAACCCACCATTTTGTGAGGGTTCTTGGGTTTGAAGTCAGGCCCTATGTTTTTAAAACAAGCACTTTGCCAACTGAGCTTTCAGTCCTTCTCTTACTGTTTCAAAAGCTGGGCTATCCAGAAAGACCCCATTGACATTACTATTTAGATGCTCAAGAAATCACCTACCATTGTCCAATCATATTTTGTCAGTTTTAGGGGACACTTATGCTGAAACCTATTGGCCAAAGTAAGTCATATAGTTGAACGAAAACTAAATGTTAGTAAATTAAATTCTGTCCATGGTGAGACCAGAACACCACACATAACCCTAGTATCAACAAAGCAGGGAAGTCTACTGTTTCCATGGAGACCAGTAAGTATGTATGCATGTCTTCTGACTGTGTTTTCTTCCGGGCTGTTTTTTATGATATTTTATTTTATTATTCAGGAATTTCGGTATTACATGTTTTTTATTGATTTCAGTGGCAACTCTGTGGGATCACAACGTATGACGACTGGAGTTTTCCACAATAATGGAAGTTTTATCTTTATCTCACTTCAATGTCCATCTTTCTCTCTTTGGATGCTTACTAATATGAAAATTTGGGCTTCTTTTTTTCCCTCTACCTCTGTTAAAAATCAATCTATTTCATTTTTCTTTCTTTTCTCATCTTAAATTTTATTTATGTTTTATTTTTCTTCATTCTTGTTTGTTTTCTATGTGTTACAAAGAAACATGTTCCTATTTACCTCTCATTTCAACCTGCAGTTTTCCCCAATATGCCTCCCTCTCTACTTCATGACTTTTGTTTTGATAACTGACTAAGTGCAGTTGGTGATGCTCATGTGTGCATGAGTGTGTGGTCATTCATTTGTGTAGTAGGTACAGATTAAAGAGAACATGGCAGGAAACAAGCTTGTTCAGCTTGCAGGCCAGCTCTCTTCAATGGAATGATGAACAGTGCTAGGTCCCCTACAATGCTGGTGTGAAAGTGATCAAATAGCCTGCTGATTCTTTGCTATTCTCTTAGGAGCCATCTTCTACCCAAATTTACCCCAAAGCCTGGGAACTGTTTAAGCGCTAATTCTGGGCTTTGTCTCTACTGAATAGGACTCCTCCCTGTGGAAGAGGCCCCACATATTCTGCACCTTCCATCAAAAGAATCCATCCTTGTTGCATAGTCTTCTTCTCTAGGCCCTACCCCTGAGCACTGTTTTTTCAGTCAATACAATTCATTCTTCTGATAGAGGTCTTAGGAACCTTGCTATAGTAATGTATTTTGAAAGAAAAATTTAATGTAGCCATCTCTGACGCTATATTATGAGAACTGTCACTTTCCCCCCAAAGTTTTACTGTGTATAAATGTGTAAGAATTAAACAATGAGATCGGACTCTTTAGAAGTTTTGATCCAGTTTGACTCATCAAGTCTAGCCGTACTGAGTTTTCATTCTCTCCTCTTTTAGATGTATTTGTTTCCCTGATTTTTGTGATGTCTGCAGAGACCCACCCACCACAATCCACTAAAGCATGGGATCCTACCTTTGTTATTTAGACCCATGAAAAGGGGCTGAAGTGCCTTATTTACATACCGAAGAAAAGCAGACCTGGCCTCCAGGTTCTCTCCGCAGCCATTTGCCCTTACCTGTTATAGGGAATGGCTTATACCTGAACTTTCCGGCCCCGGAGGCTTCCATAGATAATCCAAACATTTTGGTTCTGCGTCTGTCTCTCTCTTTCTCTCTCGTCTCTCTCCTTCTCTCTGCTTTCCCTCTCTCTCCTCTCTCTCTTCACTTGCAGTTTCTCTCTCTGCCCCTCACTGTTCTATCTTCCCCCTGCACGGCGACATCCCTGGCTCCATTCCTTGGGAGCAGTGAACCACCGGAGAGTTGCTCCTAATAAACCTAAATTCATAAACTCTAATGTAGCTTGAATTGGCTCATTTCATTGGTGGAAGAATTCCTGTCACCTACCACTTTTTTTTTCTTTGTGTTAGTGTATTTTTTAATTATATTAGTGTATTTCTCCCTGGATCTTTGAGTTTCTGGCATCAAGTATCCATTGAGCTGCACATAGTGGTACAATTGTTGTCCCGGCCATTCCATAGGCTGAGATAGAGGACCACTTACCCACATATTTCAGGCCATCCAGAATAAGATAAAGAATTATCATTTAAATGAAAGATTTCAAATTCAGTTAATACAGTCTTATTTTATCTAGTCGCAATAAATTTCAAAGTATCTTTTAGATGCGTTTACATATACAGAGCCTATGCTGATACTTAAAATTCTTGACATTTTTATAGAACTCTAATTTTACATGCCTGGCGCAGCTATTTGTGCAGTTATATTTAATCCCTCACCTCATCTTGTTGTGCATTTTATGACTATGAGATCATAGAGTTGGGAACCATATAGCATGGGCATTTGAGAGTCCTGTTTTAAAAGTGTGTGTCTACAATAAGATTCTAATTTTTGCTTTGAGCCATATGCTTAGCAGCACTACCGGTCAGGGGTTAGTCTACATAAAATGTGTTGACGTTTTGTGAACCTCTTGGGCAGACAGAATGAAGGCGGAAGGTTAAATGAAGGTTAGCTTGTAGTTAGAGTTTCTGGAGGCAGATTCTTTCCTCAGCTAAGGTCAAAAAAAGAAAGAGTGTACAGAGGCACATTCTTTGTTTCTGTTTTGACTTTATTCAGGACAAGATGTAAGGTTATGAATACTACCTTAAATGATCTTTCCTTATATTTGGATATGCCCTAATCTTTCTTTTTACCTCATTTTCAGGAATAGTCAATCATCTATATTCTTATCTTTTCCAGTTATGTAACCCATTTTAATTCTATATTTTTGATGTAGTTGATACGAATCATACAGTAATTTTATAGTGCAGAATATCCATTGGGTTATTATTTTTAATTCAGTCATTAAATTACTTAAAATAAATAACTCAGTAGTTTTTTGTTAGCATACCGGCAAGTCAGCTGTCCTGCCTTCAGAGTCATAGCCATTGCCAGGTGCACCAGGTGTGTGCTGGATATAAGGTCCCTGGCCGCCCCATCTCTTTCTCTCTCTTTTCTCTCTCTTCAGCCCTCTCTGTTTCTCTCTTTGTTACAACCTCTCTCTGTTCTCACTGTTCCCACTGTTTCTCTCTGTCCTTGGCACCCCTTTTCTCTCTCTCTGTTCCTTTATCTGACCTCATGGCTCACCCACTGTTGCTACGCCTTCCCCAGGCCCTTATTCCTCTCTTCTCCAATAAACTTCCTTACACTAGATTTGTTGTTTGGCATGCAATTCCTCAGAAGGGTGTACCTTGCCATGGGCCTGCCATTGTGCCTCCCCCATCTTCCACATCATAATTAGGTATCATAACAGTTTTACTTTTCTTAACTATAAAACCATTTGAGCACGATATTAAGTTCCAAACTTCTGAATTAGACATATAACAAAAAATTTCTTAGAAGCTGTTATTCCAAATGAATTTGAAGAAATTAGATGAATATTGTGGCTTTACTAGTAACATTTACCTGTTTTATTTCTTCTGAAAGTCAATTAAGTTATTGACAAATATCACTTAGTGTATGAAACCCCAGAGACTATATTTTCAAGTGTCTTTACAACAAGCATAGACATTGTTTCAGTAGAGTAATCTCTGAATGTGGGCGACTTAAAACAAACAAACTTATTTTAGGTAACAAATAAGTTAAATATCTTTTTTGCTTTTAGAATAATTTTTACTTGCTAATTTAATGTTCTTAACAAAAAGAGATTTAAAAAAAACCCTATTATTTGTGACAAACCAGAACAACTCTGCATTTTAAAAGCAGAAATCTAACTAGAAAGCTAGGTGTTAGCAAGAATTCAGAGTAGTTCCCACGGAAGCTTCCAAAGATGGAAGCATTAACAGTCCTACCCAGCTGTGATGCCTATGAACCACAACAATGACCTGCACAACACAAAAATCCTAAGGACAAATTAGTGGTATGCATACTTTGATGGTAACTAGAAGCTTTCTAACTGGACTTAAGACCCACTCAAAAAGAGAGCTACCATGCCTGGTACTGAAATCCTAGCCAGTCACTCAGTGCTAGTAAGTCATGGATCTAAGAGGTTAACCTACTACCACCATTTATGAAAGCAACATAATCCATAACTTTAATCTAAACATTTGTCTTTATATTCACAGATAAATTTAGTCTTCACCTCTCATCAAGAAAACATCTCTTTGAAACCGACAAAGACCACTACAGAAAACAACAACCAATCTAATTCTGAACTGTAGATTCCAGACCCATTCTTACACCTAACTTCAGGGAGCATTGCAGAAAAATAAATAAATAAATAAATAAATAAATAAATAAATAAATAAATAAAGGTACGTTATGAGAGTTTGTGAGGTTGTGTCTTTTAGTAATGTCAGAAGCTGTATTCTTAATGTCTCTCTAACATCTGCATTTAAACATGAACTGAACAAAGATGACAAGAACAGACATGAGAACATAAACAGTGGAAAATGCATGGGTCCCAGCTCTACCTGAAGAAGTACAAACTATGGAATGCTGATCATGGGAGAAACAGTCTTTCCCCAGGAAAGAGCACATCAATTATTATTCAGTACCAAATGGTCAACCTTAAAAACATATATACAAGTAATATTACACAGACTAATTTGTATTTTGAAATATATATGTATATGTATATATATATATATATATATCTGCATTTATGCATGTAACAACAATTAATAAAAGTGAATCTGAAAAAGAGCAAGGAGTGGTATATGGCAGGGTTTGAAGAGGGGAAGTGGAAAGAATAAATGATGCAATAATATTATAACCTCAAAGAAAGCATATTTCTTTATTATAGGATCTTTTCAGTTAGTGAAAATAAATTTTAGTTAGTACTAATCACAAAGTGTTTAATTGCAAAGCCTTGGGTGTTCTGTTTGTTTGTTTGTTCTTCGGTATGTGTGTATGTGTGTGTCCTCACTGCACTCTAAAATGCTGTTTCTGATTTCCTATATGGATTTTTATAATTTTCTTAAATAAACTTAATACTAGCATCCTACGTAATAAGTAACATATGTGCTGGGCCTTCTAAAATTGTGGAAAAATTTTAGAATCATGACTGGATCTTATAATTATCCTCTCTCAAGTCTGACTCAGAGTTACAGTGCAATAAACAGGAAATGCACACATGTGCACATAACTACTTTGTGGAACACACCTATGAATAACACTCAATCTTGAAGCCATTTTGAGATGGTCAGTGATATTGATAGTACTGTAAGCAAGACCATCAGATGGTAATTAGTACTTCCTGCCACATAACCAAAACTCATTGCTTGATTAAACTTCAAATGATACTTTGCTTGCTTTAGGTTATTTGTGTATAAATGAGCTGCATCACTCTTTGACAGTGAGTAGAAAGAGAAGACTTTGCCCAAGAAGGAAAAAAATATATTGAACTGAGCTGTGGTAACCTTCATTTTCACTACCAAATTTCATAAAAAAGAAGCTCTGATGATAACGTGCCAATGGTCTATCAAAAAAATGACAGATTAGTTAACATGTTCCTAGTGGGTCTAATGGATCCCAGGTTCAATTCCTAGCATCTTGTAAACTAGGTATGCCTGTACATACCCATAATACCAGCACTTTAGAAACAGGGAAGAAAGGTTAAAACTTCAAGTTCATTTTGTCTATAGTAAATTCCAGACTAATATGTTCCATGAAATTCTATTTCGAAAACATCATTGTCGTCATCATCATCATCATCATCATCATCATCATCATCATCATCATCTTGCAGACTTTGGTAATGCATCTCAAGACTGAATTTTCATTACTGTGGTAACTAGCTCTTGGCTTCCTGTCTTTCCACAGAATTATTCCTCAATTAATTGTAAATGGCCCAGTATAGTATTAGTCCACTGATTATTTTGCAACTCAAGTCTTTACACATGTCAAACAAAGAAGCAACAAAATCAGAGGAATGAATAAAACTTCAGCATTCTCAGGTAGCAGTATGTATTAAAACTTTTAATCATTGATTCTCTTTCAAAATACAAATGCCTTTGGAAGGAAAGACACAATGTACCACTTAAAATTTACTGCAAATAGGGAAAAAAGGAACCCATTTGTATCATCAAAGGTCATCTGTTGGTTTAGAGGTCACTTAAAGATGGGGGAAAGTAAAAAGGAAGATTGTAGAATTAAGCTTCGCTCAAACTTGAAGGTAATGGTGAAGAAAGAAAATATAATTACCATTTTAAAACTAATTTAATCACATCATTTTTCCTAACCTAAAATAATCTGTTGACATGATAAATGAGGACATGAATTTATTAATAAGAAGTTGTGTAATCACTTTGTAATAAAGGACCATTTTCATTAAGTAGAAATGATATTTGGTAGGAGAGAGATTTACTGAGATGATTTCAATTCTACTTGCCAAATGACTTTAAGATAGTTAAATCTAATGATCATTTTTGTCTTCATTTAACAGAACTACCACTGGCATTCAACAGAGTTGATGGCTCCTTTGGTCTTTCAAATACCCTTGCGTACTAGATGCTGGGTGAACATGTTCTTATGTTTTTTGCTCCTTCCATAATGTTCATTACTGTTCATTAGACACTGTATAAAAAAGAGTAGCCCAAAACATTCATGCTCCCAGAGCCAAGTTGTATCCCTCTCCTCATCTTTAACTATGTTTTCAAATAAGCTACAGTTTTATATGTTACTTCTATGTTAATTATTGTCTCTGAATTTGGTGGATGTTGATTGCACTTTTATCACTTTTTCATTAACAATACTTTGATTATGAATAACATAACTTACTTAAAATAGCTACAACACACACAAATTTTGCTTTGAAAAGGTACACAAATATGCCACAAAAGGCAGGAATATAAGGTGTGTTGGGACAGGAACTGACCTTGGAGAGTGTGGCATTCTCAGATTGATGTTCTTTATGCCTGGACTTTATGTCATTGTTCCTTCTCTTTCCCTTTTTCTTAGGGGTAGTTTTCGACACTCCTCTGTCCAGCTTTTCTCATAAGATATGGATACTCTACTTGCTCTAATTTCACATTCTGAGCAGAGAATTTAATTAAACAAGCTGAGCCTTGGGTGACAGTCTCTTTTGATACTGTTCTGCTCTATGAACTCTAGCCATGACAAGCCTTAGAGTATGAAGTCCTCGTGTTGCCACCTCTGTGGGAAAGGCAGATTCATGGAAGAGGCTGAGTACAAAAAGACCATGTACAGCACATAGACTCTGTCATGTCCATTTTAATTTGTGTATCCTCTTTTGATTGAACATAGACAATCTCCTCTCTGTTGGGCAGAGTGAATAGAATTTTTGCCCTCACACTCACTTGGGAATGCGATGTTCCCTGGCACAGCTCATCACTTCCACTGAACGTTGTTCCTGTGAACTCTAGGCTGCCAAACAACCTATGAAATCTCCTGTGTCTGTGCCTTTTAACATTTACTTTCAGTTTACTATTTACATGTGTGTGTCTGTTGAATGTGTGCACATGTATATCAGTGAGCCTCTGACATTGTTGCTAGCATCTGAAATCTGATCTCAGTATAGAACAGCAAGTAAACACTGACTGAGACCCTTCTCCTGCATTTTAAACACAGTTTAATACCGGATAGTTTATAAAAAGTTTTAAACAGGTCAGGCAAAGACATATCACACCAGGATGCTATTCATGAGCACTTGCTACTTGGGCAATCAGTAAAGAAGGTTAATTTTAAGTACCTGGGAAATGAATTGACACAAATTTGTTCTTTCCTCTGGTTCAAAGAAAATAAAACCAAGAATCAAAACATGTCACACATCTTATAGAAGCCATGTAACAATTGCTTCCCCCAAATAAATTGTTTTGAATTTTATGTAAGAAGTGGGAAATAGTAAGAGCTGGAGGGGACGGGAACTCCACAAGGAGAGCAACAGGACAAGATAATTTGAACACAGGGAACTTCCCAGAGACTCATACTCCAACCAAGGACTATTCGTGGAGATAACCTAGAACCCCTGCATAGATATAGCCCATGGCAGTTCAGTGTCCAAGTGGGTTACCTAGTAATGGGAAGAGGGACTGCCTCTGACATAATCTGATTGGCCTGCTCTTTGATCACCTCCCCCTGAGGGGGGAGCAGCCTTACCAGGCCACAGTAGAGGACAATGCAGCCACTTTTGATGAGAACTGATAGACTAAGATCAGAAAGGAGAGGAGAGCCTCCCCTATCAGTGGACTTGGGGAGTGGCATGCATGCAGAAAGGGGAGGGAGGGTGGGATTGGGAGGGGAGGAGGGAGGGGCTTATGGGGGGATACAAAATGAATAAAGTGTAATTAATAAAAAAATAAATAAGAAAAAAGTTTCACCAACATGACTACTATTCATGAGCTGAAAAAAATAATTCTTGATCTCATTAATTATAGGTATAGCATTTGTGACAGTATGATAAATTCATAAAGTTGCCTTGCTACATGACATATCCAATCTATATATCCATTCCAAGTTTTCTGATTTCTCTGGATTTACTTTAACATCAAAACCTTGATAACTTTTAGGATGATTGATATGTTGTAATATTTCTCCACATTTGCGGTTCTTATAATTAAATTCACATAATTGTGTGAATTTTAAAAATTAGCTTCTTCAAGCTGGATAGGGCAGCACATGCCTTTAATCCCAGCACTCAGGGAGGCAGAGACAGGCATATCTCTGTGAGTTTAAGGCCAGACTAGTTTACACAGGAAGTCCATGATAACCAAGGCTACACAGAGAAACCCAGTCTCAAAAAAACCTAAAAGATATTAGTTTCTTCCTTTTAAAATTAATAAGCATTATGGTATTTCTGTAATATTATAGAAGCATACCCTATTTCTTCAGACTTTCCCCTTATTCCTACATTTTTATTAACCTGCACTGCTGGTTACTTTTTCTCTTTTCATTTCATGTTCCAAACCATTGATGCCTCCTTTTCCTTGGTGCAGGTCTTTGTTCGGTTGAGTTAATTACACTAACTCTTCTTACTTTCTGGATTTTTTTTTTTTTTTTTGGCTTTTGGCTTTTGGCTTTTGACATGTTCCCATTGTTCTGTATGTACTTTCCAACTTTCTGAGTTCTCTTGTACTCTCAGTGTCTTGAATCTGGGATTGATCCCATTTCCCAAGGACCTCTACTTCCTTCATTTGGTCAAATATCTTATATGTAGGCAACATCCTATCTCTGTTTCTTCTTGCTTCCTGTATGGCAGCTATGTTTCCCTGCTCAGTTTGTCTCTCTCCCCATGGAACGATTTCCTTTCTATACAGCACAAGGGCTTATCCTTCTGCACTATTTGAACTATGAGTCCCTAAGTTTCTTACTTTGGTGACGAGGTTTTCCTGTCACACAGCAGTGAAACGTTCCCTCGTCATCCTCATTGTAGCATCTACCTTGTTTTATTCCCTGAAAACTTTAAGAATTAAATGCTGAGAAATAGAAGATGCCTACATTGATTTTCATTGGCTGCCAGCAATATGTAGGTATTTAAAATATGAGAAAAATGTTTTTCTGGCACAGTGCAAAGGGAAAGAGAGCAGAGAGAAGGATTTTTATTCTCAAGGAATTGGAGAGACAAGACAGTTCATTTTATCTTTAGAAGAATTCTGTAAGGCATAAATTAGTATCCTTGTCTGAGCATAGCTATTAAGAATATGAACTTATTTTCTTTGAGAAGATAATTTCTCAGCAGTTTTGAAATACTATAAATGGAACTGAAGAGAAAAAGCTAATGTGAGAATTCAGGATGCTAAGCAAATTCTAGAAAGTCACAGTGAAAAATTATACTCCTTTTTCTTTGACTTTTTCTGTTTCAGAATGAATGAATAGCATAGATGATACCCTTTAGGGAAATAAAATCATATCAATTTACGTCACTGTAATGGTACGGGGAACAAACAACCAAGAAAATAACCACAACCTTCTCACATAATAATTTCAAAAACATATAAACTGTTTTCAGTTCATAAATAGAATGTCATACCACATTGGTAACTTATGACTCATAGATTTGTTTAGATTACAATGTTTAAAACCTTGGCATAACATATAAGATGAATACCATATATTTACAAATGAAATATATGCAATGATAAGTAGAAAAACATATGTGTGTGATATGAAGTAGAGGATCCATTGCGACAATAATCATATCTGTGACTTTTTTTTTTTCTGAACACTCTTAAATAAACTGAAAGCTACAGAAACAGCGAGGTGCAGAAATACAAATGGGAGCAGCTGGAAGCAGAGCAAACCTGCAGGTAATACTTCCTTTCTTGTTTGTTTTCTTTTTTTCTTCCCTTGTCCTTCCTTTGTGATTTCATAGTAGCTCAGAGAACTGATCACATTGCATTATATGCTTGTAGATGAGACATAACAAGCTCTATTTGTGATAGCTTCATCACCAATGGAAAGGGTGATGAAGCAAAATAGAAAATTTTCAGACACAGACTCTGATTGGAAGGACTTAAGTCACAGGCTCACCCCTTCCTTCATCCAATTTTTGCAGGACTGGGTTGCAATCAGCTTTTGTCTATGTGTGGGATTCAGCCATTTGAAGTAGGAGGTAATTAATACATCATTATTGAAAACCCCACTGTTTGTAGTAATTAATAAGTAATTAAGTCATAGCAGATCTTTAACACTTTCATTAATAAAGGAAGATAGCAAAGATCTGAGTGGTGGGAAATTGCTCTAATGAGGACCTGTTGTTAATCCATATCCTTTATACTTCATAAGTGGGTTTCAGTTAACCCAGTTGAAGGGAGGAAATATAACTTCCAGGGCAAAGCTAAATTTGTGGCTTAGGTACATGTTACAGAATAGCACAGCTTTATGTAACCACGAATTATACCACAGGAATAGGCTAACAAGCCCTGGAAGGGATGAGTCAGCTCACTGTGCACAGTTACTGTGATGAAAAAGGGCTAGACAGGAATATGTTACAAGAAAAATGTTACAGGTAATTGTCATCTATAATTTAATAAAAAAGAAATGGTAAGAAAAACAATCATAAGGGTGTACTGGGTCAAATTATATGGCAGCAACTTGAGTTTAGTATCAGAAGAGAACGAATTAAAGTATTTAAAAGCATATGTTTATTGGGAAATTAAAGCGAGCTTTGAAAGAAGTTATCTACAGTCTGCTTGGCTAGAATATCATAGTCACATCAGGTGGAAGAACTAATCATGTGAGGTCTTTAATGCAGGAAAGACTAATCACTGCTTGGGACTCCAGTGTGTTGCCTTTATAATAGATGTTATAAACGACAGATTATAGATCATAGTATATGTCATAGAATATAATATATAGCAGCTGTAAGTTAATATAATAGGTAGACAGATACAGATTTGTGTTTTATTCTCTTGTCCATAGAGTCCATCAATATGTAAATTTATCCAATGATACTGTAGTTTGAAAGCACTTGTGATAATATAATTATTTCTTTACTAAATTCTCTGTGAGCCCTTATTTACCCTACAGCTGAGTGGAAGAAATCTGAACTTCTGCCTGGTAATAATGGGTCCATGCTTCTCTTTCTCTGCTTGAGTTGTCATGGAAATCCAACAGAGCAAAGTTTAAAGAAGATCCAGCATTTGACAACGTAATATAAATAGGCTCAGGAGTCAATGAAAAGTTATATTATGAATTTAAAACTGAATGAGGTAAAATATTAGCAATTGATAAAAACAAGAGGGGTGTTAGAAAATTTATTAAGAATTTTCAGACAGCTATGATAAAAATGTATCAATAAACAGGTATGCAATTCAAATAGTTTTGAGCCTGATTAAAGAATACAAAATGTAACTAATAAAAAAATTAATTATCAACAAAAATGTTCAGTAAATGTCCACAATGAAGGATGCAGGAGCCAGAGAAAAGAGTCATTAAGTTCTAAAATGACACTGTATAAACAACACTGTGCAAGGTGAAGTAATGTGTTGGGCAAGGGAAGCAGATTCAGGGGCTGATAAACTACGGCAGAGGATCAATGTTTATGTCATGAAGGTTTCAAAGAGGAAGACGAAGTGAACAGGTATGAAAAGAAAATATGTTTGAAAATGTCTCAGTTTTGAAAAAGAGCAAAAACATAGCTTCAGAAAGCTGAGAAAACTCCAAACAAAATAAGATCAAATCAATCCATGCTGAAACAAACATAATATAATCTCTGAAAACAAAATACAAAAGAAAAATCTAAACAGTAATCACACAAAGACAATAAGTTGCGTGCAGAAGAAAACAATATGCGATGGTTGATTTCTCATTTACCACTGCCAATGCCAAGATGATGATGTTTGAAGCAGGCAGTGATGCTTAAAGAGCTGACTCACCTACTATCATGCATCAGTCAGATAGAGAAGGCCCACTGTCAGGTATCAGTCGCTTTTCTTGTTGTAAGAAAGCATTTGAGTAAAGTAACTTTTTGGCTCACAGTTTGAGAGTATGGTCTGTCAATAGTGCATAAAGCATGGTAGGGGAATATGAGGCAGCTGGTCTCATTTTACTTACAGAGCTCACCTTCTTTCCATTTAGTCCATAATCCCAACTCCTGGAATGTGATTGCCTATAAAGGTTGCTGCTTTAATTAACTTACTCTAGAAAAACCCTCTCAGCATTGCCCAAACCTATGTTATGTGACAGTTTTAAACACCACCTTGACAAGCAAGGATAACCACAATGAAGCAATAAAAGAAAAACAAAACCCTGGCAAGTTAATGTTGCTCCAAGTAGACATACACTAATAAGGAGCTGAAATGAAATTTATAAACTAAAAAGAAATGGGGCCTTAAGAGGGAAGAAGAGAAACATTTACCAAAAATCTGGGTCAATGCAACAGGTTATCTTTTTTTACCTTGAGTGTGTAAGATCATGTTTGATGATTGAATAATATTTGCAACATATTCTACCATGGCTCCAGATGGATCTAGAGGAAATATTCAGACAACTTTATTCAAAATGTACACTAGGGGACAAGAGGAGATGGCTCATTGGGTCAAATGTTTTCTGAAAAAGCGTGAAAGCTGTGTTTAGATCTCCAGGATCTGTGAAAAAGACTGAGTGTGGTGATAAGATTCTGTAGTCCAAGCAGGGAGGATGCTGATACAGAAGGATTATGGATAATCTAGCCAGCCAGTCTTGGCAGTGAGCTACAGGTTTGGTGAGAGAATCTATTTCACAATTAGGCTGGAAAGCAATAGATGAAGACATGCCCACATACCCGTAGATGGTAGGTGCACATTGACATGGCAAGTAGCCTGTGATATTATGTCTTTTTAGTGTGCTGTTTCCATAATATGAACTCACCATAATCTAATAAATTAGGTTGACCACTTTAAAATTTAAAAACATCTGGCTAAGATGCTCAATCCCCATTTAGAAAAATGCAAAGAGGATGGACATCAGAGGAGGGAGAAAACAGGGAACAAGACAGAAGCCTACCACAGAAGGCTTCTGAAAGGCTCTATCTACCCTGCAGGATATCGAGGCAGATGCTGAGACTCATACCCAAACTTTGGGCAGATTGCAGGGAATTTTATAAATGAAGGAAGAGATATTAAGACCTGGAGAGGACAGAATCTCCACAAGGACAGCAACAGATCCAAAAAGTCTGGGCACAGGGGTCTTTTCTGAAACTGATACTCCAGCCAGGGATCACTCATAGAGATGGCCTGGAACCCCTGCATGGAGGTAGCCTATGGCAGTTCAGTGTCCAAGTGGCCTCCATAGTATTGGGGACAGGGGTTGTCTCTGACATGAACTGATTGCCCTGCTCTTTGATCACTTCCCCATGAGGGGGGAACAGCCTTACCAGGCCACAGAAGAAGATAATGCAGCCACTCCTGATGAGACCTGATAGACTAGGACCAGAGGGAAGGGGAGGAGGACCTCCTTTTTCAGTGGACTAGGAGAGGGACATGGATGGGTAAAAGGGAAAATGGAATTGTGAGGGGAGGAGGGAGGGAGGTACAGGGGAATACAAAGTGAATAAACTGTAATTAATAAAATCAAAAATAATTAAAATTTAAAAAGCAGAACGGGGGAACAAGATGGCTGCACCGGGAGAACAGGGCGTCTGAGGAGCCGGAAAACATTTCCTGTACTGCGACCAAGAGACTAAACCCTGGGCCCTAAAACAACAGCGATCGTGTTTTTTAGGTGAGAGGAAACCCCCATGGCATGGGAATTGGTCTGTACCACTCTCAGGTCCCCCAGCCAGAACCCAGAAGAGATCCTGGGTTACGCAGGCACTAGGTCCCCAGACCAGAGCCACACAACTGCATGTCCTGATCACCTTCCCAGGCTGATCGGTGGGCACAAAAACACCAGAGACTGAGAGTCCCTGTCGCGAGAGAATCCATAGGGAAGGAAGGAAGCTGTACTGATTTAAATCACCCAGTCCTTCCCTGGAAAAAGTCTCGCAGACCGGTGGGGCCGAGCCGCCATCACTCAGCTGTGCTCCAGACACAGGCACAGTTGCTGTGCGCCAGATGTCCAACTGGGTCACAGCAGCTGATCATTAAATTTACAGCAAGAAACCCAGAAACAGTACAGCTGTCTACAAACTAACCTGGGTGAGAGGAGAACCCTCTCGACTAACAAAGAACATGGTTACCACTCAGGTCTCTATCCCTGAGCTGAGCAGCAGCAACTCCTGAAAAAACGCCAGCCATCCAAGGACTATACCCAAAAAGCTGAGAAGACTTCCTTCAAGAAAAACCAGCTTTCTGCCAAGGGGTCTCTCCACCACAGGATCCCCAAGAACCACCAGAAAATAACCCCAAACACCTAAGATAGCACAATGGGTAGAGGCCAGCATAAAAGCTCAAGCAACAAAAGACAGAGCAATATGGGATCTCCAGAACCCAGTTACCCAGGGGCAAGTAGCCCTGGACACCCCAGCATAACTGAAATCCAAGAAGATGACCTAACAACTATGCTCATGAAGACGATAACAGAGGAAACAAATAAGATACGTAAAGACATAGAGGAAGATAAACTCAAACAAAATATTGCCATCCTTAAAGAAATAGAGGAAGTTGCAGCCAAAAAGTTTTTGGCCTTTAGAAAGGAAATGCTTAAAGCATTGAATGAAATAAAATAAACAAAGTTTGGTTCAAACAAACAGCTGAAGGAAGTGATGGAAAAACAGGAAAACAGTCAGACAGGTGAAGGAAATCAACAAAATGGCTCAAGATCTGAAGATAGAATTGGAAAAATTAAAGAAAACACAAATGGAGGAAATTGCAGAGAGAAAGAACTTAGGGAAGAAAACAGGAACTACAGAGGTTAGCATAACCAATAGACTACAAGAGATGGAAGAAAGAATCTCAGAAGTAGAAGATACAATGAAAGAAATCGATGTATCTGTCAAAGAAAATGTTAAATCCAAAAAATTCTTGACACAGACTGTCCAAGAAATCCAAGACAATATGAAAAGACAAAACCTAATTATAATAGGTATAGAGGAAAAAGAAGACTCCCTTCTCCAAGGCCCAGAAAATATTTTCAACAAAATCATTGAAGAAAATTTCCCCAAGTTAAAGGAGAGGCCAATAAGAATACATGAGGCCTACAGAACACCCAACAAATTTGACCAGAAAAGAAAATCCTCCCGCCACATAATAATCAAAACAGTAAGTATACAGAACAAAGAAAAAATGCTAAAAGCTGCAAGGGAAAAAGGCCAAGTAACATAATGGCAAACTCATTAGAATCACACCTGACTTTTCAACAGAGACTATGAAAGCCAGGAGGACCTGAACGGATATGATGCAGACCCTAAGAGAACACAGATGTCTGCCTAGGCTACTATACCCTGAAAAACTCTCAGTCCTCATAGATGGAGAAAACAAGATATTCAATGACAAAAACAAATTTAAACAATACCTACACACAAATCCAGCATTACAGAAGACACTGGAAGGGAAAATACAACCCAAGAAAATTAGCTTCTTTCAACAAAACACAGGAAATAATTAACCTTACTACAGTAAAACAAAAAGCAACCAAGCACACAACCTTATGACCACAGCCAACATCAAAATAAAGAGATCTAACAGCCACTGGTCATTAATCTCTCTCAACATCAATGGACTCAACTCTCCAGTAAAAGACACAGATTAACAGAATGGATACGTAAACAAAACCCAGCAATCTGTTGCATACAAGAAACAAACCTAAGACACAAAGATAGACATTACCTGAAGGTAAAGGGTTGGAAGACGACTTTCCAAGCAAATGGACACAAGAAGCAAGCAGGAGTAGCTATTCTAATATCTGATAAAATAGACTTTCAACCAAAATTAATAAAAAGAGATGGGGAAGGACACTTCATACTCATCAAGGGAAAATTCCACCAGGAAGACATCACAATCCTGAACATCTATGCCCCAAATACAAGAGCACCCACATTTGTAAAAGAAACATTGATAAAATTTAAACCATATATAGATCCCCACACATTAATAGTGGGAGACTTCAACACCTTACTCTCAACAAAGGACAGGTCAACAAAGCAGAAATTAAACAAAGAAACAATGTCTCTAACAGAGGTCATGAATCAAATGGACCTCACAGACAATTACAGAACTTTACACCCAATCACAAAAGAATTTACCTTCTTCTCAGCACCTCATGGAACCTTCTCCAAAATAGACTATATAGTTGGTCACAAAGCAAGCCTCAACAGATACAAGAAGATTGAAATAATCCCTTGTATCTTGTCTGATCACCATGGAATAAAGCTGGACCTCAACAAAAGAGAAATAGTAAAAAGCCTACACACACTTGGAAACTGAACAACTTGTTACTCAACGACAGCTGGGTTAAGGAAGAAATAAAGAAAGAAATTAAAGACTTCCTAGAATTCAATGAAAATGAAGGCACAACATACCCAAATTTATGGGACACATTGAAAGCAGTGCTCAGGGGAAAATTTATAGCACTAAGTGCCTTCAAGAAGAAATCCGAGACAGCTCATTCAAGCAACTTAATGGCTCACTTAAAAACCCTAGAAAAAGAAGAAGCAGACACACCAAAAAGGAGTAGATGGCTGGAAATAATCAAACTCAGGGCTGAAATCAATCAAATAGAAACAAATAAAACAATTCAAAGAATCAATGAAACTACGAGCTGGTTCTTTGAAAAAATCAACAAGATTGACAAACCCTTAGCCAAGCTAACTAAAAGACACCATCCAAATCAACAAAATCAGAAATGAAAAGGGGAACAAAACTATAGACACTGAGGAAATCCAAACAATCATCAGGACTTACTTCGAAAGAGTATATGTTACAAAATTTGAAAATCTAAGCGAAATGGACAATTTTCTTGATCAATTTGACTTACCAAATTTGAATCAGGACCAGGTAAATCAAATAAATAGTCCTATATCCCCCAAAGAAATAGAAGCGGTCATCAAAAGTCTCCCATCCAAAAAAAGGCCAGGACCAGATGGCTTCAGCACAGAATTCTACCAGACCTTCAAAGAAGAGCTAACTCCAATTCTTTTCAAACTATTCCACAAAATAGAAACAGAAGGAACATTACCAAACTCATTCTATGAAGACACAGTCACCTTGGTACCTAAACTTCACAAAGACTCAACTAAGAAAGGGAATTTCAGGCCAATCTCCCTATGAACATTGATGCAAAAACACTTAACAAAATACTTGCAAACCTAATCCAAGAACACATCAAAGATATTATCCACTATGACCAAGTAGGCTTCATCCCAGGTATGCAGGGGTGGTTCAATATACAGAAATCCATCAATGTGATCCACCATATTAACAAACTGAAAGAAAAAAAAACACATGATAATCTCCCTAGATGCTGAAAAAGCATTTGACAAAAATCCAACATGCATTCATGTTTAAAGTCTTGGAGAGATCAATTATACAAGGCACATATCTAAACATAGTAAAGGTGATATACAGCAAGCCTATAGCCAACATCAAACTAAACAGAGAGAAACTTAAAGCAATCCCACTGAAATCAGGGACAAGACAAGGCTGCCTACTCTCTCCATATCTCTTCAACATAGTGCTGGAAGTCCTTGCTAGAGCAATAAGACAGTTGAAGGAGATCAACGGGATACAGATTGGAAAGGAAGAAGTCAAATTATCACTATTTGCAGATGATATGATAGTATACATGAGTGACCCCAAAAACTCTACCAGGGAACTCCTACAACTGATAAACACCTTCAGCAAAGTGGCCATATACAAAATTAACTCAAAAAAAATCAGTAGCACTCCTGTATACAAAAGACAAAAGGGCTGAGAAAGAAATTAGGGAAACACCACCCTTCACAATAGCCACAAATGACATAAAGTACCTTGGTGTAACCCTAACCAAGCAAGTCAAAGACTTGTATGAAAAAAATTTCAAGTCTCTGAAGAAAGAATTAGAAGAAGATATGAGAAGATGGAAAGATCTCCCATGCTCATGGCTTGGGAGGATTAACATAGTAAAAATGGCCATCTTACCAAAAGCAATCTACAGATTTAATGCAATTTCCATCAAATTGCCAACACAATTCTTTACAGACCTGGAAAGAAAAATTCTCAACTTCGTATGGAATAACAAGAAACCCAAAATTGCTAAAACAATCCTCTACAATAAAAGATCTTCTGGAGGTTTCTCCATCCCTCTTCTCAAGCTGTACTATAGAGCAACAGTTATAAAAACTGCATGGTACTGGCATAGAAACAGAACGGTGGATCAATGGAACCGAACAGAAGATCCAGAAATAAACCCACACACTTAAGGACACCTGATTTTTGACAAAGATGCCAAAACCATACAATGGAAAAAAAAAAAAAAAAAAAAAAACACTTCAACAAATGGTGCTGGTCCAACTGGATGTCTACAAGTAGACAAATGAAAATAGATCCATACTTATCACCCTGCACAAAACTGAAGTCCAAGTGGATCAAAGACCTCAACATAAAACCAGACACATTAAATCGGTTAGAAGAAAAAGTGGGGAAGAGCCTAGAACTCATTGGTACAGGGGACAACTTCCTGAACAGAACACCAACAGCACAGGCTCTAAGAGCAACAATCAATAAATAGGACCTCATGAAACTGAAAAGCTTCTGTAAAGCAAAGGACACCGTCATCAAAACAAAACGACTGCCTACAGATTGGGAAAGAATCTTCACTAACCCTTCATCTGACAGAGGACTCATATCCAGTATATATATATAGAACTAAAAAAGCTGAAAAGCAGCAAACCAAGTAATCCACTTAAAAATGGGGAACAGAGCTAAACAGAGAACTCTCTGTAGAAGAATATCGAATGGCAGAGAAGCACTTAAAGAAATGCTCAACCTCATTAGTTGTTAGGGAAATGCAAATCAAAACAACCCTGAGATTTCACCTTACACCCATCAGAATGGCCAAGATGAAAAACTCAAGGGACAACACATGCTGGATTGGTTGTGGAGAAAGGGGAATCATTTTCCACTGCTGGTGGGAATGTAAACTTGTACAACCACTCTGGAAATCAATCTGGTGCTTTCTCAGACAACTAGGAATAGTGCTTCCTCAAGTTCCAGCTATAACACTCCTAGGAATATACCCAAAAGAGGCTCAAGTACACAAAAAGGACTTTTGCTCAACCATGTTTATAGCAGCTTTATTTGTAATAACCAGAAGCTGGAAACAGCCCAGATACCCCTCAACTGAAGAATGGATGCAGAAACTGTGGTACATCTATACAATGGAGTATTACTCAGCAATGAAATATAAGGAAATCATGAAATTTGCAGGTAAATGGTGGGACCTGGAAAGGATCATCCTGAGTGAGTTGTCCCAGAAGCAAAAAGACACACACAGTATATACTCACTCATATAAACATACAACATAGGATAAACCTTCTAAAATCTGTACATCTAAACAAAGTAAGCAAAAGAGAGGAGCCTAACTAAAATGTTCAATCCCCACCCTGAAAGGCAAAGAGGATGGACATCAGAAGAAAAAGAAAGCAGGAAACAACCTAGGAACCTGCTACAGAGGACCTCTGAAAGCCAGAAAAAGAAAAGAGGAAACAACCTTAGAACCTGACACACAGGGCCTTTGAAAGCCTCTTCCCTGCAGACTATCAAAGCAGATGCTGAGCCTGATGGCCACCTGTTGGGCAGAGTGAATGGAATTTTATGTAAGAAGTGGGAAATAGCAAGAGCTGGAGAGGACAGGAACTCCACAAGAGAGCGACAGAACAAAAAAATTTGAACACAGGGAACTCCCCAGAGACTCATACTCCAACCAAAGACTATTCATGGAGATAACCTAGAACCCCTGCACAGATGTAGCCCATGGCAGTTCAGTGTCCAAGTGGGTTACATAGTAACGGGAAGAGAGACTGCCTCTGACATAATCTGATTGGCCTGCTCTTTGATCACCTCCCCCTGAGGGGGGAGCAGCCTCACCAGGCCACAGAAGATGACAATGCAGCCACTTCTGATGAGAACTGATAGACTAAGATCAGAAAGAAGGAGAGGAGGACCTCCCCTATCAGTGGACTTGGGGAGTGGCATGCATGCAGAAAGGGGAGGAAGGGTGGGATCGGGAGGGGAGGAGGGAGGGGCTTATGGGGGGATACAAAATGAATAAAATGTAATTAATAAAGGTTAAATAAAAAATAAAAAATAATTTAAAAAGCAGATTAACAAAAGGTCTTTATGAGGCAGAAGAATCATAAACTGTGCTCAATTCATTTTAGGAAGCCAATACTACTCAGATAGTAAAGCTGACAAACATATTACAAAAAACTAAAACCATCAACCAGTATTTCTTATCCAGGAATCTCAACAATTTTAAACAAACAAACAAAAAAACAAATCGAGTTGAATAGTATAAGCATCTTTAATGAACTTCTAGTAAATTACACTGAGTGAAGAAAAAGCCTATCTCAAGAATCTGTCTTGAGACAGCAACTCAGCTGTTCTCAAACACACTTTAGTCAAAGGTGGTCTTAAGTTTTGTTCATCCTGCCTCTGCCTTTCAAACTGTGGGATGACAGGACTGTGTGGTCATGCTAGGTATTATATTGTGCTGGGGATCAAACCTGGGGTTTCATGCTTCTCATGCCAGCACACTGCCAACTGAGCCACACCTCCATCTCCCTATTACATAATATTCTTGAAACGCTGAAATGCTAGAGATGGAGAATATGCACATGATGTCAGATTCAAGTAGGTGAAGAAGATGAGAGAAAGGTGTCACTGTGGAGGACTCAATGGAATTTTGTGGTGATTGGAATATCTTTAGTCTTGCATCAAAGCCAGCATTCTGGCTGTTTTATCTTGCCATCATTTGTAAGACATTCCCACTGATGAAAAAGATCCTTCAAAAAAAATTTTTTTTCATTTTAGGCTTCTGCAGAATGAGACAACTGTAGCCTCCTTCCTTTTGGCAGAGTTTTCCTGATGATGCTTCTTATCCAGTCTCCACATGTCAAATGTCTGAAGATTTGGAGTTTCTTCCAGAGAGAGAGAAGAAATACCACTGATGACATGTTATATTTGATTGGGAAAATTTGCTAGAGACAATATTTAACCAGAATCCACCTCTCGGTTATTTGGTGGTATCATCTGATCCCAAGTACATATAATTGTAATCTGGTCCTAATTAAAGCAAATGAGTTATAGACCGCCAAGAGAGGGAAGGCATTTCCAACATTGGCAGGTTCTGACAAAATATTAAGCTGGAAATTGAACCTGAAGCCAAGTTCCATATATTACAATTTTGTGGGCACATTGTTAGTCCTGCACGTTAATATTTGGTCTCAGTTTCTCTTCCAAATTAATTTTCAAGTATTTTCTTTGCTTTGGTCAGGATTTGTGGGATCTGGCAGAGACTTCTCATGTAGGGGAATCTATACTGCATTTCAGCCAATGGGAAAATTAAGAAATACACTGACAGAATACTAAGGATCTAAAGAGAGAGTTTAGTTAGTAAAGTTTGCTTTGCTTTCTATGCAAACACAGAGCATGAGACTGATCTCCCAAAACCACATCATAATCTAGGCATGGTGGTCCATCTTGACCAAGTCTAATTTCAATGAACCCAAAAGTATTAAAGGACTTTCTAGAAGTTTTTGTTCAACTTCATGAGATCTGGTTCAAGTCTACATGGCTAGTAGACGATCTGAGGAAGCTTGATCGACTCCTTCTTTGCTAAGTCTTTCTAAATCCTCCCCTAGCATAAACTGTCTTTTCAACTTCTACTACAAAGGTAAAATTTTATTTTTCTATGCAGATCTCCAGAACATATGCTGAAAAGAATCTCTTGCCATGATGAATAGCAATTGCCTATCTTTCCCCAAACTTAGTGGTCAGCAAGGAACCAATAGCTGTGTGGCTCCTGGTGCACTGTTGGTTAGTCACCATTTATTTAATGATTGACTAGGCCAGGATGCTGGCCAGCAAGGTGAGGTCTAGAAAAGAAGATACTTTCTATGTAGTCATTATCCTTCCTTTTCTGTTTATTCCTAACATATATAAATTATAGAGATTAATGTTTCTGATTTAATGTTTAAATTAATGGTTAAAATTTTTACTGATATGTTCAAATTAAATTATAAAAACAATACATAAATACTTCCTTCCATAAATGGAACAATAATGTCTCTAAACCTGAAGTCATCTTTCAACACCTCCCTTTTCCCTGGAAATTATTTGTTTCTCAAGAATTCTGCAGAGAAACATGAAGGTATTATTTACTTCATACAAATCCTTTTAGAGTTGAAAATGTTTATTTAGATGTATATGGAGAAGAGTAAAAAAAACAACAACAACAAAAAAAAAAAAAAACCGAGAAAAGCATAAAACAAATAGTCTCAAATGCAGTTATGCTCATGAGCATTTTTCACTGGATGCTAGTCTATCATATTTGGGACTGCTCTCCATTTCCACGCTATGATTTTACTACAATTCTCTTATTTATGGCTCTGTTGTTTCACAATGTCGGGATTCTCCATGCATTGCCTTTCGTCTCTGATTCTTGTAAACTGCTCCTCCCCTTCCCTCAGTTTTTCCCTAGTACTCCTATTTGGACTGAACTGTTGCCACAGCATGGTTCCAGTAACAATAAATTACATCCTACCCATGGTACCTCTCTGGATGACTTCTTTTGTAATCTCCCTCAATGATACAAAATGTATTTCAGGTTGTACAATGTGCCTTATTCAGTGTTATAAATAACAGGCAAGATGTAAATATTCTTCTAAGGAGATAAATGTCAAGATCTTCAGCGCATCTATGCATTAAATAGCCACCAGGTCACCATGTTTACATCACAACTGAATATTTTCTCCCTTAAGTTCCTAAGTAATTTTATGAAATATATGAAGTTTTGGAAGCAGCCAGTCTCCACATTGACTTGTGCTCTCTGAAGAGTGTCACAATGAGAGGGAGCATGCTTCTTTTTACTGGTGCTATTTGAAATGACATCTTTTTCTTTTTAGTGGAAGATGTTAAAATTGAATTTTTCTATAGTTTTGATCATGTTGTTGAGAAAAACTAAGATGATGTATGATGTCTCTCTATACTAACATTCTGAATATAAACATCCTTTTATATATTAAAGCAGTCTGATCTATTATTTAAAAACAAGTTATTAATTTAAAGGCCACAAGAGTTTCAGCAAGCTTAAGGGTACCAGAGATGTTTGTTCCCTATCAGACTGGCCCACTGTGATGCCTTCCTGGGTGCAGGCTTCTGGGGTAGGCACAGAAAATATGATACTGGATAAGTGTGTGTGTGTGTGTGTGTGTGTGTGTGTGTGTGTGTGTGTGTGTATGACTGTAAGTGCAGGACATTAGAGTGTCAGTATATACTGTCAAATAATAAAAATACAACATCAGAAATAGAATCTGTGTAATAGATTTTCAAGTGATTAGCTTGAAATTTTCTGTGAAATTTTAGAAGGATATCAAATTTTTGTGCTGTAGAAGGTTAAACCAGTGTGACTAATATTTCACTACTAGTTTGTCCTGGACAATTGTCATTCAAATGTATTCATTTGGTTTAAAAAAAAAACATTTCAACCTTATCTATTTTGTGATCTTTTGAATTTACAAAACAGTGGTAAAAATGGAAATATTGTTATTCAAGTGTGTCCTATGCCACAGACCAGACCCTGATTTGAAGACTGAGGACATCCCTTGCTAGTAATCTTACATTTAATACTAAGCTTTGAAGTGAATGCCTTGTTCAAAGACCACATTTGATGGCGTGAATTTATTCCCCGGGGAAAGGCAATCACACTGTTGTACATGAACAGGTAGCATTACAGTTCACATTCATGGTAGCTGCTTTTTTGGAAAGTAGATTTGGTCTTGACAAAGCAGGATGGAAAGTGGACATGTGTCAGGGGACAAGTGCCATGCAGTCAGGGACACACAGAACTCATTGTTAACTAGCTATCTGGTCCATAGTGATTCCTTAATAGACACAGGAGGTTTGGGTGGCACAGAGGACATATTATAGTAGGTGTGTGTGTGTGTGTGTGTGTGTGTGTGTGAAAATATGGGGCATTATGGGTGGTACAAAGGACATATAGTAGATGGATAGATGTGGGGGAGCATTAAAGGGTGATACCCAGGACATAATATATTAGATGGAAGGATAATGTGTGTGTGTGTGAAAGGATGAAAGTGTGGGGCATTAGGGTGACAGTTGATACTTCCGAATAGGAGTTTGAGAGGCCCTGAAGATTTGCTTTGCTCTGTAAAACTCTTTGCTTTAAGTCTTGCTTTCACGTTGTTGTAAATAAAAAATGAGTGTTTTGGGCTATATAATGTTTATTATTAACCCTAAGATTATCATGGCCGTAATATCTAAGTCACTATCACAAATAATAAGACACAGGCACCTGTTAGATTTTATAATTGCCTTATTTACCTTGGGCTAGACAGATATTTCACCTATGCCATCTCAGTAACCTTACCATTCACCTACCAGTCCCCATCCAATGTCATTCGCCTTAATCATCCTCATCTGTTCTACCTCCATCCATAATCCCATGGTATACTTGTTTGTATTCTTCATCTGTGTCTTTTCATACCATTATTGGAGACCTTCCTCTTGGCCCATATAACTTTTTCTCCACACTAATGCATCATGGAACCCTCCTTCAGCTTCTCTTTCTATCCCTCTGTTCCTCCTAATTCTTCTGTCTTCTCCAAGCCTGGGAAACTTAGTCAACCAATCAGGCATGTCTGAGGTAGGTTTACAAAACAAGGATAGGTGTAACCAGATCTTGAGGGCCAGTAACAAGCATCAGACCAACCTCCAACACTTTCATTAAATGTTTTCAGAGGAAAATGAGCTGTTACTTTGTCTAGTGTGTAGGCAGAATAAGAGTCTGGATATAGGAGATCGGTACAAATAAATAATAAAAAAGAGTGCCTATGGCACGGGTTAGGAAATGTCTCAAGTGTTGGATAAATGCCTTGTACATCTTTTATTTTAATTAATCAATTAATTAACTTTACATCCTAACAGCAGTTTCCCTTCCCAGTCCTTGGCTTTCACCCCCGCCCTCCCCTGTTGTTCCATGCTCTGCTTCCTCCTTTGGAGCGTCCAGGAAGATGCTGCTCACCAGCCTGGAAAAGATGAATCAGAGCCGAAATGGGACGGGTCTGCAGGATCCCAGCACCAATGGGTCCAGGAGTCTGGCAGAAAGCCTTTTCTAATACAGCTTCTCAAGTGCTACAACCTTTTAACTCGGAGCCCTCCCAGTGACACCACAACTCTTAGTGCATTTATTTGGGATGAGCAAAGGCTATATGCACCTTGGGGAGTGGAAAGGAATTTCTAGGGTAAGGTGCATGTCATTGGCTAAGACTGATATGCTGAGAACCCTTTATTTGAATGGAGAGGAATTTCAGGTGCCAGGCTACCTGACTACGTCAAGAACTGTGGAGGTGGTGGACTATGTGATGGGGCACGGAGGAACAGAACAGGGAGGGAGAAATCCTGACTCCTGTCAGTCTCAAGATAGAAAATGTGGAGGTTTGGATATGTCTCAACCTCGCTCTTGCGTCAGGAGGGTTTCCCTGATGGCACAGCCCACTGGCCGAACACCTCCCCCATTCATTCTTCTTCCTTGTCTTTTCAGGAGGGGAGGCCTCCCATGGATACCAACCAGCTTTGGCATATCAAGTAAGTCTAGGCAGATCTTCTATTGAGGCTAAATGAGGCAGCCCAGTAGGAAAGGGTAACAAAGGCAGGCAACAGAGTCAGACAGAGACAGCCCCTGCTCCTGCTGTTATGAGTCCCATGTGAAGACCAAGCCACACAGTTGTTATATATGTGCAGATGACCCAGGCCGAGCCTATGCAGGCTCCCTATTTGTTGGGTCAGTCTCTGTGAGCAAATATGGGTCCCTGGTTAGTTGATTCTGTAGGTTTTCTTACGGTGTCCTTGACCTACCTGGCTACTAGAACCTTTCTCTCCCTCTTCTGCGAGATTCCCCAAGCTTTGCCTAAAGTTTGGCTGTGGATCTTTGTACCAGTTTCCATCAGTTGCTGGGTGAAACCTCTCTGATGATAGTTAAGCGAAGCGCCTGTATCTAAGTATAGCAGAACACCATTAAAAGTTTCAGGGTTGGGCTCTCCCTCTCTCATGTCATGGATCTCAGGCTGGACGGGCCATTGGTTGGTTGTTCCCTCAATTTCTGCTCCATCTTTAATACTACACTTTTTGTAGGAAGAATTGCAGGTCCATACAACTTATATAATTCATAGAGATACTTCTATAGTTTTCTTGGGAATTGTTGCAGACTTTCTAAAGCAAATCCCTGTATATTCCATTCCAGGGAAATTTATGTTATTTTCATAAAGTTTTAAAATTAGATTTATTTACTTTGCACATACTAGTGTTTGTGTGGGTGTGGGAGTGTGTGGGGGTGTGTTTTGGTGTACATGAGGGCACATGTGTGGAGATCAGAGGACAACTTTCAGGAGTCCATTTGGTGGGTACTGGGGTTGAATTTACATCCTCAGTCTTGGCAGCAAGAGCTTTTATTATTCATTGGGCCATCTCAAAGGTTCTTTCTCTTGGTACTCAACCCTTCCTTTGACACAAGGTCTCATGTAGTCCATGCTGAAGTCAAACTCCTGCATCTGCCTCCCAGGTACATATTTTCTGGAAGCCATTTCACTAGTTCCTCCCTGCCACCCTGACCTAGCAGGTTGCACTCCCACAAAAAAAATTGGCTGCAGAATTGTGGCTCTACAGAATTATGACAATGTTCTTCTAATCCCAAGTAGCATTAAACTCTTGATGTTTTTAATCAAATAGAACACTGTTATAGTTTGCTTATGTTAATATGGTAAACTACCTTAATTGATTTCAAAGAGTAAAAATTACATTTTATAAATTTAGTAAACTGTATTTGGAAAAATGTTGTGTTTTTTTAAAGTGTGAAACTGTATGCTTATTTTATTAATTCATTTAGTAATAGCATCTTATATGTTACATTTTATTTTTTAAAAATTGCTTGTGATAAACACAAGTAACAAAACCATTATGAAAATATACTTGTTAACATTATAACTGCATTGTAGAGCAATATAAAACATTTTAATCAAGAAACGGGTGCCTTTTAAACATTTTCTGTCTAATTATTATTTTCCCCTTGTGTTAATTACAAGAATTCAATCATTTGAATTTTGTGACTACCAGATCCTAAAACACTGTGTGGGGACCACTGGTGTGCGTGTCCTAACCTCCTGTGAGAATGGAGTAGGGCAGACAGAATAGTGGACACATGGGAGGCACCGTCTTTTACGTACTAACAACCTTAAACATGATGAAAAAAAATTAAAGCAGGTTGCCGCATGAAAATGGTAAGCTAGCCAAGAGCCAGACAACTCAGAGAAGCTTGAGGGTCCTGAAGGCTTAGGGACCCAACCTAGAGCAGGCCCTTCCAGAACATTTCCTGTCTCCCCAGCCACTGAATCTTCATGCAACCTGTGTGCCGAAGCTCAAATTTAGAGCTGCCAGGCCTTTCCAGTTAGGCTTTGTTGGACCCTGACTGGTTAAATGTAGATATGCAAATAAGGTGGAGAAGAGGATCAATCAGGGGAGTGTGGTCAAACCGAGCTTTTAGCAAGGTTTTGCTTGATTTTCTTTTTATTCTTTTGTGTGTGCTACAGCATTATTACAGTCCACTTTAGGGCCTTGAGTCTGTCAGTGTGAGAAAATTTTGTATCAGGCTCCTGAGCTCTCTTGCACTCTTGCTTCTTCCCTCACTTCCTCCTTCTTCCCTCCTTCTCTCCCTCTCTACCCCCCACTCTCTCTCTTTAAAAATTCTTTCTGCTCACTTATGGTCTAATATTTCAGAATAGGTTTTTAAGGCCCCACATTAATTTATAACACCTCACAAGGTTCAGTTTACTAAATATTCCTCACATCACTCCCATCTTGACAAGCTTGTATACTACGATGATATCTTCTACCCCTTAAGTAAGTTAAATTAGAAAGAAAAAAAATGGCTTCAAGGCTCCATTAGATCTTCAGCTCCCCTGTGGTGAGCATGCTGTTTGGGTAGAAAAGCTTCTCCTGCAACACTTTACTATCTCAAAAGAAAAGAAAGAATGGAACTAATGGTTCGGGCAGTCTACTTCTGTGTGCGTTCTTAGGAACTTCTGGAACTCTACACAGTGGCACAGGGCATACATATTGGTTTCTGGAAACATGGAAATTTGCTATATTTTGCAAAATCTTTGCTTTCTATGTTTCTTACACAACTTTTCCTTTAAAGTTCTCGTGTGAAAAGTATGGATATTAGCAGCTTTCTCATAATAATTTTATAGCAGTGATTAAATGAATGAATGTGTGTTAATGTGTATGGGTTGGCATGGAGATAGCACCTCAAACTCACACTCTTCAGCTTCTGCTCTCAAGTACCAGATCATCAGTAATCATGGATTCAGGATTGATAGGCTTCCCTTCTGTCAGCCTTTCTTTAAATATTTGGTACACTATCAATATTATCTTAACTATATCATACATGATAAGGGAAAATGTTGTTGTGAGAAATACTCTTTCCATAAAAGATGGATTCTCATTAATTATTAAGACTTTGTTTAAACATGTACTTGAGCAAAAGACATGAGAGGGATGGTCCGATGAAATGCCTCCGTGGTTAATGGTGCTTGCTGCTAACTCTGACAACCTGAGTTCTGCCCTCAGGGTACGTACTGTGAAAGGAGGTAACTCAGCTCCTGAAAGTTGTCTTTTGATTGACACACACACAGAGATACACACAAGGACATGAACACGAACACTGGACAGGAACAGGGACATGGACACAAGCATAATGTAACAAAATTTATTGAAATAGAAGCAAGGAAGTATTCAGGTAGTGAAGAATCCTCCAAAACACAAGTGGGTCCTCACCGAGAGGGTCGCAAGTAAATGAAGAAGGAGAAGCTCACATTGCTGACAATACTCCTTGACTCCTGACAAATAAGTGTTACATAATGTTTATTTTTCTCCTTCCCAGGTTGCTTTGAATCTACTAATCTTGTCTTTTTTCTCCCCCCTTAGAAATACAAGGATTACTACAGCAGTCAGAATGCTTTAGAGCAATGGGGATTATCATTTACATGAGCAGATTTTAGCTATTATCACTCACTAACTTGTTACTGTGAGCACTATGTATAAAAAGGACAAAGAAACCAAATTCGAGAGGAGTCCTCTGTCTGTTAGTTACTCCATTTTAGGCAGTGCATGAAGAAATAGGAAAGCAAAGAGCATAAGTTCCTATGCGTAATTTCCAATCTAAGAGCCTCCAAGTATTGAGAGCCTGATGGTTTCCTATATGTTTCTGAGGAATTGGGACCAGCCTAAACAAAATGGCCTGTGTGGTATCTGGCCACCAGGAACAGTTTATTTAATTTAAGTATATTTATTTTGAATTATGTGCCTATGCATGTGCCTCTATGGGTGTCATGTACATTTGTGTGAGGTGTCCCGTGGATTGCAGAGGGGAGCATCAGATTTCTTGGAGCTGCTGGTCATTGGTTCTGGGAACCAAACATGGATCTTTTGCAAGAGCAACAAAGACTCTTCTTAGCGGCAGAGCCATCTCTCTGCATCCCCCAAGACTTTTTTATACTAAATTAAACTTTTTTAAAAATATTTTTTAATATTAATCACAGGTTATTTACTTTGTATCCCAGCCATAGCCCCTTCCCTCATTCCCTCCCAATCCCACCTTTCCTCCCTCATCTCCTCCCTGTCCCTTTCCAACTTTACCTCATCTTCCTCATTGCTGGATATTAAGGGAAGCCACAATCTTCCTAATCGTCTAGTCTAATTCTGTCCCTGAGTTTTCTTTATTGCCTAAGAGCATAATTTTTTTCCCTGTTAGTTCCACTTTGTGCCAGCTTTGGCAGATGCTTAAGTGTATTTGCCAGCCAGTGTGGAGTACCCCTCCTTTTCCCTTGCTGAACATAATTGTACTAAACCTCTAGCTTAATTTTCTGCTTTTCATGCTTTCTCTCAGCCCCACAGTTAGCTGTTCACACTAACCTTTCAGTTTAATTTTCCCCCATTAGTCCATGCTTTCAGCCTCATAGTCACTACCCACAAGCGTCAGTGTAAGATAACTTTTTAAAAAAGGGTCTGCAGAAGTGGAGCCCAGCTACTGAGGAAGACCCAGGCCCAGACTTTCTATTCCTCTGTAATTCTTTGCTGAGTTTTAAATATGTCTAAAAGTACGTATACTGAGAGTGACCATGGTGTTTAATTTCTCATACAAAACTATAACACAGGAACATTTCTATCGTTAAGTGATAAATAGCAGAAGTGCGAACATTATAAAAAATAACTTTTTCTATTCTTAAATTTGATCCTTAATCCAAATCTTATACTTTATTTTTCCCCTCAGAGTTTAATTATAAAAGTTTGATTAGTGAAGAAAGGGGCCATGAATTTGAAGAAGAGTGGCAAGGAGTACGAAAGATGGTTTTGAGGAAGGAAAGGGAAGATAGAAATGTTGTGATATAATTCAAAAATAAGATACAAACATTTCTTAAAAACATTTAATTTTTTGATGTAGGTAAAAAATAAATTACTGTTACCTTTTCAGTAGTAGATTAGAAAATTGGCTAGTGAAGCTTAAAGGACAATGAGGAAAACCTTGCCATTAATTATCGTCTGAATATGTCTCTTACAAAAGCGTATGGACATAAACGTTGGTATTAGCATTACAGCATTAGGACTTAATCTAGAAAATAGCAGGGAACATTTGAGGAGCTAGACAAAGGAAAATGAATTTTGTGGCCAAAGCATTAAATAAGAAGACTTGCTTCATTGGATCTTAGATTACAGTTAACCCAAACACATTCCATAAAAATATGACATTTGTCATTCAAGGACAAATTACTGTGTGCCTGGTGAACAGCACAAGACAAAAATGACACAAAGTGGCACAAGTCCCCTTCGCAGTGAAATAGCAGCAGTAGTTCCTCTTGGCCTTTTCATTTTGTGGGGTTGTTTTGTCTTTTACAACTATTACTGTTTGTTCATTTGTAAGCATATGCTAATCCTTTCATTTCAGAATGTTCTAAAGAAGGAACATCCTCAGATAGGTTGAGATCTCACTTAAGTGTATTCACTGACAACCTAAAAATATGTCTAGTGATGTCTTCACAGGGCTGCTGTCTTCTTGATGACTCTGTTCTCTCCCTGGCTAAGTGGAAAGTGGAGTACTCTTCCCATTTTGTTATTCTCTGAGTATCATTTTCTTCTTCCTTTCGTGGGTCTTTTACAGAATGAAATCAATTTAATAAATTATGGTCTTGTCAGTTTTCATTGATGGGGTTCAAGTGTCTTGCTAAAAGACTCTGCCTAATTCTATACCTCAAAATGTTTTCCTTAATTTTTGGCTTAGACCTTCTGTAACTGTTTTGTATTTTATATTTAAGTCCATGATTTGTTTTGAGGTAATAATTGTGTGTATTTGATGATGTATTTGTTCCCCCGGCCTTTTTCATGGGGAAGCAGCCTGATGCTCACTTAGTGTCTGTTCTCAATTGAATTTACTCTCATCCTTGTCAGGTCAGCTGAGCTGCTGTGTTCTGAGTTCCTGTTCTCCTGGAAGAATCGTCAGGCAATATCTGCCGGTGTCACACATCTCCACTGTTGTCACTAAATAACAGGTCTTAAAGTAGAGTGCACTGATTTCTTGCACTTTAGCCTTCACAGTGACAATTGATTTGGCTTCTTTGCTTTCCTTATGAAATTTGGAGGAATCCTTTTCATATTTATAGGTATCATTGTTCACATATTGGTGGCAAATCTGTAAAGCAATTCATTTGAAGCTGACATAACATACCTCTTTGTAGCCTTGAATACAATGGACCTTCAGTTTTGCTGTGATCTATTTCCTAAAGTATTTTTAGTTTTCAGCAAGTTTGCTCTGTACAATTTTATCTAGGCACACACTTAAGTATTTCATTTCTTTTTGAGCAATTATGCATAATTTGCATTGTAACTTCAATACTTTAATTGGTGATGGAAATTATTTTTTAAAAATATATGTCTTTATATGACTACAAAATCAATTTTAGTATTTTTGTAGAGTTTTTGAAGCTCTTACATAGTCGGCTATGTTAGTTGCAAATAACATTTTAAAAAAAGACTTTCTTTAATTTTGGATATTATAGCTATTGTATTTTTCCCTTCCCTTTCCCTCAAACCTTCCCATATACCCAACTTGCCCTCTTTTAAATTTATTACCTCTGTTTGTGTTAATTATTCTTATGTATATATGTATGTGTGTACCAACATGTTTTCACCTTTTCAGTGAAGTTATTGCCATATTACAACAGAGCTTCAGATTTTCATGTTGAATAATAGAAAGAGCAGACTCCACAGTGAATTTCAGGACCCAAGGCTTGAGTGCTAAGTTGTAGAAGTTTGAGTTCACCCAGAATTCACACGGATATTGCTCTAGAACTAAGAGATGGACCCTCAGGTAGATGATCCCTGGGTTCTGCCACTTACGGTGAGGACAACTTCCTCCAGTTTCCAGTGTTGTGTTCCTCATTTGTGTGTGAGACCACATCAGAATGAGTTATCTCTATGCATTTGCCTATTTTAGGATTCTCTAGAAGCCCTAAGCCTTCCCTCAGCCCTCTTTCCTTCATTCCACTTTAATGTGAGTTTTCAGCAGAATCATACTTGAAATTCTTCTCCTTTTATTTTTCTCTCATATATGTCATCCTGACATAGTTTCCCCATCCATAAACTACTCCCAGGCCCCATCCACCTCTCCACTACCCCGGATTCACTCTCTTTCCATTTCCCTTCAGGACTGAGCAAGCTTCTCAGGAATATTAACTGGATGTGGCACAATAAGTTACAATAACACTAGGCATAAAATCTTGTACAGGTAGGGAGAAAAGGGTCCCAAGAGCAGGCAAGAGTCATAGTCAACCAGCACTCCCACTGTTAGGAATACCACAAGAACACCAAGCTAAACAACTATAACATAGGCAGAGAACCTACGTCAGACCCATGAATGCTTCAATGCTGACACTTCACTTTCTGTGAGGCCCTGTGAGCCTTGCTTAGTTGATTCTATGGGCCATGGTCTTGTGGTCTCCTCTAACTCTCTGGCTTCTACAATTCTTTCCCCTCATCTTCTGTGTGGTCCTCTAAGCTCCACCTAATGTTTGACTTTAGTTACCTGCTCTTATCAGTTGCAGGATGAAGCCTCTCTGATGGGGTTAGGCTAGGCTCCAATCAATGAGTACAACAAAATATCATTAGGAATCACTTATTGACTTCCTTCCTTCCATCCTTCCTTCCTTCCTTCCTTCCTTCCTTCCTTCCTTCCTTCCTTCCTTCCTTCCTTCCTTCCTTCCTTCTTTCCTTCCTTCTTTTCTTTCTTTACCAGTCCTGCTTGACTTTATCCTAGGTCTCTGGGTTACCCAGCCTCTGGTTATTAGTTCCCAATGCAGTGTCAGTCATGGATTCCCTCTCATGGCATCAGTCTTAATATTTTGACCAGTCACTGGTTGGCCACTCTTGGACCCTGCTGTTAAGTTCGAAGTCTGACATTACCAGATTAACCCTGAGCTCAGTGCTAAACTAACAGACTTCCTTCTCAGCTGGGTTCTTTTCTTTCCCCTTGATCTCGGAAAAGCCCAGATCCTGTAAGGAGTGTCACATATTTTCTGGACTCTGAGCTGGTAATGATCTCCTTCTTCTATTCATATTACTCCTGTTTGTTTTTTTTCATAATGTTCCTAATTTTCTGGATAGATATTTTGTGTCAGATTTAACATTTTCTTTGACTGCTGTATCTAGTTGTTTTTTTTTTTTTTTTTTTTTTTTTTTTTTTTTTTTTTTTTTTTTTTCAAATCATGCCTTCAATGCCTGAAATTCTCTTTTATCTAGGTTTTCTATTTCCAGAATTCCCTCAGTTTGAGTTTCTTTATTGATTTTATTTGTAGTTTTAGTTTTCTCTGTTTCTTTAACTGGTTTTTTTTTTCTTGGCTTTTTTGGTAGGAGTTACTTATTTCCTACATTTGTTTATCTTTTTCTGGATTTTTTTAAGGAATTTATTCATGTCCTCATTAAGGACCTCTGTCATCTTCATGCGGTTGGTTTTAAGGTCTTTTTCTTGTGCTTCAGCTGAGTTGGAATATTCAGTACTTGTTGCAGTAGAATAGCTAGGCTCTTGTGGTGACATATTTCCCTGGCTGTTGTTAATTTGTATTCTTATGCTTATGTCTAGGCATCTGGATTTGGGATGATTATAGGTCTAGGTGTCAATTTCCGAGTTTGTCTTTGTTGGTTGTGGATTTTGCTCCTTGGTTTCTGTTTCCTCGCTGGTGTTCTGGTCTGTGTGGCCTGGATTTCTGGCATTCAGCATGGCCTCTGATCCAGAAGACAGTCTCCATCTCACTTGGGGGCTGGTCTCCTTGCAGTTAGCATGCCCACTAAAGTGGATCTGGGAGTCTCCACTTAGGTTGGGTGCTGGGATATGGTGATGCAAAAAGGAACAAGGATAGGAAATAGTATGGCAACCTATCTGGAGTTTTGGTAATTGGTGTGGTCTCCGGTCCAGCAGGCAGTTTCCACCTGAGTTTACCTATCCATTCCTCTGACTGGTATGACTTATACCTGAACAGGGAATGTCTGCCTGAGTTGGGGGAAGAAGCTTGGCAGTGGGGGAAGCGACAGTCGACAGCAGTTGATTGGCTCAAACTGAAGGAGTGGTAGAATTCAGTGGGCAGGTGGGTAGCTCACCTGTTCTAATTGGCATAGCCTGCCACACTTCATTGTGATTTTTTTTTTTGTTTTCTTTCTAGAATTTGTTTCTTTTCTCCATTACCTTGTGCAGACTCACCCCTACTTGTATGGTTATTTTATGTAATGACACTGTAATTTCTGGGTACCAAATTTTGTATAGTACTAGTACTAACATGAAAGTACAGTATAAGCAAAATGTGATGGTGCATCCTCGCAATCTCAGTACTCAGTAGGCTAACATAGTATTAGCTCTAGTTTGAAGCCATCGCAGGGTGCAGAACAGATCTGGGTATGTCTTGGTTAGTGATACTACTCCCCATAAACCAAATAAAGAGAGCCACTCAGACCAATAACCTATAATCAGTAGATAGTTATTAACTAAGACCAATTAAAATTAAGGTTTTGGTAGGTTCGATATTTGGTGGTTCACTTTCTGCTTCCAAGAGGTGTTTGGCACTGTCTCTTCTAAAGAGGATGAATTCTTTGTCTTAACATGAAATAAGAAGGAAAAAAGTACAAATTTACTTCCTGTGTCTTTAAATATGAGTACAAATTCTACCCATTCAAACAGATCATGGAGACCTAGTCACTTCTCCAGTTTCTGCCTCTGGTCAGATATTGCACCAAAATGATCTCCGTAACTCTGTGTGAGGATAGTCACTCCCGCTTCAGATGAGATGAGCTTCTTTTGTTCTTTGATTTACCTTTATATACTTGTTTGTACAGCTTTGTAAGTGTTAGGTATAGGATATACAAGATATAGGTATGTATTTATGTATGTCTGTATCTATTGCTATATCTATCTTTATAGCTTCTTTTTTACATGATTAACCAGATAAAAAAGATATAAAAACTTTCATTTATGCCTTTTTATTTTCCCCAATTAGAGTGAAATTGTTTAAATCCAGAACCTCACCAAACTGTTCTGAGAGTTTTAAATGAATCACCCAAGAAGAAGTGGTTTCTCTATTATAATTACTTGTTGGGTTTGCTCTTTTTTCCCTCCTTTTTTCTTTATTTTTTTGGTGATACTTCAAGGTTTCTTGTATGTAGTTATTGAGATGGTTTTAGAAATCATCATAGTCATTTATCAGGATAGGTTTATGTGTTTTCCTTTAGGGGAAAATTTTTTATTTCCTCATCATTCTTGAATAATATTTTCACTGGATCTTCTTTAAGCTTTGAGCCTACTGTATCCTATTCTTTTATGGCCCTAAAATTTTCTGTTGAGACCTCTGCCATCACATGAAGTGTGTATGTGAGTGTGTGTGTGTGTGTGTGTGTGTGTGTGTGTGTGTGTGTTTGTGTGTGTGGCATGTGCATGTGTGTGGCTCATGCAAGTATGTGTGTGTATTTCCACTGTAAATAAGATGCTCTTTTATTCTAGTTATTATTAAGATTGTTTTCTTTTTCTTCAGTTTTTAGAATTTAACTATTACTTATTTATGTGGATTTATACTTGAAATGTGTTGTGTCTCCTGAGGAATGATAACTGTTTTTTACTTCTCTTTTTCCCGACTTTCACGTTTTCTTCAGTAATATCTTTGAGTGTTGTTCGGCCATGTCCCTGCTTCATCTTTACTGCGTGACAATGGCACAGATGTGACATATTTCATACATATTCTCCTTATTGTCTGGCCTGCGAGTCTTGCCTTTGCTTTGTTCTGTTTGTTCTTACCACTGAGTTGTTCAGAATAAGTGAATTCTTTTCCAACACTCCGTTTAGTTACTACTTTCTTTGTTCTTCTATATTATAGTTAATCCATCGTTTGGGTACTTTCTTTTGTTATGACATTTTCTTTCATTTACACAATTTCCACATTAGAAATTCATGGTTTTAAAAATAATTTTATTTCTTTCAAATTTTTAAAATAGTGTTTTCTTAAATCCTCTTTTTGGTTTTAAAACCATTGCTTAGGAATTCTTACATATTTGTCACTACAATATTGCCATTTTTTCTTTTTTTACTGAGCTTAGGATTCTTACTGTTCTCATTATAAGTGGTTTATTTGTTATTATTAAAAGTTACGTAGTTAGGATATTATAATAAACTTTGGGAACAAGTCTGATAGGAGAAGTGAGCATAGTCCTTGCCATTACAGCTACTGAAGGTCTACAAACAGTTCAGCTTAGTCTCTATTGACAACCGAAGGATAGGGAGGGGTTTCCCATTACTGAACTGTGTGTGATTTCAACTGAACTACAGCTCCCATGGGAAAGCAAGTGGAGAAAAAAGCACACACGTTTGTGGATTTTTAAGGAAATGCTGATTTTCAGAAGTGCTGTCAGTTGTGAAAAGTTTCAAATTACTCAAACATTTCACTCCACATAGATGAAGGCATTAGGGTATGTTATGAACTTTGTAAAAGGAAGCTCAAGCTTCATTGTCAGGTTTGCTGTCATGAATGGGGTTGAGCTGTAGATTTTTCATGTTCTTTCAGCTCCTTACAACACCTTAATGCCCAGTACATCTGAAGTTTCCTCCTAATCGCCTTCTTTCTATGGTAAAATGTTTGACTTAGCATTGACTAAATCCTAGAGATTCAATACATTTCTCCTTCCCATATAGAGATAATAACTGCAATGGAATAGGAAGAACACAGGATTTAGAAGGATAAAACCTTATCTATGTGATAATAGCTATAGTATGTGTGAAGAAGAGAATGGAGTTTGAGGGTACCAACATGCTATTATCTGGTGAGATGGCTGCCAAGCCTGTTAGCCCAGATTTGACCCTCAGAACACATATCTGGACGGAGAGGGGCAAGCCCTGCTGGTTGTTCTCTGACTTCCGTATGTGGACTGTGGTATTTCCCATTATCACTCTGCTTCCCCCAAAAAGGAAAGAAAATTTATATTTCTGTCTCATGTTTAAACTTGTATTTCTGTAAATAGAAAAAGAAAACAAACAAACAAACAAAAAAAAGACATCTGCACTGAGAACTTGGGGATTCATCACAAGATTATTGGTTATTTGTGCAAAGTAGTGAAAACATTAATAAAAATATGCATTTTTATACATTGGCATATATTATTCTGGCCATAATCACGAAATTGGACAAACAGATTTTGTAAGAGTGAGTTTCTTTCACTTATGACAATGACTTATGAGGACTTTAATGCCCAGAGACTATTTTAAAAGATTTGAAGATTTTTTGAAGATGAGAAACAATGGAATAGATCTGAAAGTTTTTGCCTGCTTTTTTTTCTTTCTGTTTCTTTCTTCTCTCTCACCTTTCCTTTCTTTCCTTTCTCCTTTCCTTTTCCTTTCCCTCCCTCCCTCCCTCCCTCCCTCCCTTCCTTCCTTCCTTCCTTCCTTCCTTCCTTCCTTCCTTCCTTCCTTCCTTCTTTCCTTTCTTTCTCTTTCACCCTTTTTCAGTAAGAATGTAGATAGTAAATTCCATTACTACATTTTCATACATCACCCAACTTGTCTATCCTCTTGGTGCGCCCCATTTTTCTTAATGCTCCAGAGAAGAGAAGGACTGTCAGGCAGGGACACTCAAAAAGTTGAGAACAAGGTTAGAGTAAGCTACAGCTGTGTGGAACAACTTATTTTTGGCAAATGAAGTGAGCTCCTTTAGATTTTCTACCTTCTTACTGGTAAGTTTGACTAATTCTATGGTCTCTATGGGATGCATATTGCCCCATAAAAGTTTTTTTTTTTTTCTGAGCCTTAGGGATTCCTTAAATTTAGGGATATGAGATAATAATGAAATAACTAGTTAGGGTATGAACTCAGTTTATGTGGGATTCTTGGTTCAGTAGGAATGCCTTGAAAGTAGATGGACATCAATCTCGCAATTTATACTCAAGTACCAACCTCCTTAAGAAGTAAGACATGCAACAAAACCAAAAATTCTGGGCACAGGGGTCTTTTCTGAGACTGATATTCCAACCAAGGACCGTGCATGGAGATAACTTAGAACCCTTGCTCAGATGTAATCCATGGCAGCTCAGTATCCAAGTAGGTGCCCTAATAAGGGGAACAGGGATTGTTTCTGACATGAACTCAGTGGCTGGTTCTTTGATCATCTCCCCCTAAGGGAGAGGCGGCCTTGCCAGGCCATAGAGGAAGGCAATGCAGCCAGTCCTGATGAGATCTGACATTCTAGGGTCAGAAGGAGGAGGTGGAGTACCTTCCCTACCAGTGGACTTGAGGAGGGGCATGGGAGGAGATGAGGGATGGAAGGTGGGATTAGGAGGGAGTGAGGGAGGGGGCCACAGCTGGGATACAAAGTGAATAAACTGTAATCAAAATAAAAAACAAAATTCCATAGTAAGAGCTGGAGAGGACAGGAACTCCACAAGGAGAGCAACAGAACAAGATAATTTGAACACAGGGAACTTCCCAGAGACTCATACTCCAACCAAGGACTATCCGTGGAGAAAACCTAGAACCCTGACAATGCAGCCACTTCTGATGAGAACTGATAGACTAAGATCAGAAAAAAGGAGAGGAGGACCTCCCCTATCAGTGGACTTGGGGAGGGGCATGCATGTAGAAAGGGGGGGAGAGTGGGACCGGGAGGGGAGAAGGGAGGGGCTTATGGGGGAATACAAAATGAATAAAGTGTAATTAATAATAATAAAAAAAACAAAAATAGAAACTTCTAACCAGAAAAAAATAAATAAAAATTAAAAAGAAAACATGAAATTCCGTGATTAAATATGCTTTCTTGTTGAAAATATTCTTCTGCACATGACTATGCTAATATATCTAAAGTAGGACTTTTAGGGTTTGATTTTTCTATTGGCATTTAAGCACTATTTGTTCTTTAGATGTTAATGTGTTTAATAGAAGTAGTTGAATTTCTCCTCCGGTCCCTGAGATTGGCAGGAATACAATCATAGATATGGTAGAAAATTTCTTCAACAGAAATCTTGTCCTGAGGTCAGGTCTTCTCTGTGGGATGTCGGAAATAAATTAAAAAACAAATTAAAACATTTTATTACCTGAATATGTACGATTGTTGCAATTCTCCTTGACCCTTATTAAATTGCAGTTCTCAGTTGTCTGGCTCTCACTTGTGAGAGAGAAGCCTTTGGAAATGCCAAGTTTCTGTATTGAGAAGCTCCCTTACTTTTCCTTGTTTCATATAGAGAACTTGATAAGTAAATTACAAGCTCTTTGAGTATGGCTCTCAGATTTGTGTGACTATAATGGCTGTATTTAGCAACCACAGTCCAGCCCTCCCAATTGCTTTCATTCAGAAATCTGTTTATTACAGAGCAACCTCCAAAGAAGAATGCATATTTGATTGAAAAACTATCCAGTAAAAATTGGTTGCACAGATGCCCACGCCACCCGAGGGTACAGGTGTGTGTTTAGATGATGCTTTCATAATTGCTGGATTGACCTTGAGTTTCAGTCACTTTTTTCTTTTTTTTTTTTTTTTTTTCCGACTGTCAAATCCTTAAAGCTTTGTTTTGGCTACTCTTTGTTAAACTACCCCCTGCACAGTTTTTGTGAAAACAAAAACTACTAGTGTGAGTCAAAATTGTTGATAATTTATAGGATACTGCCTCTTTTGTGCAGTTGAAATTTAGACAGTGTGGAAGAAATAAAAGAAAGGTCTGTAAAGAAGATGCTGCAGAAAAACTGAGAATAGAAATGCTGGTACCATTTCTTTTAAACCTTCCCCCATTCTTCTGCCTCTGAGCCTATTTGCTCAATTGATGATGATAACAACAATGGTAAATGCACCAACACAAGCTAGTTTGCAATCTTATATAACTGTGTATTAACATTCAAGGGGACTAGGGACATTTTTAATAGAGTTCAAGAAGTAAGGATAAAAAAGATTTCTTTTAAGTAACTAGAGAAATGTGGTACACTGGAAAATATATGCTGCACTATAGCAAGTTTCCTTTATTCCTTTGTCTGAGGAATGAGATTTCTCTACTGTTAAGCTCATTGCTATAGTGATGTCTACTAAAGGGAGAAGATGTGTTTATGAAAAAAAATGAAACTATTAGAGGATTTGGGTGCAGACTGCCTTGTCAGCTATTGTATCACTGAGTTTATGCATTCACAAGAGAATATGCATTTCTCTTGTAAAATGCCTTGTTGTGAATATTAAATAAAACAGCCTAAAGAGAGGGTGCTAATACACAGTTTCTACAATATTTCTACTCTGAATAAAATGAAGTCGTGTAATCAATCTTTATTGATTCCCATATAACACTCTCTAAGTGTTTTCCTCTTTCAATTTTGACTTTTAAATTTACATTAATTTCTATGAGGGTGGTACTGATTCTATTCTTTACTTGAAGGTAACGAATAATGTCATGTTGTTTAATGACCTTCATTAATATTGTAATGTTAATGAATAAGACTCTTTCTCTGTTGGTTGTAAATGTTCTGGTAGCCTTGGCATGCATCATTGCTCTGTAAATTTGCATATTGATTTACGAAAGCCTATATTAGAATTAGATAGGCTATTTCCATTTTGCTGTCTAGTTAAATATTGTGAAAGAGAAAAAAATCCAAAAATTCCCATTGAAATAAGTCTGATTTTAAATACAAGTTGTTTTCTAGTGTTTACTCCCTTCTCTCCAAAAAATATTCTGCAAAATTAGGGAAAAAAAATGGCTTTGCATCCAAATTTCTAAGCATACTTTAGGGAAGTCCTTTAGAAGCATAGCTTTTCTGCCATTCTTAGGACAGGGGTTTAGACTGATGATCTGTCACAGACTCTGCTGCCACGATTTTCTGACATTGTGTTTGTTTCTTGACATTTATTGTATGGAACACATGCATTTTCACAGATAATCACCTTTTGGTATTTTAATGCAAACATAGTCAAAGTGGAAAGGAAGCTTTCTTCTGATTTGGAATAGAATTTAGTTAATTTTCACTAGATTTAAGATTTTTTCAAGACCAAGGAGTTAAACGTTCATTTTTTTTTTCTATTCTTCCCACGTGCTCACACAGTTGTTCTCGGTGAGAATTCCCACCCACCATCTGTTAGTTGATATTCAGTGAAAATGGGTCACATCAAGCTCCAGCTATAAGTGTCATGAACTGAAATAATGCAGTTAATTGTACCAACCCAACTTATTGCGATAGATCATGTTTTTATGAGTCACAAAATGGTGTTACTAAGGTAGAAATCAAATTGCTCAAAATTATAAAAAACCTGATATCAATAGTGTCATTGTTTTTGAGAGAAGACATAAATCCTTACCATTAAAGAGGACCACATAACGGAGGGCTTTCTTTCATGTGAAGTCATCAAGGCTACTAAAATTTCAATCACTTCCCTCTCATGTTTTAGATAAAGTAACTACGACAGTATGTGTGTTTCATTCAATATAAGTAAAATTGATTCTGACAAGAAAATTACTAAGCAAGGTGAAAAGATTTGCCATCATTTCAGAAGTAGGAAGAGATTCTTATATAGTATAATGTCGCGCGCGGCCTTTGCCGATAAGGACGACGCAACAACCGAGGAT
>NW_026596073.1:17565269-17614985 GCF_907164565.1 Psammomys obesus
AGCAGGAAGCCGGCGCCATCTTGTAATGGCGGGAGCGGCTCCCGACATCTCCCCCTTTTATATATATTAAAGGCCATCTCAATCAGAAAAATAACACACCATGAGGTTACCGATCAGCCTGCTGAGCCAACAGCATCAGCGATCAAGGAGTTTACACAGTGTAAGAGACCCTCTGCACCTTGAGTCCTGTGCAATGGGAACCTGAGCCCTGGGAGGTGCAGAGGTCTGTCTTGAACAGCATCCTGGTGCAATGGGAACCTGTGCCCGTCAGGAGTGCTACAAGTCCAGACAGTGTCTCAACGACTGAGCATGTTAAGCCAAACTTGGGGAGATGCTCCCTGTTCCACAGCCAGCATAGCCCGCACCATGGCCACATTTTTAAGATGTTGCTGTCTCTTAAAACGGCAGAGCAACCAAAAACAGAGGAACAGCCCCGCGAGCATAGACATGCCAAACATTCCTACACCAATCCATTCTTTAAAATAGGAAAATGCAGAAGATAGACATTGGCAAATAAGGTAGTCCCAGAGAGTCATTAGTGGAATCTCCTGGGTCTCCACCTCCAAGCTCGTCAGCAGTCCGTTCAACATCAGGATCAGGATCAAAGTTAGGGTCAGGCTCATCTTGCTTCACCACCCGGGTCAATTGCGCCGGAACCCAAATTGGATTTTCTTGGTCCTGTGGGAAAATACACACAGCTCCCCTGGATCTTATTAAAATAAGATCCGGTCCTTTAATGATTATAAGAGCAGAGAGCACAGCTGCTGCCAAGCTTTGATTTGTTACCGGTATTTGTTCATATACTTCAGGTGGGTATAAGGTCTGATTAACTACCCGAGCGTCCTCCCAGATTGGGAACGCGGTTTTAATCCGCTTCCTCTCTTTTTCTGACATCAGGGAAAATTTTGTCTCTGCAGATTTGGGTTTTTCAGTGGCTGACTTCCGCATGGAGAACCCGGAAGTGCCAGCATAGGCCACATATGGTGGCGGATCCGGGCGGTAACGCCCTTCCTCATATTTAGCTGCTTCCTCATCCAACTCTGCCTGCTCGTCAGGGTCGAGCCCTGATTCCTCATCAGTTTGTTGATTCTCAGAAGAGCTGTTTTCGCTCTCTGTAGACTCCGGCTCGCTCGATGACGAGGCGACCTTTTTCTTTTCCTTGCTACCAGTCTGTTTTGGTTTCTTAAACTTCTTAACTAGCTTTCGCGCCTTCAGCGCTTTAGCCTTATCTTCCTTGGTCCCATCCTTAGGGGATTTACCGGTCTTAATTCCCTTTTCTGCTTCGGATAGACTGTCTTGATGGCCCCGTTTCCCACAACTAAGGCACAGACAACACAACAAGACCACAGAAATCATACCTTGCAGAAAAGTACCGCGGTTCTCACGCCACTGACTTTGAATCCTTACTCGACGAGCAGTCGGGGTCCTTCGAAGCGATCCTCCGCCCAGGGTTCGGCAGGTTTCCCGGGTTTCGGCACCACTTGTCGCGCGCGGCCTTTGCCGATAAGGACGACGCAACAACCGAGGATTTCTTCAGCGGCAAGTTTATTGTACAGCTCTTTCTTGCAGATGGTGAAGGACCCAAACCCCGGGTTGTGCTCTGCTTAAATAGCCAGCAGCGCGACCTGTCCGTCTGTAATTGGTGCTCTGTTCAAGTCTTCATAAGCATATGGCTGGCAATTGGAGTGCAGCCTAAACCCTCATTAGCATAAAGCTGCACATGCGTAAACTGCAGGACGGCGCAGGCAAGAAGCGCGAAAATGCTGGCAAGAAGAACCAGGAAGCAGGAAGCCGGCGCCATCTTGTAATGGCGGGAGCGGCTCCCGACAGTATAACATGAGAAGTATAAAGAATATTCAGAAAATTTGACATGTGCTTCTAATATATAAGAAATGAAGTGATTCTAGAATACCAGACTAGGTTAAATGACATTTATTTGTGTGCTCTGTAAAGCTCATGAAGTGTTCCAGCAAATACTCACATGTGAATAACTTAATTAAATCTGCATCTGTCCACAGAAGTGGACAAGAAGTGGAGAAGTCACCACTGAGTTCTACTCACGTGTCTTAACAGAATACAGATTGGATACAGTATAGTATTCTGCTTCACCTGATAGCAGAGGGATATATTTTGATGAAAGGATATTTAAAAATTCAATGCAAATAAGGTTAACAACTTTGTTTTACCTACAAAAGAATAGATAAAAAGTTTATTGTTTGAAATAATCTAAATACAAAACAATCTTTTTTTAAAACCTATATCTTTGTTTATTAAGAGACCATAAGGTTAAATTAAAGCTACCCATGTGTTCTAAGAACTGTTTTGTAAATGTTCTTTGAAATATGTGTTCTATTTAACTTCAGATTTTTTTAAATTTTTGATTTTTTAAAAAAATATTTATTTTTTTTATTTATTACAGTTTATTTGCTTTTTATCCCAGCTGTAGCCCCCTTCCTCATCCACTCCCAATCCCACCCTCCTTCACTCTTCTCCTAAACCCTTCCCCCAGTCTACTGATAGGGGAGGTCCTCCTCCTCTTCCATCTGACCCTATTCTATTAGGCTTCATCAGGATAGGCTACATTGTATTCCTCTGTGGCCTAGTAAGTCTGCTCCCCCATTAGGGGGAGGTGATCAAAAAGCCAGCCACTGAGTTCATGTGAGAGACAGTTCCTGCTCCCCTTACTAGGGAACCCAATTGGAGACTGAGCTGCCATAGGCTACATCTGTGCAAGGGTTCTAGGTTATCTCTATGCATGGTCCTTGGTTAGAGTGTCAGTCTCAGAAAAGACTTTGTGCCCAGATATTTTGATTCTGTTGTTTTCCTTGTGGAGCTCCTATTCCCTTCAGGTCTTTCTATCTCCCCCTTCTTTCATAAGAGCCGTTGAACTCTGCCCAAAGTTTGGATATGAGTCTCAGCATCTGCTTCCATAATCCTGCTGGGTAGAGTCTTTCAGAGGCCCTCTGTGGTAGGCTCCTGTCCTGTTCCCTGTTTTCTCTGTCTTCTGGTGTCCATCCCATTTCCCTTTCTGAATGAAGATTTATCTTACCCAGTATCCTCCTTCGTGCTTAGCTTCTTTAGATGTGCAGATTTTAGTATGCTTATCCTATATTATATATATGTCTAACATCCACTTTTAAGTGAGTATATACCATGTGCATCTTTCTGCTTCTCTAGTTCAGCATGATCTTCTCTAGTTCACACCATTTGCCTGCAAATTTCAAGATTTCTTTGTTTTTAATTGCTGAGTAGTATTTCTTATTAGTCATTTAGCATGAAGCTTGTATGATGAATAAGATTCATGATCTGAAGTCATAGAAGATCTTTAAAAATTTCCTTATGTGAGAAACACATTGACTCATTTTTAATGTTGCTCACCATTTAGCATTCCATGTCATATTTTTGAAAGTTCAGAAAGTAAGATAGAATTTGGGGACTTAACTACAAAAACTATAGGTTTTCCAGCATTGCTGGATGATATTGGGATCATAAAAATAGAATAATGCAAGGATGTGTTTCCGGGGCTATTCAGAAACTCTTTTGCTGTGTCAGTCTGGAATTACTCTGGTAATTGAACGCAAAAATAAAAACAATAAAGAGAAGCAGCTGCTGTTGTAGTGTGGAGCGAGATATTTTTATTGTTTAAACTATGATCAGGCAGCAGACATTTATTGGGACAGTCTTCTAGTATTCCTGAGACTTATTTAATGCAGCTTTTAGTAGTTTTCTGCTTGTTGAAGTTTCACCTCTGTCTGGCCTCTGATGAGCAACTCAAATCTTTGCTTAGGGCACTGTGAGAATGGAGATGCTTGCTGTCATGGGGTTGGCAATTTAAATTTAAACTGCATTTGGCTCATACTGATTTCACAGATACTGTCACTCCAAGTCTCTTGTTTATATGATACACAGTGGAATGGAAAGGGATGGTGGTAATTTTTCAGTAGGATAGCTACTGAAAAATTTAGGCATGTGGACTGAAGACATAAATACAGCCAACTCCAGACTGAATGCAGCATTCAGCATTTATGCAGAGATTGCAAATGTGAGTGCCAACATAATTGAGTATGCAGTGCCTTTCCATCTTTTGATGTTTCTAATAAATAAATGCAGATACTCCTTTTAAAAATGTAGTACATAACTTGTACTGATTAATACTGAAAAACACTGCCTAATTAAGTTTTCTTAATTAATGATTTCATTATGTTCCTTCTATTTTTTCTTAATTAATGATTTCATCATGATTTCTCTATTTGTTTTCCTTCTTTCCCTTTTTCCTTCTTTCTTTCCTTCCTTAATTAATTTCTTTTCTTTTTCTGATATTGCTGTTTTTTTCAAGACAGGATTTCCTTATGTAGCCCTGGCTCTCCTAGAACTCACTATGTAGACCAAGCTGGCCTGGAACTCAGAGATCTGCCTGTCTCTGCTTCCAGAGTGCTGGAATTAAAGGCATGTGCCATTATACCCAGATTCTCTTTTATTTTCTTTTGGTTGTGTCATCATGTTCCTCCTAAGTCAAGCACCTCTAATATTTCTCCTGTACTGGAGAATTACTATGCAATACTGTAGCATGAACATGGATTGCACCCTGTAAAAACTTGTGTTCTGGTTGGCCTTTAGCTCTAGGTCACCTAATGCTGTACAAGTTCATCACCTCTGAAGTAAGTTTCCTTACTTACGAAATGAAGAGATTGTGTCATCATTAGGCGGAAACACCTCATCTTTTGGTAGTATTTTAGCATCTTGCATTCAAAGAGTAATTTGACCTATAGCTTCATGCTAGTTTATAAGTTGTGTTGTTCTTGGTGTTTTGTCGTAGCAATAGAAAAGTAACTATGGTGGAAACTACACACATTTTCTTCTCGTATTTTATTAACAAACCATAATATTTTCCTGTGTGTTTGATGTCACTAATTTCTTTGACTCCCATACAGGGAATCCGATATAACTACAGGTAAGGATCAAGTAGCAGTCTGTGGCTCTTCCCAAAATGATTTATCATTGATTGAATTGTGTCTCTTTTTCAGTTGAAATGCCAGGTTCACGGGACCCTCAGAGATCACCAGGAGATGACTCGATGCAATAGCAAGAGAGCTTTATTACAAAAACAATCGAACTAGGGACCCAAGTCTCACTGACACATCAGTAGAGAAGTGGGACCTTGAGCTCTGAGTGAACAGGGTTTTTAAAGGAAAAGTCTGTGAACAGTGGGTTTCCGTGACAGGAAGCAGGGGGGCACATGTTTCCATGACAGCAAGCAGGGGCACATGTCTTGACGTTACAGGATTAGGTAAAATTTAGAGGGGCGAGGTGACCTTCTCTGAGGCACATAATCACAATTGCCTGAGGCATATGATCACAATTCCTATTCTTATAAACTATATCTGAAACATTGGGAAGAATTTTCCCACCCAATTCCCAACTGATTCTCATTGATTATTGCCAGCGAGATTGTCTTTATTTTCTATGAAGCATTTATTCTGTAATATTTCCTGGAGGTTGTTGCTAGGAGAGTTAACTTTGTTTTCTGCCAAGTGTACATTCTGTGATATTTCCTGGTACCTGAGTTCAGCTCCCAGTCAAGATGGCTCATTATTTCAAAATGGAGTTATACCCAGGCTAACTTAAACTCTTCACACTCAGCTGAATTTTTGTTGACCCTTAAAGAAAAGGAAAAATACCTGCTTTGCATACCTTCTAGGTGTGTTCTCTTGTCACTGTTCATGAGAATTCATTCAGTGTGTGATGGAATGAGAAACAGTTTTTTTTTTTCTTTCACAAAAGAATAAAAGCTGTATTGAAAAGGCAGGCCTAAGAGTTCAGCTTTAGCATGCATTTGTCTGACCATGGCACTCACCCTTGCTGCATATGGAGTAATGGTACTAGTCTTGTCTCTCAAAGAAAACTGCCCAAGTCCTCCCCACATTGCCTACTCTCTAATCTCTAACTTTCTTATTTGCTATTTTACTTTCATTTCCTTTTAAACTCTTCTTCAATTTTCATATTTTCAGTGACATAAAACAGGACATGTCTCCCTAAAAGAATGCTCAAATCTAAATATATCCTTAAGTCTTGTAAATCGTATGGCCTTGAGTCAAGAGTTTTATTGATTTTCTATTTATTACAGCTCATAGTTACTTTTCAGAGGATAGAAGTTTTGTAAGTTAGGATGGAAAGACAGGGGCACGAGCTCTAGACCCCTAAATAGGTAGGGCCTTTTCTCTCTGGAAAAGGTTTTATAATAAACTTAATGAGAACATTTACTTTTTTTTCCAGAAACCAAGGTCTTCCACATTTTTTTTTTGAAGCAATAGGAAAACTCCCATGTGAAGTAGGTGCTTCTCGATCCAAGAAGTGGAAAATAGTACTTTAAGAGTAGTGAGTCAATGACAATGTCTCCCCCTTTAGAAAGATACAGCTAAATTATCTTGAGATTGGCTGAGATAACAGGCTTCCATAGTCCCAGAAAGATACAACCAGATCCAGTGAGCAGAAAGAAAAAACCCTTGATATTGTAGAGGCAATGGGAAGAACCTCCCTTTTGAGAAAGACCCACCCAGATCCAATGAGCCAAATTTAGGACCTTTGGGATTGGTTAAGACAATGAGAGGAATCCTCCTCCACTGAGATGGACACACTCAGAGACAGATTTTGCTTAGTGTCAGCGTTAGGCCTGGAACACTGTTCTTACACAGAAAAGCTAAGGCTGGACTTTGCAATGGAGTGGGATGGGGAAGATGGCTGACTTTGCCATCTCTTCATCTTGCTATTTTATGACAGCATATTCCTACAGCTTCTCTCACAGTTTTGCTACTGTATTTGGACACTGCAATTTGGACTAAACAATTCCACATGGTGGTGCTTATTCATTGCATTGTTCTTTGTCTCTTACTTGAAAGTGACCTGAAGTTATGTTACTATAATCATCTCCTGAGTACCTAGAATTCAATTTTATGCATATCCTTTTCTTTTCTTAACTTCTTTAGTGTGTGTATGTATTTACATATTTGGGTGGGGACCACAGTGTATGCATTAATGTAGAAACTGGAGCTCAGCCTCAGGTGATTCTCCTCAGGTGCCAGCTGCCTTTTCGTTTAGACACTATCTCTCAAATGAACTGAAATTCACCACGTAGACTAGGGTGACTGGTGCACATATTTCCACTCCTAGAAATCTGAATATGGGTATTGGAGAGCAGAGGCAGGTTGATTCACGTGCTTGTGCAGCAAACATCCCTATTTACTGAGCTATCTTCAGGTGCTTTTTTTCTTTTCTTTTCTTTGTTTTGTTTTTGTTTTTTGTTTTTTTGTTTTGTTTTTTTTTGATACAGGGTTTCTCTATGTAGCCTTGGTTGTCCTGGACTTGCTTTATAGATCAAGCTGCCCTCAGACTCACAGGGATTTGCCTACCTCTGCCTCCCCGAGTGCTGCACATTCTATTTCTTATAATTATTCACTTTATTGCAATCATAAGTTTTATATCCATGATGATTATTGTCATCTCACTATATTCTCTCTGTTCTGAACAATCTCTTCAAGATTCAGATCAAATCTAATGTATTCTCCAAATTCACAGGTAAGTCTCCCTAAAAACAGCATTTGTAGACTGTGTCTAGAAGTGATCTATAAATTTTCTTAAGGTCATCTTTATTTATTTGTGAATGTGAGTGTCAGCATGTCTGTATGTGCATCACATTCCTGCAGTTCCTGCAGAGGCCAGAAAGGGGCATTACAGTCCTCAGAACTGGAATGACAGGTAGTTGTGAACTGTGTGGTGTGATGTTTGGCTTTCCTCCCAGCACTCAGCTCCTGGAATAAAGACTCGAGTGACTCGACATTCATCTACAAATGGCCTAGATCATATGCCTAGGCTCTTCTCTAGCTTATAACTTAAAATAACCCATTTATTCTAATCTACATTGTGCCACATGGCTGGTTACCTCTGCTCAGGTACTGTGCACACACATCTGTCTGTCTTACTCAATCTTCCAGTGAAACTCCCATACCTGGATCTATCCCAGAATCCTTTCTGCCTGATGGATGTTCTACTTCCTATTTCCTCCCTCAGCTATAGGCTTTTTATTGACAGGTGATGCTTCCATATATATATACAAGAGATTCCTTCTACAGAACTGCCCCACATGAGAGCTGGGAAAAGAACTCAAGTCCTCTACAAAAGTGTAAGTGTTATTAACTTCTGAGACATCCTTTAAATTAACTGTGTCTTACGTTATCTTGATCCTTTACATATTGTAATGAATATGTCATGGACTGCATCAACTTTTTTAAAAGCTGCATGTTGACATCCTAACTCCCAAACCTAAGAATGTAGCTATATCTAGAGGCTGAATTGTTTCAGAGTTAATTAGGGTCAATAGGTTGTGCCCTAACTCATTATGAAAGTGTGCTTATAAAAAGAGGATACTGGTGCACAATGGTTCATAGGGAAGAACCTTTGTGAGATGGTCATGAGAAAGCCAGGGAGAGAGCATCAGTGAAAATCAACCCTGCTGATTTCTCAGCCTCAGATTTTTAGCCTCCAGATGGAGAGATAATAACTGTCCACTGCTTACGACACCATGCCTGTGCTATCTTTTTTTCAGCAGTTACTTTATTTCTCTGTATTCCATCTGGACATTATCCAGCAGGGAATAAGAACACAGCAACACTTAATTTTATTTATACTGGTAATTGATAAAAATATCCATCTGTACATCAAAATTACCTTTCCTTATTATTTTGTTCTGAGGATATTTTAAATTGTGAAATAATTATAAAGCATCCTGTCACAGTTGGATATTTCAAAAATATTTCACGAAGTCTCAACATTAATTTAACCAATTGCTTTGTTTATTCTTTTCATTAATTATCCAGAGTCTAGTTCAATCCAGTCTGTATGGAATCCATAATGGGAAATGTCTCAGAAATGTTATTAATGGCTAAGTCTTCTCAGGAGTCCTTTAAATGATGAACACCTGTCTCATCATTAGCGTAACAGATTCTCGTTATGATGGGTACCAGCATATGATAGTTGATGGCATTCTTATTGTACCACTGAAGAGGTGGGAATACTAACATAATGAGTAATTGACACCTACCTTTTCCTAAGATGCTTGCTCTTAATAGAACGGCACTATAGAATACACAAACGTATAATTTATCTGTGATATTGAGATTCTTTGTCAATAACAAGATTGATACATTCCATAAATATGTACATGGTTTCAGCAGCTACATCTATAGCTGCCAAATATAAAAAAGCAGAGTACAGAGTATATCTAGATACATTAACTTAGTTTGCCAGAGGACTATACCCACATATAAGTGTGGTTATCAGCTACATGTCAAAGTACATTTTATCCCAGTGTTCTCTTTATGCCTGTCCATTGTGTCTCTTCTCTTTGCTGTATCAGACGGATGTGGGCATTGTTTAATTTCTTCACTTGAAATTGGAATGATATTTCCCCCACAGGTATATTTGTTTAGGTGAGTGTATCAGTAGTTATATTCAGTAAGTATTCACCTAAGAGGAAAGTAATAAATACCAAGGAAGCTGTTCTTCTCATCTCTTATTCAGTACTAAGATAACATCTGTGAACAAGAGAGGGAAGGTTCTAATAAAGACTTGTGTTTGACATCCCATTCCTTGCTTAAGAATCAGTTTTACCACTAGAACTTTTGATGCCAAATGGTCAGGCTGGCCACAGGGTTACAAAGCCCCTGTATCTGAAGTCCTCATTTGAACCTCTTCTGGACATGTGATAATCTAGTCTTAATGTGGGAGTCATTTGCCATAAGATGTTATTTATATTTAAATTAATAGTATTTAGCTTGTATTAGCTAGTATTTGGCTCCTGGACTTGAAAGAAGGCTTTGTAGGTACAATGATTGCTGAGTAAGAATGAGGACAGAATTCAGACCCCCCCCCGAATCTACATAAAATGAAGGTGGTTGGATATGACAGTCTGCTATGATCCAAGCAATCAGTAGGCAAAGACAAGGGATTCCTGGGACAAGTTGGCTAGATGTAGTAGCTGAATTGGCAGATTCAATGGGAGACCCTGCCTTAGTAAATAAAGAAGAGGCTGATCAAAGAAGACAATCAGTGTCATCCACTGGCCTTCATACATACAGTCATACATACATAAGCACAAGTACACACACATTTGAAAAAATGGACATGAATACACACACACACAAAACATTGACTTCTTATCAACAATAGCTGTATTTTACTCATTCAGTCACTTCATCTGATCTTCCTGTTGCCATAGAAATTCCACTGGAAAACACTGACCTTATCTTTCTCTCTTCAGTCCAAATTCTCTGCATCATATTTGCTTTCATATATTACATTTTTTAACTTTACACTTTATCTAATGCAATTCTTCTGTTTTCCAAATTATTGTTCACATAAAAAAATTATTGTAAAACTTCCCAAAGTGTGTTACACCATACTGGTACATGAGAATTTTATAGTAGTTTTGATTAATTAAGTTCATTGTAGAAAATTTCTTATAAATAAGCAATATAATACTTTCATATAATACAAATTAACTATCTACTTACTTACAAAAATTAAAAGTCTGAATAACTTACGAATTGATTAACAGAAGAATATATTGCTTATTACAACAAACTAAAAAACACTTGGTAGCCCATGAAAATATACTTTAAAATAGTGTATTTTTGGATCTGGGGGAATTAAAAACTATAAACACAAGTCAGTGTTTTAAAATGCTGATAATGGTAATCGAATCTGGAAACACTGGAACAGAACTCTTCTCTTACTTTGGAAAAAGGTTGGAAAAAAAGATATAATTAGAATAAAAAAAAACAAGCAGTATTGAAAGAATTGTAAGTGAAGGTTTTCAAAACTAAAAGTGGACTATATTATCCCCATGAAGTTGAAGATCTATGGGAACTAGAATTCATTTGAAAGAAAGCTATAAAACATCATGACAAACTCTGGATTCATTGGAAGGTGTGAATAAATATAAGCTGTGTAATTTGACTTTGATGGAAACTAAGATGAAAAGGTGACTCCAGGATAGAGAGGATTTTAAATACTGTATGAGTGAATTTATGTTTCATTGTATGGGCAAAGAGACTTTGTTTCTAACATATGTCTACAAGAAGGGAGACCCCACAGTGTAATAAGAAAGGGGAACATTCTTAGTCATAGGAAAGCTTTTTTTTTTTGTTTTCAAATATTTGACTGGACTAGGAGGATAAAAATGGCTGAAGTACGATACATGTATATAAGGTAAAATGTTAGCCTATATAATTATTTTATTAAGAATAAAATATAAGTACTATAATTTTTCAGTATGATATTCTCTTTATTATATCTGTACTGACCTCCCTTCATGTAAAGTGCCAGGCCCTGATTCTAGGCATCATGACCTGATCATTCTTTTAAGGACAGCCAACTCAACTCTTAAAATGTTCCTCATGTAACTTCACTTGGGAGAAACAAACAAGGCTTGGAGAGAGGGCAGGTGTTTTGTTCTGGAAAACTGGGTGTTCATTTGTGGGCTCTTTTCTCATTTCCACACACTGAGATGAAGTTCAAATAAGAGTCAAGCATCATTATGCCAGGAAGAGAGGTGGTGACACCTGTCCTTCAGGAAGTCTTTTGTCAACTATCCAGGCAATGGAGTGGTTGGAGTGAAAGTGTAATTGATAAAAGTTAAAAAAAAAAAAAAAAGTAAGAGTTCTCCTTCAAGAAGTACATATGGGTGATTGGTGGAATTGTGATATGCACAAAGTACTATAATTTAATAGGCTAATTTATTTTTATTTTGCTTGTATGAGTGTTTTGCCTAGGTGTGTGTCTGTGTACCATCTGCATCTAGTGCCCACAGAGGCCAGAAAAGGGCCTTGTATCCTCTGGTACTGAAGTTACAGATGGAGATGGTTTTTAATTATCACATGGATGCTGGGAACCAAAACTGGATCCTATTGCTCTTAACTACTTGGCCATATCTCTAGGTTATAATTCCAATGTTTATTAATTTTATCATCTAGTTCTCATAGTAAATATTTCCACAGAGATGTGTAGAATATTCTTGTGATATTAGGTTTGGGCTAGGAATTCAGCTTTTTAACTCTTTACCATGGTAGTTATGCTCCTTTCTCTATGATGGCAATAAAGATAGGTAATACAGAGAATAAAATGCCAATAATATGCAAATGTAAAGGTAGATACAAATCTACATGTATTAGCATAGTCAGTAGCTAATAATTATTTGACCCTTAATTAACAAAGCTGGTAACTAATGTTATCATAGCAATTATTAATATCGATAATGACACAGAACCCTTAAAGTAATGCTTCATGGATTGTTACCCTATAAAAGACCTATTAATCTCCAGTTTTTTATAACTATTTTCTACATTAAACATATTTATATTTAGTTAATGATTAACTGATTTATTACTTCATTCATTTATTTTCTCAATAGTTATTCCATCCATCTATATCCATTTGTTCTCACTGTTAAAAAGTAAAAAAATATTATAAGAGAATATTAATTTTGCCTAGACTTTTAGTGCTGAATTCACAAGGACGTTCCAATGCAAAATCTACTGTGGCAGATTCTGTCTCCCTCCTCTACTACTGAATGGAGAGCATGTGTCTTAAATGTAACTGAGCCATCAGCAGCCTCAGGAATAGGGTGGGTGGGCACAAGGCACTCCTAGTAATCTCTTCTTACTTTACAACTAATGTTGGTGAAAATTACACATACATTTTGATATTTCATTTTTTTCTTTTTGAATCATATTTTTAATTTTTTCTTTATTATATTAATTGAATCCATTCATTATTATATCCCAGCTGTAGCCCCTCCACCAACAACTACCAGTCCCAGCCTCCTTCTTCTCTCCCTCCCCATGTGCCTCCCTAGTCTACTGATAGGGGAGGTCCTCCTCCCCTACTAGCTTATAAGGTCTCATCAGGACCGTCTGGATCCTCTTTTTCTGTGGCCCAGTTAGGTCATCTCACCAGTGATCAAAGAGTTGTCCATCATTTTATTGACTAGAATACAGGATAAGAACGGGTAAGAATAATATTTTTGGTTTGGGCCAACAGCCAAATAATGACAGCAAACCAAGAAGAAAAAAGAGCCTTGAGAAGATCAACAAAAATAAGCTCACATTTCTTCAGCCAGGCTAAAGTATACTGTTGGTGGGTATTTCCTTCTCTCTTTTAAGAACATAAACCATAAATTCCATTCACTCTTCCCGACAGTTGGCCATCAGGCTCAGCATCTGCTTTGACAGTCTGCATGCAGAGGCTTTCAGAGGCCCTCTGTGGCAGGTTCGGAGGTTATTTCCTGTTTTCTTCTTCTGGCTTTCAGAGGCCCTCTGTAATAGTAAGAGTTGGAGAGGACAGGAACTCCACAAAGAGAGCAACAGAACAAGAAAATTTGAACACAGGGAACTTCCCAGAGACTCATACTCCAACCAAGCGCTATTCATGGAGATAACCTAGAACCCTGACAATGCAGCCACTTCTGATGAGAACTGATAGACTAAGATCAGAAAGAAGGAAAGGAGGACCTCCCCTATCAGTGGACTTGGGGAGGGACATGCATGCAGAAAGGGGGGAAGTTGGGACCAGGAGGGGAGGAGGGAGGGTCTTATGGGGGGATACATAATGAATAAAGTGTAATTAATAAAAGTTAAATAAAAAAATTTAAAAAAAGAACATAAACCAACCCATCACTGACCCTGTCAAACATCCCCTTCCTTTGATGACCTAATTCCTGTCAAGCAGTCTCTTTGTGCTATAATTCTGAATGTGGCCTGTTAGAGTAACCATCATTTCTGCTTCTTTCCAGCCACAGATATTACAGCTGCATTTGGATATTTTTAATTCCTATGTAGTGGTCTTACATTGTTGAAATTCTTAATAATGTTTTCTGTTTTCCTAAATGAATTGTGTTTACTCTAGATCTTCTGTAATTAAAAATGTGTATTCTACTTTTGTTCAAAATCAAAGCAGTATTTTTGTGTGTATGCTTGTAACTTCCATGTTATTGGATACTGTCTAGGACTGGAGAAGATTACCCCACCCCCAGGACTAACATGCTGATGTTCTAACTCCCAGCTGGCTATAATTTGAGACAGAATCATTAGGAAAGGAATGTTAAGTGTGAAGTCCAAATGCAGTATGACTGGTGTCCTTCTAAGAGAAGAGACACCATGGTTATGAATGCACAGGAAAAAGTCCTTGTCAACACACTGAGGAAACAGGTCCCTGCAACATCAGGGCAGAGGTCTCATGAGATACAAGCCTCAAATTACCTGCTCTTCTCATTTTAGATTAAGAACTTTGGGAAATAGAAATATGTTTCTGGGGACAACCATTTTGAATAATTTCTGTGACATTAGATTATTCTATAGGTATTCTTTACGATGTTGACAAAGAATAGGTCTGTGAAGGTATCAACAGCACCTCACTCTTCCCAAGTAGGCTACCCAAAACTGGCTTCTTACTGGTTTTACTAAGAGAATCAGGAGGCTATTTTTAGGGAAAATCAAACCATAATCGTTGTTGGTAATGAGTATTATGTCAACAGTAGTACTAAAGGGAACAAGATGAGCGTGCATCTTTCTTCTAGGGACTGTGATTCTGCATCACTCATTAGGTGGCTTTCTGTACAAATCATTCATTAAGAAAATTGTCTCTACTTGTTTATGTTTGAGTTTTCATTTTCAAATGCAGTTTCCACAATAAAGGCATGAATAGCAGCTTGCCTTTATTTTCTGCTCATCACCAGAGCATATTTTTATATCCAAAGCAACAAAAAGAAAAATAGAACTCAGAGCCCCAGCCATAAAGTATGCAATAAAAAAGGAAAGGCATGAAGGAGATAGAAGGAGTTTTATGCCTCTTGTGTTTGATTCATTTGGATGAAGTAATGCTTTGTCCAAGGGGAGAAATAATCCTTGACTCTTCTCCAGGCAAAGATGAGATTTATGCATCAAGCCAACTCAGTGGATGTCACTGGCAGTATTTTGACTTGCAGCTTGTGGTCATAGCAAATTGGCCTTTCTTGTAAGTAATTCCAACTGAATTGGAAGGATGGTATGGAGGTGACTTACCAAAGTGAAGAGCTTCTGTCAGAATGAATGAAAATGAACTCCTTGATGCCACTGCCTCCTTTTGTTCATTCAAATTAAGCTCAATTTTACACATATAGACAGAGATTGATTCAACTTAGTCTTATTTGAAACCTCTCATTACTCTTGTTCTCAAAAGAAATTAAGAGGTTATATAGTCTTGTTTATATTTAATTTAAGAAAAATGGGACATATTATATCAATAATAAGGAGGACATTATAGAAAAAAATGTGGTTTATTTTGTCAATAATTATTCTAGAAAACATATATTAGATGAAGGTTTAAAGACTGGACACATTTATCACGGAGAAATGAGAAAGAAAATGGGTGCTTCTAGACATTTTTCTCTATCTTCTTATAAAAGAGTATAGTTTTAGAAGAAATATCTACTATAAGAAAAGAGTGAAACACGCATAAGAGCTGTCAAATTTGCTCAGTGTGTAAGACCCCTTGCTATACAAGCATTTGGACCTGAGTACAAATCCCCAGATCATGTACAAAAGCCAGTCATGGATATGAGGGCTTGGAACTTGAGTTCTTTGAATATGTATGGTGGGGTGAAGCCAGGAAGATTCCTAGAGCTTGCTGGCCAGCCAGCCTAGAAAAATGTGAGCTTCAGGATCAGAGACAAACTCTTTCTCAAGGGAATGAGGGAAGAGTGGCTGAGCAAGACCCTTCCATTGTCCTCATTCCTCTGCCCATGCTCATTAATGGGTGACCCACCCACCCTCTGGTACATGTTCATATACACATATGCATGTACATGTACACAGCACACATATAGAATAAATAAGATAAGTCTCTCAGTGAGATGTATTTCCAATTATATTAATCATTCTCCTAAGAAACTGAATAGTAAGTATTGAAGAAAACAATTTTAATATAAAAATCCCAAGACATTGCACACTATAAAATAATATAGAACAAAATAAATTTCAGTGACTATTCTGAAGTTGGAGCATATTAGAGCAAAGTAGAGCACAGATTTAATTTATGATACATTTCTTTTCTTTCCTTCACTACCATCCTATATCTCTCAAGTCTTTATATTTAAAAACAAATTTAATCAATGTATTTGTTGTTTGATTCTAGACAGGTACTGTAGCACTGAAGTACATCTTTAGTCTCCAAGTTTCCTTCACACGGAGACTGAGTCCTCCATCTACATGAATACAGTCAACTCATCCTTTTCAACTAAGACAATGGTCAGCACTCTAGAGCTTGTGGTCAGCTCCACCACACTGTTTTTTTGTTTGTTTGTTTTTGTTTTTGTTTTTCCGTAAACTGCTAGACAATATTAATCTGTCTCAAAATCGAGAGTATTTTGTGACATGCACAATGATAAGAAACTCAAATTATGATATCCTTAAATTTTTACTGAAATGCAAAGACGCATATTCATTTGTATATTTTAATTTTAAAGTTTTTATTACTTTTTTTATTTTTATTTTTGAGACATGATCTCACTGTGTAGCCATGCTGACCTACAATTAGCTATGTATAACAGGCTAGCTCAAACTCATAGATATCAGCTTGCCTCTGCCTCCTGAGTGATGGGATTAAAGGCAGGCACCATCATGCCCAGAATCCTTTGTGTAGCTTCCATACATGCTTCTCTGCTTGAGTAATACTGACCAAAATTTTAATTCATGTAGTTACAAAGGCTAAAATATTCTTTCCTCTCTAGTCTACACACACACAAACACACATACAAACACACTCCAATTAAACTTCCTTTTACAAAGATAAAATATTGTAACCAATATTAGAATAAAGAGTCTACAGTTACAGATAGTAAGATTTTCGCTAGTGATACAGAAGCAACGGAGACCCCACTCCCTACTCTGAAGGGTAATAGGAAGGACGAAACAACAAACGTTTTCTCTTATTACTGGTGTTTGCAACATCTGCAGTTGAATTGTGGACTGTTTTTTTCTAGGGTGTGCCAAGTTTCAATTCAGATACTTTTTTTAATGTGCTCTTGAAAATTAAATGAGATAGTATATAAGCAATGACTAGTGCATTTCAATACAAATGGAGTCATGATCATAGATTAAGATGGACATGTCTTTATCATTTTTTTTCTTTGTCATGTGGAAGATGCTGGAGAGTTAAAGCTAAAAGTATCTTGTAACTTTTTAGGTGCAGAGGATCTTGATAAAGAGATTACAGAAGTTTTTTTTTTTTCTTTCCTTTTTTTTAATTTTATTTTTTTCTTATCAGTTACATTTTATTAACTCTGTATCCCAGCCGTGTCCCGATCCCTCATTCCCTCCCAGTCCCTCCCTCCCTCATCTCCACTGTGCCCCTTTCCAAGTCCACTGATAGGGGGGACCTCCTCCCCATTCATCTGATCCTGTTTTATCAGGTATCTTCAGGACTGGCTGCAAAGTCCTCTTCTGTGGCCTAACAGGACTGCTCCTCCCTTGAGGGTGGGCGGTGGGGAGGTCAAAGAGCCAGCCACTCAGATTACAGAAATTTTACTCAAAATAACTGAGAGAAAATGATAATACTAATTAACATGTAAACTTAGAGGAGGCATCCACCACGATACAGATCTCTACATCCAGAATAGGCACTTAGACATTAGATAAAATGTGGAAGCTTATAGCTTAAAAGAGAATTTATAGACATGTAGGAGTATTCCATCATGAAAAATGATAATGATTTTTTTAAATAAAAGGATAGGATTTCACGGGGAGGATTTACTAAAGTTAGTAAGAGAAAATGCAAAAGTTGAGGACACTAAACTTGAGGAAATGCTAAAGTTGAGGAAAGCACAGCAGGATGACAGTGTGGAAGAGAGGGAACATGCCTTTTGATGGAAAGAGGGGAAACCCATGGAGATGTTAAGGAGAAAGGGCTTTAAGAGGGCTGTGTAAGGTTTCAGGCTTCAACAGGATTTTGTGGAAACCTGAGAGCACAGTGAAAAACAGCTATGAAAAGACATGTTTGGGAATGAGAAAGAATTTGGACATAGTTGTTCAGTGCGAAAGGATCATGTGAACATGATTGGTTTACCACTTAGCATCATGATCAGGGAACTCTTGCTTCCCAGTAAAGCCTTTTGGCTTCTATTTTTACAGTGGTACCTTTCAGGAAGACAGGTATGATTGGCCAGTCACTTGAACTTTAAAAAACTATCTTAACATGAGTATTTTGGGGAACCCAGTTAGTAAGAAGGTTTTAATTTTAATTTATTCGTTTTACATCCTGGTTGTAGCCCCTCCCTCCTCTCTTCCAGGTTACACCCTCCCTCCCAGTTTCTCTTATCCCCACTTCCCTCCTTCTCAGAGAAGGGGAGCTCCCTCTAAACCCATCTACTCCAGCATATGAAGCCTCATCAGGACTGAGCTCATCCTCTTCTCCTGTAGCATGGCAAGGTAACCCTGCCAAGGGGAAGTGACCAAAAAGCATGGAACAGAGTCTATGTCAGAGTCAGTCCCTATTCATACCCTTACTGAACAGTTATGAGTAACGACCTGCCCATCGGCTACATCTGTGTAGGGGTTCTAGGTCTAGTCCATGCATGGTCTGTGGTTGGTGCTTCAATCTCCACTCTCCTTGGCCCTAGTTAGTTGGCTCTGTTGGTCTTCTTGTGGAACTTTTGTCCGTGATAGCCCTTCCCAAATTCTTCCACAGGGCTTCCTGAGCTCCAATGTTTTCTTGCAGGTCTCTGCATCTGTTTCCATCAGGTGCTGGGTGGTTGTTTTGTTTTGTTTTTGTTTTCTTTTTAATTGTTTGTTTTTATTAATTCAATTTACATCTCAGTTATAGGCTCTTTGCTCTTTTCTTTTCAGCCCCACATTCTCTCCCACATTCACTCTTCACTATTCTTCAGAATACTGGTGCTCCCTACTCTGACACCCCAGCTCATCTACTCACATAAGGACTGATATCGAATTCCTCCCCTGTGGCCTTGTAGGGACGTTCCATCAGGGGGTAGTGACCAAAAAGCAGGCAACATAATCTGTGTCAGAGATATCCCCCACTCCCCTAACTAGTGGGCAGACATGAAGCCAAAGATGCCCATTGGGTTTCCATTCTTGGGTGTATTCACTGAGAGTATACACCGTGTGTGTCTTTCTGGGTTCATGATGATCTTTTCTAGTTTGCTTACAAATTTCATGATTTCCTTGTTGTTGTTTTTATTTTTTTTTGTTGTTGTTATGTTTGTTTTGTTTTTGTTTTGTGTGTTTGTTTTTATAGCTGAGTAGTATTCTTTTTTCTTTCTTTTATTTTTATTAATTACAGTTTATTCACTTTGTATCCCTCCTTGTAGCCTCCTCCCTCCTCCCCAGAACAAAAATACTGCCTACAGATTGGGGAAGGATCTTCACCAATCCTTTAACTGACAGAGGGCTAATAGCCAGAATATATAAAGAACTCGAGAAGTTAAACAGAAACAAATCAGTTAATCCAATTAAAAAATCTAGTATAGAGCTAAACAGAGAATTCTCAATAGAGGAATATCGAATGGCAAAGAAACACTTAAAGAAATGCTCAAGTCCTTAGTCATCAGGGAAATGCAAATCAAAACAACCCTGATATTTCACCTTACACCCATCAGAATGGCTAAGATAAAAAACTCAAGTGACAACACATGCTGGAGAGGATGTGGAGAAAGGGGAACCCTACTGCCCTGCTGGTGGGAATGTAAACTTGTACAACCACTCTGGAAATCAATCTGGCACTTTCTCAGACAATTAGGAATAGCGCTTCCTCAAGATCCAGCTATACCACTCCTAGGCATATATCCAAAAGATGCTCAAGTATACAACAAGGACATTTGCCCAACCATGTTTGTAACAGCTTTATTTGTAATAGCCAGAAGCTGGAAACAACCCAAATGACCCTCAGTTGAGGAATGGATACAGAATTTGTGGTACATCTGCACAATGGAATATTACTCAGCAATAGAAAACAAAATGTACCATAGTTTCTTTATCCATCCTTCTGTTGAGGGACATTTAAGTTATTTGCAGTTTCTGGCTATTAAAAATAAAACTGCTATAAATTTGGTTGAACAAAGGTCCTTGTTGCGTGGTAGAGCATCTTTCAGGTGTATGTACAGCAGTGGAATAGTGAGGTCTTGAGGTATGGGTATTCCCAGTTTTCTGAGAATGCACTAGACTGATTTCCAAAGCGGCTGTACTTCCACCAGAAATGGAGGAGGGTTTCCCTTACTCCACATCCTTGCTATCATGTGCTGTCACTTGAGCTTTTGATCTTAGCAATTCTGATAGGGGTAAGATGAAATCTCAGAGTTATTTTGATTTGCATTTCCCTGATGACTAAAGACATTGAGTATTTCTTTAAGTCCTTCTCTGTCATTCGAGATTCCTCTGTTGAGAATTCTCTGTTTATCTCTGCATCCCATTTTTTAATTGGATTATTTAGTTTGTTGGTGTTTAATTTCATGGGTTCCTTATATATTCTGGATATTAGCCCTTCATCAGATATAGAATTGGTAAAGATCTTTTCCCAATCTGTAGACTGCCATTTCATTCTGTTGATAGGGTCCTTTGCTTTACAGAAGTTTTTTAGTTTCAAGAAGACCCATTTATTAATTGTAGATGTTGGAGCCTGAGCTGTTGGTGTTCTGTTCAAGAAATTGTCTCCTGTACAAATAAGTTCAAGGCTCTTACCAAATTTATCCTCTAGCAGATTTAGTATATCTGTTTTTGTGTTGAGGTCTTTGATCTACTTAGACTTGAGTTTTGTTCAGAGCAATAAATATGGATCTATTGGCATTTTTCTTTTTTAGTTTATTTTTTAATTTATTACAGTTAGTCAGTTGTAGCCCCCTTCCTTATTCCCTCCCAATCTCTCCCTCCCTCCCTCTTCTCCCTATTTGCATTTTTCTACAAGTAGATATCCAGTTAGACCAGTTCAGCCACTTGTTGAAGACACTCTGACTTTTTCCTATTATATGGTTCTGGCTCCTTTTTAAAAAATGAGGTGTGCCATAATAACAAATTGAAAGAAAAAAAAAACCACATAATATCCTTAGATGCTGAAAAAGCATTTGATAAAATCCAACATCCATTCATGTTTAAAGTACTGGAGAGAGCAGGGATACAAGGCACATATCTAAACATAGTAAACGCAATATACAACAAGCCTATAGCCAACATCAAACTGAATGGAGAGAAACTTAAAGCAATCCCACTGAAATCAGGAACAAGGCAAGGCTTCCCACTCTCTCCATATCTCATCAACATCGTAGTGGAAGTCCTAGCTAGAGCAATAAGACAGTTGAAGGAGATCAAGAAGATACAAATTGGAAAGGAAGAAGTCAGATTATCACTATTTGCAGATGATATGATAGTATACATGAGTCACCCCCAAAACTCTACCAGGGAACTCCTACAGCTGAAAAACACCTTCAGCAAAGTGGCCAGATACAAAATTAACTCAAAAAAATCAGTAGCCCTCCTGTATACAAAAGACAAAAGGGCTGAGAAAGAAATTAGGGAAACAACACCCTTCACTATAGCCACAAATGGCATAAAGTACCTTAGTGTAAACCTAATCAAGCAAAACAAAGACTTGTATGAAAAAAATTTCAAGTCTCTGAAGAAAGAATTAGAAGAAGATATCAGAAGATGAAAAGATCTCCCATGCTCATGGCTTGGCAGGTTTAACATAGTAAAAATGGCCATCTTACCAAAAGCAATCTAAGATTCAATGCAATTCCCAGCAAATTACCAACACAATTCTTAACTTCACATGGAATAACAAGAAACTGGAATTGCTAAACAATCCTCTACAGTAAAAGATATTCTGGAGGCATCTCCATCACTGATCTTAAGCTGTACTATAGAGCAACAGTAATAAGAGCTGCATGGTACTGGCATAGAAACAGAATGGTGGATCAATGGAATCGAACAGAAAACCCAGAAATAAACCCACACACTTATGGACACCTGATCTTTGACAAAGATGCCAAAACCATACAACGGAAAAAAAGATAGCATCTTCAACAAATGGTGCTGGTCCAACTGGATGTCTACATGTAGAAAAATGAAAATAGATCCATACTTATCACCCTGCACAAAACTGAAGTCCAAGTGTATCAAAGACCTCAACATAAAACCAGACACATTAAATCGGTTAGAAGAAAAAGTGGGGAAGAGCCTAGAACTTATTGGTACAGGAGACAACTTCCTGAACAGAATACCAACAGCACAGGTTCTAAGAGCAACAATCAATAAATAGGACCTCATGAAACTGAAAAGCTTCTGTAAAGCAAAGGACACTGCCATCAAAACAAAATGACTACCTATAAATTGGGAAAGAAACTTCACCAACCCTTTATCTGACAGAGGGCTAATATCCAGTATATATAAAGAACTAAAGAAGCTGAAAAGCAGCAAACCAAGTAATCCACTTAAAAATTCCTCTGTAGAGGAATATAGAATGGGAGAGAAATACTTAAAGAAATGCTCAACATCATTAGCCATCAGGGAAATACAAATCAAAACAACCCTGAGATTTCACCTTACACCCATCAGAATGGCCAAGATAAAAAACTCGAATGACAACACATGCTAGAGAGGCTGTGAAGAAAGGGGAACCCTCCTTCACTGCTGGTGGGAATGTAATTTGTACAACCACTCTGGAAATCAATCTGGCGCTTTCTCAGACAACTAGGAATAGTACTTCCTCAAGATCCAGCCATACCACTCCTAGGCATATATCCAAAAAAGATTCAGGTACACAATAAGGACATTTGCTCAACCATGTTTGTAGCATGTTTATTTATAATAGCCAGAAGCTGGAAACAGCCCAGATGCCCCTCAACTGAAGAATGGATGCAGAAATTGTGTTACATCTACACAATGGAATATTACTCAGCAATGAAAAATAAGGAAATCATGAAATTTGCAGGTAAATAGTGGGACCTGAAAAGGATCATCCTGAGTTAGCTGTCCCAGAAGCAGAAAGACACACACAGTATATACTCACTCATATAGACATGTAATATAGGAAAAATCTACTAAAATCTGTACACCTAAAGAAACTAATTGAGAGGACCCTGACTAAAATGCTCAATCCCGATCCCGAAAGGCAAAGAGGAAGGACATCAGAAGAAGAAGAAAACAGGAAACAAGCTAGAAACCTGCCACGGAGGGCCTCTGAAAGGCTCTGCCCTGCAGACTATCAAAGCAGATGCTTAGACTTATGGCCAACTGTTGGGCAGTGTGCATGGAATCTTATGTAATAAGTGGGAAATAGTAAGATCTGGAGAGGACAGGAACTCCACAAGGAGAGCAACAGAACCAGAAAATTTGAACACAGGAGTCTTCCCAGAGACTCATACTCCAACCAAGTACCATGCATGGAGATAACCTAGAACCTCTGCATAGATGTAGCCCATGGCAGTTCAGTGTCCTGTCCAAGTGGGTTCCATAGTAATGGGAAGACAGACTGCCTCTGACATAATCTGATTGGCCTGTTCTTTGATCACCTCCCCCTGAGGGGGGAGCAGCCTTACCAGGCCACAGAAGATGACAATGCAGCGACTCCTGATGTGATCTGATAGACTAAGACCAGAAGGAAGTAGAGGAGGACCTCCCCTATCAGTGGACCTGGGAAGGGGAATATGTGAAGAAAGGGGAGGGAGCGTGGGACTGGGAGGAGAGAAGGGAGGGGCTTCTGGGGGATACAAAGTGAATAAAGTGTAATTAATAAAAATAAAATAAAAAAAGAAAACAATGAGGTGTGCATAGGTGTGTGGGTTTGTTTTGGGTCTTTCTTTTGCCACTAAAAATTTTTATTTATCATTTATTACAGTTTACTCACCTTGTGTTCAGGATATGCCCCCCCTCCCTTATCTCCTCCCAATCCCACCTTCCCTCTATGCTTCTTTCCTAGTCTACTGCTAGGGGAGATCCTCCTGCCCTTCTATCTGACTCTAGCCTATCAGGTTTCATCAAGACTGTCTGCATTGTCTTCCTCTGTGGACTGGCAAAGCTGCACCTCCCTCTAGGGAGACGTGATCAGAGAGCCAGCCATTGAGTTCATGCCAGAGACAGCCCCTGCTCCCCTTACTTGGAAACTCACTTGGACACTGAGTCTACAGGCTTCATCTGAGCAGGGGGTTTAGGTCCTCTCCACGCATGGTTCTTGGTTGGGGTATCAGTCTCTGCAGGGCTCCCAGAGCCCAGTTTTTTTTTTTTTTTTTTTTTTTTTTTGTTCTGTTGGTCTTTTATGAAAGAAGGGGAAAGTAGAAAGACCTAGAGGGGACAGGAGCACCTTTGCCCACTTTTAATATTTTTCTTTGTTCTGTAGATTTAATGATTTGATTATCACGTGGCAGGAGGAATTTCTTCTCTGGTGTTATCTATTTGCTGTTCTGTAAGTGTCTTATGTGTTTAAGGGCATCTCTTTCTTTAGGTTGGGAAAAAATTCTTCTTTGATTTTCTTGAAAATATTTTCTGGACCTTGGAGCATGAAATCATCTTTTTTTGTCTATTCCTATTATTCTTAGGCATCATCTTTTCATGGTGTCCTTGATTTCTTGAATGTTTTTTGTCAGGAAATTTTCCATTTAATATTTTCTCTGAGAGATGTATTTATTTCTTCAGTTGTATCTTTAATGCCTGAGATTCTTTCCTCCATCTCCTTTATTCTTTTGCTGATTTTTACCTCTGTGGTTCCTGATCTCTTTTGTAAGTTTTCCATCTCCAGGGTTTTCTCAGTTTGTGTTTCCTTATTGATTCTAATCCCATTTTCAGATCTTATACAGTTTATTTATTTCACCTGTTTGATTTTGGTTTCCTGTCTGTCCTTGAGGGCCCCTCTATTTTTTTTTTTATTTTTCTGTATTTCTTTGAGTGATTTATTCGTTTCCTCTTTATACAGCTCTAATAACTGCATAGGCATAGAGTTAAGGTCATTTTCCTATGTTTCAGCTGCATTATAATATTCATTGGTTTTTAGGGTTTCTGGTGGAGCCATGATGTCCTGCTTCTTGTTGATTGGGGTCTTACTCTGGTCCTTTTCCATCCAGTTGTCTATAGCCTTGACTGTTTATTCTTGGAACCTGCACCAAAGAGTGGATCCTCCTGTGCCTGGAGTCTGGAGTAGTCTTCAGAATAATGAGAGAGATCCATGGGAACATGAATGGATGCTCGCATTTCAGATGTAGCCATGCTGGTGTGTATGTGTGTGTGTTTCAGAAGACAGGGCATGGGATTCAGTGCTTTGAAGGGTGGGGTTAGGGCACACTAGATGACAGCTGCAGGTAGGGGGACTTCTACCTTAGGTAGCAGCAGTGGGGGATCCGGTGTCTCTGAAGGCAGCTGAGATGTGGATTACAGACCTATCAGATACTGTGCTCCTGGACTCAGTGTTGTTTGGGCTCTACCATCTTGGATCTGGGATTCTCTGTTATTTTATTGTTCACCTGGTCTCTACAGAGGTCCAGTAGTACCATGGTTTGGAGTTTGGGATACTATACCAGGAATCTAGATGCTGCCCTCTGGTGGGAGGGGGTGGGATCTGATATCTGTCTCCTGGAACAGAGGGTCCCTGGAACTGGAGGCCTTGGACTCCTCCCTTGAGTATGCAGAAAGTCAAGGGGGTTCACAGTTCAGTGCCTCCTGGACCTGGGAGATGGTCACAAGGTAGGGAGGCTGGATCTGATCGTCCCCAATTCCCAAGGTGTTCCCTCTAGTCCAGGAAGCACTAATGTCAGTGTTTGGGATCCAGCCACCTGTTTATGCCAGTTTTGCAGTCTCTGATCTTCAGCCCCTCAGTTACAGTACATACTGGTCACCACCATCTTGGAACTACCTTGCTTTTGTTTTTTAAAACTTAAGTCATTTTGTCTATCAGATTCATGACTGTAGAAGCGGTGTGGATCTGTGTTACTTCATTTTTTGTGCTGACATGTGGTTGAGAGCAGGCTCATAGCCAGCATACATTCCTTGTACAAGAAAGGCTCACTGAAAACAACCATCCTTACCAACACTCTGATTCCTAGGAAGGGCAGAGCCCTCTCTCTGCTCACCCAGCCCCTGGTGCTCAGACATCACAGTATTTTTCTCCTCTCTTCTAGAATAACGGATTGTCATATTTATGTACTTAACAATATAAGTTTAGAATAAAAGTGTTTGGTTTAAAATCGTGACTCTTTTATTACTGGGTGTGAGAACTTGGGCAAATACTTTAACCTCTTAACAACCTCTACTTATCTCTCACATGTAGACAGCATTGTTGTCTGTGATTACAGTTCAGTGATGATTAAGTAATATAATCCAGGCCAAGTACTTAACCCAAGACCTGATGTGTAATAAGGGCTCGCTAAATGCTAGTTACTCTGTCCATATTAGTGTCAGCATAATATTATGGTTTACATGATGTCTGGTTTTATCCTCCTCAGTACTTGATAATAGCTTCCAAAGACTTTCATAATAACCTGATAACATTGGCATTCCCCTATGCCTTACTTTCCAACTGATATTATAATTTATAGAATACATAAAGTCTCTTTAGCATAATTCTACAGCTAATATCCCACAATTTAATTATTTTTTATTTAAGTCAGAATACATGGAAAATTTTGAGGGCCACCTACTACCCAATAAATTTTGCTTCTTGACGGCTTTCATTTTCATATTTTTTTCTGTTCTAGCAGCAGAGAATTGATGAACTAATCTTTCCCTCCAGACTTGACAAGCTCCTGAAATAGTTCAATGAAGGTTCTTCCACCTGACATCCACCATTTGTGTTCAGTATTATCACTTGCAAGCACTGATTCCTCCTCTCCCCATGATGCTGTGACTGTTTGTTGCAAGTAAAATTTTCAGGGAACACATCTCACATTTCCTGAAAGTCAGGTATCTCTTTCTGTTTTAGAATTATGGAAGTCCCTTCCATCCTATATAATTGGCTTCTTAATAGCACATCTGAATGCTCTTGGGACAGCTCCTAATACATCTTTTGGATAAAAGCATTAGATGTTAGTTACAGAACCATTTTTAAATTGCACTTACAAAATAGATCCACGGTCACAATGAAAATAATGTATTGGAGGAATATTAACCAGTAAATTGTGTGTTGTATAAGGGGAAGATCGTCATTAAGATTTTTACTTTGTAAAATGATGCATGTTTCATGACTTTTAAGAGCTAAGTTCATCATCAATAGAGATGTTACCCAGCTCTTGAACATATGCGATGACAAAGAAATCTTTGAGGACTTGTTCAACCAAACAGACAAAGGAAACAAAATGAAATTATATCTTTGTGGGTTTTTTGTTTGTTTGTTAGTTTGTTTGTTTTTTTGTTTTATTAAGACAAGGTTTCTCTGTGAAGCCCTGGCTGACTTTGAACTACTTGCCTCTGCTTCCCAAATGCTAGGATTAAAGGCCTGTGGCAAAACTGCTCCATTGAAATTTTATGGTTTTGAAAAAAAATAATTTAGAATAAAAGATGTATTTATTATTTATTATTTTTATTTAGTTTTGACTTATATCGTTACATTTTTCTCTTCCCTTTACTTCCTTCAACACCCATCTCCCTCCAAATACCTCTCTTTGATCTCTTCATGGCTAAGTGTTTTACTAATTGCGTTTATATGTATATATGAATATACATATATATTCCTAAATATAACCTGCTCAATGAGTATAATGCTAAGCATGTGTTTGTTTTCAGGGCTGAAAACATAGATGCCATTTGGTAAGTGGATAGCCAATTGGTGTGCTCTTCCTTGGAAAGGACTGTGTCTTTATTTTTATGTGAATGAGTATTTACCTAAACATATGTGTCTATGTCTGGGAAAACCAGAAAAGGTAGTAGGAACTTGTGCAACTGGGCGGCAGAATGTAGGGAGCCACTAGGTGAGGTGAGTGCTGGAAACTCCGGAATTGTGTAAGAGCTGCAAAATGTTGCTAACTAATGAGCCCAATGTGACAGTGCTATTCTCTAGTACAATGAGTTTCTGAGGTTGAGTTTGCATAAGTCCCTGAAATGCATAGCTACTCCAACCAATGAAAACCTTTCACCTTGCTGATCCTTGCATGTTATTCTGAGTGAGCAGATTTAGAGGCCCTCTGTAAATATGGTAATTGTATTCACCAATTCTCTCAAAACTTTACAAGTTGATTGCTTTTGGTACTTTTTGTGATATGCATGACCTTTACATTATGACTGAGCCATCCTTCCTGAAAAGTTCTAGACAGAAAATTACAAAAGAGAAGACAGTAGATAGTCTGAGTGAGTGTCCAAATTTACAAAGCATAAGAGCATGACTTGTAACTAAAGAACATGCATGTGTATAGTAAAACTGTAATTAAGCTCAAAGAAAAACTTAAAGACATATACATACATTCTGTTGCTCTTCACTTTTTCATTGTAAGAAAGATTAAAACAATGAAATAAAGTATAATTTATCAGGTGACCAGATCCTTTTTTATGATCGCTGACACTGATCATAGGGGGATAAAAAAAGTAGTGTGTCTTTAGAATGTGCTGCTGCACAGAATACATCTCTACACTTTACAATCCTCTATTTTCCAAAGTGATGTTTTTACAAGTTCTCATTGTTGATACAGTGGGGCATTTGGTCTGAATCTGTATTCATCTTGCTCACTGAGATGAAAATTCTCACAGTAACAGTAGATTGAAATAAGGTAAGCCTGCAACATTAGAAGAACAATGGCACATATTTTTATTTTATTTCTCTTTTTCCTACCAACGTTATTTTCACAAGAGGGTCTTGTCCTCTTGAGAAAACCATATTGGGAAACATTGGAAAGATATAATAATTTTAAGAAAATTCATATTTTAATGGCTTTATTAAATACCACAAAACAGCTCATTTTAATTGTTTTCACACAGGAAAACACACTTTTATACTGAGAACTATTTGACGGTCAACTGACATTGAAGAGTGTAAAAGTTTTTATGTTTGTAAATATGTACTAGTTTTAAAAATAACAATGAATTCTTATAATATTAGATGAGTTTTATATAACAAATATTAGAACAAGAATACTAAATCTAGGGCTTCAGAAATGGCTCACCTGCTTAATACTCTTGCGGAGCACCTAGTTTCTTTCCCAAACCTTCATGGCAGCTCACAACAAGCTGAAACTGTAGATTTTTAAATATCTTCTTCTGGTTTTTATTGGTACTAAGAAATATTGATTTAATATTTGTAATTATTTATTTTTATTTTATGTGTATAAGTGTTTTACCAGCACACACACACATCTATATACGCAGGTATTATATATATATGTGTGTTTATATATGCAGTTTATGTATACTATATTTAATATATGTATATACATGTTTATATAAATATATTACCTGCATATATAAAAATATATATTACCTGCATATATATATATGAGGAAAAAACACTCACTCATACACATAAAATAAAAATAAATTATTTACATAATAAATAATTTCAAAAAGGATATTAAACCAATATTTATATATATACATGTGTGCATATATATGTATGTATATTTATCTTTCAGATATCATATTACATTTGGCTCAATTAATCAACCAGAAAATACTTCAAAAGAAAATATTATTTCTGTGACCAATATCACACTGAGGTTTTGGTTTTTATTAATTACAAAATTATGTGAGCATTTCCAATTTGTTTTTTGAAGTTTAATCTTATTAGGCTTTTTTGTAAAAACAGTTGATGCTTGTGTCTTGTGAAAAGAAAGAAACTTTCTCTGATGTGCCATTGATGCTTGCAATCAGGAAAACAATTTTAATTAATTCAGACTGTCGCCTCTACGGTGTCTGTGCCCTTTAGGGACTCTTTCATTACGGATGCAAATGTGCTTCTAAAATAATGAGAATGTCATTATCCTGCTCTATTCATTGAGGTGGTCAGGAAGAGAACAAAAGAAATCATTTGATGGTGAGGTAATCTTTTAATATACAGTAATGGCATTAACTTTGATATTTCTGAGCCTCATTTTCATGGTCATCATCAGACAATGTTCTCTTGTGAACAGTGGTGAAGATGATGAGGGCAGATGTCGAGAAAAGATTAACTCAACATCTTCTTTTCCACTGTCATAACACTGATCAGGACATCATTTTTACATTTTATAAAGAATGTATGCCTGATGATTTAAGAATATGAGTTTGATAATTTATAAACAAATTTAAAAGAAGGTATTTTAATGTGAAATGTCAAATAAATTTGCAAAGAAATAGTGAAGACTGAGTTGTTCTCTATTTATTATACTTGGGAAAAAGATCTACAGTGTATGTAAGTAGTGATTCCATTATAAAGTCTATCTCACTAACTCAGAGAAATATTGAAACAAATGTCTAACACAAGGCAACCGTTATGTAAAATTACTCCAGTATATTGCTTTATACATTATTTAGTCACTTGCTTATTTACTGAAAATATTATATGTGCTTCTTATATAAGCACATAGATGGAAAACATAGAAACTAATTCAGTAGATTTTACATTATCACAGTGATTTAAATAATAAGTATGTGAGGAAGAAATCCACACATGTAGACATGACAACAGAGTCTTCTTTGGCACAGGGACTAGGAAAATCATCTTCTACTTTGGAGAACTGCTACAATATTAGTGGTGCTTGAATATCAAATGACAATGTTGCTGCTGAACTAGAGGATAGATGAGTGGACGGGTGGAAGTCATGGAGGATATCTGTCAGGAGGTATAGATATCATGGTGAATGGAGTTTTTGGAGAATAATGATCACAAAGGATAGAGTTCGTGGGACAGAGAAGTCATGGGGGATAGCCATCATGAAGCATAGAGATCACAGCAGATAGAGCTGATAACAGAAAAAGTCTTGGACAGTAAGGTGTAGAACCTCTTGAATGTGGAGCTTAGTTCTGTTCTTCGGCAGTGGAGGACTCTATAACTAATCTAAATGTTGAGAATTAAGGTTGGAAGTTTACTGCAAAAATTAGTTCCAATGGAACAAAGGCATTATTTCTCCAGTAGAACTGAATTTAACCAAAGTTCCAACTAAAACGTATCAATTAGGTGTAGACTCCTGCCTCTGCTGTACTGTGTGGCCTCATCACCACACAGCTGAATTTCAACACTGGGTGTTTTCATGATCTCTAAGACCAATCTTGGGGGGAAAAAACATAGTCTTTATGAAACAATGAAGGACTGGACTGTGATTTTAAGCATTTCTTTCACTGAATATGCTATCTTGTTACCTTCCTCCAAATTAAATTGCTGAGTTTTATGTCTGTTTACAACAACTTTCTGGTAAATGCTTCTACACCTTATCAGCCAGTATTCCCCTACTGTGTTCTTTTTCTACACATCTTAAAATTTTATCTAACCCTATTGCATTGAATATTCTTTCTTATGTTTTCTTCTATGACTCTACACTTCCATATATTCACATAATATTTTAGTGTGAATTCTTTCCACCCAACCAAGTTTGCACTCAGAAAAAAAAAGGGCACTTGCTTAAGATATTCTTTAACACTGGAGGGCAGGTAGGGTCTCTACCAACCGTCTCATAGTATTTAGAATGGTCCTCAACAACAGCATTCACACATTGCACTCCTCAATGAGACATAGGCTTCAATCCTTGCATTGCTTTCAGGAACTGGCTCACCTACATGTTGTTTTTATATATATAACATGTATAAGATGTATTGCTTTACGCATGTTTATGAGTGCTCAGTATGCATTTGTGCCTGCTCACCAGCAGAGGGCATCAGATCTTATTATGGATGGTTATGAGACACTACGTGGTTGCTGGAAATTGAGCTCAGGACTTCTGGAAGAATGGCCAGTGCTCCTAACCACAAAGCCATCTTTCTAACCCATAGTTCGGTGTTTTACCACAGCAGCAGAATCCAAACTAAAACAGAAATTCATCTTTTGACTCTGGCTCCTTTTGCTTTACACAAAGATCTCCAAATCCATTCTTTTTCCCACAAATTATATTTTCTCAGTTTCCCTTTATCGTTCTACAATGTATTGTTGTTTGTTATCTTTGTGGTCTAAAACTGTATAGCTAGCTGTGTCATGTGGTAGATATATTTTAGGGTTCATTTTGTTGTTGTTTGGTTTGTTTCTTTTTTTTTTATTTTCATAGTAACTGTACCAGTTAACATTCTCACCAGCATTAGATAGGTGAGTTAAGACCCTTCTTGAGGACATTATTTCTTGTGAATATATTATTTCTTCATAATATAGTGAATTATGATCCCTAATCATTTTTTTTAGTGCTGAATAAGAAAAGTAACCTGAATGCTGGAAATTGCTGTCATATGTAATGATTCCAATGATATGGAAAGAACCTTCTGACTATGATTACCACCCTATTTTTGATATCAGGAAAACTATAAACTTGACCATTTTTTATTTTATGTGAAAGCCCCACTTTGCCTGTTGAATTTGGGTTTATGTTGATACAATAGCTTTTCGTTCTGTTTCCTTAGTTTTATGAATTCCAAATGCTAGGAAAACTTTAAGCAGTCTTGACATTCTCTGCTGTTTAATTTTACTACTAAGCAGTGAGTAAAGAGAAGAGCAAGCCTTTCCTTTGTCCTTTGAGAGTGTGTGTGAGGACTTACACTTTATACCCAGGCTACACTTAAAGTTACAATGTAGCCTAGGCTGGCATCCATGTGCACTCTTCCTGTCTTCAGAGAAGAACTTTAAATGGACTTTTCCCTTTGCGTTCTGACACTTGTGACCCAATGCTTTCAGGAAAATCACCTCAGACTAACGAGCAATGAGAAAAGCGTTCTCTAATTTTGGTATATCATAGATAAAGTATACTAATGATGCTTGTTAATTTAGATGCTATATCTTGATTTTTTGCTCTAAGAAGCCATATCACAATGACTTAACCTATGTCAAAGTCATTGCCAGCATGACAATATGACTGAGCGTTGATTGTATTTTTAGAAGTGTTTGGTGCTTTCTTTTAAATTTTGTTAAAATTTGAGTTCTTGAAGTAACATTAAAGGAAGAACAAAAATAACAAAGTAGAAAATAAGCAAGAAGAGGTATACCATGAAATGTATTTTACATAGAAGTTAATGAGAAAAGGTACGTTTTAGGGTCAAAATGATGAGGAAAACAACAATAAAAATAAGATCTGAAAACAGACTATCATGACACAGCGGTTCCACCTTTAGATGCATGCCTAAAAGATTTGAAAGCAAGGTCAAAGTCCTTTCAAATATCTTTGCATGCCTCGTCCATAGCAATTTGATTTACAAAAGCTAAAGTAATAACCCAACTCACGTATTTATAGACCAATGAATCAGTAAGTAAAATGTAATGTTCCAGAATGTTATGCAGACCTAAGGGGGAAGGAATTCTGACATAAGCTCTAATGCTGATAAGGACCATCAATTCAAATGTGAGGTAAGTCAATTGCAAAAAGAAAAAAAAAGTATAATTTCCCATCTGTATATCACTGTGTCAGTTTTAGAAGATGAAGATGAGAGTTTCAGAGATGGATGGAGATGACGACCACATGATATTAGGAATGTATTGAACACCGCTGAACAGGACACTTTATAGTAGTTGAGATAATAATTTTTATGTATGTATATTTTAGCAGGATCTAAAAAACTACCGAAAACTTAGATAAGTGGTTTAACTAAAACCATGAGATTTTAAAGATGACTCTTTTTTTTTTAAAAAATAAAATATTGTGTAAAAACTTAGAATCTTGAACTTCATTAACAGTAATGAATTATTTATTGTTTGATTCTTCTGGATCATTGTGTGTGGTATGGTGGGTGCATGTGTATGTTTTTAGAGTATGAAATCAAGGTCACATTCATTAAATGCAATGTCTAAATAAAGCATGTTAGAGTAAACACTTAGAAAATAGATATGAAAACATCAATCCATGCGGAAGTACAGCTCAAACTCTCATAGTACAACTGTATTTTCATAGTTAAGCATAATACTATCTGTGAGGCATGGTTCAATCATGACGTGTGTAATACACGGGGTTGACATATTTTGTGTTGTCATATCAGGCTTTTAAGAGATTTTTATTCAAGCAACACTAAGAAAACAACACAGGATACAGAACTATACATTTGAAAACAATCTTTTAGTCAAACTTCTCATGAACAGGACAAACAGAACGCACTCATTTGAAATATTTATCATCAGAGAGAGCACTGCCGTGATCATCAGAATGTTTCAACTAAAGAAAAATGTAAAATGGCAGAGAAACTTAATTCAAACCTAGTTTCCTGTGCTGTATCCCAACTTCTCTGTGATTTAAAAGCTTATTGATGAGACATTCCTGTTACTGTAAATAAAAATTATAGGTGTTGGGCTATAAAATATTTATTATTAACCCTATGATTATTATGGCAGCAGTGTTTATCTCACAATCACAAAATAAGACACAGACCCCTGTTAGATTTATAACTGCCTTATTTACCTTGGGCAGGGCAGATAATTCACTTACACTGTCTCAATACCCTCACCATCCATCTCCCAGCCCCCATCCAATGTCATATACCTTAACCATACTATCTGCCATCCATAATCTTATAAATACTTGCTTTTCTTCTTAATTTGGGCCTTTTCATGAAATTATTGGAGTCCTTCCTCCCAGCCCCACATGGTTTCTTCTCCAGGTTAACCCATCATTGTCCTCCTTCTTCCACTCCATTTGTTGCGTGGATTCTCATGATTCTTCTTCCACTCCGTTTGTTGCGTGGATTCTCATGATTATTCTGTCCTCAAAAGCCTGGGAACCTAGCCATGCCTACTCCATTCTGCTCTGTCCAGGTATATGCCCTTTAGTGAACCAATCAGGTAAAATGTTTTAGGCAGGTTGACACAAACAAGGATGGGTGTATCTGGCAGGCAATAACCAGATCTTGAGTGTCAGTAATTAGCATTAGACTAACCTCCAACCGTTCCCCTTTTCTGTTTAAATAAAAAAGCCATATTTTTTTACAGGAATAATAATTATGAAACAATTATAAAAATCAATAGCCAAGGCTTGTATCTATAATGTGAATGTATTTGGCAACTGTGAAGAAATTTTTTTCTATGAAGGTCTAAGGTTTTGTACCTGTTATTTTATAGTTTGTATCTATCAACCTAAAAACATCTATCTAGACCTAAAACATCTTTTTAACTTCTAAGCAATTAAGCTAATTGTAATATTATAACTATTTAGTCTTCAACCCCATTAGAGACTTGAGGAGGAATAAAATTAATTACTTGAGTAAATAGGAAACATTGCTAGGAGCTTCCAAATAGGAAATGATAGAGACAGTTTGCTGCCTGAACAGCCACCCAAAACTGTAATGTTGGAGAATCATCTTCAGCCTTCTGGCCCAGTATATATGACAGACATCTATGTGAAGCAGGAACTATTTAGGAGTTGCTTCACCTGTCTTGGCAGAGTTTTGCAGTCAAATTGGCCCCCATTTAAGTTTGTCCATCTTAGGCAGAATTCTGTCTGTCATGAAATGAGGGCGTTTCCTTTTTGTCCCAATAACTAACTTGCTATATTTGAAGCCAATTCCATATGGAGGTTCTTAGATGATTATTGTTTTTTTTTTTTTTTTGAGGTAGGTTGGGCGCTGCCAGGAGATGAAATGTCTCGTCAAAAAATCCTTAAAATAATTAAAACATTTTTATATGCCATATTTTGTAGGTCTCCGAGGTTTTTGAAGAATTATCTATTTTTATATAATCTATTTATCTGTAGAATCATATCTATCTGTTAAACCCATGATGCATATTTTGTAAAAAAAATTAGACTAGTGTCAGACTTGAGTTGATTAATTAACAATTAGCTTATGTTACCTAATATCCTAAACAGTTGGTAATACCAGTTTAACAGGACTGGAAGCAACCTTGAATTCATACCAATTTATCAAACTTTATATCAGTATATCAAAAATAGACTTATTTTTGCATCATTATACAAAATCCTATACCAGTGAGTTAAAATAACCTCATTTGATAATAACAAATAAAGCCTTACGTTGAGTAGATTCAGTAATCTATTTTTTGTCTTATTATACCTATAAGATATCCTGTATTCCCCTTTCTTTCTTTTCAACCCTTTTTCTCCTTATCTAAGAATGAAAGAGAAAAGAAAAAAGAAAAGAGAGAAATTCCTAAGTTTAACCTTGTTTTCTCTCTGAATAAGACCATTCATAACTTATAATCATCTCCCAATGACAATAAACATTCACAGCCCAAGAAAACAACTGAAACCCTACCCAACCCCCTTAAAGGAAATGGGGTGTCATTATCATGGATTTCTTCTAGCTGATATTTAGGGCAAAGCAATCTTATTTGGCCCAAAGGAAATTGGGAAAAATGGTTAAGTAAGCTAGCAATAACATTTGTGGTCTAGTCTCTAAATATTGAGAAAATCTAGGCTTAATAGATGACCTGTCTGGAACAGTTTGAAATGATGGACCAATTGAGATTCGTAACTTTCTTCAAAACTCTCTTGTGAGCAGGCTTTGATGAGGAGCAGCAACTGACGCATTTGAGGCTGGATAAGCAGGATGCTAGAGCATGTAGAATGCTGGAACAGATGTGTCGGCATTTCAGCATGCAGAAAGGATGAATCCTGTCATGTTTGATCCAGCATCATTGACATCTGGTTCTTTCGTTCTGAGAATATATAAAACCGTAAATATATGAGATGTGCAGGATGCACAGATCATGGCTCTCTGCTCTATGTATGAGCAGAAGAAAGATACCTGTAAATCTTTATTCATGCCACATGAAAGGATAGCATGTGCATGTCATGGGGACTCTTTATTCAAGAAGATATTGGCTATGTGTAGACATCCATGTCTCAGTTTCAGAGCTATTCCCAGATAGTGGGATCCGCAATATAAGTTACCATTATTGTTGATCATGCAATCATTATCATGTCGCAATCAATACAATGTTGTATAAATCTAAATATCCTCTCTGGGCCCTGGAGCACCTGTTGTATTGGGCCAAGCCACTACCTGTCTCCTACGAGAAGACCTCTCATAAGAGGGACAAGCCAGTGTCTTGAGCCTTAGAAAAGGCATGACGTAAGTAAACTTTATATAAACCCCTTTTTAACTTAGAGTTTAAGCATACTCTAGGCTTTGTGTAACTGTGTAGAAGTTTGGACCTGGGTTTTTGTACATGTTGTGATTATTTTTGTCCTAACCCTTTTTATATAGGCAGTTATGCCTTTATATAAACTTTATGTAAACTCCCTTTTATCCTTTAAGCATACCCTAGGCATCTTGTATCTGAGCTTTTACATCAGTTGCGGCTATTTTTGGCTTGCCCCTTTTTGATATGGGATGGACAGTACTGTCTTTTAAACACATAAATTGTAATTTTTGAGTTTTTAGGACCTAACTAGGCTGGCGTGTACTTTGCCACCTGTAAGACCCCTATGTTTTTGTTGTTGTTGTTTGTTTTTGTATCAGGCATGACCAACATCTGTACCCTATGAAAATGTCTCACATTTAAAAGGATAAGCCAGCTGTCAGAACAGTGTGACACCTTAATATAGGCAGCATTTAAAAGTTTTTTGACATGGAAGAAATACAGTTTACATGTTTGTCTCCTAGCCTAATTTTGGGTCCTTACATTGACCAACATAACATATCTTTATTAAGCCAAAATACCCTTTGGCACCAGTTCTCCTGTGGAAGTCCCACTTTTTGAGGAGATTGGCTGGCCTTTTCAGAGCAGTGTGACATCATCTCTCCTTACATAAACCTAAAACTGATGTGAATCCAACATTTATATCAGTAAGGACATAACATTCATTACTGAGTAAAAAACACCTGAAGGAAAAGTGTGTCATTTTGAATTCTAGACTGCCTTTGCAAGTGGCTTTAACAACAGGAGTTCCTGCCCTGACTTGTTATGTAAATATAGTTGATCAGAAACTCAGAGATCTACCTGTTTCTGTCTCCTTTGTGTTGGCATTAAAGGCAATATGACATCACCATATTCTTCAAATATTTTATCTCAACATATAATCTAGGATAAGAATACTAAAATCTGTACACCTAAAGAAGCTAAGCAAGAAGTAGGACCCTGGATAAGATGCTCAACCCTCATTCAGAAAGGCAAATGGGATAGACATCAGAAGAGGGAGAAAACCCTGCAGGGTATCAAAGCAGATGCTGAGACTTATGGCCAACCTTTGGGCAGCGTGCAGGGAATCTTATGAAGATGTGGGAAATAGTAAGATCTGGAGAGGACAGGAGCTCCACAAGGAGAGCAGTAAAACCAACAAAATCTGGGCACAGGGGTCTTTTCTGAGACTGATACTCCAAACAAAGACCATGAATGGAGATAACCTAGAATCCCTGCACAGATGTAGCCCATGGCAGCTCAGTCTCCAAGGGAACTGCCTAGTAAGGGGAACAGGGGTTGTCTCTGACATGAACTCAGTAGTTGACTCTTTGATAGCCTCCTTCTGAGGGGTTAAGGAGTCAGCCTTAACAGGCCACAGAGGAAGACAATGCAGCCAGTCCTGATGAGATCTGATAGACTAGGATCAGAAGAAAAGAGAGGAAGACCTCCCCTATCAGCAGACTTGGGGAGGGGCATGAGTGGAGAAGGAGGAGGAAAGGAGAGATTGGGAGGGGAGGGGGGAGAGGCATATGGGGGCTACAAAGTGAATAAAGTATAAATAAAAATTAAAATTAAAAAAATTGCTGAAAAATAAAAAAAAGAAGGGGAATAAAACAATGACCAAGACAGAAGCCTACCACAGAGGGCTTTTGAAAGACTCTACCTAGCAAGGTATCAAAACAGATGCTGAGATTCATAGCCAAACTTTGGGTAGAGTGCAGGGAATCTTATCAAAGAAGGGGGAGATAGAAAGACCTGGAAGGGACAGGAGCTCCACAAGGAGAGCAACTGAACCAAAAAATCTGAGCAAACGGATCTTTATTGAGACTACAGATCATGAATGGAGATAACCTAGAACCCATGCATTGATGTAGCCCATGGCAGCTCAGTATCCAAGTGAGTTTCCTAGTAAGGCGAACAGGGACAGTCTCTGACATGAACTCAGTGGCTGGTTCTTTGATCACCTTCCCCTGAGGGGGAAGCAGCCTTACAGAGGAAGGCCACAGAGGAAGACAGTTCAGCCAGTCCTGAGGAGATCTGATATGGTACGGTCAGATGGAATCCTCCTCCCCTATCAGTGGACTTTGAGAGGGATACAGGAGCTGATGAGGGAGGTAAGGTGGGGTTGGAAGGAGTTGAGGGAGGGGGCTATAGCTAGAATACAAAGTGAATAAACTGTAATCAATAAAAAATTAATTAAAATATATTTCATCTCAAATCCATATCATTGTAACTTAAAGCCTTTATAGGCAAATCAAACAAAGAAACAAGAAAATTTTAAGTTTTGGGGCTAGTTGTGCTAATTTAGGGTATAATAAACAAAGCCCAGTTAATCATTTCTTGGAACTTATTTGTTGCCTAAAGTGTATAAGAAGACCATTACTAGAAAGAGCTGAAAAGCATCTTGCAGCCAGAGAGTTTTGAATTCTAGCCGTTATCAATCTAATTTCTTTCAGGAAGAGTGCCTTTTTCTATAGTCTGAAACTTAGTATTCCATCGCTTGGCTTTCTCCACACTTTCTTCTTGGATTTTCTTGGAGAAGGCATGGAGAAGAGCCATCACCATTAAACATATTGCAACCAGATCCAAAGCTATGACAACCAAATCAAAGCCCATAGGAATCCAAATATCCTCTGCCATGGCATTTTAGTTTTAGATTAGGTTCTAGGTGGAGCTCTGTCTAGAGGTCTGTCTGCCTCCCAGTTCCTTGTTGCTCTGTGAGTGCTGAGCCAGCTGCGTAGCAGCAAGGAGCAAAGCTTGTGTGTCCCTAGCACTAGACTGTAACAGCAATCAATTTTGTTAAGTCCACTGGGTTTGTTTCCTGGTCTGGGTGTGCTTGCAGTAGGCTGCTTTTTTCTTTCTTTTTCTTTTTCTTGTCTTTTTCTTTTATTTCTTGTGGGTCTATTTAAGAGTCTCTTTTAAAGAGATAGTATTTGACCCAGGAGTTATTAGGTTTAAAGATTGGGTTGTATAACTGTGAGCTTATTCTACCCCCACAAAAAAATATTACAGTATAGTACTATTTAAAGGGTGTGGCTATTTAAATCATTTAAATCAGTTCGGGTCCACTTGTTGTAGTAAATAAAAAAAATATAAGAAGTGTTTATTATTAGTCCTAAGATTATGACAGCAGTATTATTTATCCTGCTATCACAAATAAGAAGATGCAGACACCCGTTAGACATTATTTTGCCTAAAAAATTACAGTCTTTCAGGAATCTGGCTTCTTATGCAGCAGAAATGACTTAAATTCCTCACTCATATTCTTGTACTCAGCAAATTAGATTTGACAGTATCCATACTTTGCCTATTGTCAGTTCCCTATATGAAAAGAGTAGGTGTTCACATTTCCTTAGGAATAGTGGCTCACAATACAGCTCTATGGGATCTGGCAACCTCTATTTGCCTCCAGAGGCACCTGTACCTTCAGGGATGTATGCCCTCATCTTTCAAAAGCAATGACTGAAAACAACAGTAAAGTAACTAACAAATTTTAATTGTTTCATTTTTCTAGCATACTTTGAGTGAGTACTATGCTAAACAAATGACAATAGCATCATGGGAAAAATTTGGGTTCCTTTCTGAGCTACTATATGATGTGCTACAGTGAGAAACCGGGCTAAGTTACTGATGTTGCATACGGCACAGATGTCTCTACGTTTCTCACGTCACTACAACAGATAGAGAAGAACAAGCTGTTAAGAAAGGAGCGTGTAGACTAGACTCAATGCACATCTCCTAACGCGCCACACACACACACACACACACACACACACACACACACACACACACACGGTGGACCTTGCAAGCGTCTTCGCTCATACATCGACACCCCAGTCACCTTTGTGTTTGCGTGTGTGTCTTTCTTGTAAGGTGGAGTGTGAGCAGACAGTAGCACTGGATAATCCCCAATAGTAAGAGGGAATCATGGTGTTGACCTCTATATGCAAAATTTACCTTTCATTTGCTTCTAAATAAGCTGCAAGTCCTTTGTTCCTCATCTATTGATTTGAAATTCATGAGTTTTGCCGCAGCTTTGCATCAGGACAAACAGAGCCTCCGACCCTTACTGTTGAAATCACTGGCTTAATTTATCTCACTCAAAGTTGAAGATGCAGTGTTGCCTCCTTTGCAATCACTATATAGTACCAAATCCCTACTGGACCCCGAGTTTGCCAGTGTATAACATGTTTGAGTACAATTCTACCTTAACAATGATTAGAGTTTGAAAAATTACCCATTTGTAATTGTCCTTCTAACATGACCTTTGAAGGTCTTTGAAGGGCTTGATACATTTTTATTATCTACTAATTCTTTTTTTAAATTATTTTTTAATTAAATTTTTATTTTTTTAATATTGGTTACAGTTCATTATCCTTAATTGCAATTTATTCACTTTGTATCCCAGCTGCAGCCCCCTTCCTCCTCCCTTCCCATTCCCACTCTTCCTCCTTTCTCTCCTCCCATGCCCCTCCCTAAGTCTACTGTTAGGAGAAGTCCTCCTCCCCTTCCATCTGATCCTAGTCTATCAGGTCTCATCAGGACTGGCTGCATTGTCTTCCTGTGTGGCCTGGTAAGGCTGCTCCTCCCACAGGGGGAGGTGATCAAAGAGCCAGCTTCTGAGTTCATATGGACACAGATATTGTGGTACATTTACACAATGGAATACTACTCAGCAATTTAAAACAAGGAAATCATGAAATTTGTAGGCAAACTGTGGGAACTAGAAAAGATCATCCTGAGTGAGGTATATCCCAGAAGCAGAAGACACACATGGTATATACTCACTTATCTACTTAGTCTTAATGTAATGTGTAGTATATTACATTAATTTGGCTTTACTCATTGTTGTACATATTTCTTTTTGGTGAATTTTTATACGAATGAAAGTAGATAGTTTTATTCTGTACAAAATAGTACTTGTATGTATTATTTCAGATCCTAATTAGATCTACCATAGCAATTTTCACTTGTCTGTGACATTCCTGAAAGCTGAACAGCTCACATCTTTTTCAAGTTAGCACTGAGTGGCAGCTCAGTCAAGATTTAACTTTACTCTTGTTGAAGTCTTACATCTCTCAAGAGGACCGTTTCCATCCTTTGATGCATTATATACTGATTGAAAATTATCGTTTACCTGTAACTCTCAAATATTTGCAGACAGCCATATTTCCCCCCATAACTTAGGGTTAGACTATGTCTCATCAGTATTTTTATATACAAAATGAATACATACACTCCTCTCCTAGTCAACTAACTCATCTTCATGTTGTGTCTTATTAACATGATAGACAAAACTGGACAACAATCCAGTGACCCTCTTATTTTTTTCTGTTTTTGTATTTAAAGCATATGAAAATTAAAATGGAAAATCATCTCTTCCCCTTTCCACTCTCAACTAACATCTGTTTGAATTTGAGTTGGAATTTTTCATATTATTGTTTTTGTGTACTCAGTCATAATCAAGTATAGACATACAAACACATGAACATGCACACACAAACACACAAAGCATCTGATCATTTTAAAGGTTTATTTTATTTTAAATACAAAAGAGATCTTCTTATAACACTGTTTTGACATTTTTTTTTCTATATAAAACTTCATCAGTCTTTGCTCTTTTGGTGGTACTCAAATTTATCCTTTGAAATTATAGTCTAAGGACTAACTATAAATTCAGGTAAAATTAACTTTTAAAAAAGTGATAGTCTTTCTCATATTTTTGCCATAATATTCACAATATCTAGAAATGAAATTAGCCTTTTAAAAAAATATTTCATGACAGTTAAAATACTATGTGGGATTTTGATTATCAATCAGTATGAGACAGAATTTGAGTTTTACATACAAATATATAGGAAGAAAAATTAAACTGTTCAAAATTAGTTATATACTAAGTCTCATAACCAAACCCTCGGCAGAGTGCAGGGAATCATATGAAAGAAGGGGAGTTAGTATGATATGGAAAGGATGGGAGCTCTACAAGGACCAAATATATCTGGGCACAGGGTCTTTTCTGAGACTGACACTCAACCAAGGACCATGTATGGATATAACCTAGAACTGCTCGGATGTGGCCCGTGGTAGCTCAGTAACTAAGTAGTTTCCCAAAATAAGGGGAACAAGGACTATTTCTAACAGGATCTCAAGGGCAGGCTCTTTGACCTCCCCACATTCCCCAGGGGAGGAGCAGTCCTGATAGGCCACAGAGGAGGACTTTGCAGCCAGCCCTGAAGATACCTGATAAAACAGGGTCAAATGAAAGGGGAGGAGGTCCTCCCCTATCAGTGGACTTGGAAAGGGGGAGGGAGGAAAACAGGGAGGGAGTGTGGGGTTGGGGAGGGAATGAGGGAGCGGGATACATCTGGGACACAGAGTTAACAAAATGTAACTAATAAGAAAAATAAAATTAAAAAAAAGAAATCAGAACAACAGTAAAAAAACAAAACAAAACAAAAAACTATAAACCTGTTTTCTTATTTACTATAAACCTGTTTTCTTATTTACTACTCAACATACTTTTTAAAGTGAGCCATACAATTTTCTAGGCTATACAAATACAACTTAAATGTGAAAAAAAAGAACAAAAAGAAAACACTAACGATTGAGAACAGAAAATGAATTCAAACAGCAGATGACCAAAACTAAAGGAATAAAAGACAAGCCCTGGCAGCAGATGCCCTCAGATCTGGTGTGGGCTTTTTCCTGGAAATGAGGTTGTTGACAATGATCAGAATTCTAATGCCAATAACATTTTAAAACACATGAGCCTGTGAGGCACATTTCCATGCAAACTTGTCATTAATGCTAAAAATTCCTGCTATGTGTTCTAGGAAATAGATTCAGAGTTATATCAGGACATGCATATTTTTAAAAATATAGAAAAATAATTTACAAGAACTTACATGTAGTGTCTCCCCATATAGCCAATAACCCAATACCCAAATCAAAATCTAATGCCAATTCTTTGGATACATCTAAAGTACAAGCTTACTAGCTACAACACAGACTTTAGAAAAACTTCACGAATAAATTACTCTGTGACTTTTTAGCAACCATGCAAATGCATGTAATCACAGGGCATTGGATAGAAACTGGATGCTGTTACAAGAACAGTCATTTTCTTTGGGATTTAAATATAAACCCAATACAAAGGTGTGGAATTGTGGTAAATTCAATATACTTCCCACTCAAGCTTCCTGAAAGTATAGACATTCCAGTGCAGAGCATAGAGTAGCAATTATTTTAGTTAATCTGGCAATTATACTTCTATTAATACTGACTAAGTTTATTATGGCCAATTAAATATGTCCATCCTAAGCCACATATTTATGTATGCAATTTAATTTCTTATTCTTCTCTCAAACTTTATCCACTAAAATACTATTTCAGGACTGTTTCCCATTACAAACTCTCAGTGGTCAAAAGAAACCTGGTGGTAGACTCCCGCCATGAAATACCCCTGGAAAACATAATTACAAAAGAAACCTATCAAGTGGTAAATAAACTGTACAAGTTGTTCTGCTGTCCTAGTATGTTTTTGCCAGAAATGCCTTTGGTGGTTTTATTGCAAGACCAGAAATTTTCTGCATTAGAAAGGAAATAATGGTGTATTGGAGAGAGGTGTTTAGGAACATGGGGGATAATGACAGACACAAAAGAAAGAAGGCTATGGTGGGGGAGTAGAAGGAAGTGTATAATGGATTCAGGTGGGTGGGAGAGAAAATAGGCTGGAAGAATTAACCAAAAATTTTTTGGTTTGAAAATTCCAGAATGAAACTATATATATTAATATAATGTATATGTTAATATACAGTATACATTAATAAAAAATTCAAAATAAATCATAACAAACACAAATACTTAGTGACAGCAACAGCAGAATTCTCACACTAATCATCCACTCTTGTGTCTGCAATAGTGTTCTTGCTGATGGGAGCTCCAGATCCCACCATAGTTGCACTCATTGAGGAAAAGTGGATTTGCTCTAGCAGGGTTCCTCACCCCCTTCTGTGACAAGCAATGAAAAGAAAGTCATTTTTATGGTCTGGTGACAAGAACATTTGAAAGGTAAGAGATCTGAAGTGACACATGAGGTAAGCTAATTTTGAAACACAACCCAAATGGGAGGGCACAGCGGTTCTGGAGGGCAAACAAGCCAAAGACAAGGGTTTTGTCTCTGTAGATAGACAGTGGAACAGTTTGGACAGCACACAAGTAAGAAAAGAGAACTCTCAGGGGCTGACACTGAACTCAGCCTCCAAGGAATATTCCAGAATCCACTCACAGACTAGCAGCCACCCAGGCCAATACTCCTTTCAAATCACTGCAGCCAAGATCAGACTTGTTTTACTTCCAAACAATTAAATTTTAAAATAATGGATTAGTGTGCTCCATAGATAGAAATAGTGAGTGAGAATATAAAAACATTTTTTGGATTATTTCAAGGTGAAAGATTCAGAGTAAGAAAATTAATAAATGAAACTTCTTGGGAATTTTATATCAAATCAAAAATACTCTTTTTGATGCCTGTTCATTTTGAAAATGTTTCATAGAATAAGATGTTCCAATTGCTGCAATCAGATGAATGTTTTAAGCACAGCAAATTTTTATGTAGAAAGCTTGAGAGATTTGATTCTTAATCCTGCTTAAAAACAGGATTTAATCCTTATTCTAATAATAGGTTTTACAGCTATGGGCAAGTCATGTCACTCCCTTGACCTTAGCTCACACAGACTTCAAATGTAAGTTTGTGTAACATTAGGCTGCCTGCAGGGCTTATTTGAGAGCATGTTATCATTCTATTGTATGGAAAGCCACATTTTCTTTAAAAATAGAGACATTTATTTTACTCACATTCTCAATTTTATATGCCAAATATACTTTACTAAGTTTATTTAAATACTCTGTCAGTGGGATTGTTCATTTACATTAACATTTCACCATAAAGAATATGGCATTTTAACCAATAAAAATCAAGAAGCTAGGGATTACTTTAATTTACCTGATGTGAATCACCAAGCTGAACCAAGCTCAGTCACTCTGGCTGAGTCTTATAATACCTTTAAATACTTTCATTCTTAAAGGAATTGAAAAATCAGTCGTAATATATTACCTACATAAATAAGAAAAGTGAAAAACAAGACATAAGTAATAATTTTTATTGAACATTTTGTTTTCTGTGCACATTAATGCCTTGATAATACTCATTTTTTCTCTTTATTGTCCAGCTCCTGAAAGACAGGAATTTTACAACTCTCTGCATGCCTCGTGATGTCTTTGATATTTACAATATAGGGTAGACTATAATTCTTTTTAATGTAAACTTCAGCTATTTTTACCTTAGAGAACAATATAGATGTCCAAACTGTGCAATGGATGCTCAACATCTAAGGAGAGTGAATAAAACTTGTAACCTACCATTTATGAAATTAAGGTACCCATGGAATCATTTTGCAAATTGAAGAAGGTTTACATTTTTACTTAATGAGTAGCCTATACTCTTGTGATCTTAGTATATAGTAACAATTATTTAGATTTTCCGTGTGCTAAACTGGGCTTTGTTTCAAACATGATTTCCGAGGTAAAGTAGAAAAATGTCATTAGAAATTATGATAGAAGTTCTTCTTGAAAAGAAAAAAAAATAAGCAAATTTTAGTGATCAGAAAAAGCTTACTGTAAACACTTGAATTTTCAAGCCTGGACTGCTTCACCCTTGATCAGGGATCCCTTTTGCACTGGGTGTCAGTCACTGGAGAGACACAGAATAGGTCGGAGTGCTGAGAAAAATAGGCTTACTTCTTGGCCCTACACAGAACATCTATATTGGTCCACTACAACAATACTCAAAAGAATAACCAAGAGGAGTGAGAGGGAAAAAATATAAGAGCCAGGGGATGTGGAAGAATCTTGGGAAATGTTATCATCTAGACATGACATGGCTTTCATACACATGACCTCACATCAGCTTGGCTCATTGAAGAGGTTGTACAAACAATCAAGCTAGCAAAAATCCCTACAAGGACATTTGCTCATAGCAGCTTTATTCCTATTAGCCAGAATCTGGAAACAGCCTAGTCCCTCAACTGAAGATTGGATACAAAAATTGTGATTCATTTACACTATAGACTACTACTCAGCTATTAAAAACAAGGAAATCATGAAATTTCCAAGCAAATAGAAACTAGAAAAGATCTGGTGAGATAACCCCAAACCAGAAAGATATACATGATATATACTTACTTATAAGCAGATTTTAGCCATATAATACAGGATAACCCTAGCACAAACCACAGACCTAAAGATGCTAAATAACAAGGAGGATCCTAGAAAAATGGTTAATTCTCACTCTTAAGAGAAAATAGAATAGACTCCTGAAGTGCTTGAGAAGAGGGAACAAGAGGGGAGCCTACTTTAGATGTCCTCTGAAAGACTCCATACATCAGGGGATGGAAGCAGATGCTGAGAGTCACAGTCAAACTTTGGACAAAGCCTAATGAGAGAAGGGGAGGATAGAATGATTTGGAGGGGATAGGAGCTCCACAAGGAGACCAACAAAGTCAACAAACCTAGGTCTAGAGGCACTGTAGAGTCTGGTGCACCAACAAAGGACCATTCATGGAGAGAATCTAGACCCTGTGCTTAGATATAGCCCATAAGCAGTTCAGTCTCCATGTGGGTTCCCTAGTAAGGGGAGCAGGGATTATCTCTGACATGAACTCTTTGATCACATTCCCTTTACCAGGTGACAGAGGAAGAGGATCCAGGAAGTCCTGATGAGATTTGATAGGCTAGGGTTAGATGGTAGTGGAGGAGGGCTTCCCCTTTCTGAGGATTACAGGAGGAGGATAGGGAAACAGAAAGAGGGAGGGAAGATGGGACTGGGAGGGGGCTATAATCAAATTAAAAGTGAATAAATTATAAAAATATAAATTAAAAAATCTTTTCCAGGTTAAAAAAAAAAAAGATAGGGTAGATGATCCCCAGGGCATGCTTTGCTTAAGAGCCAGAGAAAGCATATAGCTGCTGAGAAAGGAAGAATTATTGCTGTGTAAGAATGTTGATACAAATAGGTTTCCTATGCCCTAGTCTATAGATCCACACCCATACACATAGTAGGCAATACTACCTGTACTTAGCTATCAACGTGAAGTTGGGATAGGGTGTGTTCGGAGAGTTTAGAGTGAATTGGAGAGGCAAATGACAAGTAGAGATGAACACATTTCCTTGTATAAATGTATGAAATTCTGAATAGTAGAGATAAAATGTAAAGTTGGTAATTTAGATATCCAAACAGAAGGAATAACAATACATGTCTGGAAATATCACAGTGGATCTGTTAAGATGTTCAATTGATACGTGTTACTGAAAGGACAAAATAGATAACAGATCTTAAGTATAATATATTGGATATTTTTTAAAAAATTATTTTTTATTAATTACAGTTTATTCACCTTGTATCCCATCTGTAGCCCTCTCCCTTGTCCTCTTCCAATACCACCCTCATTCCCTCATCTCCTCCCATCCCCCTCTCCAAGTCAACTAATAAAGGTCGTCCTTCTCCTCTTCCATTTAGATAGACTCTAGCCTATCAGGTCTCATCAGGATGGGCTGCATTGTCTTCCTCTATGGCCTGGTAAGGCTGCTTGCCCCTCAGAGGGGAGGAGATCAAATAACCAGCTACTGAGTTCATGTCAAAGACAGTCCTTGTTCCCCTTACTAGGAGGAACCCACTTGAGCTGCTAGAGGCTACATCTGTGCAGGGGTTCTAGGTTATATCCATCAGTGATTCTTGTTTGGAGTATCAGTCTCAGAAAAGACCCTTGTGCCCAGATTTTTTGGTTCTGTTGCTCTCCTTGTGGAGTTGCTGTCACTTCCAGGTCTTTCTATCTCCCCTTTCTTTCATAAGATTCCCTGCACTCTGCCCAAAGTTTGGTTGTGAGTCTCAGCATCTGCTTTGATATCCTGCTGGGTAGAGTCTTCAGAGGCCCTCTGTGGTAGGTCCCTGTCCTGTTCCCTGTTTTCTCCCTCTTCCTATGTCCATCCCGTTTGCCTTTCTGAGTGAGGATTATCATCTTGGACCTCCTATGGTCCAAGTTATTATTAGCAAAAATTAGTGATATCATTTAGGAAATAATTTAGTTCACATTTTCTTGGTGAGCTATGAGAAATACAACCATAGCTGAAAAATACTTTCACTTCAGTTGACTTCCTGCTAACAGGGAGAGCAATGTTAGTAGTGTTAGTCATGATACCAGTTACTGAGTATGCAAAAACATTGGCACAGAACAAATAGCTCAGCCTTTAAGCATAATAACTAATTATATAGGGCACTATAATTTCATTCACAGCATCCAAATTGGACAGCTCAAAACTACTTCTAACTTCAGCTCCAACAGATTCAATGTCTGCTTCTCTTCTCTTCTCTTCTCTTCTCTTCTCTTCTCTTCTCTTCTCTTCTCTTCTCTTCTCTTCTCTTCT
>NW_026596073.1:17614995-17674930 GCF_907164565.1 Psammomys obesus
CTCTTCTCTTCTCTTCTCTTCTCTTCTCTTCTCTTCTCTTCTCTTCTTTTCTCTTCTCTCTCTCTTTTTCACACACATGTTTTAATTTTTTTAAGTTTAGAAAATTAATTAATTAAAAAGATATAGAAGTAATGGATTGAGTTTTTAAAAGTGAGTAAAATAGTATAAGCTTCAACAGAGGTTAGGAGGAAGTATGATTTTTAAGGCTAGGAATGTTAGATTATGGTTTTATTCAAAATCAACAATATAGGTAAATTTGCAAAAATGAAAAGACTAAAATATCCAGTGAATTAAATAAAACTGAATGGTTACTGATTACAATGAGTGTGATGGTACAATTGGTGGTAGCCACTAGAAACATAATTACGATCATAGCCAGTGTTGAGAACCATTAAAGGAGTTGGAAGTTTATTCATTTAAACAGAGAGTGTTTAATTCAACTTGTGTTCTAGTTGCTATTTGTATGAGTATTAAGAAAACAAATCTAATAGTGAATTTCAAAAAGACAAATAAACACTAGAAAAATTGATTTACACATGAAAGGTTTCAAGTATTTATTTTTCACAATTCATAAACATAATATTTGTCAAGATTTAAAGTGTCCATGTATTTTATCTTCAAAGTAGAATAGAGAGATATTAAAATATTTCTATATATATTTCAATTTTAAAAAATGTTTTTAAATGAAATATGATTACATCCCTTTCCTGAGAACTTCTCAGATACTCTCCTTCAAAACCCTCAATATTCCCCCAGAAACTGATAGTCTCTTTTTCTTTGGTTATTATTTTTATACACACATATGTATGTGCATGCACAACTATATATAAATGCAATTGTTTTTGCTGTTGGTTTCAAGGCTGACCACTCTGAATTGTACAATAAATAAAGGGGATCATCTCAAGGAGAGGGTAATTTATTTTCTTCCAATAGTCATTAAGTTGTTTTACATTCTTTTTCTAGGGGTGGGACCTCATGGAATGTCCCCCTTCCATATTAACTTGTCCATTAGAGTTGACATTGTTTCCAATGCTCTTTAAGCAGAAATTTCTGTTTGAGACTATTTTACAATAGTCTTCCTGGTGTTCTGGCTCTCATATTCTTTCAGATTTGTTCCCATACATTTGAGCCATACATTTCTGATGCTTTCCACAATCTGTTGACTTTGGTTTCTTGCAGTGGTGGTTCTCATGATGGCTTTCATTTGCTGTAAAGAGAGGCTTCTATGAAGAGAGGTCATAACTCACATATCTGTGGGCATAAGGATACAGTTTAGAATGTAGAAGGAATTCCCACAGTGGTATCAGATTCTTTACTAAAGTTGTTGATACTAGCCCTGGGAATGTGACTAGGCTTTCATGACCAAGTATGATTTTCCTCATGTTGAGTGAATCTTAAGTCCAATTAGACACCTGTTACTTTTTGTTTTCAATTCTATGAATATTTATGTGTTTGTATTTGTGTGTGTGTGTGTGTGTGTGTGTGTGCACGCACACACAGGTACCCTCTTAGGCTAGAGACGATAAATTCTTTTTTTTTTAATTTTATGGTTCTTCTTGTTTATTTTTTAAAATTTTTTCACAATTTATTCATTATATATCCCAATTGAAGCCTCCTCCCTCAATTCCTCCTGTCCCACCTCCCTTTCTCTTCTCCTCATCCTCTTCCCCTAGTACACTGAAAAGGGGATTTCTCCACTATTGCCATCTGTAGTCAGTTCTTTGGAGCTGGAGTTACCAGTGAATGTGAGCCACCTTACATGGATGCTGGGAACTAAACTGGGGTATGTTTCAAGAGCGGTATATTCTTTTCTCCACTGAGACATCTCTCCAGCTATATAAACAGATACTTTATTTTGTACGTGTAGAACTGCCGATCATTTCTCCACCAGGAAAACATAAAAGCAAATCAGCTGATTTTAAATGCTTTTAGGATTTGCAAAAGCAGAGATTAAATGAGTGGAAATCATGTTTTCTTCTTTCCCTAGATCCATTTTTAGATTACTGTCTTAGTCTCAGAATTAAATCCATATATACAGAGGCAAATTACTAGACAAAACACATTGTGTCTTGTTGGTCAATGGGGAAGTTTTGAGTCACAAGTCAAAATTTTTCTCCCTGAGACAGGTAAGAAGAGGACTACTGTCGTCAAAGCTATTTGATTCTGTGTCATGTGCTTTTCAGTACTGTTCAATAGGTTAGTTTTATGCCAGGTCCTCATCTTCAGAGTATTTTGATGATTTGAATAAGCAAAGTCATCGGGAGTTGGCCAGCATGCTACTTGACAGATCGCTGACAGGTCCTCCCTTACGTGTTTTTGCCTTGATTAGGGGAGCAGCCCCTTCCTTGACAAAATCTTCACGGTCATTATTTCATCCTTGCAACTTTGAGCATGCAAGAAACCCTAAAATCACACTTGCTGCTTCTAGAGGCCTGGCTTCAGTCATGAGCACCCCAGGTAGCCTGCACTAGCTCCCACTGACTTCGCTTTAGCTCTCAGAAGCCTCCTTAAATTCTGCATGGTCCCATCTTCCCTGTGGCTATTTTTCAGAAAGAGATGGAGTCAACAACGTGTGAAGCCTATCATGAGTGCAGACAGAAGCCGAAGCTGAGCATCTCAGGAGCCATATTATCTTCTAGTGGAGTAAGTGTCTACTTTTCACTCTTGTGGCTAGGTTTGTGGGCTGCTCTCTGCTGCTATCACATTACCATCCTTCCCTGCACACGCAGACTCCTCTCCAGGACAGTCTTTTACTTGTGGGTTTTTCCACAGGTAGGGAAGGCTGACTTGGTAACACCAATATCAGACAAGACTGGACTTCAGCCCTAGTCACCCACCGGTAGCAGCTAGATGATAGAGAAAAACTCCCAGTGCTAGCTGTATCCCTCAGTTCCTGCAGCAGACAACAGACAGAAGAAGGGTTCTGGAGAATTACCAGCTGTAATGGTTGTGGGAGTACTAGGAAGCATTTAGAATTGATAAGAGCTCAAGAGTTAGGAAGCTGAGACTGTAGCTGACAAAATCCATATACTGAGTGAAAGAACTTAAGACCCTGGCAACTAAGAGAGCCAATGGAGGATAAGACAAGAGAGTAACTTAGTATTACAGTTCCAGTTGATGGGTTCTGGATGGTGGCCTTCAAAGCGTAATTAGTTTCTGACTTTAGCACCTGTGGCCACAAGTCTCTGCTTTGAAAGCCTGAAGGTAGAGCTCTCAAAGATGGTGTCATAGGCCTCTTTGAAAGCTTAGAGCAATAGGCTTCTCATTGACTGAGTCTGAAGCCACCAACCTCTGACACTCAGACCAAGGTAAAGTCAACGCAGGTAAGGCCTGCTAAACAGGGAACTACAGAGCAAAGCTCCAGACTATGAGAAGAGAAAAGTAAACCTTTTGATCATTTCTAATTTTTAAAGTGAATTTGGTTTATTGATTTATGTGCATACTCCAACACTGAGAGTATTCAATAGAATCATCTATATCTTACTAATACTCAGACACTTCAAGATACTAAAGACACTTCAAAGAAAGAAACAAAAACAGCTTACAAAGATATATAGCAATGTAAGTGGCTCAACATTTTTAGTTGTCAGAGCAAAGGAAAGGAAAAGTATAATAAAATGTCAGTATGATAATGGCTAAACTTAGAAAGACAATAGCAAATGGTATCAAAACTCAAGAACATCTAAAAGCCTCACACACCACAAGGATCTGCAAGTAGTACAGTCATGTTAGAGAGTATATGGAGTTTCTCAAAAAATGAGATACACACTGGCCACCAATCTTGGTCCAAAAATGCTAAACTAAGTAAGGTAAGATTCATGAGCACAAAGTCTTGCCTATGAAAATTCATAGCAACTGTATGCATAAGTTGAAATATGGGGAAAAATAACTTTTTTCCCCTAGTGTTGCTAGGAATATGACAGAATACACTCTTCCAACTCTTCTTTTAATTTTTTATTAATTATTTTTACAATTTATTCACCTTGTATATCAGCTATAGCCCCTTTCCCCTTCCCCTCCCAATCCCACCATCAGTCCCTTTTCTGCTCCCATGCCCTTTCCCCAGTCCACTGATAGGGGGGGTCCTCCTCTCCTTCCATCTGATCTAGCCTATAAGGTCTCATCAGGACTGGCTGCATTGTCTTCCTCTGTGGCCTGTTAAAACTGACTCCTTAACCCCTCAGAGGGAGGTGATCAAAGAGTCAACTACTGAGTTCATGTCAGAGACAACCCCTGTTTCCCTTACTAGGAAACTCCCTTGGAGACTGAGCTGCCATGGGCTACATCTGTGCAGGGATTCTAGGTATCTTCATGCATGGTCCATGGTTGGAGTATCAGTCTCAGAAAAGACCCATGGGCCCAGATTTTTTTGACTCTGTTGCTCTCCTTGTGGAACTTCTGTCCCCTCCAGGTTTTTTACCTCCCACTTCTTTCATAAGATTTCCTGCACTCTGCCCAAAGTTTGGCTATGAGTCTCAGCACCTGCTTTGATACCCTGCTTGGTAAAGTCTTTCAGAGGCCCTCTGTGGTAGGCTCCTGTCAATACTGCATTAAAGTCTGAGGACAGTCCCTATTCTGTCTTCCATCTTTCTCAGTCATTCCTTATTCCAAGTTAATCTTGAACTCTTTATCTTATCATTTGCACATTTACATTTCTTTGAGCCTATTGCATATTAGTCTGATTAACTATGTTTAAACATTCATTCTCTGGAAAGTCCTGCCCTCTCTGCCTTGACTGCCAAGCTCTAGGTAGCCAGAGTTTGCTGCTGAGTATAACAGCTCTAAACGTCTGTGTGGTAATGCAGTGTTTTACCCACAGAGCTTGCTCATTTGGACCTGATCGAATCCAGAGATTAGTGAATCTTTCTCCCAGCTTTATGGCAGAGTTCACTCAGGTAACTGATTAAAAAATAATAGTCATAATGATGATGATGATGATAATGATGATGATAAAAGAGTATGCCAAAACTCCATGGCAGCAATGTTTATATCATTGGTTAAGGCTTAACTGAGGCTTATGAAGTAATAATACAAACAGTATTGACACATAGATATTTTGATTTCCATGTCTAGTATCTGCATATTAATCCTAACCTCAGAAAGCCAGTATATGTTAGCAAAAAAATGCAGAAAGGTACAGATCCAGAAGAAGTATCAGTGTAGATCTATCCGTTTGTGCTTTTCCAATAAACCCTTTACCTTCTGGGGATGAGGCTTGCTTATAATGCTTCCAATTTGTATAACTTTTTAAATTTTAATTGTATTTTTAAAACTTATTGAACATAAGGTTGTCCATATGTATAAGGACCCACATGTTGTTTTGACATATATACATCATCTCTGTGTGAATCAGCTTAGGAATATCTATGTCCTTAGGCATTTGTCATTTCCTTGCGGTGAAAATACCAAAAATCCTTTTTGGAAGCATATTAAAATATATACTACATTATTCTTATCTAGTCCAATCTTTTTATAATATAGCAGTGTAATTTGCCCTTATAATTCTCCTTGTTCTCTTTAAAGTTCATGGCCTCTGTCTATGTCTATATATTGTTACTTGTATGTATGTTTTCAGGGCTAGCCATTTGGTATTGGATAACCAGTTGGTATGCAATTCCCAGGGGTCGTCTATTTCTCCAGCTCTTATTGTGTATAAGACATAGTCTTTTAATTTATTTGCATTTTTCTATGTTTAATTTCTACCTTTGTTTTTATAATCTTCTTTGAGGTTTTTTTTTTTTTTTTTTTTTTTTTGATTAAACAATAACTGATTTAAGAGAAGAATGACCTCTTCCTAAGAATCAGGCTCAGCTTCCTGGACAGACTTTTGGTTTGTTTTGTTTGGTGTTAGTGGCCATTAACTTCTATACTTTTACAGGGTAACAGGCACCACCGTGCTTGTTTGATTAAGTTATAAGAAATAAACTTGTGTCTGAATATGGAGACCGATTCCATATGGATGGTAATGAGATGTTTATTGGCGTGTCAATAATTAAGAATTATTTATTGCTTACTAGTTTCTCAAGTTTATATGGTATAATTTACATGATAATGTTATACTAGGAATTACTTGACAAATTGCTGCCAGAATCCAGAGACAATGGATGGTGAGAGTTTTACTTCATCAGTTCAATTTTATTAGACAATAATGCACTGGAAACGTATAAGTTTCGGATGAAGCATGTTCACAAATATATAGTCACTGCATTCTTCATAGTTTTGATATAATAAAATGTTCTAAAAACATAAATATGAAAAACAATTTCCAAGGACATAAATATCTACCTACAGCTACTATTTTTCATTTGGATGGGTTAGTTTAGTGTAGTGTATTAACAGACACATAATTTCCACTTTTCAGTTTTAATATGGCTTTCCTACAGTTTACATTTCATTCAAACAATATCAGATTCAGAGATTTAACTGGCCTGTTATTGAGCAAAAATAAATATTTTTTCTTAGAAAAAGACTACAAATCACTTTAAATTTTTTAACCTAATGAGCACAAGCCGAAAAAAAAAAATAATGCTGACTTGTGAGTAACTTCTATACCACTGCTGTGTAATCAAGAGCTGAATGGTGTTTAAGTTTGGATGTAGGAGAAAAGTTACTTCAGTGGCTGTGGATAGTGAATCCAGCATGCAGCTGTTTTATTTTGGATCTGGATAGTAATTTTATTAAAATTTCATCACTTTAACACCTGATGTACTTCACATGAACTAATCCAAAATCTGACTTTTTTTGAGAATTGCATTTCTACATGCCACATTCACTCATGTTTACTCCAGGAAGCAGAGCAAAGTAGGGCATACATGAATCATGATTAATTTTTTCCAAAACACTAAAACATGTTTATAAAAGAGTCAGATTTTTTTTTTGAAAAACCTAGGAGTCTGCTTAAGAACACAGCCCCCATGCTTTGGATAGGAAAAGATATATTCTATTTCAACAAGTTTCCACTGCTATGAAAGGGGGTTATTAGGATGACCAAAGTCACATGTCTCGAAGACTCTTTGTCTCTGGTCTCCAAAAAAACTGCAACCATGAGCTTTGAGACTGCCCATCTCCATTCTCAAATCATTTCTAAATCAACTCAGAAAAATATTTTCTTCTGTTTGTTTAATATTTCTTTTCTCTTCCTTAAATTTTAAACTTAAACCTCAACTTCTCATTGGCCTCCTCATTTTAAAACAGATTCAAGTCAACTGCTAATTGGAAGTTGTTAGCCTCACATATGTAAAACAGTCCAAGATGTGCAGGGATCAAAGATGGAACAGAGAATGAGGGAATGACTAACCAATGGCTGGCCCAACTTGAGACCCACCCCAGGAGAGAGACCCAACCACTGACACTATTAATGATACTGTGTTATCCTTGCAGACAGGAATTTAGCATAACTGTCATCTGAGAGACTTCTTCCAGCAGATAATGGAAACAGATGCAGAAATTGAAGAGTTAGGGGAAAGATTGAGGGAGCTAGATGGGTCAAGGACACCACAATAAAACCTGCATAGCCAACTGACTTGGGCCCATGAGGTCTTATAGAGACTAAACCTCCAAACAAAGAACATGAATGGAGTATGCCTAGGACCCCTTCACATACAAAGCTGATGCTTGGTCCTCAAGTGGGTTCCCTAACAATTGGAATGGGACCTGTCTCTGACTTGGACTCTGTTGCCTCCCTCTGTATCCTCTTCTTCTAGCAGCGCTGTCTTGTCTTGCCTCAGTGAAAGAGAAGGCACTTAGTCCTGATGCGACTTGATATGCCAGGATTGGTTGGTACCCGGGATGAGGGTTGGTTGAGGGAAAAGGGGTATGGGGGAATTACTTGAGAGGGTGGGACTGGGAGGAGAAAGGGAATGGGGTTGCAATTTGAATGTAAAATGAATAGATAAATAAATTAATGAAGAAAAAATAAAATAAAGAAAAAAACTAGTCCAGCAGGGAGGTGAGAGTCAGTGAGCATACACTGAGAGGAGCAACTCTTCCAAGTGCTGATGATTGCTGGTCAGTTCTGAGCATATTGATTAGGTATTATGTGAAGGCTTACCTACTGACCTCAGTTCTGCTGCTTCTTGAATTGTTTCTCTTAGAACTGTATCTTTCCTTTGCATTCAGTGCTCCTTTGAGAAGTCCAATTCAGCATTATTGTAGTCATTTGTCACACAGACGACAGTGAAATCTATGCAGCTGTTTATCTGCTAGATGCTTTGTCAGGGGTCAATGTCCTTATACTTGGAGTTAAGCATTTTCCTAACTTTACATCACACACACACACAACTTCTTTGACCCCTTTTACAATATATATAGTACGGTATGCATTCTATTTATATTCCTCTCTTCCTATAGATTATAAACTCTATGATGGGGTTTTACATTTTGTATTACTGCTGTAATATCCAGCACTTCTTGCAAGTTCTGCTTTAATATTAAAGAGCCAATACATATTATATGTTGTGAATCATTTCATGTCACCCTTTCCCTTCCTGTTGAATTGTATTGACATAGAATGAAGTACAAATTATGGACACAAAATAAAAGATATGTTTTTAAAATTCATGTAGACTTTTGAACAATAATATATTATTCTTCAGAAAGTAGAACAATGGACCACAAACAGGGTACTGTGTAGGATTCTTAACAGCTCACAGAAAAGTTTTATAGGAAGTCTGGATATATGCTTGAGCAGAAAGAAATGGTTTGTAAATAATTTGCATCACATGGCACCCAAACAGAAAATTAAGGTTTCAGATGAGGACAACGTTGCTGCAATGATGATTGCTAAGGCTGCACATCTGAGGGTGCACAGGAAGCACAAACTGGACATGATAGCTTGAAAAAAAAAATAACCAAAAAGGACACAAAGTTGAGTAGAAAAGGGAGCAGTGTGGGTGGTTCTGGGAGCTGGAGTGGAAGGATGAGTATAATCAAAATACATTGTAGGTAAGTCTCAAGCGCCTAACCAAACAGAAAAATAAGTAAATTAAGCAAGATGGCAGTTGATTTTTCTCATTTACTAAGTGCCAAAACCAGGTAGCCTTCACACTAAAGACTTCAATTAAGTTACCTATTCCTATTAAAACAAAAAAGGAGAACACACTGGAGGAAACCCTCTAAATTATTAGAATTTGAGAAGGGAGGCAGAATAGGAGGTGAGTGAGATGAGGTGAGAAGGGCTTGCCCTGCTGTTTTTGGCTCTGACAATGGTGGCAGAGGTTAGGAGTAAAGGAATGTCTGCAGACTCCAAAACAAGAAACGCCTGTCTTCTTAGGAAACATGGTCACGCCTTCATATTAGCTCCATGGGATGTACATTACACTTCTCACATTGTTCCTGAAGTTGCCAATTTCGAGCAAGAGTCTCTCGCTGTTTCATTCATTTACTTTTTCAAACTAGTTGAAAGCTTTGGTTAGTACCTTTCAGCATTTTATCCTTCTATTTATTGAATGGTTGCTCACTTGAAATAATCGGTTTATTAAGACCTGTTCTTTAGATTTCTAGGTACAAATGAAAAAACGTGGAATTTGTTTAGCTAATTCTCCTTTTATTCTAAAACAAAATACCATTGTTTTACTCCAAGGAAAGACTTGTGTTTTGCTCTCAACAATTATTTCATAGTTGATTCTTTAAAATGAGTTTCTCTTAAAGGTTTAGGAACAGAATCCACTGCTTTGCTCATGATAGACAAGGGCTCTACATCCAAGTCGCTACTCATTTTATACATATTTTCCCATGTATAGGCCCTGGCAAGACACTTAAAATCAGATGTAGACTATTCTCTCTAAGGTAAACCAAGCTTTTGTGTGGGATGCCCACAAACATTTTGATTCTTAGTGATAATCTTTGTCTGTGTTTTTTCAACGTTTTTATTTTGAAAGATTAATTTCTTTTTATTTGTTTTTTTAATTTCTTTTTTTTAATTTATTACAGTTTGTTGATTTTGTATCCCAGCTGTGGCCTCCTCCCTCAACCCCTCGCAAGTCTGCCATCCATTTCTTTTTTCCTCCTGTGCCCCTCCCCCAGTCCACTGATAGAGGAGGTCTCCTTGCCTCCTACCCGACCCTAGCCTATTAGATCTCATCAGGACTGGCTGCACTGTCTTCCTCTCTGGCCTGGTATGGCTGCTCCCCCACCTCAAGGAGAGGTGATCAAAGAGCCAGCCACTGAGGTGTGTGTGTGTGTGTGTGTGTGTGTGTGTGTGTGTGTTGATGTGTGCAAATGCTGGTGTGTGTATGTGTGTATGGAGGTCAGAAGAGGCCTTCAATGCCCTAAAGCTGGAACAGTTGGTGGTTGTGAGCCACCTGATATAGGAGCTTGGAATCTCTGTAAGAGCAGTGAACTGTCTTCACTGCTGAGCAATTTTTTACCACAATTTCTCATGTTTAAATTACTATTGTGAAATTCTAATTTCAAAGATGAAGGTTATCTTGTAAATTTTTATTTTTAATTAAAATCCAATGATATCACTTTCCCTTTATTCCTTCTCACTGTTCCCATGACCCTCTGCTCTGTCAAATTGATGACCTCATTTATTATTATTATCATCACATATATTATACATACATATAAATTATAAACATGTACACACACACACACACACACACATATATTAGATGTATGTGACTGCTTAACTGTAATTCCAGGGCTCAAAGGTAGAGACAGGCATCACTTGAGTGAGCTGGATATGTGTAATAGTCACATCCAAAAGCTCTGGGTTAAACTCAGAAACTCTAACTTAATGAATAGTGTGGAGCGCAATCTAAGAAGACTCCTGACAACAACTTTGGTCTTTCACCTGCATATTTTCACATATACCTACTCATATATGTGGACCTACACTTGTGCTAAAGACAGACATATACATGTATGCACATCGCATACACATGCAAATGAGAAGTAGAAACCAGCTTAATAGTATATGTCTTGAAACTGGGGAAGCTATAATTTGCTATTACATTCCACTCTCAAAGTAAAGACTTTAATGCTTTTTCTAAAGAAAGATTTTTCAGCATATGTTTTTGCATCTTGTAGATTGAAAATAAGTCTATTTGTGTATTTTTTGTTATTACTCATCTGAAAGTTTCATTCATAGGAGTAGAAGTGGAGATACCTGGTAATACTGAGTGCTGTTGAGGCTCTCAACCCATTTCCTTCCAGAACAATACTGTGAAAGTTTCTTCTGAACCTGTTAGAAGAGATTTCTTGGCAATCACAAAGTAAGAGACAGACTCTTCATGGGAATCAAGCAGTTTTCTAAACACAGCCCAGAAATAAAAAATAAAATTGAAAAGAAATCAGGAAGGTATGAGATGATATTTTTATGGGGAGAATTTATGTTATAACCCCTCACATACATAGCTAAGAAATCATATTTCTTATGCAACCAAAGTTGTCTAGTTAACAACTTTGCAGACTATGAAATGCTTTCTTATATGCTGTTCCACTTAATCATCTGAGAAAAACATGAGGCAAGGGAGTTTTTTCATTATTGACAGGCAGTGATTTTCTGATACTATATAAAACAGTAAGACACATGTGGGAAGTATAGAACTCTAAGAGTTAATATATGTGTAAATGGACACGTGTGAATGCATGTCATTGAATGTGTATGCACAGGGAACATTACTTAGGTGCCGTCCACCTTTTCTGAGACAGTCTATCATTTACCCAAAACTCACAAGGTATGCTAAGCTGGCTGGCTACTTGGGCTTTAGGGATATGTTTGTCCACATCTGCATTATGGGATTACAAAGATACATTGTCATGTTTAACCTTTTACAAGGATTCTAGGGATTTGACCATGTCCCCCTAATTGCAAAACAAGTACCTAACCGATTGAATTATTCCTAGGCTGCTTTATGGATATTAACAACATAGATATATCCATATGACTAAGAGATGGAGAAAAATGAACATTAACATGATATAAGCCAGCACCATGCCGTTTCGGTACAGTCCTTGTTCACAAATGTAACTAGTCTAATGTATATCATCACAGAGTAGCCTTGTACTGTAGAAGGAATCTCTGTGTCTGCATGGAAACATGACCTGTCCATAACAAGCTTATGGCCTATAGCTGAGGTAGGATATTGAAGGTGGGACATCTGGCAAGCAGTAATGATTCTAGGATAGGGCCAGGCATTGAGATTCATTTGGCAAGATGTGTGGAGGACAGATGCGTGGTGCATAAGCATAGGTAGCCAGCCATGTGGTAGAAAGTAGATCAGTATAAATGGGTTATTTTAAGTTATAAGCTAATGAAAGAAGAGCCTAGCTGTATGGCCTAGCGATTTGATTAAAAACACAAAACAAAACAAAACAAATCTCCCCAAAACAATCAAATCAAAAGAAAAAATTGAGTCTCATGAGTTATTATTCTGGGAGGGGAGCTTGGGACTGGCAGGGAAAAACACTGCAACATAATGACACACTGAACATGCTTGAATCTAAGCTTACAGTGTAAGGAGTCCTGGGTAAAAGATGGTTTCCTAGTCAAAGGCTGGGGAACCTAAACAAAATGCATATTCGAGGCACAGGTCTTTTGAGAGAAGCCAGTTCCCTCACAGCAAAGCTGGCAGAGGGTAGTGAGCAGAGGCTGCACTGTGGTCTCTCTTGGACTGAAGCTTGGAAACACATCAGCTGCAGCTTTCCCCAGGTACAGCACAGTTCCAGTGAAGGGTCAGAGAGAGTTGGCTGACTGTGGAGAAAAAAACCAATAAAAGGGGGGCAGAGCTAGCAGGCTGTGTGAGTTACCTGAACAGCTTGGGCAGGGCTAAGGACAGGTAGAGATACAAACTGAGAAGCCATGAGAACAGGTAAGGTATTGAGTTTAAAAAACAATAAAAGAGATTATAAAGTAATGAAAGAATTTGTTTGACAGAGGGAATTTCAGGAAAGCATGACACTCAGGCTGCCACATGGCCTTTGCTCACTCTGTTAAGGTTTATAATGGAAATTCAAAACTGAAGCTAGAGCAGAGGTGTCTGAAAAGTGCAGTTTGGTGTGGAAAGGTCAAGGAGTAGTGCTAAAGTTGAGGGCACATTGCGTGCTGACAAAGTTGCCATAGCTGTTAAGAAATGGATACCATTCGTTCAGGAGAAAACTCATGCGTTTTGCCAAGTAAGAAGAAAATAGCCCTGAGGACAAGGTTCTATTTGAAGGTTGTAGCTTATGAATTTCAAATTCACAAGAAAAAGCAACTGAGCTGAGAATGCCTCTTTAAAGTTTTTTTCTGCCTAAAGACAACACCCTAGGGAAATGTTTTCTCAGGTTTAGCCAGGGAAGGAGTCCCCTCATGGTGTGGCTAGAGGAACTCTAGGCCACACTTGGAGTTGATAGCTGAGCTTGATGATACAGCCACATTGTGCAACTTTTGCAGGAGTATAATGTGTAAGTGAGGGCACCATGGAGGCCTGCCCTGGAGGTCCAGGAAGTCGCTGAGGTTAGGTATGGATAGAAAGTCAGATTTCCTGTTCACACTTCTGAATAGGCTGTGTTTATAACTGTCAAAATGAAGTTGCAATGGAGACACAAGGATACCAGACATTCAGAGTATAGGAGATTCACTGAAATAGTAGAGTTGGACGGAGGCAAATCATGTATCCTTTAGGTAAGCAAGGAGGGAGCAAGGCTACCTAAATCTGACCAAGTCCAAATGATTACACCAAAGGATCCAAGCAGAGGACATATGGCTGCAGAGTTTAGAGTGTCCTGGTGTTTCCTGGTCTACCTTTGGTGCAGTGTTTCCTTACTATGCCTTCATTCCTCACATTTGGAATGGAAATGCTTACTCTTATTTTACTGTATGCTAGATGTATGTAACTTATTTGTCTTGATTTTTACAGGGATTCACCATTAAGAAATTAAATTGAGTCTTAGGAGATATTTTGAACATTTAAATAGTGCTGGTAGTATTAATATTGTGGAGATTGTTTTTTCCTGACTTTTGACCGAATGCATTCTGCATGAGATAGTGCTAAACGCAGTGAGAATCAGAGATGGAATGTTATAGTTTGGATGTGAATTGTCTCAGACTGTGTGATGGCTACTCTTGTTTGTTAGCTTGACTATGCTTCTTGAATTAGAAAAACACAAATGGCAGGACACATCTACAAGGGAATTTCTTTTCCTTAATTAAATCATTTGAAATGAGAAGACTCACTCCTAAAATGGATGTTTGAGGCGGGAAGAAAAATCTTTAACTCAGGTTGTTTTAGGTGGGGAGAGCCACATTTCATCAGAGTCACAATCTGTGTCTATATAAATGACACGGAAGAAAGATGTATCCTGTCTTTGGCCACTTGTTCTGGCTCTTACTAGCAAGTCTATTCCTTTACGGGCAATAGAGCCTCCTTCTTTGGGATTCCATTCTGTAAGTTTCTGTTCTTCTAGAGAACCTGACTGACACAGACAGACTTGTATATTTGAGCAGTGGTCCCCAGCTAGTATTTGGCTGGGGTGGAGGGATTTTTAAATCTTTTGGAGTTGAACACTAACTGAACAAAAGTGGAGCTCAGAGATCTGGTCCCTGGGATTTGTTGCTCATCTCCACATTCTATCTTGCCTCTGTTTCTTGCTCTGCAGGATGTGAACAGCCAGCCACATGGTCCAACTGTCATAGCCACAAGTTATTTTTGCTGTAGTGTTCACTCACAGTGAAAAGAAATGGACTTTCCACATGTATTTCTTCTAAATTATGTTTATCATATTAATGAAGCTTCTTTTTTTTTTGCAGTTGAATGTTAGTTATCTTTTTCTGGACACTTGAGACAGTTGTTATAATTTTATCTTTTTGAAAGACAAGCAGGTGAGTTGTCTTGAATGTCAAATGCTGAACCACTCTGTGTATCTGAAAATATCACTAATTATGAGGTATCATTGTCTCCAAATATTAGAGGTTTTACTTCTTTATATTCAGTTTGTTTGTTATGTTTATATAAGAAAATTGAATGAAAAATAAAAAAGTAATTTATTTATTTTTTACTAAAATCCTTATTAGTCTGGATGGTAAGTTTGATCCTTGTCTCAGAAAATTAATTGTAGTGAGGATATTAACTTCTTTTTTTAATTTAAATTTTTATTTTTTTAAAATTAATTACAGTGTATTCACTTTGTATCTCAGCTGTAGCTCCTTACCTCCTTCCCTCCCAATCCTGCTGTCCCTCAGTCATATCTTCCTATGCCCCTCTCTAAGTCCATGGATAGGAGAGGTCTTCCTCCCATTCCATATGACCCTAGCTTATCCAGTCTCATCAGAACTGGCTGCATTGTCCTCCTCTGTGGCCTGGCAAGGCTACTCCCCCATTAGGGGGAGGTGGTCAAAGAGCTAGCCACTGAGATCATGTCAGAGACAATCCCTGTTCCCCTTACTAGGGAACCCACTTTTGGCAGAGTTCAGGGACTCGTAGGAAAGAAGGGGGAGATAGTAAGACCTGGAGGAGACAGGAGCTCAGCAAGGATAGCATCAGAATATCTGGGCACAGGGCTCTTTTCTGAGACTGTTTCTACAACCAAGGACCATTCATGGATATAAAACCTAGAACCCCTGCTCAGATGTACCCTAGGGCAGCTCAGTACCCAAGCGATTTCTTTCTGGAAAAAAAATGTGTTAGCTGCTGTTATCATTTGTATGTATGCTTTGTACCAGAGATGTTAACCTTCTGGCCTGTGTCCATCTTCTTCAAAGGGTATAGTTAATATTTCTGTTTGCTAAGGATTTCATTTCTTTAATATATGTCAGACATATTTTCTTTTCCTGTGTTAGATTTGATAAACTGTGGTTTTGAAGAATTTTATCCACTTCATCTAATTTTAATTGATTGATTTTCTACTCTCCGTTAGTTTTATTGTATTGATTTATGCTTTTACACTGATAATTTAACTTCTAATACTTTATGTTTAATATAGTGTTTTATTTAAAGCCCCTTAATTCTTTCTTTTTTTCTTCTTTAGTGCATGGAACACTAAAAACATACTTTGACATGATCATCGCTATTACACGTGAAATGTTAGTCCATACTATGAAGTAAATCCACCATTTTTCACTTCATTGAATATTATTTCTTCCCCTTGTTTATAGGAAATATGTCGAAGAACCCTAGTGGATTGTTGGGACTATAGAAATACCAGACTCTTTAATTTAAGTTCTTTCTACCTTTGTTAAATACACTATGAATTTTAAGGAACAATAGAAATTCTGGTCACTGTCATGTTTACAAGTCTTACCTACTCTCAATCTTAGCATCACAATATATGATGATGATGATGATGATGATGATTGTTACTATTACTATTATTGATCTTCACTTTTCACTAAAAGAAATACTTCACAGTTTCTGATGTTGGCATGTCACAATCATCAGAACCACTACCTTTTGGGGGAGGAGTGGGAAGGACTATACCTAAATGAAATGAAGATTATCCGCACAGCCTTGTATAAAATGACAGTTGTTATGATAACAAAGATGGTAGTTATTGGCTTAGCACCAAGTGGATGGAGAACACTGTGTGGGATAAAGGGATGCCTACTCTGTCTTAGTTAGGTTTTATTGTTATGGAATGTCACTAAGACCAGAGGAACTCTTAAAAAGGCAAACAGTTAAATAGGGCAGGCTTAGAGTTTCAGAGGTTTAGTCCATTATCATCATGGTGGGAAGCTTTGCAGCACACAGGCAGGCATGGTGCAGAAGAAGCTGAGGGTTCTACATCTGGATAGGCAAGCAGAGAACTGACTTGAACTTCTGAGACCTCAAAGGCCAACCCATAGTGATAGACTTCTTTCAACAAAGTCACACCTACTCCAGCAAGGCCACAGCATCTAATAGTGCCACAGATTAAAACAAACCAAATCAAAACAAAACTTTAAAGCAAAGATATTATGTATTAATTATCAGAAATTTATATTATACAGTTACAGATGCATGCATGAGCGTATTTATGAAATATATTCCTGTCCATATTATAATGTATATTTTGTGTTATGCTGTTTTTTATCTGATTAAATATGTTAAAGTATGATTTTTATTCCTTCAAATTATTCCACTTTACATTAGTACATTTAGTACCATTAGTTATCCAATGTTTTCCATATTCATAGAAATTCAGTCTCACTTTTTATTATTCTATTTTTTCTTGATATCTGTGGGTCTTTGTTAAAGTCATGAATGATATTGATAACCCAGTATCAGAATGTCAGAAGTGGCAGATGAAATGCATAGCTTCTTAGTGCTTTTGTGATAAATATGTTTGTTTTTCTCTAAAGCTGAATAAACTGAGCGACATAGATGTCAAGTAACACTGTGGTTGAAAGGCTAGACTCTGTCAGACTGATATGAAGGCAAGGTTATTTGATCCATATCTCTAATAAGTGGTGTTCTTGTTTAGTTCTCAACAAATGTCTGTTTGCTGTGGAGAGGGTGCCAGTGTCAGACAAAAGAAACTATGCCACTCACTTCCATATAAGAGAACACATAGTTTACTGGGGTGTGAATGACACTAAGACAACTACATAGCTAAAAATGTACCATATCATGTATATGATCCCACTGTGAACCCCGAGATTTTGAACTGTAAAACCTTGTTTCTTGTTTGGTATGGTTCAGCCCTAACATACACCTTTAATTCAAGAACTTTCTGTTGATTATAAACAGGGGATTATGGTCCGGCTCAGCCCTAGCACACAACTTTTCTCCAAGAGCTTTTTGCATACAGGGTTTAAAAAAGTTAACCCTAGGTCAAGAGGTGGAGCTGACAGGGATTAACAGAAAGAAGAGCCTTGATCTGAAGAGTATTTAAAAGAGCAAATAGGAGAAGGCAGCTTCATTGCTTCACCTCCTCAGAACTTTAGCTCTCTAGCTTTGTGACTGGTTAGCTCTTGGCTTTTTCCTCCTCCAGCTTAGGTAGCAGGCCTTTCCCCACTGGGATGTGAGCTGAGCAGGAAGGTCAGCTTGGTGCTCTCTCTGCCTCTCTGTGCTAGCAGGTTTTTGCTCCAGGGTCTTCACTGGTAAAATTGATCGATTTGGCATTTTCTTTCTCCAGGACAGCAATCATGGGCGATGGTGCATAAGAAAGTCTTTTGTGCAGGCAGTAGGTTTCCTCTGCACAGGTCTGCTTACCTCTGTGTAAGCTTAGAGAAGAGCCTTGTGGAAGGTGCGAATCTCAGGAGATTCTGAGGCTTATCTCTTTTACTTCTGGAGTCCTGCTTGGCTCTCTTCCTCTTTCAGGAAGCCCTGCTCCAGTTCAGAAGAGAGAGCTGTATGGCACTTGCTTTAATGTAATTTTCTTACTATAAGATATGTAAATTTGTGCCATAGAAACATTTACACAACAAAGTGTGTTTAAAATCAGAACAGAAAATTACCAGTGTTGAGGACAAAGAGATAGTCTAGCCCTTAAGAGTATAATGTTGCTCTTGCAAAAGATCTGAGTTAGTTTTCAGGCACCCAAGGTGGGTGGATTGCAGAAGCTTGTAATTGCAGCCCCACAGGAGTCCCGTGCATGGACACCTGTGTTATCGATCTCACTCTCTCTCCGTCTCTGTTTCTCTCCCTCCTTTCCTCCTTCCCGCACTCTCTGTCACACACACACACACACACACACACACACACACACACACACACCACTTAAAATAAAACAAATAATTTTTAAAAGCTGTTCCTATTTTTTTAAGGTAATACGTCTTAGAAAGTAATTTATGGATCTGCGTCTTAATTCACTTTTAGACGTTTTTAATGTGGTACCAGATTCATAACACATCAATATTATTTTTAAAAGCTACATGTTGAACTTGAAATATTTGCAGATGGCAAGTCATTTACTAAAACAGGAAAGAATATATGAATCCTGGGGGATCTCCTGACCCACTAACAGTGGGATGTAGACCTACATTGAATAGTAATTGAGAGCTATTACTAGGATAATTAGAAAACGGATCTGCTGCATAGGGGTTAGACCTTAGCTTCTGAATTTATTAAGAGACAGATTCTGATCTGTGAATGGAGAGAACTCAAAGTTCATTAATACCACAACCCCAGCATCTGCCTGCCACAGCGAAGATAATGATTTAGTGAAAATTAATCTCACCTTTTCAAGGCAGCAGGTTTTCTCAGACAATTACATCATTGGCATATATTTCCAAACTACATTACTTACAACTTAAAGATAAATGTTCCTTGACATTTCTTGAACAATACGTATTAGTACAAAAGGTGTTTGGGGAAAGTTTTTTCTCTAACTTTTAATTAGAAAGCCTTTTTTTTTTTCCTGTGCAATCTCCTTCTCGTTTTCTTTCTTCTTCTTCCATAAGATCGGCATGATATTCTGAAAAAGCCAGTGACAAACAACAAAATAGTAGGATCATAAGAGGAGAGATTGTAAAACAAAACAAAAAAACAAAGGACCAGAAAATCTCCTTTCAAACTATTTTTTTTTTTTTATTTCAGCTTATCTGGTGTTCCCTATTATATTGATGGGTGTCTTTAGGCCATCTTTTTCTTTTTTCTTTTCTTTCTTTCTTTTTTTTTTATTTTCATCTACTTTCTCCCCAAGCCTAGCTTTTGCTTCCATAGGCAGAGTTTTCTAAGAAGCATCCTATTGCTTGGTATTGGCTAATCAGAAAGAAAAGAGAATGAGTAAAAGTAGGCGGTGGCTTCACCATCTTGACTATGTAAGTCTTCCTCCTTTATATTCTTGTGTGAATTTCCACCGTAGAAGTTTGTTATCGTCTGTTGTCCTACTGATGACAAGTGGTAACAGGATGGTGCTGAAGCATTTGTCTACTCCTTCTTCTGGACATTAATATTGTCTGACTGATACTTCACTAGTACTTCTCGTGTCCTTGAAAATGGTTTATGCATGCTGCTGATCTTCCTTTTCACCTCTTTTTTTTTGTTACCCCCACTTTTTGTTATGTTAGAGTATAATGACTTTAAACATATACCGTAAAATTAAATCATAAAAACAATAAGATAATGAATATATGTTTTGCGTTCAAAAACTTTCTTTTTTTAATTTTATTTTTTTCTTATCAGATACATTTTATTAACTCTGTATCCCAGCCGTGTCCCGATCCCTCATTCCCTCCCAGTCCCTCCCTCCCTCATCTCCACCGTGCCCCTTGCCAAGTTTCTTTATAGCTTTCTAAATTCTTGTCTCAAACTCTATGCTATAGACATAACTACAAATTAGCTCTGTCACATATTAATCTACATTGTTATAGTTTTGATTATGTGGTTTCCCAGAGTACAATTTTCTTAAGCTTCTCACTGAATTCGATTATTTTTACATTTATTCACATCATTGTATTTACTGGTAGCTCTTCTTTTTAGGTTACAGAGTAATATTCTGTTGTGCTGGTTTAGTCTCCAATACTACTGTGTCCATCAACTATAGATGAACATCTGACTTTTTATAAACTTTTACCTATCAAAACTAATGACATTATTAATTCTCTTTTAAAAAATTCTCTTCACTGTTATAAAATTTTATTGATTAAATTGAGATAACTTCATCAAGTAGCTTCCATCCTTCAAAGGGTTGAAGAACAATCACTGCCAGAGGCAGAAGACACTGCTCCATTTGTGTCACATGCTGGTAACACTTGCCATCTTCACAGTTTTTAATACTTTTAAACAATTTTAAATAATTGCAAACTCTGGTAACAGCATTTCATGGCGATTTTAGTTTTTATTTTAGTTTGATGACTGCTGACACAGTATGTTTTCATGTGCTTGACAAAGTAATTAATAAAATATTTATTAATTTAGAGCTTTTTTGTTCTTTTGCTTGTTACTTTTTTGAGTCAGAGTGTCACTGTGTAGGCCAGGGTGAACTGGAACTCACAGAGATCTGCCTATAGATCTCAGTACTGGGGTAAGAGCATTTGCAACCATGCCTAGCTTTATTTGTTTGTTTGTTCATTAGTTTATTTAAAGAATCTTGAGAACAGCTTTCATTTGTTATAAAAGTCTGACTATGTAACATTAGGTGGAGCTCAGAGATTCTTGTGGAAGAGTGAGGGGAAGAACTAAGGAAATGAGAGGGGTCAAGGACACCACGAGAAAACGTAAGAGTCAACTAACTTGGGCCCATGGGGGCTCACAGACACTGAACCACCAACCCAAGAACACGGAAGGGCTAGACATATGCCTAGGTAGCAGGTGTGTGCTTAGTCTTCATGCGGGCCCCCTAGCAGTTGGGCTGGGACAGTCTTTGACTTGGTTGCCTGCCTTTTGATCCTTTTCCCCTAGTGGGGCTGCCTTTTCTGACTTCACTGGGAAAGGGTGTGCTTAGTCCTGATGTGAGCTGATGCTCCAGGGTGGGCTAGTACACATGGTGGTTCTCTCCTTTTCTGAGGAGAAGGGGAGGTATGAGGGTAAGACTGGAGATGAGGGGGAGAAGACTGTGGTCAGGATGTAAAGTGAATGAATAAATAAATTAATGGAAAAAGAGTACCACTGTATATGTGCCCTGGAAATATTTCTTCACTATCAATAGTTTCTTAGCATATTCTTAAACTGAATCTCCAATATTAGACTCTTAATTATTTTACACTTCTATGACTACATTTTTGGTTTGGTTTCATAAAATATTTGAAAATTCCAAACCATATAATTTTCTTCTTATAGGTTACAGTTTCATAATTTATATTTATCTCAATGTTGTAGTAATATTTAGACATTAAAATCTAAATTTAGCTGATAAGGATTTACTTTTTTCAGCATCTCTTTGTAAAATACCATCTTTGTTGCTGTGTTGTTTGGAGATTTCTGTTGAAAATCAATGCGCTTTAAATACAGGTGAGTAGGCCAGTTTCTGGCCTTGGTCTTCATTCCAGTTAGAGTAATTTATCTGTCCTCATGCCCTTTCATATTGCCCTGACTCATGAAGTTCATAACTAATATAACTAATATATAACTAATATAACTAATATAGAGCTCTTAACTTGGCAGAAACCTTGAGGCAGGAGCTTATGCAAAGACCACGGAAGAGTATTGCTAACTGGCTTGTTCCTTGTGGATTGCTCATAGAACCCAGGGCCATTTGCCCAGGGGTGCCTGAACCCACAATAATCTGGAAATAAAATAGTTATAGGTGGTGGTAGTGTGTTGGAACAGGAGGATTTGTGGGGAGAGGAAAAGGAGGAAGTAAAAGGGGTGACAGCTAAAATTATTCTATTTTTCACACGTAATTAAAAATGTGTTTTGAGAATTTCCTACATGTGTCTTGTACTCACAGCCCAATCTTATGGAGGCATTTTCTTAACTGAGGTTGTCTTCTTTCCGATGACTTTAGCTTATTTCAATTTGACTTTAAACTTTCCAGCACAAAACTCCTAAACTAATGGCTGAAGAAATATTGTGGAAGAGGGGTTGGTCATGGAAGGACTGCAATAGTCAGAGAATGAGAATGTCTGCTGTGACATAGTGTCTTCTGTGTGTGACAAGGAAACATCGTCCATGGAATCTCAACTATGTGACCAACTCAATAAGATCTACATAATGACAATACTAGTTACCATACCAACATAGATGGGGTAAGCTGACAGGGCCTTGCCCCTTGAAGGACTACAGGCAAATACAGGATGATGAGGGAGAATCAACCTTGTTGACTTTTGCCTGCGCTGGGACTTTTTCCTTCTACTGGTTTCTGACCAACAACATTCTTAACACTCAACCCACAGCTTCTAGAATGCTAACTTGTTGTTTAAGTGTTGCTGAAGTAGCAGTTGTACTTCAAGTGAAAATTGGGTTGCATTTGAACACACAGAATAGAAACATCACCTCATATAACATGACAGATTCCTGATTAGTGTGTCTATTCAATCAGTGCTAGAACTTGTTGCTATTTTTGTATTTCATAGATAATTAAATCAAGCCTATAAAGTAATTTAGTGCAAATAAACGCATACATTAGAAGAAAAAGATTTTTTGTTTGTCAAACAGTTATGAGCATGAGGCTGTCTTTAGATAGCTCCTTTTCAAAATGACCAATATTACGAGTCAACTACTCTGTAGTAAAAAATTATCACTTAATATCTGCTTCCTGCAAATATAGCTTACAGTTAAATCATAGCTCATACTCATATATATTATACTTTTTTTCTTAAAATTAATAACAATCAGTATGGTTTATAGAAGTTATTTCATCTGTCAAAAAAAAATAAATGCATAGTAAAGACCAGCCTGGAACAGCAGTCAAAGGATAAGAGGAATGCTATGAAAGAGCTGAGATAAACATTTTTTTTCATGTGTGATTTTCATACTGCAAAGTCTAAGACTTACTAATATGTGCTGTGTATTTTAATTTAGTTATACTGGAGGAAGGAATAGCTGGACTCCAGACTACTCTTCAGCAGCACTTTTATGTGTTTACTTTAAGAATCCCATACATGAAGCCTGCAGCAGTGGCACATGCCTGTAATCCCAATGCTCAAGGAGGCGTGTGCAGGTAGATCTCTGTGAGTTTGAGACTAGCCTGGTATGCAGAGCAAGTCCAAGACTGGCTACATAGAGAAACTCTGTCTCAAAATTAAAAAAAGAAAATTGATACATGTGTTGGTACACACATCTGTATGTACTTGTGAGCCAAACAGGGGCATGCAGTGAATCATTATTGCTCTATAAATTTATTCGCATGTCAAACAGTGTCTGATTGGACTTGGGGTTTGCCAGGTTTCGGCTAAGTTGAACTGATGTACGTACCAAGGAACCTCTTCTGAACCCTCCCCTTACGCTACAGAAAGACTGATGTCCAGCCTGACAATGGGAGTGGGCATGTCTCTGACGCTTTTGCCTGCGCTGGGACTTTTTCCTTCTACTGGTTTCTTCACCCAGCCTTGATATGAGGGTATGTGTCTAGTTCTATTGTAACTTGGTAGGCCATGTTCATTTGGTATCTCTGGAAAGCCTGCTTTTTTCTGAAGGGAAGTGAAAAAGTAGATTTAGTTGTAGAGGGGTAGACTGGGAGAAGTAGAGGGAGGGAAATACAACAAAAACAGAAAAGATTTCTCTCTTATGTGATACTTCTCAACCACTTTTTTACCTTCTTCCAGTTTTCCTAGATGTACCCTCTCCCCTAAGTCCATTTTTCTCTTTCCTCTTCAGAAAAGAACAGGCCTCTGAGAAACAACAGCCAAATAGTACAAAACAAAATACAACAAGACAAGTTGAAAGTCCTCATGTCGAGGCTGGACAAGGTAACCCAATAGATGGAAAAAGAATCTCAAGAGCAGGCAAAAGAGTCAGTGACATGTTCACTGTGACTGTTAGGCATCCCACAGACACCAAGCTAACAACCATAACATATATGCAGGGGACTTGGTACAGACCCATGCTTGCCAGTTCAGTTGCCTGCCCTCTTTAGTTGATTCATTGAGCCATGTTCTACCGGTATCCTTCATTACCTCTAACCTCTACAGCCCTTATTTTTCTGTCTCTGTAGTGTTCCTCGAGCTCTGATGAGAGAGACCCAATTGATACCTCCAAGGTAAACATACTCTTCTCATAATGTCTGGCTATGGATCTCTGAATCCACCCCCATTTGTGGCCAGAGGAAGCCTCTCTGATGACTGGAAAGGGCAACGATTTGAGTATAGCGGAATATCGTTTGTTAACATTTCATTGATTTTTTTTTTCTCATCATGTATGGCTCTATTCTAGGTCTCTGGGTTATCTAGTGTCCAGTTTCTGGCCATTCAGTCATTGTATCCACCCCTCTCATGGTGTGGGTCTCAAGTTAAACCAAACATTAGTTAGCCACGCCCACAAGTTCTGAGCAATCATTGTCCTAGCACAACTTGCAGTCAGGACAGTTGCAGGTGGAGTGCTTGTAGCTGGGTTAGTGTCCCAGTTTCTGCTTCTGTAGGCTGCAGAGTACCTTTTCGTGCCAAAGAGACTAGAACATAAGGTGAAGGCTCTGTGCAGGCAATAGCTTGACCTATCTGTGTTCAACGAGCTGTGTGGAAGTTTTGCTCAGCAATGCCCACCCCCTTCCACCTCACCCAGTCAATTTTCAGAGAGTAACTTTCTGTCCCAGCATCAGCCTGGGTTCTTTAGGAACTTCTATTGGACCTTCACAGCCAGCAACTCAACCAAATGCTTCAACCTCTGAGAGCCTTACTTGGCTACAAAAGATTGAAGTTCAGACTCCATCTTCTCCATTACTAGATGTTCTCTATAGGGTTACCCTCATAGATTCCAGGAAATTTCCACTGCACTAGGTTTACACACCACCTTCCAAATGCGCTCCAATCCCATCCGTCTCTTTCCACCCCATCTCCCTCCCTTCCCCCGACTACCTAACACTCCTAGTTCCTTCATTACCTGCTGTGAGTCCACCTAAAAAATCTATCCTATTTTCCCATCCTTGATTTTTCTCTCAGCCTGATTTTCATTTGTGTATAGGAAGGCATCCGACTTATTTGTTTGTTTGTTTGTTTATTTATTTATTTATTTATTTATTTATTTTTAGTTAAGCTTGAACCCAGCCACTTTGTTGAAAGTGTTTATGAGCTCTGTAGAAGTTCTCTAGTAGAATTTTTAGGGTCACTTATGTATGCTATTATATCATCTGCAAATAATGATACTTTGATTTCTTTTCCAATTTTTATACCATTGATTTCCTCCAGTTGTCATATTTCTCTAGCTAAGACTTCAAGTACTATATTGGATAGGAAGGAAGAGGCAACTTTTATTGTTCCTGATTTTAGTGGACTTGCTTTGTGTTTCTCTCCATTTAATTAAATGTTGGCGGGCTGTAAATTTCCCTTATTATGCTTATCTATGTCCCTCGTTTCTATATTCTCTTCACTAGTTAGGTTTTGTCAAAGGATTTTTGAGCATCTCATGAGATGGTCATGTTTTTTTTTTTTAATTTCAGTTTATTTATGTGGTAGGTTACATTTACAGATTTTTGTATGTTGAACCACCTCTTCCCTATGACTTTAAAGTTGGACAGAATTACTTTTATGTTCATATTTTCTTCAGTACTATACCCTGTCATGAGATAAATGAAAGCTGTGCCAGGAGTAGGGCATACCAACATGCTTACTTCCGTCTGTGCAATGGATTCTGGAAGAGGGATTTATCTTAGCTGATAAAGCATCCATGATGGGGATAATGGACATTTGTTTCTATTTTATTACATAGCGTCGTTATTCTGGAACTTCACTTGACTCAGAAATAATTTGATTTCTACCTAAATTTTAATCTTCTTCCCATAGAAGCAAAGAAAATTACCATTTTTATGTGCTTAAAGCTGACATTATTCAGCATGGGTTTTCACAGACACTGGTTGTGTTTCATAATACAAAGGTCTCTAGATGTGTTGGCTTGTCTTATGCCAACTTGATACAAGCTAGAGTCATCACATATGAGGGGACCACAATGGAGAAAAGACCTTTGTAATATCTGTCTGTAAGGCATTTTTCTTAAATAGTGATCAATTGAGGAGGGCCCAGGTCATTGTGGGTGGTACTGTCCCTGGGCTGCTGGTGCTGGGTTCTATAAAAAAGTAGGCTAACTAAGTCATGAGGAACAAGCTTGTAAGCAGGACCCTCCATGGCCTCTCTGCAATCTCCTGTCTCTAGGTTCCTGCCCTGTTTGAGTTTCTTTCCTCACTTCCTTTAGTGATAGCCTATGATGTGGAAGACAAGATCAATAAGCCTTTTTCTTCCCCACATTGCTTTTGGTCCTGATAATTCATCAAAACAATAAGAACCCAAATTAAGTTATTAAATATTTTCAGAAGATAAATTTTGTTAGTAGCTCATCTATAAAGCTGGTGATAGTAACAAACATGTCATATGTCAACACTGTGAAATATTAATATTTTTGCTGACAACTTTATAAAGTTGAGTCTTAGTTTTCAGAACAACCCCCGAGGAGGGTTTTAGACCCTATTGCTCCAAGTTGAAAAATCAGCTGGAAGTTTGAATAACTGGACTGTATTATTTACAGCAAGAGAAAATCTGTGGCAAGCCAAATAACATCACATAAAAATTGTTCCATTAACAATTGAATCATGCTGATGTTGTTGACCTGTTTTGCTCAGAGTCTATCAACATGTATCATTTGAAAAGGATAGTAAGTATGAAGGAGTGAATGATATATTTCTTATTTCAAGTCTTTTGTTACCTTGGGCTTCCATGAGACAAATGCTATCATAAAAACACTATAATAAAATTACTTCTAATATAAAATGGATAAACACTTCATTAATTCTGAAATACACAATATGCTCCTGGCTCAGTTTCCATATAGACATACACATGTCACAGCACAGAGGAAATAAAACATAATAGGTATGAAATATTTGCTACTGAAGTGAATATTTGTGCCCCAAACAATGCAGATAGCAATCCATTTATAGTCTACTGTACTCATTTCATCAAATGCTGTCAACATGATGGATAGATCTGATTATTCTTCAGAAGAAAGCTCCTAAGATCAATAATATGGTTAGCATGTGATAGCAAGTGAAATGTCAGGTGACTTTCATTCTTTTTACTTGACAGTGTCCAGAAGTCAGGGCATAACTAATAAACAGTTTTGTTCTTCTGTTTTTCCAGTTATCTAAAGGATTACTTTTATTCTTTTTATAATAGGTATGAACAATCGACTAGTTTGTTGTCGGGAGCCACTCCCGCCATTACAAGATGGCGCCGGTTTCCTGCTTCCTGGTTCTTCTTGCCAGCATTGTTTTGCGATCTGCGCATGCGCCGCCTTATGCTAATGTAGGCTTGTGTGGTCCTCCATTTGGAGACCACATGCTAATTGGGTTTTGTGTGGAGCACCAATTACAGACGAACAAGTCACCCTGCTGGCTACTTAAGCAGAACGCACACAGGGTTCGGGGTCCTTCTCCATCTGCTGTTAAGAGCCTCACAATAAAGTTGCTGCTGGACAAATCCGTTGTTGCTGCGTCGTCCTTATCGGCGAGGGCTGCGCGCGACAGTTTGTCTGTAAAATGTAGACAGAATTTCTACCTGTCATTTCCTAGGCAGTGAATTTGGTTGAAATTGCTCACCTTTCTGGTCTTCTCCTTGACTCGTGGAAGTCTGAGGCTTCACTTGAAGATAGTGTTTCACAGGATTCTGCTGTAGGAGCTTTTGGATACAAGAGTGACAACAGTGAGCAGAGCCCTTCTGACAACCTGTGACATGCAACAGAACTATAATAAATGTCTGATGTACCGGTAGTTTGTATACAATGAAAATTTCAAAGGAATCTATTGTTTTCCAAAAACTAGAGAGAACTGTAGTTGCTCTAGCCTTGAGACGATGTACCTACACCATCTGTGAAAAGCCATACGGAAGTCTAGTAATCACAACCTAACTTGAAAAACATAAATCAGAGGTTATTATAACAAATGAGAAATGAAAGAAGAAGGGATTTTAAGTGATCAAGCAAGGTTGAGGGAACGGGAGAAGGGGAGAAGGCAGGAAAGTGGGTTGCTTAACAAAAACTAAGGATCTATGGAAAGCCTTATGGAAGTAAAGTAGTTACTAAGCTACTTTCAAAATACACCTTTAAAAAAGAGTTTAAGTGGAATTATCCTATGTGGTAGAATAAGCTTGCTCTCAGAAGACATGAGTTATTAAGCAAAAAATACAATGCAAGGTTATTGCTTAGGGAGGCCCTAGAGGTATCCAAATGAACACAAGCTATTGCCATGGACTTTAGTTGCATACCACAACTACATGGTACTGCTGAAGACACTACAGCTTTAGCCTCAGGACACAGAGACATCAATCTGAAACAGACTGGGGAACTTCTTGGTTGTTGTCTAGCTTTCATAGCACTGGAAGGTACTGTGTAGGCTTTTAGGAGAGAAAACATATCAGTGATTTTCTCCAGAACTGGAGCATGCATGTAGCAATAGTGAGCTGCCAGAAAAGACGTACTTCCAGTGTAATAGGGTGAGTGCACTGCTTTAGAATAACTAACCACTTTCCGATTGGGTTTGAGGCTGGCTTCACACCAGGTCTTTCTGTGCGTATATTGTTTTCCTAGCCAAAAACCTATGGCTGTGGAGCTCATAGGCCTCAGGCTTCATAACCTGTAACTGTTATTTTACTAAACAGTCATGCTGTCAAATTGTAGTCTAAATACTCATGTTTATATGTACAGACATGCGCTGCTCTTAACCTGGTTCAGAGAAGTTTTATGCTTTATTGTTGTTAAATTCACAGCAGTCATCAGAGAGATATAGAACTGATCAGAATGCCGAAACTAAGAGACAAGTGCTCAGCCCTAAGTGAGACAAATACATTAACTCTCTAGGCTCAGGGGACATCATGAAAAGAATACAGAAAGAATGTAAGATTTGAAGGACGAGAAGGAGTGCTATGAAACACTACCTTCTGGCTCTGGCACAGCCATTGCAGTCATGAACTTAGCGCATATATGTGGTTACCTGTGCAAGACTTACATACAATCAAGTGAGAAAAAATCCCCATCTAGGAGGATAACATGAGTTGGAGGCCAGGCTGGTCTACAGAGTGAGTTCTAAGACATCCAGCGCTACACAGAAAAACTCTATTTCAGAAAACAAATATTATCAGATGAGGGAGAAAGCAGGGAACAGTCAGGAGCCTACCACAGGGCCTCTGAAAGACTCTACACAGCAGGGTATCAAAGCAGATTCTAAGACTTATAGCCAAACTTTGGGCAGAGTTCAGGGAATATTATGGAAGAAGGGGGAAATGGAAGACCTGAAGGGGGCAGGAGCTCCACAATGAGAGCAACAGAACCAAAAAATTGGGCACAGGAGTGTTTTCTGTGATGGATACTCCAACCAAGGGCCATGCATTGAGATAACCTAGAACTCTTGCACAGATGTAGCCCATGGCAGCTCAGGGTCCAAGTGGATTCCCTAGTAAGGGGAATAGTGCCTGTCTTTGGCATGAACTCAGTGGCTGACTCTTTGATCACCTCCTTCTGAGGCAGGGCAGGCTTACCAGGCCACAGAGGAAGACAATGCAGCCAGTCTTGATGAGACCTGATAGGTTAGTGTCAGATGGAAGGGGAGGAAGACCACCCTTATCAGTGGACTGGGAGAGGTGCATGGGAGAAGAAGGAGGAAGGGTAGAATTGGGAGGGAATGAGGGAGAGGGCTACAGCTGGGATATCAAATGAATAAATTGTAATTAATAAAACAATTCATTTTAGGTAAAACAAACAAACAACAACAACAACAAAATCTCTGCCTAGATGTGATAAATTATTTCCAGCTCTTATTCCTAAATGGTGAGTTCTTTTCAGTTCACAGTTGCCAGGAGAGAGAGAGAGAATCATTCTCTTTTTGAGAATGTGACCACTGGTATACTGGCTATGCTCACTTGGATGTACCTACAGTATACACACATGGGGTAAAACTTATAGGGTTTATTGAGTTATCAAATAAGAGATGCATAAGTTGAGAGAAAGATATTTTGAGGGAAACACAGGAGGAGTTAAAAGAGGGAACTGAAGAGATAAATATGATCATATTTCATTGTATACATGTATGCAGTTTTCAAATGCAAAGAAAAACTATGTTAATAACTATATTTTCAGTTTTGATCCTTTGTCCATGGTATTTAAATAACCATATTAATATAAATGATAATAGTAAGACATCATTAGAGATGAGGATTTGTTTTTGTTCAAATATTATTTTCTACTCTGAAGTGAAAGTAGAACGAGAAGGTGTTTTGACTTATGACACATACCATTAAAAACCAAATATTAAAAAAAAACCCTCTAGAAACAGTAAAAGAAGATGACAGAGCTTCAAGTAATACATACAAAAAATAATATTAGATACTTAGGAGAGCACCCATAGGGGCTTAACAGAAGAGTGTTTTAGTTTTCTGAGTGGCTTTTATAATGTTTCTATCTTCTACCTTAAGACTTTCCCATGGTAACACACTGGTGTGTGTGTGTGTGTGTGTGTGTGTGTGTGTGTGTTTGTAGGGGGTATGACTGTGTGTGCCACTGGGTAGTGAAAACATCTTGTTCTGAGCAACTTCAGACAACGTAAATCTTGTTCTGAACCTTATGCCCTTGGCAAAGCTTTTGTTGCTTTAAACATTTCTTGTCACTGGCAACTCCACATATAGCCATAGACCTGCATTTTTTTTTTTTTTGGTCAGCTGTGTTTAGTAAGAGGATTATGTTCAAAATGTAGAAGATGTGTGCATAAACTTGATTTTTATTATTTATAAAATGTATGTATGTTTACATAATCATTTATTTATATTCTTGAGTTTCTCCCCAATGTCACTTACTGAAAACTGTGATCAAAATAATTGTGATAAGAAGTGACTTTGTGTTGCATATCACATTAAACAATGACATATTTTTCTCAAAATATGGTGACAAATTGTTGTTACTTGTAAAACTGAAAGTTACATATACTCATACATACTTTATTATTCAGCATTGAAGTGGTTTAAAATTTAACAAGGATAAAGATATTATCTAAAATAATAGCAGAATAAAGAATGAGATGATGAGATGACATTAAAAGAATTATGTGATGAAACAGTAGATGGTGTTTAACGAGTGTCTTAAAATATGGTAATACTAACTGAGATTTCTTTGCTCATTTTATGCTTCTTTTTCTCAGTATGGTGACTGCTGTTTTACAATGAATATTTCAACTAGTCTTTTAAACAGGATTGAAAAAAATCTAGATGCAAATTCATGTACTGTTAACTGTCCTTACTTTACCACGTGATGTCAATACAGCTAACACATCACATTACTATGCAGGAGGAAGGCATTGTAAGATTCCATCCAGAGCTGATATGTTATGATTAACACGCTATGGCAATTTCAACATTGAGTGAGTCTCATTCATTTAACATGAGCATTTAATTACAGTTCATTTTCTGTGTCTGTCAGTGACTGATTCTCTATTATAAAATATGATTCTACAGTGTTACCGATTCTTTTATTTTGTTACTGTGTTTGGAGCTGAAGTTATTAATAGTGGTATAATGCCATGCTGTTGGAAGGATGAGGACTTTTTATTGGTATGAATTCAGTAGCGATAAACATTTGGCACAAAAACAGTACAAGATGTTAATTATTTATTACTTTGTCAGTTAAATTGTATTTCCCTCCTATTTCAGGAAATTTTGCTTTTTATTTCTTAAGTAGGTTTTAAAATTAGTGAGTAGAACAATTTTTGATTGGGGTGTGAAAGCATGCTAACATAATAAGTTTATTCTTATTTATAGAATTGTATAGCTAGTATATATATATATATATATATATATATATATATATATATATATATATACAGACTTATATCTGTGTTTTTACTTAATAAAACATTAAATGTACCTTTCTTTGTTTCTATATTATCAAATACCAAAAATTATCTGAACATTTTCATTTGAAGATTTTGTGTATAATTTCTGAGCCGCATTCAAGGAGGAGACCTAATCACCTTCTTGTCCTTTTAACAAGATTATCTTCCTAACTTGAAACAATCCATATACATAGATAAAGTAATAGAAACCTGCATATGATGAGCCAAGAGACTTCAAGGTACATGTGAAAGAACCATCATGCCTCAGTTTATCTCTTATGGTACTGAAATCCAAGCATGACCATGCGTTGAGGAGCACAAAAAGAAAAATGAACTATGGATTGCCCCAGTTAGAATGCTTCCACTTTCCATTTTCCAGCTTTATCATGGGGTAAAAGCAGTTTATCCAATTCAAATCATATTTCAATTTTGTTTCTTGATTTTTTTGTCAAGCAAACTTCTTAGAGGATGATATTATTTTGTAAAACACCGAGCAATAGATGTCACTCAGCAAGAAAATTCACGGGGGGAGGGGATCCAAGATGGTAGTGATCAGTGCACACTGCCTCTGAAAGGCAGAGGTTTTGAAACTCTGAAATTGGTGAGTGGAGAGGCAACTGAAATGGGAAATTCAACACTGTGCCTCCCTGAAGGAGGGGGGACACCACAGGAGCAGAGAACTTTTTGATTCAGGTCAGACACAGACATCTCTGTGAAAGGAGAGGGGCACTTTTCTTCTTCAGGCCTCTCTCCCCTTTGGAGGAGCTAAGCCACAGAGCCAGTGGCACAGATCTTGCTGCCTGAGAACTGAGAAAGCAGAGTTGGGCCAGCATCAGCCAGTATCACCCGCGTCCCAAGCCTGAGATCTGCAATATAATCCTGCCTGGGTCCCACGCCTGTGAGCGGCCGGCTTTACCAACTCCACAGAGCCGGACTGTACGAGCTGTGCAGTCCCTCAGTGGCCGTGCAGCCACCAAAGTCTGGCAGACCTGCAAAACTGCCCAGGTGCACCAATAGCCAAACCACAATAGTGGCTACACAAGACTTCTTGGCAGGCACCTAGACACCCCAGTTCTGCAGCTGCAACTGGATTCAAGAATACAGCGGTTGTAACACCACTGAGCTGTCTGAGCACACATTTGGTTCAGCAGGTCCAAACCTGTTGGTAGAGAATAGGAGAAACCCCCGTGCATTATGATTTGAACTGCTAGAGAGTGAGTGTGCCTCAAAGTGCCTACAGAACCCCGGGTCCAGGATGCTTCTCAGCTAGCAGCCAGACATCAGAAATCTCCCACCCACACATCCATTGTGGGAAACAGGGTTTCTTGGAACAAGGAAGCCCTGGCTCTGTGGAGCTACCAGTGGAGTTTAGGCAGATAACTACTGGAGATCAGTTAGAGAGGATTATCAGTAGCCTGTAGGCCACTGACATACTCAGGGAATTTGCCCACGCTATCATCATCAGCGCTTGCTATGACTTCAGAACACACGACCCCTTCGGTGACTGCAAGGTGCCCCTCCCTCACAGAAGGCCTCTACATTTTCTAGTACCCTGTCTGTCAAGGGAAAGTTCCTCGCATGCGCGCGCACACACACACACACACACACACACTCACCTGCATTTCTCCTTCTGTGCCCTTGGACTTTCCTCCCACAGGTATAGCTGAAGCACCAACACACACACTGAAACCATTGAACCTCTCTCATCTCTCTGAAGAATTCTCCAGACACCAAAGAAAGATGGTACCAATCTAAACTGCAGAACCCAAGAACAAACAGTGCAGATTACGATTAAGTAAATGGCCAGAGGTAGGCAAAAGAACACACCCAACAAAAATGAGAAAATTATGGCTTCGCCAGCAACCTCCAATTCATCAGAAACACAGGAAAATGACCTTAAAGATATGCTTATCCAGTTATTAGAGTCACATAAAAAAGAAACAAACAAATATCTCAGAGAAATAGTCAAGCAAGTACAGACAGTTAAAGAGAAAATGAACAAATCTTTCAAAGAATTGACTTCCCAAGTAGAGGCAAAGAAAGAGGAACTGAACAAAGTCCACAAAGAAACACAGGCAAATATAGCCAACAGAAATAGAGGCACAAGTAGAGGCAAAATTAGTGGCATATAGTGTACTATATTTCTATGAGATGATGTTCCTGGTGATAAAAGCAGTGTAAGATTTCAATTTAAGATGATAAGTTCATTAAAAGGCAAAGCCAGATGAGTCAAGATATACCTAAAAGACCATATATTAACACATAAATTTTAAAATGATCAATAGATTATAAATAAATCTTCCTGATATTATATTTAAAAATATGCAAGAAATGCATACATGCTACCTACATTAATATCTATGTGGTTTATTAAAAGTAAGCAGTTCCAGGGCAAAAATCCCTACGTGTTATTGAAGCTTACATATACACAAAAAGCTATGAATAAAAGTTAAAAGCCAGTAAATATTAAGAAAGATTTACTAAACTTGCTTTCACTGCCTTATATTCCTTCTCTTTCATCTAATGTGTTCCCTGGCAGTGACTGAAAATAATAACTAGGCGTGGTATATAGTGGTAAATGTTGTGTCTTTGTTAGTTTCTTATCAACTTCCATCTCATAATTTCTGAAATGTTAATCATAATTTCCTTCTGCTCGAATTCAAAATCGGGGCAATGCGGTCAGACTCACAGATTAGATCACATATGTAAACTATGAGAGAAAAACTCTGAATTTATGGCAGCTGTATCCACCCAGCATTTCCCAAGCCACTTAGCCTCTGGTATAACTTGTTTATTACTTTCCTAAAATCAGAATAAAACATTTTGGGAGTTCAGAAGATTTATCTAAAAGCCCAGTTGAATGTTTCACTTACAGATACTAGCAAAAGACACCTTCAGAAAAAAAATCAAAAAAACAAGCCAAGTAAGTGAATTCTTCATTTCATTCAGGAAAAATATTGAGGTGTACAAAACAACCTATCCACACATGTATGTGCACATATGTATATATATATATATATATATATATATATATATATATATATATGTATTTAATATTTATGTTGTCTAGACATTTAGTGAGACAGGGAACAAGATTTCAAAATGCTTTGTAGAGAATGGAGTGGTCGCTCAGTGGGTAAGGGTACTTGCTCAAGAAGCATGAATTTGAAGCCCAGTAGTCACTTAAGAAGCCATACATAGCAACATACAGGGATATGCTCAAAATCTGAATTTTAAGGGCAGAGGCAGGAGGATCATGAGGGCTTCTTAGTTAGGCCCGTAGCCTGGAAGAAGAGTTTCCTTCTACTCAGTGAGAGATAATATCTCTAGAAAATATGACAGAGTATAGAGGAAGACATCAAATGTAGTTTTGCTCTGCCCTCCTCTTGCACACAACTATACATTAACATGTGTGCACCACACACACAAGCTGTACAAAAACACAGTCTTACACACACACACACACACACACACACATACACACACACACACACATGCATACACACACCACAAATATTTTGTCAAATTTGTATTTGGAATGCATAAAAACTGTGAGCTTCTTTTTCACCTTTCAGACCTTTGGAGCCAGAGTTGTATCACCACGACTGACCTACCCATGAGCACTGATTTTAATACTGCTTACTCCTCTCTGGTGCAAGAAAGGAACACTTTCAGAAAGTCCTTTATCAGTGTGAAATTTCACTGTGAAGCAGCCATCATCAATGGCAGAAGACTGTCCCAAGTCAGCGGAAGAATGCTGTCTCCAGTTTACGAGAGCAAGTTCGGAAAGATAATGCACAAAATCCCTGAAAAACCTCTTCCTTCCATTGGAGAATGGGATTGCAAAAGAAGCTCACTTGCTGATATATGCCTGACATTTTCATAATTTGGTTTTAATGCACATTTACACAATCACAGGAAACAATAATAATTTTATCATTAAAAATAGAATTCCCTAAATGTAAAGTATGGTGATATGATCATAAGTTGTTTGAGATAATTATGGCAAAATAATTATTTCCTACTATGTCATTAAGAAAAAATTTTGTAGCAGTCGTTGGCAAGTTTCTAATTGTAGTCTCATCATTAGAGACTTAACATGCATTGGTTAATATTCTATTGTAGATCTATGATCTTTGAGTGAAATTTAATGGTTTAACTATACTATGCATGTAGAATTTTGAATTTCATAAAATTTTATTAGTCATGAATACATAACTAGTAAGATTTGAGGAAACAGGCTTGAATTTTATCATGTTTGTAATAGCTACAAAGGGAGATTATTTTCTTCTCTGATAATATACCCAGAAGTCTAATTGTCAAGATGGTTTTATGTACTTTCTCACAAATGAAGACATCTCATATTAATCTACATTCTAAAACATGGTAGCTGTCTCCAGCCAAATACTGCATTTAACTGCGAGGCTGAAACTTCAGCGGTACCAGAGGATTTTGCAATTTAAGTATGAAAATGAATTCATAAATCTTTTTACATTTATAGCAGCAATGCCATAGCTAATCAAAAATACTCTGTCTTATGAAACTATCAGTGGGCTCAGAAATATGATCTAATATTCTTAATACTAGAGGCAGAAGTAAAAGGTGAGATATGCCCTTAGTCTTCTGATGACTGAGGATGGGGCTTTTCAAAGTAGCTTTTCCTTGGAGATTTCCTCTTTTTATCACAGAACTTCTCTAAAAAAGAGGATTGTGCCATCAATTTTAGTACACTCCATTATTCATGAAAAACATTCAGTTCAATGTGCTGAAAAGAAACTTACTAGCATAGTTTCATATTGCCTGTATCTCTTCCAAGACATTCATAGTAACGCTTATTTTATTTTGCTAGTAAATTTCATTAAAGGCATTGTTGCTATACAGTATATTGTATACACATACATTTACATACAATGCTAACTGTCTTAGTGATGTTAAAATGAAGGATATGGAAAATGAATGTCAATTTCTTTTAATTTTGATTAATGCAGTGAAATCACTAAATGAATAAACATATCCAGTTTTTTAAAATGAACAAGATTGTGATATGTATGATCACATTAAAATTATATAGCATAGGTCTAGAAGTTATAAAATAAAATAGATTTTTTCATATTTCAAATTTTAGGTATTCTTTCCACCCTCTATTTTATAGCTAAAAATAAGAAACTTCTTACAGATATGTTTAATCCAATTGATGTTGAAAGTTATCTGATCCTGAATGATGTGTTTGAATTTACTTTTCTCAAACTCCACATATGTTACTATGCTCCGTTAATAAGCTTGAAAGTTTAAAGTTCATCAATTATGGTGATATCATTTATTCATTCCTCTTTTTTCCATGTTTTTCTCTTGAGCTTTCATATGTGTCGTTTAAAGCTACCTGTACTAAAAAAAAAAAAAAAAAATCAAAGAAAAGACCAGTCATGTGCCCCATACTTCTCAAATGAATAAGAAATAAAATTTCTATGTTATCATTGATAAAATAAAATAAAACACACTGAAATGACTAGAGGGAAAGCTACATTCGTATGATCTGTTGTCAGTCATCAGTGGTTGGACCTGACCTCTGAGCTAAGACATAGACATTAATGGAGTGTAACCAATGAAAAGGTAGGCATTGAAAACTTTAGAATACAGGGTAATGAAAACAGAATTCTAGGAGAATATCAGACTGTGAGAAAAACAGTCTTATATTAGGAAAACCTCAGGGTAACTTTAGGAACCATGAAGAGTTCAGATTTGATGACCGTTGTGTGCAAAGGAAGTTACTAGAATGTCATGATAGGAAATTAATATGCTGTTTCCTAATGGCAGGGATGATTTGCTTGTCTGTACATAGCAGAATGCAAAATAGAAAAAGCACTAACCTGAGGTATCACTAAATTAAATTTTCCATCAGGATTAATGGAAAATTTAATTGTTCTTTGTTGAGGAATAATGCATGGTCAGCCAGTAAATAATACCTACTATTGTTAGGAACCAGAACTTTAGAGCCTCAGAGAGCAAAAATTCTTGTAGACCTTCAGGGAACAGGGTTCCATAAAGAAGAGAAAGTCCTAAGAGGAAGCCATATTCTTCTCTGAGCTTGTTCACCAGTTCCCAGTAAAGGAGAAGAGAGGCCAGGCATGTGTGAGACAGGATGTGCACTGAACAGATAAAAATTATTTTACAACTTAAAGAGATTCTTTTGATGGTGATTATACTAGTTACATGATACACGATTACATTGTGAGAGAAAACACACACACTATAATAAAACCTACATTAAAATTAAAACTATACATTAAAATTATATAGCCAGACCAGGAAGTATTGCAGAGAAGTCAAGTTTTTTAATTGATACATTGTTGATATACTTGAAAACTTTAATGAATTTGAAGCATTAAAAAAATGCATTTTATAAATAGACTATCAGCACATCTGAGCAAGTGTCCTTGTCTTCTGATGGAGTGTCCTTTGGGTATGTGAACAAGAGTGGATATCTGGGTCTGGAGGTAGATTGATTCCAAATTGTCTGAGGAACTTCCATATTGGTTTCCACAGTGGCTGTACAAATTTATATTCCCACCAGCAATGAAAGAGTATTCCACTTGTTCCATGTCCTTACCAAAATAAACTGCCACCTGTGTTATTGCTCTTAGATACTCTGACAGGAGTAAGATGGAATTTCATAGTTGTTTTGATTTGTATTTCCCTGATTGCTAAGGATGCTGAATATTTCTTATGTGTTGCTCAGCCATTTGAGATAATTGTCTCAATAATAATTCCTCTATTGAGAATTATATTTAGATTATTTGGGTTTTTCATGTCTAGTTTCTAGAGTTCTTTATATATTTTGTATATTAGACCTACATAAGACATGGAGTTGGTAAAAATATTTTTCCACTCTGTAGAATGCTGTTTTGTTCTATTGACAGTGTCCTTTGCCTTATAGAAACTTCCCCCTTTCATGAGATCCCATCATTGTTGATGTTAGTGTTTATGCTACTGGTGTTCTGTTTAGAAAACTGTCTCCTGTGTAAATGCATTCAAAGGCTGGTCTCCACATTCTCTTCTATCAAGTTCAGTCTGTCTAGTTTTATGTTGAGGTCTTTGATTCACTTGGATGTGAGTTTTGTACATGGTGATAGATATGGCTCTATTTGCATCTTTCTAAATGCAGCCATCCAGTTTCACCAACACCATCTGTTGAAAATGCTTTCTATTTTCAAGGACATATTTTTTGTTTCCTTATCAAAAACCAAGTGACCATACATGTGAGGATTTATGTATAAGTCTTCAATTTTATTTTATTGATAAGCCTGTCTGTTTGTGTTCCAATACCATGCTTATTATTATAGCTCTTTAGGACAGTTTGAAATCAGGGCTGATGTTACCTCTAAAAATTCCTTTATTATCCAAGATGGTTTTAGCTAGCTATCTTGTTATTTTGTTTTTTCATACAAAGTAGATAATTGCCATTTCAAGGTCTGTAAATGTTTTTGTATTGGAATTTTGACGGGGATTGCATTTAATTTGTTGATTGTCTTTGGTAGGATGGACATTTCTACTATGTTAATCATACCGATCCATGAGCATAAGAGAACTTTCTATCTTCTGATATCTTCTTGAAAGACCTGAGGTTTTTTGTTGTACAAATCTTTCCCTTTCTCGGTTAGTGTTACACCAAGATATTTTATATTATTTGTGGCTACTGTGAAGGGTGTTGCTTTCATAATTCTCTCTCAGTCCATTTGTCATCTGTGTTTAGGAAGGGTACTTTTTTTAAAAGTTAATCCAACTTTTTTAATGAAGGTGTTTATCAGCTGGTAGAATTTCTGGAGTCAATTACATATACTAACAGATCATCTGTAAATAATGATACTTTGAGTTCTTCCTTTCTAGTTTGTATCCACTTGATCTCTCTTAGGTGTCTTATTGCTCTAGCTAGAACTTCAAGCAATATATTGAATAGATATGGAGATAGTGGACAACATTTTTTTCTCCCCGGTTTTAGTGCCATTGCTTTGAGTTTCTTTCCATTTGATTTGATGTTTTCTGTAGGCTTGCTGTAAATTGAATTTGTAGTCTTCATGCATGTTCTCTATCCTTAATCTCTCCATGACTTTTATCACGAAAGATTGGTGGATTTGTATTCATAATAGCCAGAAACTGGAAACAACCTATATGTCCTCCATCCAGAGAATGGATAAAGAGAATATGGTACATTTACACAGTGGGATATTAATCATCTGATAAAAAAATGACATCATAAAAATTTCAGTCAAATTGTTGGAACTGAAACAGTATCCTGAGTGAGTCAACACAGAAGCAGAAAGACCAACATGATATGTATTTGCTTATAGTTGGGCATCAGTTGTTTAAGAAAGTATAATCATATTGAAATCCACACTCCCAGTAAGGCTGTGTGGTGTGGTGTGAGAAATGGCCACGATATAGTCATAGGAATGCTTGGCCCGTAGGGGAGTGCCACTCTTAGGAGACGTGGCCTTGGAGTAGGTGTTCCTTTGTTGGAGGAAGTGTATCACTGTGGAGGTGGGCTTTGAGGTCTCAGAAGCTCAGTCAGTTCTCTCCTTGCTGGCTACATATAAATATGTAGAACTCTCAGCTACTTCTCCAGGACCATGTCTGCCTGCATACCACCAAGTTTTCTGCCATATCAACAATAGACTAAACCTCTGAACTGTATGCCAGCCCAAACTACATTGTTTTCTTTGTAAGAGTTGTCATGGTCATAGTGTCTCTTTACAGCAATAGATATCCTAACTAAGACTTTAAGTAGGAAAGGGTGCTTTATGAGGTACAAATGGTTCTCTCTAGGAAAGGGAAAAAGAATAGATCTTGTGGGTGTACTGGGGCCAGTGATAATGGAAATAGGAAGGATCAGGCGGGGGAGGAATGGGCAGTGAGAGAGAGTAAGAGGAGAGACTATTAGAATTGAGAGTGATGTGGAAATCAAGTGAAGCAGAAATATTCTGAAACCTGCAGGGATGATCTTAGAGAGAATGAAGAATACAGAGCCTGAAGCAGCCATCTTTTTTAACCAGATGAGGCTTGTAGTAGCAGGGCTTGGATACCAACCCAGCCACAAAACCCTCAATCCAAAACTTGTCCTGCCTGCAGTATGTGCTGTGGCAATGGTGGTTCAGAGCTTGGTGGCCACAAGCTGGTCTCATTTGATAAAGTGGCCAATACCTGGTTCAATATGAGGTGCAAACTGCAAGAGGGAGAGCCCATGCTCTACTTGCCTGGATGGCCAGAAGCTGAATGGCCCAGGACCTAGGGCAGAACCAAACACTACTGGCAAAAAAACAAAAACAAAAACAAAAAATAATGAAATGATTCCTAATGATATTCTTGTATACTCATATAAGCATAGATCAGTCCCTAGCCCAACCATCAACAGCAAGGCTTCCTCCAGCAGCTGAAGGGAGCAGATATAGGGAGCTACAGCCAGACATTGGATGGAACTTAGGAACCCTGTGTAAGAGAGACAAAGAGGGGCACTGCCCACATAATCACCTAAGTAGACCTCATAGGGGCTCTCAGAGACTGAATTAGCAAACACAGAGTCTTCATGGGCTTTGTGAGACTCTAAACACTTGGAGTAGGAAGTGTCTGACTCTTCTGCCTGTTCTTGGGGCCCTTTCCCTCCTACTGTATTGCCTCGTCCAGCCTTGATATGAGAGTTTCTGACTAGTTTTATTGTATATGGATATTCCATGACTGATATTCTTGATCCTGTCTGAAGGGAAACAGAGGAACAATGGATCTAGAGAATAGGGGATGTGGGGGGGGGGGGAAAGGGGGAGGGAGGGAAGGGGGGGGGGGGGGGGGGGGGCGGGGGAGGGTTGGAAGGAGGAGAAGAAGGAACTCATGACAGGCTTTTGGGATGTGATGTATAAGAGAAAAATAAATAAAAAGGTTAAAGAAACAAAACAAAGTGCAATCTACTCATACACATAAAATAAGCAAAGAATAAAAATGAAGTTAATAAATTGCCAATTTCTGTACATAAAACTGTTAATATATCCATGAAGTAAACATTTAGGGGGAGCTGTGAGACTAGGTCTCACTGTGAAAACAAGACTTGCCTTGATCTGGAAAAAATCCTCTGCCTCTGTCTCCCAAGTTCTGAAATAATGGATGTGTGCACTAACATCCAGCTCCATCCTGTATTTTGATGTGTCCCTATGTGTCTTTTCACTTTTTTTAATGTTCTATAAGGCTTGGAGATTATTAATTTTATTAAGGCATTATGGTTTTAATTCATACATAAACACAAAAGAAAATACAACTTACAAAGATGACCAGAGGAAAAAAAAATAAAGGGACTAGCTGTGGGTATTTCTGGCAAGGGAAAATTAGGGCTCACGACGTGACTGTGGAAGTAATACGGTGGAGGGTGTGTGGCCTGATGTTGGGGAGATGCCCCGAGACCAACAAATAACCAATGGCAGGTGAGGAGATGGTGTGGAGGAACCTGAATGTCACCTAAAGCTATGTAACAATGCTCTCTCTTCCACGAATAAACGATTCTGCATCTGGTTGCCCTAGGATTGCATGCACCCAACTTCGGGTGTCTGTGTGATGACACCGCGCCTCTCATGCCCTCTGCCTGGACCCCCTGTCCTCACCCATGGGCTGGACGCTTGGGAGGAGGACTAAAAATATCAACATTAAAATGTAGAAAACTTGAGGGAAGAGCCACTTAAAAATACTTTTTATGAAAAAAAATATATATACTTTTTATGTACATATTAAAATTTGTTTATCATTTGTATGCATTCTTATACTACAATATCAGGTTAATATGACTAATATAAAACTTATGCATGTAAATTTTTCAAAATCATGGAAATTATGTAGACATCCACAATAGCTTTCCTATTTCTTATTACAAACTAAGCCTAAAGATAGGCAAGAAAGGTTAGCAACAGAAACACAAGAAAATTACTATTTCATCTTTTTCTGTCATGATACTAGCCAATAGAATGTTATAGAACACTAAGAAATAATCTAATGTGGGAAATATTGAAACAAAAATTTAAGCATGGCTCAGTATCAGAAAACGCTTTTATCATACTGAAGGAAAATAATTTTCTTCACATACAATGACATTTGTCAATATCTAATTCCTGCTCCTTATCGATTGTAAATTGGTTCAAATATTGAAATTAAATCTTTATTTAATATTACCACTATGAAGTCATAAATGAAAGACAGAGTAAATTTCTTCAGATATGTGATGCTGCTACTTAGATATTAGAGAGCACTGAAGAACGTGTTGACTTGAAAAACAAATGTCAAAATATTTGCAAGAAAAAAAATATTTATATATAACCAGAAAACAAATGAGTGTTAATAACAAACAAGAGACTAATTAAGGAAATAACGGGCATAAAATTTTCACAGATAAATCAATAGTTTCATTGTATGGAAACAGAAACTAGCTGATATATGTAGTGAACTATACTATCTCACGTACAATAGCAGAAGTAAAACAGACATAGAAAGAATTTGGAATAAAAAGTTATAAAATAATATATATGATATAAGACAGGGTTGGTAAGTCTTTCAGGAGGCACAGGTGATAGCCACTATATTCGTTAATCTGAATTCTGCCCATGTGACTCACATGGTAGAGGAAGAAAAATAACTCCTGCAAATGCCCTCATACTACACTGAGGCTTGGACACACAATACAAATGTAATTAAATATATTTGTAACTAGCTATATTTAATAATCTATGTCTATATTATTTATATATATTTTAGACAGAGCTTTGCTAAATTCTTAGCCTTGAATATTGGTTTGGAACTTCGTGTGCAGCCCAGGTTGTCCTCAAAGTCTTTTACTTTCTCCTTTCTTAGCCTTTCAAGAGTTGACATTACTGGTGTGCATCAACATATGGGTCAAAGCAAAAGTGTCCTTGAAACAATGAAAAGATATTATATTGTTGGATAAAAAGACGAATTTTAATAAAGTGTTAATCATCATGAATTTTTAATTTTGCATAACTATCAATAATTAATATCAGCTGTTCTGGCTCAAAAGTCCTCCCAAGCTGGCTGATTCAAAGTGGCTTCTCTCCACTTCTTATTGAATTGCTCTGCCTGGAAAAACTGACTCTGAACTCCACTAACTGAATGGCACAAACTCAGCTGCGCTCAAATGAAGTATACCTACCTGCATGTAACTGTGCTGTACTCCTCAGCTCTCCTGTACTGTCTCCACAGACTCTCTTGCTCTCTCTCTCTGAACTGATCTTAAGTAACATCTCTTTTAAAATATTTTTATTATCATTTATTACAGTTTATTCTATTTGTGTTCCATCTGTGGCCTCTTCCCTCATCTTCTTCCAATCCCACACTCCCTTCCTTTTCTTCCCCATGCCCTTCCCCTACTCCACTAATAAGGGAGATCTTCTTCCCCTCCTATTTGACCCTAGCCTATTAGGTCTTATCAGGATTAGTTGTGTCGTCCTCTGTAGACTGGCAAGGCTGCATCCCCCAGAGGAAGGTGATCAGAGAACTTGCCACTGAGTTCATGCCAGAGAAAGTCCCTGCTCCCCTTACTAGGGACCCCACTTGGAGACTGAGTCTATGGGCTACATCTGAGCCAGGGTTTTAGGTATTCTGCATGCATTGTCTTTGGTTGGTCTTTTCTGTTTGTTCTCATAAGAACTGGGTATCTCCTATCTCTTATTCATTCTGTCACATCTTTCTCTGACTCATCACTTTGTCTGTCCCTCAATGAGATGTCATTGTTTGGGGTTAAATGTCTGTAATAAAGGCTGTATTCCAGCCAGGGGGATTAAAGGTGTACATTCTAGCCAGAGATATTAAAGGTGTATACTAACTGTATGTTGGTATTACAGCTGGATCACAAAGATATGATGTCATTTGGATATGATTCCTAGTCATGTTGCTGTATTAAAATTCCTCTACACATGAGAAACTTGAAACACTAAAGCAATTCTTAAGTGGCTAGCTTATTGATTGCTAAATATTAAAATGCATTATAGAATTTTATACCAAAGCAACATCATACTGATAAGTATGATGACAAATGGCTGTGAATGAGGGGTGGGAATTGTTAAGTCCAGACTCTAATCCAGCATATAGAAGATAAATATCATTTAAAGTTAATGGGAGAAGACAATTCGGACAATTGGTTTTGCACAACAAACAAGTCATTTGGAAAACAATGCTAAGTTGTATTTATTGTTAATACTATTCTTTAGAATAAAATAGCAACAAATTTGGCATTTATATGTAAGAAACAAATATAGATACAGAAGTCTAAACAATAGCACTTGGAAGGAGCATCTGAAAAAAAATGAGATAAACAACAGCTTCAAATGTCGTGGCCATGTAAACAAAATAGACATGCAAAGTCAGTAATGATTTTTTATCATTATATCCCAAAGGATTATCTCTAAAATTAAAAAGAACCAACCCACTAGACATGGACAAAATTGACAGCAGAGGTTCAAATCATAAAAAAAGAAGACTCTACCCAGCAGGTTATTAAAGCAGATACTGAGACTCATAGCCAAACTTTGGGCAGAGTGCAGAGAATCTTATGAAAAAAAAAAAAAAAAAGGGTGAGATGAAAGACCTGGAGGGGACAGGAGCTCCACAAGGAGAGCAACAGAGCTAAAAAATCTGGACACAGGGGTCTTTTCCGAGACTGATATTCTAAGCATGGAGCTACACCATACATGGAGATAACCTAGAACTCCTGCCCATAGCAGCTCAGTCTCCAAGTGGGTTCCCTAGTAATGGGAACAGGGACTGTCTCTGACAAGAATGCAGGGGCTGGCTCTTTGGTTACCTCCCTCTGATGTGGGAGCAGCCTTACCAGGCCACAGAGGAAGACAATGCAGCCAATCCTGATGAGACCTGATAGACTAGGGTCAGAGGGAAGGGGAGGAGGACCTCCCCAATCAGTGGACGTGGAGAGGAGCATGGGAGGAAAAGAGGGAGGGAGGGTGGGGTTGGGAACGGACGAGGGAGGGGGCTAAACCTGGGATACAAAATTAATAAATTGTAATTTAAAAATAAGTTAATTAAAAAAGAAAGAGACTTTTTTCTGTATTTTATTTATTTTATTAATTACACTTTATTCACTTTGTATCCCCCCATAATCCCCTCCCTCCTTTCCTCCTGATCCCACCCTCCCTTCCCCTTCTTCATGCATGCCCCTCCCCAAGTCCACTGATAGGGAGGTCCTCTTCTCTTTCCTTCTGATCTTAGTCTATCAGATCTCATCAGGAGTGGCTGCACTGTCATCTTCTGTGGCCTGGTAAGGCTGCTCCTCCCTCAGAAAGAGACTCTTAAATAACAGCCTCAGAAGAAATTCAGCATTAGCTAGGCAAGCTGGTGCAAGCCTTTAATCCCAACACTTGGGAGGCAAGGCCAGCCTGGTTTGCATAGTCAGCTCTAGAACAGCTAGAGCTACATAGTGAGGCCCAGTTTCAAAATCCAAAAATAAATTAAAAAGTAAAGAAATAAATAAAAAAAAAATTCAGCATTAAATTAGTTGACATGTCTACTTAGTTTTTTTTTTCTATTTGTACTGTCCTTTCTTCTCCATCACCACAGAAGTGTTTTTTCTTTAATTTAAAAAAAAATAAAGTATTTTTAAAGCATATGTGATTTCAGTCTGTTGTACAGGTAAGAATCTAAACAAAATGGATATGTAGAAATTGGTACTATGTCTCTCAGAATTCTTTGTTTTGTAGTCTATTCTCACTTTTTCTCTTTATTTTGTTATCTTTAACAGCATGTTCATTTCTATTTTAAAATATCTGTGCTGTGGAATCAACTGGGTTCTCCCGAGGTTGACATAGTTACTCATCAATTTTGCACTCTCCTTTCATTCCTATTTCCACATGTTCTATAATTTGATAGTTAGGTGAAATGGTTTAATGGTATGCAGCATTGGTTTTCTTTCTGAGGCTATCAGTAATTCAAGTGAATACAATTTTTCCTACTTACTTTAAAAACAGTTTTTTCTTTCTTTCTCTTTTGTTTTTTACCTAATAAAAGCATGCATAGAAACATTTAATAATTTTTTCTGAGTGTACAGAATTTAAACATCCCTTTCATTTACTTGCCTAATGTTTTTCTTATGCTTTCCTCAGTAATGCTTAAGAGAAACTCATGTATTTCCCCAAATTTTCTTTATGAATCTATAAATATGTATAAGTGGAAAATGTAATTATGTTATATATTTTTCAACATGACTTTATCTATTGGTCTACTGAGTAAAATCTGTTTAACTTTAAATGACTACATAGAACTTCTATGAGATGTAGCATTGTTCATTAAGCAATAACTTTCCTGAATGTACTGTGATGTAATTTCTACTTTGGTTTTGATTTTAGTGTAAAATATGTGTCTCTATCTGTATATTTGTTAGACAAATACATTTTTTTTTGCTAAATTTCTAGTCAGAATTTGTGTAATAAAGGGATTAGGAATGTGTCAAGAGTGATCTTTTTTTTTTTTTCTGCAAATGTGTTAACTTTTGTGACCTGCTGTCTAAACATGGTCAGAGGCCTCAGCATACGTGCCAACTAAACTCTCTGATATGGCATCTGCAAATACTATTTCTCCTTTGGGTTAAGTGAATCTCAAAGAAGCTTATATATTTCTAGGCCAAGGAAAGAACCTTATAGAGATAATAAATTACTGTGGCTTTGGAAATTTAGCTTTAAGTGTAATTAAAACAAGCATATCAATAAGATAAGACATTTAACTGTGATTCTATTTGTTGTTACTATCATGCCCACAGAAGTAGATTAGACAGTAGGAATCTTGTAGTCATCGTGATAATGTAGCTGTTTAGAAGGATGGATATTTGTCTCACAGTAACACACACAAAAACAAATGGAATAATGTAGTAAGAGGGGAGAGACGACTGAGAAGCTTTATCATAGGTCCTCCAGATCACTTTCCAGCCAGCAGAAACAAAGAGAGGACAACCCAGAAAAGCATCTTCACGTAGAAGACTGGAAAGTGATGATAGTTCTGTAACCATCCTCTATACACATTCAAATGAAGATGTAGGCTCTAGGTGGGTGGCAACACTTTTGACTAATACATTCAATCTATAAAAGGAAGAAGAAAAGCAAAATAGACAGCAGGAAAACTCATTACTCTTTCTTGTGTATATCAGTAGATGAGGGAAAATGAGAAACAGGACTAAAGAAAAAATTGCTGTATTTTATGAACAGAGAAGCTGTCTTCTGGCACATCAGGTTCATAGTAAAACTGACTTATTCACATGACCTTCTGATATATGGAATACAGAAATTCAAAATATTAAAAACATAGGAGAAAAAAAGTGTACGTTGGTTTGCCCGAAGTTGTCAAAATCTTTTAAATGAAATATGTGCTTTAACACATGTTGAAATATGTTTTCACAAATCTTTGTGAATGAAAGGTTTTGACGAAATTCCAAGTCAAATCATGTCCACTTCCTTTGATGTATGTATCTTCTACTACAAAGTACCATTGCAATAGAATTAAACTGAGTCTTGTAAGAACAAAAATTACTCAGCTGTCCAGTGTTTGGTTATTTATAGCAAATGAGAAAATACTTGACCCACTTTCACCCTGTTTCTACTGGGACACTTTCATTTGAAAGGAAATCTGAATGACTGCCAGTCAGGCTAACCCTTTGCAAAACAGGGGATGCTTTTTTTTACACAAATCAGGTCCCAGCTATGTGTCCTTTCCTCAACTCTACATATTGTCCTACTTCTCCCTTTCTGTTCAGGTAAACATCCCTTTTCCAATTGCCATCTCATTTTACTTAGCATCTGTAGGCAAATGTGGGCCATATATATATATATATGTAAATTTATCTCTTAAAATTTGGGTTCATTTATCTTCTCACAAAGTCCATACATTTCTTTGGGGACACATGTATGAATTATGTCCTTCTCATCTGAGTATAGATCATTAAGTGCAATTGTCTTAAATTTCCTTGAAGCGCCATGTATATAAAGTTAAAAGGCAAGCACATTGTCTTTCCCAGTGTATTTAATGTAATAGAGTAAATGGCCATTTTTGTCTATAGGCACTCATGAACTTAGTTGGGTGCTATTTTAATATTCTCAACAGAAGCCTTAGAAATTAGTAAACCATATTTCTCCTGATAATTAAATTATAACCTCAAGATAATGGACCAAAGCTTAAATAATTAAATTCCCTTTAAAGGAACGCTTTACTTCAGACCCTTGTGGCTCAAATGTGGCTCAAGTAAATGCAGTAGGAAATCTGAAGCGACTGTCTTCTAAAAATGTTGCTCATAATACAAGGAAGCATGGGATAAAATAAAATTAGAAAGCTATTAGTGCCAACACGCAAACTAATGAGAGACAATTAACAAATAGAATTTAAATATACCCAGTCACATTAGAAAAAATATAAATACAAGACGTTAGTTATATAACATTAAAATTGAATTTACCTAGATTCTTGTTTTTTGTGATTTCATATTCATCACGGACTTTCACTTTTGAGTACCTTCTTATATTGCTTACAATGACTAAACCCTTATGCTTGATATGCGTTTTATTGATGATTGTATTGATGACATTCTGGTGACCTATATGTAATAAAAATAAGTCTTGACCACTGCACCATTCCTGTTTTGCCTTATAATTCTTTCAGCTTTGGCTGAATGACTTTCTCGTGTGTTTGTGATGTTCTCTGACAGGTAACCGTAGCTTACAACACCTTGCATGTCAGCCATTAAGATAAGATCTTCTGGATAAACCATGCATTGTTTTAATCTTCCCTAGGAACAGGGCATGGATGAGTCTAGTAGATTTTCACCTTCAATGTTAATGGCATTTATCAAACAGCATGTGAAGTTTACACCCAGAAAGAATAGAAGCAAAGGAACACAGCACAATATCTGCTATACTTAGCAGGGTGTATATTCCAAGGCAAACTCCCAAGCAATGTTTTAAGGTGGATCTCAGCAGGAGTCTCCAAAATATACCTGAACACTGTCATTGTCAGTAGCCCAAGTAGTTTCTTTGAGCTTTTATGAACTTTTTCTAAGGCCAAATCTGTATTTGTGGCTGTGCAACAGGAAGTAATATAGAGCTAGATGCCATAAAAAAGATGTTCAACCAGGAAGGATTAATCGTGAAGGTAAAGCAATGGAGAGCCACAAAAAATAAAAAAAGTAAACAGAAGTAAATGCAAGAGATATTTTCTCTTTCTGTTTGCATCTCTCTTTCTTCCACAATATCCATTCTTCACAGACTTCCTCTACTCTGAGCACTGAGAAGCACCACATGCCCTGTTGTCTTATTTGAACAATTTGTTATTTTCCGCAGTTCTGTATTAAAAGACGTTCTGTGAATCTCAACTAAATAAGAAGCAGCCTGATATAGTCTTCCTTTACACAAAGATAAATAGCTTTCATGACTTAATTCGTGTCCTTTGGACAACCCTTAACAATTATTTCACAAATCAGTCAAATGTTTATAGAGTACATATAAGGCATGACATGCTCTGAACATTGAGTTCAATTTATTTCTTCATTGATTTATTTGAAATATTCATGAATTAATCTAGACAGTGTTTAAATACAAATAGCACTGGCCATGATTGCTAAGTACAAAGAAAACATCAGACAAGTAGCAGGTAATCTAAAGGAAAATTTTTCAAGTTTTTGTGATCAAGAATTTATGGAGAAGATGTTGAAATAAATGAATTTCATTTCATTAAAGATACCTTATCAGGAAAAAGAAAAAAAATTAATTGAAGGGAGGAAAGAAGAGGAGATAGATTGAAAAGAGGACAAGTACAGGTAGATGATAAAGAAATGTGAGAAAGATCCTCAGATGTTTCTGCCTTGGCTGGTTGAGGTAAAGCTCTAACGTAATTTTCAGTGGAAGTATTGGCAAGAACTGAAGTAACCTCAAAAATTTGAGCAGGCCGTAGCAGGGAAAAGGGAGTAGGGTTCCAAGCAACCAGAGGGTTTCTCCCTAGATGAAGAGGACCAAGGTATTTGATATAAAATGTAGAAGCATCCTTCAGCTTAAAGGGTAGTTATCAGCTTAAACATCTCTAATAGAAAGCTTTAGGCACTAAGCTGAGGATCCATGCTGTTTGCTTCAAGTGTCTCTGTCTTTTTGTGATTCATAACATTCAATTGCCTCTTGTTATTTGGGATTTCTCCCACCAGTCAGACATGATTACATGGTTAACTGTGAATCCTGCATCTCACTCACTTTCTTAATCTCCTGTATCTTGATGCCACATTCTCCTCCTGCAATCCTGATCCTGGTCCAATGCCCCTCTTCTGTATTTCTAGCCTACACCCTATTCCTTTAACCTGCACATTCATCCTATACTTCCATTTCCCTCCTGCATCTTACTCCTCCAACCACTTCCTTAAAGGCCTCACATCCTATCCATACATCTTGCTTGAAGTGTAAGTTTCTGGTTTTTTTGAAGATTCAGTTGAGTCATGTGATGTTTTGCTAAAAGCTGTCTTGTGATAGGGCATGCGATCTTTTGTTGGAGGCTGGCTTGTGATGGGGCACACGGTATTTTGCTCTGAGCTGTCTGTGCATGGGGCATGATTTTGGTCAGGTGAGAACAGGAAGAGTGAGGCATTGCTTTTTTGATCCACTTTGCTGCTCTCTGATCTTTGTACTTCAACACTTGACTTCATTGAGAGAAACATTCCAGAGAACTTCTTGGGGCAATCCAACTGAGTCTTGGGTCTTATGTTGCTGTTTGGTTTTGGCTTCTGGACTGTACTGCTGATATCTAAACAATGAAGAGTGGACTCATCCCAAGGAATTACTTTTAAAAAGATCTACCTAATAACCTTCTTTACCTTATAACCTTCTTTCTCCCCTACCTCTGGTCTGTGGGTGGAAGGGAGGTTTAAGCATTTAAGAACCCTAAGTCAAGTAGCTTATATGAAGAATCTAAGTTTATACTTTTTCTTACATCATACTAAAGATTCTGTTCTTGCAATCGATTTCTATATCTTAATTCTTTATCTTGCTCCTCCATCATACTTCTCCATCTTACTCCTACAACCAATTTTATTACCCAATTTCTGAATCCTACCTCTGCACGCTATGTCCACAATATAATTATTAAAGAGGTAATATGTTTTCACTAAAGTTACACATAAAAAAATGTCTCAAGAATACTGACTCTAAATTACATTTCTGATTTTGGGACAAATCAGTTGATCTTGAGTATTCTCATCCTGGATTATTCTATTCTGTTGACACTGCAACAGTCACTCCTGCTTCTCAAACTTGCAAGTATGCTTTTACTAAGGCTGCCATTAGCTGTTTCCTCTGCTTACAATCCTAAACACCTTAAAATAGGAAGTAAATTTAACTGAGGACTTGTGACAAACCATGCATTTGAGCTAAATGCTTGCAAGCTAGGGTGCAATTATGTTAGAACATCCTGGTGGCTTTAAATTAAGAGAAGTTACATTGTCTAGTTGAAATCATTGTTCAGTTGTCAAATTGTCAGAGTACCATTCAGAAGACTTTGACCTATTATGATTCGGAATTTGTTTCTGCCACTGTTTCATTGGTGCATTCTTTTCTTCATTATTCCCTTTATTTTTTCTTGTCATTTTTTTCTTTTTTACTACCTTTTACAATTTATGCACTGTGTATGTCAATGTAACTCCCTCCCTCATCTCCTCCCAGTCACATCCTCCCTCCCTTTTCTTCCACTATCCCTCTTCCCTAGTCTACTGATAGGGAAAGTCCTTGTAGCCTATCCAGTCCAATCAGGACTGCCTGGATCTTCTTCCTCTGTGGGCTGACTAGGTATCTCCACCAGGGAGAAGTGATCAAGGATAAGGCAACAAAGTTCATGTCAGAGACTGTCTTTTCTCCCCTTACAAAGGGACCCACATGGAGACTGAGGTGCCTTTGGACCACATCTGAGCAGGGAAGTCTAGGTCCTTTCTATGCATGGTCTTCAGTTGATTTGTTAGTCTCTGTAGTCCCCTTTGGGCCCAGGTTTTTTGGCTTTGTTGGTCTCCTTGTGGGGATCCTGTTCCTTCCAGGTCCTTCTACCTCCCCTTTCTCCCATAAGTCTCCCTACATTCTGTCCAAAGTTTGTCTGTGAGTCTGCATCTGCTTTAATCCCCTGCTGGGTGTAGACTTTTAGAGGAGATTCTGTGGTAGGCTCTCATCCTATTCTCTCTCTTCTATTACTTCTGGTGTTATCCTGTTTGCCATTATGAATGAGATTTAAATATCCTCTCTACAGTTCATGTTTGGCTTCTTTAGGTCTGTAGATTTTAGTATGATTATCTATCGTATATAATATGGCTAATATCCACTTATAAGTACCATGAGTGTCTTTCTGCTGCTGGGATACCTCAGTCAGGATGTTTTTTTTTTCTAGTTCCATCCACTTGCTTGCAAATTTCATGATTTCCTTGTTTTTAATAGCTGAGTAGTATTCCATTGTGTAAATGCACCACAATTTCTGTTTCCATTTTTTGGTCGAGGGACATCTAGGTTGTTTCCAGATTCTAGCTAATATACATAAAGCTGCTATGAACATAGTAGAGCAAATGTTCTTGTTGTATGCTTGAGTATATTTTAGATATATGCCCAGGAGTGGTATAGCTGGGTCTTGAGGTAGCACTGGAGCCTACAGCTAGGATGGTAATGAAATTACTCCAGCAATCCTCCCTCTACTGCTAGGGTGACAAGCATGTAGGAGAATTTGTAGCATTTTGGTGAGTTAGTTCTAGGGATTACTTTACTTTTTGAAATTATTTTTTTTCATTTATTACAATTTATTCACTTTGTATCCCATCTGTATCCCCCTCCTTTATTCCCTCCCAATCTCACTCTCCCTCCCTATTCTCCTCCCAAGCCCACTGATAGGGGAGGTCCTCCTTCCCTTCCATCTGACCCCAGCATATCAGGTCTCATTAGGACTGGCTGCATTGTCTTCCTCTATGGCCTGGTAAGGCTGCTCCCCTCTCAAAGGGAGGTGATCAAAGAGCCAGCCACTGAGGTCATGTCAGAGACAGCCCCTGTTTCCATTATTAGGGAACCCACTTGGAGACTGAGCTGCCACTGGCTACAACTGTGCAGGGGTTCTAGGTATCTCCATGCATGGTCCTTGATTGGAGTATCAGTCTCTTGTGGAGCTCCCTTATAAGTGGATATTAGACATATAATACAGGATAAACATACTAAAATCTGTACACCTAAATAAGCTAACTGTGAATGAGGACCCTGGGTAAGATGCTCACTCCTCATTCAGAAAGGCAAACAGATAGACATTGGAAGAGGGAGAAAACAGGGAATAGGACAGGAGCCTACCACAGAGGGCCTCTGAAAGACTCTACCCTGCAGGGTATTGAAGCAAATGCTGAGATTCATAACTAAACTTTGGGTGTTGTGCCCGATTGGTGAGACCCCAAAAGACCACCAGGAATTGAGCTCAATGCAAAACACATGAGGATCTTTTTTTTACAAGCTAGCTTGTGCTCATACCCTCACTGCCAGAGCTGTTGAGAGCAAAAAGCCTTGTGCTCAGGTTAGGCAGGTGATTTAAAGAGTCAGGTACCTCTCAGTACACCCAAAGCAGGGAGATTCCTGCCTGACAGGCATCTATTGGTTGAAACACAAAAGGAGATGTTGCATTTTGAATTGATTGGCTATAGGAAGTCCCCCAAACCATTAATGATCTGGTTTCCCTTGTTTTGCTGTCCTTGGGCAGAGAGGTCAGTTTCTTAGCAACTCTATCTCTAGTGGGCAGGAAAAGAATGTCCTAAGGTTTGTTCCACCAGGCAGGTACCCGAAGGCTGCTGGACATGTCTCCTCCTGGCTGGCCTTCCTTCAGGCTTGTGCTTTAAACTTTAAACCAATACCCAAAATTCTTTGGTCTCTCAGGGGCAGAGTGCACGGAATCTTATGAAAGAAGGAGCAGATGAAAGTTCTAGGGATTTGAACTTAGGTCCTTCCTCTTATTTAGGAAACACTGTTACCTGGTAAGCTGTCTCCTGAGCAGTACAGTTAGACTGTTAATACCCAAATCTGTGAATTCTGACCCTTTTATTCCCCATAGCTACTATTAGATTTCATATTCTGGAAAGCATCAAATTTCAGACAAATATAAAAACTTTTTTCTGCCTTAGGTGGAGAAATAGAAAGGTTCTCTGACTTCACTAGTGGGAATCAGGAATTTGTTTTCTACTGAGCTAGAATAATCTCTAGATCTTTGATATCAGGTGGCAGACAATAACTAAAACACTTTGTAGTTTAATTTCATGACTATAACAGAAAATATAAAACATGAAATTGGAATAACTTATTTATATGTAAATTATGCCCACAAGATGGTAAAATTTATCCCAGTATTTGACTTATTCAATTGTGACTTCCTTTAAGTAATTCTTTGTATAGTAATATACTATCTACTTAACAGTATGTTTGTATTACAAGAACTATTTTTATAAAACTCTGCTTTTAATTTTCAACACTAAAAAAGTCTCCTTTGAAATATCTGACCTCCAAAGGCATAACACAAGGAAAACAAATCACAAAACATTGTTACGATTTTCATGTGTTGTACTCCCAAGTTTGACTTGGTTTTAAGGGATTTGTTAACTTCCTCAAGTTCATATTGTTTTGCTCTCCACTAGAGATTCCCAGATTATAGTAATCAGAGATCATCGCCAGCCCTTCTCAGATAACTTCCTAAAGAATGTCAGAAAATCCATTAACATGCATTGTGAGGGGCCGCTGCAGGGTTTGCAAGTGTATGGAGAAACAGAGATTCCTTTGGGATGTGTCTTCAGTTCCTGATGTGTGTGCTGCATTAATAACCATGGCCACGCAGGATGGAACCATTGTGTCAGGGAGATGGAAGAAAGGAATTTTTTCTAAGTGTTTCAACTCTCCATTTAATAGTAATATGTTACCGTTTTTTCCTCAATGATTTGCAAATGTGGATATATTTTTTTTAATTTTTTTAGCTCTCCTTTTGGTTCATTTAGCAAATACACTACTTTTAGTCATGTCTTTCTTTCTTTACAGATGTTTGTGGGGATATAAGCCTGTGACCTGTTTGCCTAGACAATGTATCAGGAGATGCAATTTCATGAACCCTCATAATCTTGTCTTCTTGAATTTTGCTTTTCGTATTTTCCTAGTTGATTTATTTTTACCTTTTTTTGTTTAATGTAAACTGGAGAAGATGGACTTAGAAAGTGTAATAAAGAAAGGTCACTAGAACACCAAAAGGAAAGGCTTCATATTGTATTTCATGTACAGATTCTACCATATAATGTATACATGTAAACAAATGTCATATGGGTATAAATATAAAAAGGAAACCAAGAAATGGTAATGAGAGACCAAAAAATTAAAAATCAGTGGCTATTATTTTAAATTTAAATCACAGACCTGAACTAAGGCTAGCTGGGTGGAGGTATGTCCAGCCTTAATGCCCTGAGAGGAAGAATTAGTCTTACTGCATTCTTTTCCTGCCCACTAGAGATAAAGTTGCTAGGAAACTGGCTCATCCCCTTAGGAAGGGACACCAGATCAATAATGGTTTGGGGACCTTCCTATAGCCAATCAATTCAAAATGCAAAATCTCTTTTGAGTTTCGACCAATAGATACTTGCCAGGCAAGAATCACCCCTGCTTTGGACTCTCTGGGAGGGACTGGAATCTTTAAATCACCCAGCTAACCTGAGCACTGTGGCTCTCCCAAGCTGCAACTTGTAATAATTTATAATAAAAAGATCCTCATGTATTTAGCAACAGACTCAACTCGACTCCTGGTGGTGGTCTTTTGGGGTATCACGATTTGGCATAATAGTAATATTAGATATAACAGAGGATGGAGTGAAGGAAAAGGGCACATGAGTAATTAAGGAGGATATAAAGCTAATTGTACTTCTAGTTTCAACTCCATTATAGTTTATGTATGTATGCATGTATTTATTTATTTATTTATTTATTTATTTATTTATTCATTTATTTAATTATTATGGTGGATAGTGCCTAAAAATATAATTGATAGTAAAAGTGTAAAACTCTGGGGGGGGGGGGGGCAAGATGGCGGCACCGGGAGAACACCGTGTCTGAGAAGCGGGACAACACACTCCATGCAGCGACCAGGAGACTGAACTCTGGGCCCTAAAACTCATGTTTCCCAGGTGAGGAGAGGCTCCCACAGCGTGGGAATCAGTTGGGTCCACTCTTGGCTGCCCAGCCAGAACCCAGAAGAGAACCCGGCAATGCGGGCTTTGGGTCTCTGGGCTGGTGCCACAAGCCTGCTGGTCACGATCAATTTCCCAGGCTGATTAGTGGGCACAAGGGGGCCTAAGGCTGGGAGTCCTAGTCGCAAAAATACCCTACGGGGTAGGAAAGTTGCCAGGGTCACCCAGTCTTTCCCTGGAAGGTCTCTCTGACCACGGGTACTTGCCACCATCATATTTGAGCTCCGGAGCCGCACACTGATTGCAGCTGCGCACCCAGCTCAAAATCCCTACTCCCTCTTCAGAGGAGGCAGGAGGTGTCCAGCAGAATCTGCCACAGACTACATTGTCTGTACCCCAACCCGAGATTGGGGCTGAGAAAACCCAATCCTTTCAGGCACTCCCCCAAACGCCGCCATCACCCTGCCACAGCAGAGCAGAAGGATAAAGAGGCACACAGCGGCTTCACAGTGCTGGAACTCCAGTGCTGCCAGCCGCTCCTAGCAAACAAACTACAGCTCGGGATCTGGGACTGTGGTCATACTACATGGCCTGAGATTATCCTGGTCTAGCACAATAAGGTCCAGCAGCAAGTTCTATCACCCGCGCCCTCCACCCCACTCCCCCGGCATAGAAACGTCGCTGGCTCAGGGCTCAGGATCCTACTGAGAAGCCCCAACCCCTGCTGACACTCCCCTGAGAGCACCTCCATAAGCTTGCCCTAACAGAGGAGAAGATCAGAGGGGAAGGACAGAGAGGCAGCCTGCCAAGGACACAGCACCCTCTCTCCAGCGGCCGCTAGCAGAGAAACCCAAGCTCTGGATCTGAGGACACTCAACCCTACCCGGTACTCTCTTGGGATCAGCAAACATAGATTCTACCTCCAGGCTGCTTCTGGCAGAGAGATCTGGGCCCGGGATCTGGGATTGAGTACACTCACCCTAACTCTTTCCCGCGCCACCCAGGGACCAGTCAACATAACCCCTCCTGGCAGAGAGAAAGGACAAACAGGCAGCACACAGGAAAGGTGGACACCGAGTCCTGCGGCCACAGTGTCACAGAGCTGACTGTTAGCCTACCCGTTCACTTCCGCAGCAGGACCAAAACAGAGAGTAGTGAGCAAGGGGAACCCATGTGCATTCCAACTGGTCCTGCAAGAGAGTGAGTGAGCCTTCTAGGGAGAGATTGCCCCAAACCCAGGGCCTCTCCACAGAAGCAACCAGACGAGATCCCAGGCACCCACACTCCTAGTGTGGGCATCAGAGGGATTCTTGGGATAGCAAACCCAACATTGAAGCCTCTGCCTTGTGGGTCCATCAGGGTAATCCAGGCAAACAATCCCTGGATCTAAGTCAGAACTGTGTAATAGTGGCTTGCAGGCCACTGCAATAGTCAGAGAATCCGCACATGCACACAGCGCCTGCTAAAAGCGCACACAAATAGCGCCAGCATCACATTCTTTACTTAGGCAAAACTGAAAACACAGTGCACACTCCCAAAGCAGTGAACCTCTCTCATCTACCTGAAAAAACAGTCCAGAAAACAGAAAGAGAGGATCATAGCCCAAACTACAATCTCGAGGAACAACCAGTGAGGATTATAAATGACCAGATGACTAGAGGCAGACGTAAGAACACTCCCAACAAAAATCAGGACATAATGACCTCGCCAGCAACCCCACAAAACAATGGACACTTCAATTCACTAGATATACAAGGAAACGACCTCAAAACTATGTTTCTCCAGCTATTAGAGGCCCATCAAGATGAAATGAACAAAGCCCTCAGAGAAATAACCAAAGAAATCGAGACTAACCAAGAGGAAACAAATCGTGCTCTCAGAGAAATGACCACGAAAATTGAGGCAAACAGAGAAGAAATGCACAAAGCTCTCAAAGAAATGTCCACACAAATGAAGGAAAATAAAGAAAAAATAAACAAAGCTTTCATAGAAATACAGGCAATTATACCCAAAGAAGTAGAGGCACAATTATTGATACATAGAGAGGAAACGAACAAAAAAATAGAAGCTATCATTGAAAAGCAGGAGTCCACATTCAAACAGATGAAGGAAATGGTGCAAGACATGAAAACAGAATTAGAATCAATAAAGAAAACACAAATAGAGAAAAACCAGGAGCTGGAGAACATAGAGAAAAGATCAGGAACTACAAAGGTAAGCATCACCAACAGAATACAAGAAATGGAAGAAAGAATCTCAGGAGCCGAAGATACACTTGCGGAAATTGACACATCTCTCAAAGAAAAAATAAAATCAGAAAAGTTCCAAACACAAAACATCCAAGAAATCAAGGACACCATGAAAAGACAAAACCTAAGAATAATAGGAGTAGAAGAAAAAGAAGACATCAGGCTC
>NW_026596073.1:17674940-17702588 GCF_907164565.1 Psammomys obesus
AGAGCACCTACATTCGTAAATGAAACAATATTAAAGCTTAAATCACATGTTGATCCTAAAACCCTAATAGTGGGAGACTTCAACACTCCACTCTCACCAAGGGACAGAACAACTAGACAGAAAACAAATAGGGAAATAAAAACACTTACACAGACCTTAAATCAAATGGACCTAATAGATGTCTACAGATCTTTTCATCCAAACTCAAAAGAGTATACCTTCTTTTCAGCACCGCATGGAACCTTCTCCAAAATAGACCATATAGTTGGTCATAAAGCAAGCCTCAACAGATACAAAAAGATTGAAATAATCCCTTGTATTCTATCTGACCACCATGGACTTAAGCTGGACCTCAACAACAACAGAAATAACAAACAGCCTACACGTACATGGAAACTGAACAACCTGTTGCTCAACGACAGCTGGGTTAAGGAAGAAATAAAGAAAGAAATTAAAGACTTCCTAGAATTCAATGAAAATGAAGGCACAACATACCCAAATTTATGGGACACATTGAAAGCAGTGCTCAGGGGAAAATTTATAGCACTAAGTGCCTGCAAGAAGAAATTCGTAACATCACATACAAACAACTTAATGGCCCAACTGAAAACCCTAGAAAAAAAAAGAAGCAGATACACCCAAGAGGAGCAGAAGGCTGGAAATAATCAAACTCAGGGCTGAAATCAATCAATTAGAAACAAATAAAACAATTCAAAGAATCAATGAAACAAAAAGCTGGTTCTTTGAGAAAATCAACAAGATAGACAAACCCTTAGCCAAACTACCTAAAAAGCAGAGAGAATCTATTCAAATCAACAAAAACAGAGATGAAAAGGGTGACATAAGTACAGACACAGAGGAAATTCAAACAATCATTAGGTCATACTACAAAAGCCTATATGCCACAAAATTTGAAAATCTTAGTGAAATGGACACTTTTCTTGATAGATTCCATCTTCCAACATTAAGTCAAGATCAGGTAGAAAGACTGAACAGCCCTATATCCCCCAAGGAAATAGAAGCAGTCATTCACAGTCTCCCCTCCAAAAAAAGCCCTGGGCCAGATGGTTTCAGTGTGGAATTCTACCAGACCTTCAAAGAAGTGCTCACACCAATTCTCCTCAAACTATTCCACAAAATAGAAACAGAAGGTACATTACCAAACTCATTCTATGAAGCAACAGTCACCCTGATACCTAAACCACACAAAGACCCAACAAAAAAAGAGAACTTCAGACCTATCTCTCTTATGAACATTGACGCAAAAATACTCAATAAAATACTTGCAAACCGAATCCAAGAACACATCAAAGATATCATCCACCACGACCAAGTAGGCTTCATCCCAGGCATGCAAGGGTGGTTCAACATACGGAAATCCATCAATGTAATCCACCACATAAACAAACTGAAGGAGAAAAACCACATGATCATCTCCTTAGATGCTGAAAAAGCATTTGACAAAGTCCAACACCCATTTATGTTTAAAGTCTTGGAGAGATCAGGGATACAAGGCACATACCTAAAGATAATAAAGGCAATATACAGCAAGCCTATAGCCAACATCAAACTCAATGGAGAGAAACTTAAATCAATCCCACTGAAATCAGGGACAAGACAAGGCTGCCCACTCTCTCCATATCTATTCAATATTGTACTTGAAGTCCTAGCCAGAGCAATAAGACAACTAAAGGAGATCAAGGGGATACAAATCGGAAAGGAAGAGGTCAAAGTGTCCCTATTTGCAGATGATATGATAGTATACATGAGCGACCCCAAAGATTCAACCAGAGAACTTCTTTAGCTGATAAACACCTTCAGCAAAGTGGCAGGATACAAAATCAACTCAAAAAAATCAGAAGCCCTCTTGTATACCAAAGACAGAAAGGCTGAGAAAGAAATTAGGGAAACAACACCCTTCACAATAGCCACTAATAACATAAAGTACCTTGGTGTGACTCTAACCAAGCAAGTGAAAGACCTGTTTGAGAAAAACTTCAAGTCTCTGAAGAAAGAAATTGAAGAAGATCTCAGAAGATGGAAAGATCTCCCATGCTCATGGATTGGTAGGATTAACATTGTCAAAATGGCCATCCTGCCAAAAGCAATCTACAGATTCAGTGAAATTCCCATCAAAATACCAACTCAATTATTTACAGACCTTGAAAAAAAGATTCTCAGCTTCATATGGAGAAACAAAAAAAACTCAGAATCTCCAAACAATCCTGTACAACAACACATCATCTGGAGGTATCTCCATCCTCGATCTCAAGTTGTACTACAGAGCAATAGTAATAAAAACTGCATGGTATTGGCATAAAAACAGAAAGGAGGATCAATGGAACCACATAGAAGATCCAGAAATAAACCCACACACCTATGAATACTCGATATTTGACAAAGAAGCCAAAACCATTCAATGGAAAAAAGACAGCATCTTCAACAAATGGTGCTGGTCCAACTGGATGTCCACATGCAGAAAAATGAAAATAGATCTATATTTATCACCCTGCACAAAACTAAAGTCCAAGTGGATCAAAGACCTCAACATAAAACCAGATACTCTAAATCTGTTAGAAGAAAAAGTGGGGAACAGCCTAGAACTCATTGGCACAAGAGACAACTTCCTGAACAGAACACCAACAGCACAGGCTCTAAGAGCAACAATCAATAAATGGGACCTCATGAAAATGAAAAGCTTCTGTAAAGCAAAGGACACTGTCATCAAAACAAAACGCCTGCCTACAGATTGGGAAAGAATCTTCACTAACCCTTTATCTGACAGAGGACAAATATCGAGTATATACAAAGAACTAAAGAAGCTGAAAAGCAGCAAACCAAGTAATCCAATTAAAAAATGGGGAACAGAGCTAAACAGAGAATTCTCGACAGAGGAATATCGAATGGCAGAGAAACACTTAAAGAAATGCTCATCCTCATTAGCCATCAGGGAAATGCAAATCAAAACGACCCCGAGATATCACCTTACACCCATCAGAATGGCCAAGATGAAAACCTCAAGGGACAACACATGCTGGAGAGGTTGTGGAGAAAGGGGAACCCTCCTCCACTGCTGGTGGGAATGTAAACTTGTACAACTACTCTGGAAATCTACCTTGTGCTTTCTAAGACAATTAGGAATAGTGCTTCCTCAAGACCCAGCTATACCACTGCTAGGTATATACCCAAAGTTTGCTCAAGTACACAAAAGAGATATTTGCTCAACCATGTTTATAGCAGCTTTATTTGCAATAGCCAGAACCTGAAAACAACCCAGATGTCCATCAATGGAGGAATGGGTACAGAAATTGTGGTATTTTTACACAATGGATTACTACTCAGCAATCAAAAAAGAGGAAATCATGAAATTTGCAGGCAAATGGTAGGATCTAGAAAAGATCATCCTGAGTGAAATATCCCAGAAGGAGAAAGACAAACACGGTATATACTCACTTATATAGACCTATAAGATATGATAAACATAATGAAATCTATACACCTAAAAAAGATAATCAAGAGAGCGGACCTGGGGTAAGATTATCAATTCTCGTGTTGAAAGACAGAGGGGATGCGCATTGAACATTGACAGGAGTCTACTGAAGGCATCTGAAAGACTCTACCTAGCAGTGTTTTCAAAGCAAAGACTCATGACCAAACCTTTGGCAGAGTACAGGGAATCATAAGAAAGAAGGGGAGTTAGTCTGATGAGGAAAGGATAGGAGCTCCACAAGGACCAAAGATATCTGGGCACAGGGTCTTTTCTGAGACTGACATGCAACCAAGGACCATGTATGAATGTAACCTAGAATATCTGCTCAGATGTAGCCTGTAGTAGCTCAGTAACCAATTGGTTTCCCATAGTGAGGGGAACAAGGACTATTTCCAACAGGAACTCAATGACTGGCTCTTTGGCCTCCCCACCCCCCAAGGGAGGAACAGTCCTGTTAGGCCACAGAGGAGAGCTTTGCAGCCACTCCTGTTTTCCTGGAAGCCAGCTGTTACCAGGGACAACCAGATAAGACCCTGTCCAAAGCCCTCACAATCCATATTTCCCTAAAACACACGCATTACCCTCAAACTCACCTCATTTCCTGGACTTTATTTTCTAGCCAACCACCCAGCCTACTTTCCTGGAGGCCTACCAGCCTGGATATCTCAGGCCACACTAGTACCAGAAACTATGGAGGTGAATTGAAATTAATATCCAAAACCTCAGAGGCCACACAGGACAGAAAAATCCCTGGGGAGACTCCCTACAGGACCTGAAGATTAGCTAGTCTCCGGAAATTTAGGCCACTCCTGCCAGTGGACAGATAGGAAATGGTAACCAAGGGGAAAAAGATCCAAAAAACACCAATCCAACAAAAATAAACCAAGAAATCAACACCTAAATCTATAATAATTGAGAAACCCAAATCGTTAGAGGCCAACATAAAAACACAACCAACAGCATACAGGGTAATATGGCACCACCAGAGTCCAGCTATCCTACTACAGCAAGCCTTGGATATCCTAACAGAGTTGAATCACAAGGAAATTACCTTAATCCAACCTAATGAAGACAATAGAAAACTTTAAAGATGAAATGAACAAATCTCTTAAAGATATATAGAAAAAAATGCAATGAAACTGGTAAAGGAAATTAATAAAACTATTTAAAGCCTGAAAATGGAAATAATAAAGAAAATACAATCTGAGGCAATTCTGGAGACTGAAAACCTAGGTAAGAGAACAGGAACTACAGGTACAAATATCAACAACAGAATACAGGAGATTGAAAAGAGAGTCTGAGGTGTGGAAGATACAATAGAAGAAATCAATACATTAGTCAAAGAAAATGTTAAATATAAAAAGTTCCTGACAGAAAACATCCATAAAATCTGGGACAATCTGAAAAGGTCAAACCTAAAAATAGTAAGAGTAAAAGAAGAAAAATATTATTGACTCAAAAGTCCAGAAAACATTTTCATCAAAATCAGAGAAGAAAATTGCCCTGACCTAAAGAAAGAGATGCTTATAGACATGCAAGGAACTTAAAGAACACCAAGTAGATTTGACCAGAAAAGAAAATCCTCCCACCATATAATAATCAAAACACTAAATGTATAAAACAAAGAAAAAATATTAAAAACTGCACCCCACTCTCACTAATGGACAGGTCATTGAGACAGAAGCTAAACAGAGAAATAATGAAACTAACCAATGTAATGAAATAAATGGGCTTAACAGATATCTATAGACCATTTCACTCAAACCAAAAGAATATATATTCTTCACAGTACCTCACTAAACTTCTTGTATAATTGACCATATACTCGGTCATAAAAGAAGTCTCAATAGATACAAGAAAACTGAAATAACTCCATTTATCTTATCACACCACCACAGAAATAAAGCTGGATTTCAATATCAGAAACAGAAAGCACACAAACTCATGGAAACTGAACAACTGTCTACTTAATGACCAAGTAAGTCAAGGAAGAAATAAAGAAAGGAAGGAAAGACTTTCTGGAATTCAATGAAAATGAAGGCACAACAAACCAAATAATCTAATTAAAATTGGGTACAGAGCTAAACAGAGAATAATTTTTTAATTTAATTTAATTTTATTTTATTAATTAGATTTTATTCACTTTGTATCCACCCATAAGCCCATCCCTCCTCCCCTCCCCATCCCACCTCCTCTCCCCCTTCTTCACACTTGCCCCTCCCCAAGTCCAGTGATAGGGGAAGTCCTCCTCTTCTTCCTTCTGATCTTAGTCTATCAGATCACATCAGGAGTGGCTGCATTGTCATCCTCTATGGCCTGGTAAGGCTGCTCTCCCATCAGGGGGAGGTGATCAAAGAGCAGGCCAATCAGTTTATGTCAGAGGCAGTCCCTCTTCCGATCACTATGTAAGCCACGTGGACACTAAACTGCCATGGGCTACATCTGTGAGGGGTTCTAGGTTATCTCCATGCCTGGTACTTGGTTGGAGTATGAGTCTCTGGGAAGACTCCTGTGTTCAAATTTTCTGATTCTGTTGCTCTCCTTGTGGAGTTCCTGTCCTCTCCAGATCTTACTATTTCCCACTTCTTACATAAGATTCCATGCACTCTGCCCAACAGTTGGCCATAAGTCTCAGCATCTGCTTTGATAGTCTGCAGGGCAGAGCCTTTCAGAGGCCCTCTGTGGCAGGTTCCTAGGTTGTTTCCTGTTTTCTTCTTCTTCTGACGTCTATCCTCTTTGCCTTTCAGGATGAGGATTGAGCATTTTAGCCAGGGTCCTCTCTCTTGATTAGTTTCTTTAGATGTACAGATTTTAGTAGGTTTATCCTATGTCATATGTCTATATGAGTGAGTATATACCATTTGTGTCTTTCTGCTTCTGGGACAGCTCATTCAGGATGATCCTTTCCAGGTCCCATCATTTACCTGCAAATTTCAAGATGCAGAAATTGTGGCACATTACACAATGCAGTATTACTCTGCAATGAAAAATAAACAGAGAATTCTTAACAGAAGACCATCAAATGGTGGAGAAGCACTTAAAGAAACTGTCAACATCTTGAGTCATCAAGGAAATGCAAATCAAAATGATTATGAGATTCCACCTCACACCCATCAGAATGGCTAAGATAAAAGACTCAAGTGACAACCCATGTGGGATAAGATATAGGCATATATCTGAAAGATGCTGAACCATACAGCAAAGACATGTTCATAGCATCTTTATTCATAATATCCAGAATCTGGAAACAACCTAGACGCTCCTCAACTGAAGAAAGAAATTGTGGTACATTTACACAATAAAATGCTACTCAACTATTAAAAACAAGAAAATCATGAAATTTGCAGGCAGAAGGATCGAACTAGAGAAGATCATCCTGTGTGTTAACCATGCTGCAATCCACAGACCCAAAGAAGCTAAGAAACAAGGAGGGTCCAAGGGAGGATGCTTGAATCTCACTGTGAAGGAAAAATAAATTGGACATTGGGGTGGGTGGAGGGAGGGAACAAAAAGATTTAGGCTAACTACTTATGCTTTTGTTAACTGTTCAACACCTGGCTTTTAGAAATTTAGGTCTACTCAGGCTCCTAAAATATTTGTTCAACTCCTTTGTTTTTGTTCACTTTGTGAAGCTCTATTGGATATTTGGAAAAATTAAGTCATACCAAAACAAATTGTGACATTTTATGTTGATGCTAACAGTAATTAAGTTAATCTTGGACTCAGAATTTTAAGACTCAAGCTTAACAGAGGTAAAGCTATGAAATCCTAACCTTAGATAAACTACTAACAAAAACTATTTAATTGCAAGCTTATTTAGCATCCTGTTGTGTTTAATTTAATGATAGGATCTATTAATGTTTATTAGTAACCCTCTAATTATTACAGTGGTATTATCTAACCTACTATGACAATCAATAAAGACACAAACACCTTATAGATTTTAGAATAGCTGTATACTACCTGAGGCACAGCGGATACTAATTTCTAAGGTATCTTTATTTCCCAAGCCCCTATCCCATGCCATCTTCTCGAATAATTTTTGTTTAGGTTGGCTCCCATCTATAATCCCAAAATACTTGCTAATATACTTTATCTGGGCCAATTTCCTCCACCCATCCAGCCATGTGCTTTTCTCCACACTAATCCTCTATGGCTCTGTGCTTCTTTCCTCCTCTGTTACCTCTGTTTTTTTCCCAAGATTCTTCTGACCCAAAGCCCTTGAGCCTTAGTCATGCTTACTTATTCGCCCTGCCCAGGTGTGATGGAATTTTATTATTAACCAATAAGGAATAATTTCTTGCACATGTTTTACACATGAACAGGTATATGTGTAAATGTGCTTATCTGGGCAACAACCAGATCTTGGGGGCCAGTAATTAGCATCAAAATATATAGAGCAGAACAACTCCCAACAGCCTTCTGTGTATATTTTCAAGATTAAGCCTAAAATTAAGTATCCTTAATAAATAAATGGTCAAAGAGCCAGCCATTGAGTTTATGTCAGAAACAGTCCCTGTTCCCCTTACTAACTAACGCACTTGGTTACTGAGCTGCCATGGGCTATATCTGAGGAGGGGTTCTAGCTTATATCCATGCATGGTCCTTAGTTGGAGAAACAGTCTCAGAAAAATATATCTGGGCACCCCGGTGTCCAGATATATTTTGTCCTTGTGGAGCTCCTGTCCTCTCCAGGTCTTACTAACTCCCCCTTCTTTCATATGATTCCCTGAACTCTGCCCAAGGTTTGGTTATGAGTCTCAGCATCTGCTTTGATACACTGCTAGATAGAGTCTTTCAGAGGCCCTCTGTCCTATTGCTTGTTTTCTCCTACTTCCAATGTCCATCCCATTTGTCTTTCTAAGTGAGGATTGATTATCTTACCCCAGGTCCTCTTTCTTGTTTACCTTCTTTAGGTGTATAGATTTTAGTATGTTTGTCCTCTTATAGGTCTAGTATCCACTTATAAGTGAGTACCCCAAGGGAGGAGCAGCCTTGCTAGGCTACAGGAGGAGGACATTGCAGCCAGTCTTAAAGAAACCTGATAAGCTAGGGTCAGATGAAAGGGGAGGAGGACCTCCCCTATCATTGGATTTAGACAGAAGCAGGGAGGAAATGAAGGCAGGGGCTACAGCTGAGATACAAAGTAAATAGCCTGTAACTAATATAAAAAATAAAAAATTAATTTAAAAAAATCTAAAAAAATTACGTTCAATGAATGAAACTATATTAAGAGCACTTAAAATAATTAAAAATTGAGTCTTGACAGAGATAAAAAAAATAAATGTTTCTTAAACTTTTCAGAGATCTAAAAAGTTGAAATGGGCATTTAAAGTGTTTACTAAAAAGTTTTCTATAATAGACAGAACTACTGACTCCTAACAGGTACTCTTAAGGTCTCCAAAGAAGAAAGCCGAGGAACAACAAGTCCACCTAAACTGCAGTAACTCTAACCACCAAAAAAAAAATTTGGCCCATGTCTCCCTGACACCAGGTATCTACACAAACTGTAGATTTTGGATTTGATTGTTCTACTTTGCCTGGCTAAAATAAGGTCAGTTTTTCCAAGTTCTTCTACAGAAAAAAAAAAAATCTCAGAGACCTGGGTCTGACAGCCAAAGTTCTCTGCTACCCTGTTTTGAGAGCTGAAGATTAAATGTTATTCTGTACGACAGCTGAAAACCCAACAAAGCCTAAAGTGACCTACAGGAGCCTAAGGTAACCTGTCTTAGGCAATGGGGAGGAAAGTGTCATTTTAATTGACATGTAGGCCATTTAGATTATACTTTCAGCTCTAATTTCTCTTTCTCAGATCTTTGACAGTGCTGAATAACTGTAGCTTTAAAAGCAGCCAGTCCCCAGTGCTTCTTAGTTCTCTTCATAGGTGGGAGTCAAGCCTCTACCTGACAAAGGCACACAGTTTACCTTGCTACCAGACTCTGAAAGATAAACTCACAAAACAAGTTTCAAAGTAGCTTTTTGCTATACCTTTATTTAAGTAAATTTGCTTTACATTCTTAAAGAAGCTTACTTTACAAGGAGTGTAAAGCAAGTTCCCCCCCCCCCCAGCTACCTGTTTCTCATTATAAATAACTGGATTAGAAAAAGGTTAAAGTTTATATACATTCTATGGGTCATAGAAAGTTTTCTAATGTATATAAATGGGAGCTATTGAAGGGATGAAGTGCCAAGGGTACAGATGTGCCTCCTCTTTCACCCCCACTGATTCCTTCACCATTCAACAGCAAAACCCATGACTCAGAAAGTAGCTAGCAGATGTGCTGCATGGTCAGCACATAGGGGCTGTCTCTTATTCTGTTACCTGCCACTGCCTTGTCAGGATCCAGTGGGAGAGGATGTGCTGGAAAGAGATTAAATTAATAAATAAATGAAAAAAAAAAGACAAAAAAGGAAAGAAGAAAAAAAAATGCAGAAACCTGTTATTAAGAATCCAGTCTGTTCTTGTTGTTCTTCTTGTGTGGCTCCTGTCCCCTCTGGGTCCTTTTATATCCCCCTTCTTCCAGAAGACTCCCTGTGCTCTGTTCAAAGTTTGGCTGTGAATCTCTGCTAGGTGGAGTCTTTTAGAGGACGTTTGTGGTAGGCTCTAGTCCTGTTCTCTACTACTGCTTCCAGTGTCTATCCTATTTTCCCTTCTGAATGAGAATTAAGCATCTTCCCTAGGATCCTCCTTGTTTAGCTCCTTTAGGTCTGTAGATTTTGGTATGTTTATCCTATATTATATAGCTAATATCCACTTATAAGTAAGTACATACCATGCATGTCTTTCTGCCCAAGGGGAACTGCAGAGACTGTTGCATCAACCAAAGACCATGCGTGGAGAGGACCTAGATGCCCTGCTCAGATGTAGTCTATAGAGAGCTCAGTCTCCACGTGGGTTTCCTAGTGAGGGGAGAAGAAATAGTCTCTGATATGAGCTCGGCTGCCTGTCCTTGACACTTCTCCCTGGTGGGACAACCCTGCCAGCCAACAGAGGAAGAAGATCCAGACAGTTCTGATGGGACTTGATAGTGTAGGGTCAAATAGTAGGGGAGGAGGACTTCCCCTATCAGTGGACTAGGAAAGAGGGATAGGAGAAAAAGTAGGAGGGAGGGTGGGACAGGGAAGAGAAGAGGTAGGAAGCTACAATTGGGATACAAAGTGAATACACTGAAATAATAATAATAATAAGAAGAATAAGAATAGAATCTAGCCTGCTGTTTTGCTCTTGTTCCCTCTTATGTAATCTTAGATGGCCCACCTGGTTTGTGTTTAAATTTGGGATGCTATCTTATATATGTTGCTTGTGGTTTTCAAGCTTAAAGAGTTGGGGGTTAGCAGTCTTACCAGGTCACAGAAGATGACAATGCAGCCACTCCTGATGTGATCTGATAGACTAAGATCAGAAGGAAGGAGAGGAGGATCTCCCCTATCAGTGGACTTTGGGAGGGGCATGCGTGAAGAAGGGGGAGGGGAGGAGGGAGGGGCTTATGGGGGATACAAAATGAATGAAGTGTAAAAAAATATGAAATAAAACATATTTTATATTTGTAAAAAAAAAAAAAGAGTTGGGGGTTGAAGTATTCGAAGTCTGTGCTGGATCCCTGTCCAAATGGTTTGCTGTTCAAATCAATAAAGTTGCTCTGGTTAAGAAAACTTGGTTTGTACTGGGTGTTGGATTTTCGCTGCACCCCACAACAGTTATGAAAGCTCTGAGGATGTAAGAGATTAAGGAACTTGTGAGGGTCTAAGTAAAGATTTTAAGACGTATAAATGCAAGTTTTAAATGCCCAAAGATATAAAAAAGAAGCTTCAAATTTATTTTCCTCAATACGCCACTGTTACACTAAGACTTCTAACGTTCCATGTTTTAATAAGCAGTGAAGTTCTGATGAGCCGTTAATCTAGCTCTGCTAAAGCACTGCTGATCTATCACAGTCAACAGCTCAGGATTTTAAATTTCCTCTGGTTGTCTTCTACGTACAGCTAAAAAGTGATTCTCATTGTGCCAAAAACATCCATATCTAATCTTTATACCCAGGTCTCTAGAATGTGTGTTAATACTTTTAACTCCAAATCACTTTTGGGTTCCCAGACTTTTATTGTGTCTCAAAGTAGTGAGTGCACTGCTCTTTCTACACAGATCACACAATGGTAATGCTGACATAGTTACAACTTTGTTCTCTTTTTGAAAACTTAGAAAAGCAAAACAAAGCAAAGCAAAGAAAAGAAAAAAGAAAAGAAACAATTCTTGTAAGCTTCGGGGAATCTACTTGAATTCATCTCTCACAGGTCCAATGTGCTCCAGATAAGTACTTCTGTCAACCAACAATCTAAAGTTGTCCTGCCTTTTGCCTGTTCCTGAGGATTGAACTCCACTCCCCCAACTGCCAGGATCATGGGCCTGGAAGTTTCAAATATACATCAAAAATAGAAATCCTTTCACCTCAACTCCTTAACTCCTTAACTTTACCTTCACTCCCTAGTCTGTCCTAGCAGATCTCAAATTAATTGCAGACTGCTCCAACAAGTCACCAGTTTCAGATATCCCCTCAGGATCTGCATCCTGGTAGCCTCAAAGCAGCTAGCTCCAAATGGTCCAGCCCCTCAAACTGCTATAAAATGTTGCTGCGTCTTCCTAGCCTCAGATAGTCTTGCAGAGCCTGGAAAAGGAGTGAACAGCCTGTTCTTCCTGGACTTGGCCAGTGTTCCACTTTTCTTGAACCACCCCCAACACCGACAAACACACACACACACACACACACACACACACACACACACACGCACAGTTGTGCACCAATGTCAACAGGAAGAAATCATAGAAAAGATAAAGTAACTCATTATTTATTCATTATCAACGAAAAGGCCGGGATTTTAGGTTTCAAACCTGGGATAAATGACTGAGATAACAATTTAACATCACGGGGGATGGGGCCACCATGTTCTCACTGCATCCTTCAGTCTTTAAGTGTTACAGGGCTCTCCTTGCTGGTGTACTCCAGCCCTTACCTTAAACTTCTCTAGTCCAGGTGCTGGGCTTCTCCTCCCCCAGCTACCCTTCCCTATATAAACCAACCATTTTGGTTACCTGGTCCTTTTTTTCTACTCTCATTTGGGCCTCCTGGCTCCTGCATCTGGTTCCCCTTTCCCTATTCCTGTCCCTCTTTCCCCACATGGTTCAGGGTCATGTCCACTCTGGCCTCTCCCAGATGTCCCTGCTTTTGGCTGTGCTCTCCCATATACCTACAATAAACTTTCTTTTTATATAATACCTAGGAGCAACCATGTCTTTTCTTTTTCATTTCTTTTATCTGCTACAGAAATCTAGGAACTAGTCATGCTGCTTTCCTTTTCATTATTTTATTTCATTCATTTCAACGCAAGATACATTGTCTTCCTCCAAGAAGAGTTCAATTCACTTTTGTGAGACTGAATTATTAGTGTTAATTATAAAAATTTAACTTCCTGTCTTCATTCATTATATTTTAAGTTTATATTTGAGTAATGAATGAGGCAAGCAAATATTTGGTAAGACACAGGAGAATTTGTGAAACTACCAAACATATTAGTTAGCCATCATTTCCCTCAAAGCAAACAGAAGGCTGTTTTTGTAGCCACTATTAAAAATATTCCTTTGCGGGAAAAGGCAAAGGAACCTTGGAAAGCATGGAACCATGCTTTCCAAGTGAATTTCATGGGGTTCAATGGTATTGCCAGTTTTTAAAATGTTTTCTCACACTTATTTTAGTAAAATCTTTGGAAGTTTTTAGGCTCCACAATTCAACTATAATGACAGTATTCTCACTTCTGCATTTTTTTCCCATTGTGCTTATATTTGTAAGTTGAAAGTTTCCAACCTATGTTAGAAACTAAACAGTTTTCAAAAGACAGCAACATAGACAGAAGTGAAGAAAGACCAAGAAGAAAGAAATGCTGTCTAAACAGCAATTCAGTTCATACATGGAAGCACTTCCATACGTGGGATCAAAATGTCAGGTTTTTTTAATCTCAAAGTAAGCATCAAAATATACAGTCTTCATAACAGCTTTTATTATTAAAAAATTAGAAAAGAAAAGAAACAAAGATTTTCAATACGGTTTTGCCATGTGTCTTCAACTAGAGGATTTATTAAACAGGATGTCTATCAATCCTCTCCAAAAAAAAAAGCCAACCAAACAAATAGCCAAAAATCTTTTTCTGTCATCGTCAGGCCTTGCTGAAAAGACAATGTATAATTCTGAACAAAATTGTCTTATTCATTTTACTCAATCCCTATATTTTTTAAGGGAGTCTTGCATTAAGAAATATGTGGGAGTGCTAAGCATATTCAACAAACTATGTGCATATCTAATAAAATTAAATCAAGAATGGGTAGTTTATTAGTGCCTTATGAATATGTATATCTTAGATTTAAATTTTCATTGATCTATCACATGTAAAATCATTTTGATTGCATTTCAGCTAAGAAATCCTGAACAAAATCAGGATAGGCATGCATGCTTAATAACAGAATAAGGAAAGTGCAGATAGAGTCCAGACAGTGGCTAGAGAGTTCTGCTTTTCAGTCAGGAAAGCTGACCTGTAAGGCAGTGGGCATGTAGGTGCATTTTAAACATTGCCTCAGGGATAAAAGTCTATTTGATTGGTGTGAAGATTATTAGTGAGATAACATCAAAACTTTTCAGTTAGTTCTACTTTTCTGTTTGGGTTTCGTTTTCTTTGTTGTTGTTAATAGAAAATGCCAGTTTTTCAGATAGTCATTTTTCCCCCCTCAGAAGTATCAATCTCATGTCCCATGGGCTCTGATGATTTGGGCCCAGAGATGGCTCAATGAGCAAGATCACTTGTCATCAAGCCTGACAACCTAAGTTTGGTCCACAAATCAATATTGTGAAAGAAGAAAACTGAGTCCATCAAGCTGTCCTCTGACCTCTGCAGAAGCATCGCACCAAAAAATAAGTATAAAAATAAATACAAAGAAGAATTTAATAGCTCTTTTTTTTTTTACTGTTTGTTGTGTGTGAGTGAGTGTGTCTGTGTGTATGGGTACATGTGTCTGGGTCTTTGTGTGAGTTTGTGCATGCTCCTACGTATGCATAGTGGATAGGGAAGTGTGTACTGTGGAGCACACGTGGATATAAGAGGGCAGCTCAAGGAGTGGGTTTGCTCCTTCTGCCTTGTGTGAGAGCAGAGCTTCTCTTGATTCTGTCAGCCTGTATAAGGAGAGCTCGCCCAATAGAGTCTCGATGATTCTTTGGCTTCCAAATCCAATCTCAACACAGGAGTTCTGGGATTATAGACACATGCCTCTCTATCTAGCTTTTCTGTGGTGTTCAAAATCTAATTCAGGGTGCTAGGCTCACATGGCAAGCACGTTTACCCATTCACAGATCTCTCCAGCTTAGAAATCAAACACTCTTCATGGAGGTGGTACATATTAGCTGAATAGGCATATATTCTCATTAAAATATTCAAGTTGGTTTCATTTTAAGTGAAATTTTGAGTGATTTGAGCTGAATGAATGGGCTTCTGCAGTTTTTGGTGTTGTGTGACACTGATCCTTCATTTGAAGTTGCTTTCAATTCAGGGAAAAGGGGTTCATTAATTTGGACTTGTTTTCACTTGAGGAAACTCAAAGATTCAAGTAGTTTATCAGTCTTAGAATAGCTGCCCCAATTTAAAACCACAGTATTCAACCTGTGCTTATCAGAAATGCAGAAAAAACTGTCTTAAGAGCACCAAGCTCAAAAAGGAATTGTGTGAAAATTGAGATTGAACTGAATGTAAAGGAAGTCTGGGTCCAGAAAGACAATGCAGTGTGATAGCTGCAGGGGTGAGGGCTCCCACTAGTTTTAATCTCTTTGCCTCTGCTGTGTCTCCTGGAAGCTCAGGCCTGTACAGTTTCTTCTCTGTGCATTCTTTGGCTGTGTTCATTACATTATATTTTATTACATAAATTCAAGAAGAATTTGATCCGTTTGGAAAGTACTTTATTTTTGAATGTATTCTGACATTTGCTTTTATTTTGAATTAACTTTTTGTAATATATGAGACTATTAAGCAGAGATTGTTTGGCAGTATTTTCTTCCTATGAGGTATTAGGCAAGATCTTCACTTCTCAACTTAAAAACATGAAAAGACACGAGGATGATTTTTTTTTTATGGGACAGGACTGCATAAGTGATATTTCAGTCCTCATTAGAAAAGTAATTACAAAATGGCTTATAGAGAGAGCAACACCAGGAACTTAAAAAAGAAACGGGTGGCCTCTACACCTCCCAGGCCAGACCTACTGGTCTCCGCTCTTTCTCTGGGGTCACTGTGCATGCATTTCCAATCATTCTCATGCCATTCCGTAATACTCTGGAGGCTAGGAATCTGTTTCTCAACAGCTCTCTAGAACTGCCAAAGTACTTTTCAAACTACAGTTTGCTTCCATTCCTATTGTATGCTGGCTGCTTAAATGGCCCGCCTTTCTGTATTGGTCAACATTTCTTTTTTAACTTCCATGTTTAACATATAAAATGATGCTTTCCCAGGAGAAATAAGAGTTTTGGTCAACTATGAACTTTTTTTAAGCAATTAAAGGTAGGAGTCATTCTCTCACTCTGTAATCTTAAACTTGTAATCCTTAGAATCAATTGCTTCCTCAGCAAACAAATTTTTTGTGATGGCATTGTGAAATAATTATCACGCATCTAATGTAAATCTTCTACTTGCGTATTTTTATATATAAAAAAAACTGTTAATAGACTAAAACAGAAACAGATATCATGAAAAATTTTAGACCCAAATAATCTGTTTTCCAAATGAAACAAAATCTCTATGTTCTTTAAAATATATAAACACTAAAAATATCAATATTCTGAATATTATCCATGTGTGAAACGCAAATAAAAAATAATATAGAGACATTTTTCTCATGATTTAGTTAGTTAGCTAACTTTAATAGATGTTAATTTTTGGCATAAACAGTCTAGGTGTGGTTCCATTTAGCTAGACAGTGTTATTAAGCTAGAAACTCAAATATTAAAGTTCTGTGAGATTTCAGTGCCTGCTAAAGGCCCACCTCATGGTGCAAAATGTCTTCCCTGGTGGCAAGACAGGCATCTCTATGGAGCCCTTTCATATGTGGTCACCTCACTGGCCACAGCTCCCAATAGCACAACAGGAGTCTTTGGATTTCAACCTTTGTAGGATAAAGGAATACACATGTTCAGTTCGTAGGGACAATTAAAGATACCTACATAAGACCATCATATCTAAATTGGGGTCACACTAATGTAACCTCATTTTATCTATATAAGGCATTGTGATCAAACCAATATAAACTTATTCATAAATCAGAGTTAAATTTGGGGTAATTGATGCCAAATCATTTTGGGGGTAAAGAGAAACACAAATCTTTTTAGTGAAAAGAACTCAATACCAGTTTATGCTGAAATAATTACTGTGTGAGCCTTAATGTCACTATCTGACAAAAACCCGAAATGGAAACATTTAAAGCAGGAGTTTTTAGCAACTATTTTAATGGGTGACCTTTTGGCAAGCCATGTGTATAATTTATTATGGATAAAAAGCTAAATGAAAAAATACATTTTATTGGCACAACAGAAACCTGAAAAATTGATTTCAACAAAATTTAATTTCATAGATAAAACAAGCCCTGAGTAACACAGGAACTTAAAATGCAAACTATAATGGGTTAAAAATTCAATTTTCTTCAAAAACTTCAGAGGAACAAAACGTGACCTGAAGGAGCTGTACATGAGAAAAATAGTACCTATCAGTGAACTCACACAATACATCTGGTAAGATAAAATAAGCTGCAATCAAAACAATCTTCCTCACAGCCTCATGAATTTCCCACAGAAGGAATGATTTTTTAAATTATAAAAATGTTATTATAGTCATATATGCATCTATATTTCTAAATATAATTTTTCAGCCCATATAATATTATTTGATGTGGAAAAGTTGTGTTCATGTGTTTGGAGCTGAGGAAAGAGAAAAGAGAAATGTAGTTAAGTTATAATTTCAAGAAGTAATTTAAAAATATAGGTTATGTATTTATATAGAATCTTTCAAGTGATTAATTTGCTATGCTAATTTCACCTCTAAAATGTTTCTCAGTGCAAAGTCGCCAACAATAAGATTTTCATTTAAGGTTTTTTTCTGTTCATAAATATGAAGACAAAAATTGTTTCTGTTCCATCACGTTAAATCTTGTACATTCTAAAATGTCTGTGCAGGTTTACTAGAATCAGTTCTTTAAAAGTAGCCAAAGCTGCATGGTTCAGTGAAAACACAGAATGAATAGAAGTTTGAAATGCAGAATATCTCAATGAATATTTGTATTCCACTATTTCTGTTTTACTTTTGAGCACATTGATCAACATATTAGTTATTTCCAAATGAAAAATGAGAAAACATTAATCCAGGACATTAAAGTAAACAAGTCATATATATCATCTTGTACCAAGTTAAACTTGTACTATTGTGTTATGACTTGAGAAGCACAACTTTGCAAAGTAATTTTTTTTATTATCTAGCTACTGCTTTGTCAGTTTTAAAAAAAAATCATGTGGAAACCTACTACTCTCGAATCTTCTTAAAATGTATCTACACATTTATTATACCTTTAAAAGAGTTACTCAAGGCTGAGGAAATGCCTTAATGGTTAAAAGCCCTGACTCTTCTTCCAGAGGACTTGGGTTCAATTCCTGGCACCCACATGGCAGCTCACAACTGTCTGTAACTCCGGTTCCAGTGGATCTGACATCCTCTTTCACACATACAAGCAGTCAGCACACCAAGGGACATAAAATAAAAGTAAACAAACCATTTAAACAACAGCTACTTTATAACAGGGCAGCAATGCTCCTACGGGACACTAGAAGTCAACAAATAAAAAGCCGTATGCCATAAAATGAGCTTCTTCTGGAATTGTTCCCCATAAGGTTCCGTGAATCACCAGTTACACAAGCTTTAATTTTTTCTTTTTCATTTATTTTTCTTTCATATATTAAATTCCAACTGCAGTTTTTCCTACCTTCCCTCCCTCCAGTCTTTCCTCCCTCTTCCTCTTTTCCCCAGATTGCAGCTGAAGTAGTTTACTTAAACCTCATATACCTAGACTCATAAGAATGAGCGAGTACTCGAAGAAGTGTTAGTTTTATATTGCTCTGTTATACTGAATGGTTATTCCATCTATTTTTAGTGAAGATGATCCTGCTTCTTAGCATAAAATAGAAGGTAACAATTTGGTGCCTTCTTGTCTGTTAATTTCATTGCCCTGTTTATTGTCTCAGAAAACACAGAATAATTTTTTTTGATAACTCAGGCTTCTATGATGGGAAGTCAGAGTCCAATTCATATTTGGTACAGTACTCTTTTTATTGTGTTTATTGTGGGAAACAAGAGAGTGGGAAAGGTTTGTTCCATTTTTCTCCTTTTTAAAAATAGCAATTTTACCATGCTTAGAAATAATTTCATAATCTCTAGTTCTTAGTGGTTATTAACATGAGTTACTGCTAATCCGGCAAACCATCAGTGGCTAGAATCAGGAATGACTTCCGCCTTTTAATAATTAGGCCACATTTGCATTGGCTTGTAGTAGTGAGATAAATGTTTCATCAAATGATTTAAATCAATATTTGAGAATAATTACCTACAGGAGTGCTCTCAGTAAACACTGTTTATTATTTTATAATAGATTATATTATTATTTTATAATAGTTTTCTGAAATGACTGTCTGGTTGTGGTGGTTTTACCCTCTCTGCTTTATCATTTGCAGTGTTGAAAAAAAAAACACTTTTACATTTACACTTAAATTTATGTGTGAGTATGTGTATATGTGTATGTGCATGCTGCAGTACATGCGTGGAGGTCAGGAGGCAACTTGAATAATATTTGTCTTTGTACTATCAGGCTTGGTAACATGACTCCTCACCAGCCGAGCCATCTGACTATCCCTTGAAGTGTCTTAAGTATATTTTTTTCAGGTGTGCTTTACATATACACATGCAACATGCTTTTATTTTTAATACATGTTTTTACAGGTATGTGTATGTATGTAGAGTGCTTGTGGTGTATGTCGATGCAGGTAAGCAGTACACATGCTTGTGTGCTGTGGAGTGGCCAGAAGAGGGTGCTTTTATCACTCTCCACAGTCTTCCTTTGATACGTTTTTCTAGATGAACCCAGTGCTCAGTTTTCATATTACACTGTACCTTTCATCTTACATATGCAAATTCTATTGACTTTTCTGTTTTTAACCCTTTTTAATGATGTTATAGTTTGATCTGAAATGTTCTTGAAAGACCCATGTGTTAAAGGCATGTGCTGGGGGAGCAGCATGTGCTGTGGGGAGCATTAGGTAAACTGGCTTTGCAGTCTGCCAGGCCCAGTGACCCTCCTGTCTCCCCCTCTTCATGACAAGACTACAGATATATGTGGGGCGTCACTCAGCTTTTACGTGGGTGCTGGGGTCTGAACTGAAGCCCTCATGGTTGTATGCAAACTGCCCTTAGTTTCAGAATGATCTTCCCAGCCACTGTGACTTTAATGAATTCACTATATCCATTAAAGAACAGGAAACCACCACTACCACTAAAACCAGGTCTGCATCCTCCATGACGTAGTTCATGCTGTTCAAACAGATAGCATTCACCTTAAATATTTTCTTAATAACATGTATTTCAATAAAGCTATTATGAAAGTTCTTATGAGTGCACAAGTTTCTGTAGGCAGTACACCTAGGAATTAAATTAAGCCCCTGAGGGTGAATTTTTTGCAGTCATTGGTCCACTAAAGATTATTCTCAAAATGTCTGTTTTTTTATTAGACTCTATAGAGGCTCTTATCTATACATCTTTAGTTTTATTTGACCTAGTCATACTAAGATTTTTCTTAGTTCTTATACTAGCATTTAACTGATTATATCAACAAAACATATTTTTCTATGATTGCAACCTCATGTGTTTTACACATCAGGCATATTTCTTTGCCTCCACGAGGAGAAAGTCCAAATATTTGAAACATGCACTGGAGAAGATTGACAGCTCTGAGAGCTGGGCAATGACCATGTAGTTCGGGAGAAACCTGTCCATCTATGCACTTAGGACCCCTATCCCCGCCCTCTGCTCATCATGTGACTTTTGAGTAGAGCACTTCCATTTTATGGGCAAATTTCCTCAGGCTTTCTGTTTTCATTCTGCTCAGACATCTGAGTGTGATTAATATCCTGGCCTTGGAAGAACCTTATGCCCTTTTATAGCAAGGATACATTAAGTCAGTGCCCTGTAATAAACTAGTCATTTCATTTTAAATAGACAATAATTAGAAGTTGTGTCAGGAACATTTGTAGACTAAAACCCTAGAGATAGTTTTTGCTAAATAGCATTATTCAGTTTTGCCAAAGACTCTAGACTGTACATATTTATTTTCTAACATGTTTAATATTACCTGACCAAGAAGATAATAAGGACTAGAAAGGATCATCAGTGCTGTGACCTTTTGAGGTATTTTAGAGATCCCTTGACTTGTTAATTTTTTTTTTTTGCATTCACTTTTCTCATCCTTTGCTTTTTCCTTTTTGTGTAGCCCTGTGTAAGCCTAGAGTTCACTATATAGCCAAGACTAGCTTTGAATTTGTGATTTTTTCCTGCTCCACCACATGCATAAAATCTATTTCAACAGCATATCTTTCCCCTCAAATTTAGATCTCTTGGCTTTTTTAACTAGACTATCAAGTTCTCTACATAGATGAAACCTGATTTCAACAATATTCAAAAATTTCTACTTATCTCTTAGCTTCCCAGTGGTGAGTTGAGTGGTGAGCAAATTTAAACACTAAACCTTGGACTATCTAGAATTTCATATATTGTACAGAACCCTACCTTCTAGTGGCAGTATTAGCTACCCACGTGTGATGCAGTCAATAAATCCTGTGCATATTGTTTTCACAGGCTAGCTATCAGAAAATCACAGATAGAGTGCGCTAACTTGATCTTGATTATTAGTGAAAAATGAATCTCACTTGATTCTGGCAAAATAAATACTGATCATTTAAGCCTCAATAAGAATAAAGTAAAACCAGACAAAATATTGAAATGTGCCCTTTACGAAAGCAGAAACACTTCTGTAATTAAGTATAAGGAAAGATGCTCATCATGGCTAGTTGTATCAAGTCAGGGTTCGCTAGAGGACAGAAACCAATGGTAGAAAAAAATATATATATATCAATTTATCTATAATAATGTATCACATATTACACTACTGTGTACAAATGCATGTTAACAATATATATTAGTATAGATTATTAGTATTAGTATAATCTGTAATAGATTAGTATTCTATTAGTATAGTAGTTGTATTAGTAGTATATTAGTATTATTAGTATAATCTACATTAGTAAAGATTATTAGTATTTTTAGTATGATCTCTATTAATGTAGAGATTATTAATGCACATTTGCATATAGCAACATAATACATATTAATGAACTCAGATTTGAGGTAAGACCAACAACAGAATCACACCTGAGACTGAGACTCTGATGGTTATTCCTTGAAGTTGTGCACCTCAGTAGTCAAAGTAATCCTACAATGGCTGTCTCTCACTGGTGGTGATGGGGGAACAGGGGACTCGGACAGATTCGCAACTATTAGTTAGTCAATCTACAAGACTGGGTGCCTCAGAAGGCCCAAACTACTGCTGCAGACCATAATGGTTCCTTGACAACAGCGACTTCTTAGTCCACTAAGTGATGGTGGTGGTATCGGTGAAGGAAACAGCAGCAGCAACAGGGAAAAAATTAACTCAGCAGCCAAAGAAATAGGCCAAATGAATAGAGTTAAGGTCATCTTTATTCTGTCACATTCGTTTTATCTGGCCTTCTACTGGAAGGTACCACCAGCAGTCAGTGGGTCTTCAGCAGCGTTAAATGAAATCAGAACCGCTATTCAGGCAAGGCTCCCAATCAGGTGATTTTAATTTGTGGCAAGTTGGGATTAAAAACAACCATACTGTTAATATTTATCAGGATGCAGTTGGAAAGCACAATGAAATACAACGGCACAGCTACTAGCATGGCTAATTCCAGCTAGCTATTATTCCATGTACTGGAGAGACAATAAAGTAGATGAGGCTTTATCAGGAAGCCAAGGAGAAGATGTATTTGGATCTCAGTCCTTTTAAATAAACAGAAAACCTCCCATTCATCCTAAAATCTTATATTCCCACCACCTCTCAGTATTCAAATGAGGAACTCAGACTTCTACACATGGGTCTTTGTTGGACATTGAGGACCCAGCCATAGTGTGGCGTATGAGCAACTCCACTATGCTGCTGGAACACAGGGCAGCTTGGGGAGCTGCTTAAGTGAAGTTTCTCTTGTTTGTTTTTGTAGAAAAAGAAAGAAAAGATAAAAGGTTCCATGTACTGCCACCCAACTGTGCCATCAACTTCTACATAGTCTTCAGAGGGAAGCCAAGCACATGCACAGGAAATGGTGTTCACAGAGGTTAGTGTGGTCCTCAAACTGTGGACATTCAATTTCTTAAGAAGTAAATAAAAGAACAAATTATGTCTGATCCCCATTATAAAACACCACTTAGCAATAAATAAGAATTTACTTTTGATAATGCAAGAATATGAATGAATCTTTTGGATGCTAATATTATGTACCAAATCCAAACAGTCTGTTACATCATGAAGCTTAATTCATACAAAATTCAAGTTGGTATAAATTTCTCTACAACAACAGAACAAAATCAGTGACTGGATGCAGATTTGAGAGCACTAAAGAGATGTGACATTAAGGTTGCATATGAGGAAACGGTGCTTATTTTCGATGTCTTGTTTTGTAGAACATTTTTTTCTGTACACATGTCAGGCATCAAATTTTTTATTGTATGCAGTTTATCTAATCTAAATTATGTCTCAACAAATCTTGTTTATGACAGCCTAACCTAATCATTCATTCATTTATTTATTAATCATTCATTTATTATTTATTTTGATCTTTAATTTTTCTCTTTTGAAATAACATTTGTCTCATTTAATTAATACATAGGGTCAAAGGTTTAAACACTTTTCAAATGCTTCTGAATAGAGTAAATAAATCTAGATGAAAGTTGAGATAGCATGTATCTTTTGAAAATGATGAATTAAAAATACACTGTTGTCTATTCAAAAGAGCTGTCAGGCAATTAATCAATTAGTTGGCATCTTTGTGACATCCCCTTACCTTCTGGTGTCACTTTCTGGACTTTGACATGACATCCATTCCCCACACGGCATTCAGATTGAAGTGTATTGACACACCACTATTTAAGGTAACCTCAGTGACTATACAGCACCCTCCCAAACAACTGCAAGTTCTAAATCTACTGAGAACCAGAGGTACTTCCTTTTTAATACCTGTAAGTAGTTATAACTTTTATGAGAACATTTTTTTTTCTGATACCAGAATACAATTTGCTAGTCTTTTTGGATATTTCCAAGCAGTGAATCTTCTAGGTTGATAGCTTTAGGCATTAATATTCCATCAAAATCCTGATAAGAAAACGTTTTTTTTTTTTTAATTTTCTAAATTAAACAATTGTGGTATATACTATTGAGTTAATTTATACTAAATGAAAAGTAAACCTGTCTTTGGCTCTGGAAAGAATGTTCCTATTCTCACACTTTGGGAGCGGAGCTTCCTTTCATGTTGTGGAAGACATTATCATCATTTTCCCATGCTGTTTGCTGTACAAATGTGTTTTTTGTTTATTTGTTTTCTGTTTTTTATTCCAGTTTTTTAATTTTAAGTTTAATTTTTTATTAATTCCAGTTTATTTACTTTGTATACCAACTGTATCCCCTTCCTTCATTCCCTCTGAACCTTACACTCTCCCTCATCTTCCATGCTCCTCTCCAAGTCCACTGGTGGGGGATGTCCTCCTCGCCTTCCATCTGACGCTAGCCTATCAGGTCAATCAGGACTGGCTGCAGCGTCTTCTTCTGTGGCCTGGTAAGGCTGCTCCCCCTCAGTGGGAGGTGATCAAAGAGCCAGCTCCTGAGTTCATGTCCAAGATAGTCCCTGTTCCCATTACTAGGGAACCTACTTGGAGACTGAGCTGCATGGGCTACTCCTAGAGGAGTTCTAGGTTATCTCCATGAATGGTTCTTGGTTAGAGTATCAGTCTCAGAAAAGAGCCTGTTGTTCTCCTTGTTCAGTTCCTGTCCCGTCTACATCTTTTTATCTCCCCCTTCTTTCATAAGATTCCCTGTACTCTGTCCAAAGCTTGGCTATGAGTCTCAGCATCTGCCTTGATACACTGCTGGGCAGGGTCTTTCAGAGGCTCTCTATGATAGGCTCCTGTCCTGTTTCCTGTACAAAATGGTTTTTAAAAGATTTATGACACAGATAGCTATAGTTTCTGCTCAACAACCATGCAGAAATACTTTCTATTCTGCTGCTACCTAATTACCATTGCAGTGCTCACAATATTTTGAAATTCTTATGTACTTATCGTCCCCTAATAGTTTAAGCTTCACGAAAGTATAAAGAGCCTGCAAACTATTTTACACTTTTTCTGAAACTTATTCTATCTGGTAAATGAGTACTTAATGAAATATTCTTGAAGGAAAGTGTGACCTAAACATTATTATTTCAGTTATTATACTCCCCGTGAAATCTATGATGGTTTACTCTTAGCTGTCAAGTCAATTTCTGTTTTAATTATTTTGAAAGCTAAATGAGCATAATTCTATTTATTTGCCTGTGTGCCATATATTGTGTTTTCCCACATGCTAACAACAAAGCTGATACAGATTTTCTATAACCATGAAATAGATAAGTGGTTTAGATCTGTACACCATTTTCTAATTGGATTCCTTGCTTTGTTGATGTCTAGTTTCTTGAGTTCTTTTTATAGTTACATATTATACTTCTTTCAGATGTGGAGTTGATAAAAACCTTGTTCCATTATGTAAGACATTGTTTTGTCCTATTGATGATGTCCTTTATCTTACAGAAACTTTTTAGTTTTGTGAGGTCCCATTTATTGGTTGTTGATCTGAATGTGTGTGCTATTGGTGCTCTGTTTAGGAAGTTCTCTCCTGTGCCAATGAGTTCCAGGCTCTTCCCTACTTTCTCTTCTGCCAGGTTCAGTGTACATAGTTTTATGTTAAGATCTTTGATCCCGTTGAACTGGAGTTTTGTGTACAGTGATGGATTTGCATCCATTTGCAGACATGCAGACATGCAGTTTGACCAGTACCATCTGTTGACACTGTCTTTTTCCCAGTGTGTATTTCTTGACTTTTTAAAATAAAAATTCAGGTGTTCAAAGACCCAGAATTTCTGCTCAGGTCTTTAATTTGATTTCATTGGTCAGTCTGTCTGTTTTTTTTTTTTTTCTTATCAGTTACATTTTATTAACTCTGTATCCCAGCTGTATCCTGTTCCCTCATTCCCTCCCAATCCCACCCTCCTCCATCATCTTCACCCTGCCCCTTTCCAAGTCCCTGATGGGAGGGGAACCTCCTCCCCACTCATCTGATCCTGTTTTATCAGGTATCTTCAGGACTGACTGCAAAATCCTCCTCTGTGGCCTAACAGGACTGCTCCTCCCTTAGGGGGTGAGGAGGTAAAAAAGCCAGCCATTGAGTTCCTGTTAGAAATAGTCCTTGTTCCCATTACTATGGGAAACCAATTGGTTACTGAGCTACCACGGGCTACATCCGAGCAGAGGTTCTAGGTTATATCCATACATGGTCCTTGGTTGAATGTCAGTCTCAGAATAGAAACCTGTGCCCAGATATATTTGGTCTTTGTGGAGCTCCTATTCACAGAGCTGACTATTAGCCCACATGCGCATTTTCCACACCCGGACCAAACCAGAGAGTAGAGAGCAAGGGGAACCCCTGTGCATTCCAACTGGTCCTGCAAGAGAGTGAGTGAGCCTTCTAGGGAGAGTTTGCCCCAGACCCAGGGCCTCTCTACAGAAGCAACCAGACAAGATCCCTGCCACCCACACTCCTAGTATGGGCATCACAGGGATTCTTGGGATAGCGACCCCAATGTTGAAGCCTCTGCCTTGTGGGTCCATCAGTGTAATCCAGGTAAACAATCCCTGGATCTCAGACAGAACTGCATAATAGTGGCTTGCAGGCCACTGCAATAGTCAGAGAATCTGTGCATGCACACTGCGCCCGCTAAAAGCGCATGCGAATAGCACCAGCGTCACATTCCTTACTTAGGCAAAACTGAAACCAAACACACACTCCCAAACCAGTGAACCTCTCTCATCTTCATGAAAAAAAAGATCAGAAAACAGAAAGAGATGATCATAGACCGAACTACAAACTCGAGGAACAAACAGTGAGGGTTATAAATAACCAGATGGCTAGAGGCAGACATAAGAACACACCCAACAAAAATCAGGACATAACGACCTTACCAGCAACACCACAAACCAATGGACACTTCAATTCACTAGATATACAAGAAAACGACCTCAAAACTATGTTTCTCCAGCTATTACAGGCCCATAGAGATGAAATGAACAAAGCCCTCAGAGAAATTGCCAAAGAAATCGAGACGAACAAAGAGGAAACAAATAGAGCTCTCAGAGAATTGACCACGAAAATTGAGGCAAACAAAGAAGAAATGAACAAAGCTCTCAAAGAAATGTCCACACAAATGAAGGCAAATAAAGAAGAAATAAACAAAGCTCTCGTAGAAATACAGGCAATTATACCCAAAGAAGTAGAGGCACAATTAGTGATACATAGACAGGAAACGAACAAAAAAATAGAAGCTATCATTGAAAAGCAGGAGTCCACATTCAAACAGATGAAAGAAATGGTGCAAGACATGAAAACAGAATTAGAATCAATAAAGAAAACACAAATAGAGAAAAACCAGGAGCTGGAGAACATAGAGAAAAGATCAGGAACTACAAAGGTAAGCATCACCAACAGAATACAAGAGATGGAAGAAAGAATCTCAGGAGCCGAAGATACACTTGTGGAAATTGACACATCTCTCAAAGAAAAAATAAAATCAGAAAAGTTCCAAACACAAAACATTCAAGAAATCAAGGACACCATGAAAAGACAAAACCTAAGAATAATAGGAGTAGAAGAAAAAGAAGACATCAGGCTC
>NW_026596073.1:17702598-17793013 GCF_907164565.1 Psammomys obesus
TTCAAAATATTCCATGACAAAACCAAATTTAAACAATATCTACATAGCAACCCAGCTCTACAGAAGTTACTAGAAGGGAAACTCCAAACTAAAGAAAATAACTACATCTAAGGAAGCAGAGGAAATAGATAACTACACAACAAAAAAACCAAAAGAAGACAAGCAAGGAAACTCAGTGACACCACCAACCCCACATCTAAAGTAAGTAACAATTGTTGGTCACTAGTATCTATCAACATCAACAAACTCAACTCCCCAATAAAAAGACACAGACTAAGAGAATGGTTGTGGAAACAGGATCCAACATTCTGTTGCATCCAAGAAACACACCTATGCAACAAAGATAAACACTACCTCAGAGTAAAGGGCTGGAAAAATGTTTTTCAAGCAAATGGTTCCAGAAAACAAGCTGGAGTAGCCATCCTAATATCTAATAAAATAGACTTTCAACCCAAGTTAATCAAAAAAGATAAGGAGGGCTACTATATTCTCATCAAAGGAAAAATCCACCAAGAGGACATCACAATATCTATGCCCCAAATACAAGAGCACCTACATTCGTAAATGAAACAATATTAAAGCTTAAATCACACATTGATCCTAATACCTTAATAGTGGGAGACTTCAACACTCGACTCTCACCAAGGGACAGATCAACCAGACAGGAAACAACACCCTTCACAATAGCCACTAATAACATAAAGTACCTTGGGGTAACACTAACCAAGCAACTGAAAGACCTGTTTGGGATAAACTTCAAGTCTCTGAAGAAAGAAACTGAAGAAGATATCAGAAGATGGAAAGATCTCCCTTGCTCATGGATTGGTGGGATTAACATTGTGAAAATGGCCATCTTACCAAAAGCAATCTACAGATTCAATGCAATTTCCATCAAAATACCAATTCAATTCTTACAGACCTTGAAAAAAAAGATTCTCAGTCTGTCTGTTTTTAAAGCAATATTGTGCTTTATCATTATTATTATTATTTCTTTGGTTCTGTAATACAGATTGAAATTAGGGATGTTGATACTCCTAAAAATTGTTTTATTGTATAGAATTGTGGTTAGCTATCTACTTTTTTTTTTTCATATGAAGTGGAATATTGTTCTTTCAAGGTATGTAGAGGATTGTGTAGGAATTTGATGGGAATTTCAATGAATCTGTAGATTGCTTTCACTACATTAATCCTACTGATCCATGAGCATGGGAGATCTTTCTGTCTTCTGATATCTTCTTCAATTTCTTCAAATGCTGGAAGTTTTTGTAATTTAGGGCTTTTAATTCCTTGATTAGAGTTATTCCAGGGTAACTTATATTATTTGGCTATTATGAAAGGTGTTGTTTCCCTAGTTTCTTTTTTAGCTTGTTGGGAGTTTGTATGGTGGTAGGTATTCTAATGCTGTTTTAAGTGGCTGGAGATCTTGTTTCTGCCCTGCCATGTACATTGATATTAATGTTAAATTATTCCCTGCAACTATGTGATGATAAGAAATGTTTCCCACTTATTCCTGATTGGCTAAATAAATATGCTGAAGCCTATGACTAGGCAGTAAAGAGGTAGTTTTAGATTCCCTGGCTTGGGTTTGAGAAGAGAGAAGAAAGAAAGCCAAAGATATAGCAGCAGAGAGGAACCTGGATAGGAAGGAGTTGCCCTAAGTCAAGGTTGAGATGAGCACATGCCTGTTTGAAACAGTCTGCAATGCTGGGCCAACTGAAATCAGCAGCTTTCTTCAAGGCTGTCCTGGGAGCAGAATCTGATGAGAAGCAGAGACTTAAGCAGTTGAGGCTGTAATGTGCATGATGCTGGCGTAGATGTGCAGCATCTCAGCATCCAGGAAGATGAATCTTGTTAGCTTTGATCCAGCATCGCTGGTGTCCAGTACTTTTGCTCTGAAAACATAATTTCTCACAAGTAATATATAGTTCTAAAATAATATATGCATGAAATATAAAGGATGCACAGTGAATTAAGTATGTTTTCTGCTCTTTGTATGATCAGAAGAAAGACATCTATCTCTCCATAAGCCAGTCTGGATTGTAAACCAAACTGGAAAACTAAATTACCTATGCCATTTAAAAGACTGGCATGAAAATTTTGAGGATATTGTAGCCAAGGATTTATTGGCTGTGTATATGCTGTTTGAATATCTTCCTCTGGGCCTTTCTCCAGTGAAAGTGTGTCATGTCTAAAGAGATAAGCTGATTGCCCACAGGAACAGAAAAAGCAATAATGTGGCTTCTCTGTGAGAGTTGACCTGTGAGCAACAGCCAGGAGCAGGGCCTATGAAATGCCCTGACCTGTGGAAGCACATGTGTTAACTTAACATGTGCACCTTTTGATCACAAGGTTTGGGGGGAGGGGGAAATACCATTGCTATCATTCCCTTCTGCGTTTCCAGTAGCTAAAGTTTGGAAAATAGCTTGTGTTTCCCTGACAGGTGTGGCAGGATCAGTTACAGGCAGTGGTTGGCTGTGTTAGCCAGCTCTGTTCTAAGTACACTGAATTTGGGTTATCTCTCTGGGAGCTTATTCCCCTACCAAGCCATGATAAAATATAATTTTTAAGGATGTGAATACATTAAATTAATTGCTCACCAACAGCAGAAAATAAAAGGTATTGGACTAAAAATGTGTGCTAATAGCCTTATGATTATTATGGCAGTATATTTAACTTGCTATCACAATCAGTAAAAGACACAGACACTTGATAGATTTTAGAATAGCCTTCTCTTACTTGGGCCAAGACAGAGTTTAACCCTACAAACTACCTTTACCTCCCAGCCCCATCCCAGGTTACCTCCCATCCATAATTCCATAAATATTTGCTTATTCTTCATCTGGGCCACCCTTCCATTGCACTGGCGATGTGCTTCTCTCTCCAACTAAACCATGATGGCCTGCCTTTTTCTGCCTCTCTTTATTTTTTCTTCTTCCTGAACTTGTCTCCTTCCCAAGACCGTTTTGTCCCTGAAGCCCTCAAACCTTAGCCATGCCTACTACCTTTTGCCCTGCCCAAGTAAACCCATTTTGATCAGCCAGTCTGAAATAATTGGGGAACATTCCTTTTCATAACATGGTTACAAGGGATAATCCACCATTAATAAAGATGGCATGGCAGTGCAGGAGCCAGATCTCAAGGTACGAACTCAGCATTTGAATACATAGCACCAGGACAATCTATATCAGCTCATTTATTAATTGTTTATTATATAGGAAGGCAAAAAAGAGAAGTAAATGAAATGATTTCTAATGATATTCTGCTATACTCATAAACCAGAGCCTAGAATAATCGTCATTAGAGAGGCCTCATTTGGCAACTTACGGGAGTAGATGCAGAGATTCACAGCCAAAATTAGGCGGAGCTTGTGAAAACCTGCAGAATCAGGGAGCAAGAATTGTAGGAGTCAGAAGGGTCAAGAACACCATATAAAAACTATAGAATCAACTAATCAAGGCTCATTATGGCTTACAGAGACTGAACCACCAATCAGAGGGTCTGTATGGATCTTACATAGATCCTCTGCATGTATGTTATGGTTGTGTAGCTTGGTGTCCTTGAGGCACTAGTAACAATGGAAGAGGGTTTGTCTCTGACTCTTTTGCCTGAGTTTGGGATTCTGTTTCTCTTACTGGGTTGCCTACTCTAGCTTTAATATGATGAGATTTGTCTAGTCTTTTTGCATCTTGATATTCCATATCTGATTTATATCTGTGGGAGCCTTGCTCTTTTCTGAACAGAAAGTGAGGGGAAGGGATGTGTGGGCATTTGGAGAAGAGGATGGAGGGGAAACTGCCACCAGGACGTAATATAATAACAGAAGAATACATTTAAAAAAAATAAAGAAAAGAAATAAAAAATTCTACAATTCAAATAAAAATTTTATTTGTTGTGGTGAGCACTTCTATTGCTGCTTCATCGGTTGGAATAACAGCAATGTTCTTTGCCTCAGTTGCCATTACAGCATTTCTTAAAGCCCGTCCAAATGAGCATCTAGAAATGAGAATGCTACTGTATATTAACAAAGGTCAACAGGCTGGCTTACAGAGCATAAAAGCACTCATTTCTCATCAGAGTTGACCCATCCATGGGTCAGATGGACTATTCAACCCTTTAATGAGAAGGCCTGGATGGGACGCCACAACCTCACATATTCAGAGAGAAAAAAGATCAGACGAGGCATGTCTCTAGAAGCGATTCCTAAAACTAACACATAGACTTTATTGTACATTTGATTGGCCATAGAGAAAGTATCAAGTCCTAATCTGTAGACCACCAATAAACACTTCACTTTTCAGGAGAAAAAAGTTTCCATGAATCATATACATTATTCAGGAAGCACCAGGAGGTTGGTTCCATCCTTCTCAGGAAATCAAGAATAGACACGAGCATTTCTCATGCCCCCTGTATTCCTTGATGTTCCTTGTAAAATGTTAAGAATCCTGCATATTTATCAGTCATATTATTTCACCTGAAAGTACATTTAATCATTGGGATATACCTTATATACAAATACTGTATTTTTCTGTAAATTATCTCTTGAACAAAGTTTAGAGAAATTTATTTTTTCTAATATATCACATAATAAAGGCTTTGGAAATATTTTTCTGGCTCTTTCTTCAACATTGGAGAGTAACTGGCTCATATTTACTACCTAAGAATATTTGCTAAAGAGTGAGCTGAATATCTATGGTTGTAGGATACTTGTCAGAAAAGTACTAACAATGTCATTTTAGCAAATAAGAAATGGCACCAACAATCTGATTCCTATTATGTAATAAATTAATGTAGGAAATCAGAAAAGAACCTCAAAAACAGAAATTACGCACTTATACACCGAGGATCTAAAAATAATGTGAATTTACAAAGTAATAAAAAGAGAAGTCACTTTTTTCCCCCTGTAAGATTTGTTTTAATTTTAGTAGGGCAGCACAAGATGAGGAATCCAAGGATGGTGAGTTGTCAAGTGAAAGGTGGACTCAAATAAATGATGACATGAGAATGAACATAAGGTGTCAGGCATAATCATACACAGCAAAGATAACGTTTCAAATACTGTGTGTTTCGAATTCAGAGAAGGCTCGCCTAGAATTTGAATAGATATCTGACTCCCGTTGAGCCCCCTCTACATGGTGGCCCTGGTGTTCCTAGGCAGCAATGGCAGCTCGATGAACACACACACACATTTAAACATGAGATTCTGGCCCAGGGATATGACTGACTTGGGACATTTTATACTTTGTCATTTGACAGGATTCCTGGTTGTATTGCACATTTTGCTTTCTTTAAATAAGACCCACAGTTTCTAAAACCAAATTTAAATCTAAAAATAAATATATCTTCATAAAAGGTCAGTTTTCCTGTATGTCACTATCAAAGTGCAATGTTGGGACTTTTTTTTTTTTTCCTTGCGAGACAGTAGGCAAGTTTAATGGGCACAACTCCTTGAGCTGCTGATGAAAGTGAGATTTCTGAAGGATTTATTTTTTCCATGTACAGCTGGCATCATATTTCTATTTCTAAGAAATTTCCACTCATTTTAATATAACTGCATACCTAATAAATATGGGAAAACTATTTCATTTAAATTAAGAATCTGAATAAAGAATGAAGCAATTTTCAAAATAAGGCAAGACCTTATGCCTTGAACAAATTACCAGACAAGACCTCAGCTATTTCATTCAAGATAATAAATAACCCGATGCCTTCATTAACCTTTATTCTTTTTTATTAGCAGTCTTGGCACTGTGGCTCTGAGCCGAGAGCAGCAGGCTGCCCACAGAGTGACATTTCAGAGATTGGCAAAGTAATGCACTTTATGTCAGAATACACTATCTTGAGTTTTTGTCCTTCACGGCAGGAGGAAGCTTCTCTGGGTCCCTTTGTCCTTTTGAAAAGATATTGGCGCATATGTGTATATATAGACACAGGAGTGTGTGAACTTTTCTTGCTCCTATAGAAAATAATTACTAACCTTTCATACTTAGAAAGCTTGATGTTTGAATGGATTTAAAATGATCATGAAGTAGACTTAACTTGAGATGGAACTTCTAATACAAAAAATATCTGAAACTTTCTGAAATGGTGCCTTACATAAGGATATATCAAATTTTTAAATTCTTTACTAATTACACTTCATTCACTGTGCTCAACCATGTTTGTAGCAGCCTTATTTGTAATAGCCAGAAGCTGGAAACAGCCCAGATGCCCCTCAACTGAAGAATGGATGCACAAATTGTGGTATATCTACACAGTGGAATATTACTCAGCAATAAAAAAAAAACAAGGAAATCATGAAATTTGCAGGTAAATGGTGGGATCTGGAAAAGAGCATCCTGAATGAGCTATCCCAGAAGGAGAAAGATGCACACAGTATATACTCACTCATATAGACATATAATATAGGATAAACCTACTAAAATCTGTACACCTAAAGAAACTAATGAAGAGGGAGGACTCTTGCTAAAATGTTCAGTTTCTATCCAGAAAAGCAAAAAGGATAGACATCAGAAGAAGGAGAAAAGAGGAATCAAGTCAGGAGCCTGGCACAGAAGATCTCTGAAAAGCTCTGCCCTGCACACTATCAATGCAGATGCTGAGACTTATGGGTAACCTTTGGGTAGAGTGCAGGGAATCTTAGGAAAGAAGTGGAAAACAGTAAGATCTGGAGAGGACAGGAACTACACAGGGAGAGCAACAGAACCAAAAAATCTGAGCACAGGGGTCTTTCCTGAGACTGATACTCCAACCAAGGACTATGCATGGAGATAACCTAATACCCTGCACAGATGTAGCCCATGGCAGTTCAGAATCCAAGTGGGTTCCATTGTAATAGGAACAGGGACTGTCTCTTACATGAACTGATTGACCTGCTCTTTAATTACCTCCCCCTGAGGGGGAAACAGCATTACCAGGCCACAGAAGAAGACAATGCAGACACTCCTGATGAGACCTAGTTGACTAGGATCAGAAGGAAGGAAAAGAAGACCTCACCATCAGTGGACTTGGGGAGGGGTATGCATGTAGAGGGTGGAGGAAGGGAGGGATTGGGACGGGAGGAGGGAGGGAACCACAGTGGGGATACAAAGAGATATATCAGATTTTTAAAGTTGGAAACACTTTATTTTTTCTAGGAAGTTGGCCAGATTCCTTTCAGAACTTCTGAAATTGCTTCTTGGTGCCAGTAGCCGGTGACCTTGAGCACATGGAAACTGATGGTCTTGCTCAGGGGCCATACTCTCCCATACTCACAGATCTGTCCATCCCTGAGAGAGGAGACAGGTACATGGACATGTTCTTGTAGAGCTTCTCAAACCAATTGTACTTTCATATATAATGGAGATAGTACCAGTGGATGACAAATGTCCTCTGCCTCTTCATCTTGGTAACAGATACCAGGGAGGATCTGACCACAGATAGACATGTTACCAATGAAGGGAAGTTTTTGTTATGTAGGTATCCTTGGTGGCCTCTTTGAGAGTCTTGAAACTGAGGCTGATGTTTTTGTAGTATGGAGGCAGTTGTTCCTTGCCAGTTTAAATAGGACTATTTTTATTTTCTTGATTTGCTTTAAAAGTTCAAATTATTAGTTGCAAAAGTAGAGGAGTTGTAGGCATAAAAATGTAATGAAATTAACTGTGTTGTATGTAGTACAGAGAGACACATGAAACATACCCGGTAATAACACATAACTAAATGAGAAAACTTTATATGTAAGACAAAACATATAAATAAAGAAGAATTCATTTACTGTATCAATGTTTTATGGAGTCATAAAAAATATTTATACTTACTAAACACTACCAAAACTGAGAGTGGACTGGTAGACCATAATAGGAATAACAAGGAACACAAAGGACAGATGACAGATAGATAAATGAAATACATATTATAAAGAGTCAGAATATAAATGGACTGGAGACAGATGAAATAAATGGATATTTAGATAATAAACATAAGAGAAATTGAGTGATAGATGGTATAATAAAAATGAGTGGAAATGGGTAGATGATAAGTGGATGTATGATAGAAAGATCTCTCGCTGTATATATATATACACACAGATTGATAGACAATAGAGAACAGATTGACAGAAGGTATATTGACAAATGACAGAAGAGATAAGATTAATTGAAGAGCAGATGACACATAGATGATAGATGATGGTGTCTGTGTGGAATATGTGAACAGGCATAATTCACTGAGACATCTCCTATGAGATACAGCATTCAGGTGTGAATCGAACCTTAGAACCTTAGGGGGTCATCTTTCTTCTATTGTCTGAAAATAATAGATTAAGCAATATAGACATGACTTCAAGTTAGTCTCATATGGAGGTTATAGTGTTGTAAAATTATAAAATAAAGAAAACATTTTTTTCTAATGTGACCTCCTTAAACATCTCATCATTTCCTTAGCTTTAGAATGCAAATCATTAATTTGCTTCTCCCGGCAGATGGTATGGATTTCTTAATTCAGCATCTTGAAGGCATTCTCATTGAAGCACTTCAAAAGGCATTATGGGAAAAAAAAAACCTCATACCTAACATCTATTATGCTGGACAAATGCAGAATGTATATTTGTTTTGATACATAAATACAAAATAAAGATTTAGTCAATATTTTGAAGATCTAAAGGTATAATGTATGTATTTTCCTTTCATTCTTTAATTATACCTATTGGAGGTCTTTTCCATACCTGGCCTTTTCATACCTAATGCTTAAGAATAATAAACATTAGAAATACTAATGAATTTAGAAATACAGTGAACATAGTAAAGTCCATATATTCCTACAGTTTATTTCTGCAGAGATGCCTGGCATTGTATGAGCAAACAAGCATATAGTATCATGTAGTATCATAAGGTCTGTGAAGAGAAAGGTAAGCATAGGAGTGATACATACAATATTGTTTTTTATGAAAAGAAACTGGAAACTGGGAAGCTGGCATTTTAAAACAGCCATGATTGGCATAAGAAACCTGAAACCATCCAATAACTTACAGAACAGAAGTACCAACATGGCTCTTTCTCATAAAAATATTGTGAAGCAGGGTTGGGTTTTCAAAGAACAGAATTAGTTAATTCTAGATGAATAGTGATTTTTTTTTAAATCTTAAGCTCAGTCCATTGTATACTGAACTCAGACTTTCTTACTTTTGGATTTCCTTTTATAGTTGTGAAGTGTGTGTGTGTGTGTGTGTGTGTGTGTGTGTGTGTGTGTTCAGGATGGATGAGGAGAATTATGCACTAACAAAACTAAGTGAGTTAAACACAAGCTTAAGGTTCGTAGTTGTTCTGTGTTGGCATCAACCAAGGTGGGTAAATGCAGGCCAGTGTCTACTTTCTGTCATGGTACCCCTTGTCTCTGACCATATGAATCAGAGTCTTCATCTAGCAGAGGCCCTTGTCAAAGACAGAGCTCCTTCACATTTTGTGGTGTTTTATGTTCTCATCAAGAGTAACTGTTCTACAGGGCTCTAAGTTTGTCTTAAAAAACTGGTTCAGGCTCTTGACCTGGGAATATTCATCCAGCTCATATTCACCTGCATGACATGAAGGGAATCCCATAGGGGATATCCACCTGGAAGGAAGTTGTTGCTTCTAGTTTTATATGGACACTTTCTCAGCATCTTTATATTATTTCCCTTACTAATGAACTTAAGTACAAAGTGGTATACATGTTCTGTCAGATCCCATAACACTGGACTGAGGAATTCAGACACAAATGAACTGGTGGCTTCCACCTCACTTGATCGTTAGTGAGCAAAGTGTTAGTTGGCTCACTGTATGGAAGCCTACCACAAGAAAAAAAAATGTTGATTTTAATTTATGCTTAACTCCAATAAATAAACTCCAATAAATAAAATGCTTATATGTGTTTGTGTCTGAATTATACTGTGTAATTTCAATACTGAAATCTAAAGATAATTGTGGGCTTTTATGAAACTCTCAGAAATGTTCTCTAAACTGCAAATAAAGAAGAAAATATAGATAAACCTAATAAACTGTTGACTATATGGAAAAGTAATGCAATGAAAAACATACATTATAGGTGATTTCAGAATGCAAAGTTGAATGAATCTAATAGCATACAAATGAGGAGAGAGTAAACCAGCTTAAATTAAATGAAGAGGAAGGGGCTTGATTCCACTCATATTTAATCTAGATATTTATGATAAAGATTCAAGGCTAAAGTTCAATGCAAATTTTATTTAGGTAAGCACCAAATATGATATGGAGAGGAAAAGGTAGACAGAGAGAGTATGGGGAACTGAACACAAGAAGAAGTTAGCAAGAACAAACCAAATGTTTAGACATTGAATTTTAAGTGATCTGACACTTAGGGATAAAGACTGACAAAAGTGAAAATATTGAGAAAGCAAGTCACATAATCAGCAAACCACAAGAAACCTCAGCCATCAGCATTACTGAGAACACAAGGTGTCTCCCAGCGGTTCAGGGACAGTTACGAGAGAAATGAGACATGAGGCAGTTTAAAGAATGCCCAGAAGCAGGCAACTGCATGAGTGAGCAAATAGTAGGGCAGAATAGATGATCTTTGTAGGCTAGGATGAAAGGCCTATCTGAAATATTTTCTATGGGTTATTACAAAAATGGTAACATTTGCATAACTTAATAACTAGTATCACAAAAGCTGCAATTGATTTCTGCTGACTTCCGCAACTTAATCTTTTCTGTTCCATCATTCCACCATGTTTGTAGCAGCTTTATTCGTAATAGCCAGAACCTGAAAACAACCTGGATGTCCATCAATGGAGGAATGGATACAGAAATTGTGGTACTTTTACACAATGGAATACTACTTAGCAATTAAAAACAAGGAAATCATAAATTTTGTAGGCAAATGGTGGGATCTAGAAAAAAATCATCCTGAGTGATATATCGCAGGAGCAGAAAGAAACACAGGGTATAGACTCACTTATAAGTGAGTACTAGACCTATAAGATAGGATAAACATAACTAAAATATGAACACCTAAAGAAGATAAACAAGAAAGAGGACCAGGGGTAAGATGATCAATCCTCATCTAGAAAGACAAAGGGGATAGACATTGTAGGTAGGAGAAAACAAGTAACAGGACAGTAGCCTACCACAGAAGGCACACTCTACCTATACCTAGTAGTGTATAAAAGCAGATGCTGAGACCCATAACCTAGCCTTCGGCAGAGTATAGGGAATCATATGAAGGAAGGAGGAATTAGTATATCCTAGAGGGGACAGGGAGCCCCAGAAGGTCCAAGTATATCTAGGCACAGGAGTCTTCTCTGGGACTGTTTATCCAACCACGGACCATACACGGATATAACCTACAATCCCTGCTCAGACATAGCCCATCGTATGTGAGTATACAAGCAGGTTTCCTAGTAAGGGGGAACAGGAATTATTTCTGATATGAACTCAATGTCTGGCTCATTGAGCTTCCCCCTCTCCTCGAGGGAGGAGCAGCCTTTCTAGGCCACAGATAAGGACATTGCAACCATTCTGAAGATACCTGATAACCTAGGGCCAGATGGAAAGAGAGAAGGACACCCCCTCTCAGAAGAGGGCAGGGAAGAGATGAGGGAGAGAGGGGAGGATTGGGAGGGAAAGAGGAAGAGGGCTACAGCTGGGATACAAGTGAATGTATAAAATTATTTTTTAATTTAATTTAACTTTACTAATTACACGTTATTCACTTTGTATCCCCCCATAATTCCCTCCCTCCTCCTCTCCCAGTCACACCCTCCCTCCCCCTTCTTTACACATGCCCCTCCCCAAGTTCACTGATAGGGGGAGTCCTCCTCTCCTTCCTATTGATCTTAGTCTATCAGATCACATCAGGAGTGGCTGCATTCTCATCTTCTGTGGCCTGGTAAGGCTGCTCCCCCCTCAGGGGGAGGTGATCAAAGAGCAGGCCAATCAGTTCATGTCTGAGGCAGTCCCTCTTCCCATTACTATGTAACCCACTTGGACACTAAACTGCCATGGACTACATTTGTGCAGGGGTTCTAGGTTATCTCCATGCCTGGTACTTGGTTGGAGTATGAGTCTCTAGGAAGACCCCTGTGTTCAAATTTTCTGATTCTGTTGCTCTCCTTGTGGGGTTCCTGTCCTCTCCAGCTTTTACTATTTCCCACTTCTTACATAAGATTCCATGCACTCTGCCTAACAGTTGGCCATAAGTCTCAGCGTCTGCTTTGATAGTCTGCAGGGCAGAGCCTTTCAGAGGCCCTCTGTGGCAGGTTCTTAGGTTAATTCTGTTATTATTTAAAAATAAAAAAAAAATGTTTAAAAAAAACCAAAACCTGGAAATCTAATATTATAGAAGTTTTGTTTGTTTGTTTTTACATTTTCCCATTTCTGTTTTAATCCATTAATCATGCTCCGTAATGGGAAATTAGAAACAGAGACATTTCCTAGGAAAGAAGTGTTTTTTGGATTAGTGGCCAAGGTTTTCAGGAGAGGTCTCCTGCTCAGTTCTAATCTGTGTAAGTTTCAATGGCATTGATAGCTTTTCTTTTTCTGTAGAGATACAGGCAAATGAATGTCTCCAACACAAAACTTTTTCAGGCTTCCTATAACCTATACACATTGTAGTGTATAGGTTGACTTAAATCCATGGGTTTTTAGTTTTTACTTTTCCCCTATGCCTGGTGACTCTGAGCTGCTCTATTATGAAATGGCTTGTATTTTTTTTTTTGTTGCAGGGTCTTGAACCACTACCCAAAGGCATTTCCCAAATGGTAAGACATTGCGTTGGATATCTCTTTTGGACTTATACTCATTGGTCCAATAGCAACCCTTGCCAAATCATCTCCACACCACTGGAAGCCTAAGCCTTCTTTCTTGTTTAGAATTGGAAAATCCATTGCTTCTAGGAATGGCCTGTGCACTTTTCTGGTGCAAAGTACTGTATGTTTCACAATTAATATAGCAGCATGTTGAGATATGAAACCTTTAGCAGCTCGGTCACTGGTTTTTGAAAATGACTGAATTTCCTACAATTGAAGAATTGGGCATTTTAATAGCTGAGACCTCTAGATATAGCTATGTACACATTGGAACAAATATTGGCTGTATTCCTTATCCACTTGTCCTGCACCTTTAATGGTCTAATAACTCCCTGCACCTTTAAGTCTAATAACCTTTTCACATTCAGTATTTGCACTTGCATGAGATTGATGTTCTACAAAGGACCATGCATGGAGATAACTTAGAACCTCTGCACAGATGTAGCCATGATAGCTCAGTCTCCAAGTGGGTTCTCTAGTAATGGAAACAGGGGCTGTCTCTGACATGAACTCAGTGGCAGGCTCTCTGATCATCTCCCCCTGAGGGGGAGCAGCCTTATGAATTGACAGAGAAAGACAGCCACTCCTGGTGAGACCTGATAGGATAGGATCAGAGGAAGGGGAGAAGGACCTCCCCTATCAGTAGACTTGAGAAGGAGCATGAGAAGAGGTGAGGAAGAAAAGTGGGATTGGGAGGGAATAAAGGAGGAGGCTACAGCTGGGAAAGTGAACAAACTGTAATTAAGAGCAAAATATAGTAAAGGCAACATACAGCAAAAATAGCCAATATCAAACTAAATGGAGAGAAAATTAAATCAATCCAACTGAAATCAGGGACAAGGCAAGGCTTTCCACTTTCTCCAAACCTCTTCAACATAGTACTTGAGGTTCTTGCTAGAGCAATAAGACAGTTAAAGGGGATCAAGGAAATATAAATTAGAAAGGAAGAAATCAAAGTATCACTATCTGCAGATGATATAATAGTGTACATGAGTGACCCCAAAAGTTCTACCGGGAAACTTGTATATCTAATAAACACCTTCAGGCAAGTGGCTGGATACCAAATCAAACTAAAAAAAAAAAAAGTCAATAGCCCTCCTGTATACAAAAAACAAATGAGTTGAGAAAGAAATTAGGAAAACAACACCCTTCACAATAGCCACAAAGAACATAAAGTACCTTGGTGTAACTCTAACCAAGCAAGTCAAAGACATGTATGAAAAAAACAAACAAACAAACAAACAACAACAACAACAGAAAAACCCTTCACTCTCTGAAGAAATAGAAGACATCAGATGGAAAGATCTGTGCGCATGGGTTGGCAGATTATGGATTAACATAGTAAAAAGGGCCATCTTACCAAAAGCAATCTACAGATTCAATGCAATTTCCATCAAATTACCAACACAATAATTTACAGAACTTGAAAGAATAATTCTCAATTTCATATGGAATAACAAGAAACCCAGAATGGCTAAAACAATCCTCTACAATAAAAGATCTTCTAGAGGTATCTCCATTGCTGATCTTAAGCTGTACTATAGAGCACCAGTAATAAAAATTGCATGGTACTGGCATAGAAACAGAATGGAGGATCAGTGGAACCAAACAGAAGACCCAGAAATAAACACACACACTTATGGACACCTGATTTTTGGCAAAGATGCCAAAGCCATAAAATGGAAAAAAGATAGCATCTTCAACAAATGATGCTTGTCTAACTGGATGTCTACATGTAGAAAAATGCAAATAGATCCATACTTATCACCCTGAACAAAACTGAAGTCCAAGTGGATCAAAGACCTCAACATAAAACCAGACACATTAAATCGGTTAGAAGAAAAAGTGGGGAAGAAAATAGAACTCATTGGTACAGGAGAAAACTTCCTGAACAGAACACCAACAGCTCAGGCTCTAAGAGCAACAATCAATAAATGGGATCTCATGAAACTGAAAAGCTTCTATAAAGCAAAGGACATTGTCATCAAAACAAAACGACGGCCTACAGATTGGAAAAGAATCTTCACTAACCCTTTATCTGACAGAGGGCTAATATCCAGTATATATAAAGAACTAAAGAAGCTGAAAAGCAGCAAACCAAGTAATCCAATTAAAAAATGGGGAACAGAGCTAAACAGAGAATTCTCTGTAGAGGAATATAGAATGGCAGAGAAACACTTAAAGAAATGCTCAACCTCATTAGCCATTAGGGAAATGTAAATCAAAACGACCCTGAAATATTACCTTACATCCATCAGAATGGCTAAGATGAATAACTCAAGTGACAACACATGGTGGAGAGGATGTGGAGAAAGGGGAACCCTTTTCCACTGCTGGTGGGAATGTAAGCTGGTACAACCACTTTGGAAATCTATCTGATGCCTTCTCAGACAATTAGGAACAGTGGTACCAAAAGATCCAGCTACACCACTCCTAGGCATATGTACAAAAAAATGTTCATGTATACAACAAGGACATTTATTCAATCATCTTTGTAGCAGCTTTATTTGTAATATCTGGAATCTGGAAACAACCCAGATGTCCCACAGTTGAGGAATAGATACAGAACTTGTGATACATTTACACAATGAAATACTGCTCAGCAAATAAAAACAAGGAAATGGGGCTGGAGAGATGGCTCAAAGGATAAGAGCACTGGTTGCTCTTTCAGATGTCCTGAGTTCAATTCCCAGCAACCACATGGTGGTTCACAACTATCTATAATGAGGTCTGGCACCCTCTTCTGGTATATATGTAATAAATAAATAAAATAAATCTTTAAAAACAAAACAAAGCAAGGAAATCATGAAATTTGCAGGCAAATGGTAGGATCTAGAAAAGATCATCTTGAGTGAAGTATCCGAGAAGCAGAAAAACACACATGGTATATACTCACTTATAAGTGAATATTAGACATAAATATAGGATAATCATACTAAAACCTGTACACGTAAAGAAGCTAAGCAAGAAGAAGGACCCTGGGCAAGATGCTCAATCCTCATTCAGAAAGACAAATGGGATGGACATCTGAAGAGGGAGAAAACAGGAACAGGAGAAGAGCCTACCACATAGAGCCTCTGAAATACTCTACACAGCAGGGTATTAAAGCATATACTGAGATTCCTGGCCAAATTTTGGGCAGAGTGCAGGGAATCTTGTGAAAGAAGGGGGAGATAGAAAGACCTGGAGGAGACAGAGAGTCACAAGGAGAGCAACAGAACCAAAAAATTTGAGCACAGGAGTCTTTTCTGAGACTGATATTCCAACCAAGGACCATGCATGGAGATAATCTAGAACCTCTGCACAGAAGTAGCCCATGGCAGCTCAGTGTCCAAGTGGGTTCCCTTAGTAATGGGAACACGGGCTGTCTCTGATGTGAACTAGGGGTTGGCTCTTTGATCACCACCACCTGAGGGGGCAACAGCCTTACCAGTCCACGGAGGAAGACAATGCAGCCCGTCCTGATGAGACCTGATATGCTAGGGTCAAATGGAAGGGAAGGAGATCTTCCCCTATCATTGGACTGGTGGAGGGCATAGAAGAAGAGGGAGGGTGAAGAAGAAGTGGGTGAGGTTGGGAGGGGCTAGAGGCTGGGGACACAGCTGGGATACAAAGTGAATAAACTGTATTTAATAAAAATAAAATAAAACGTAAAATAAATAAATACTTTCAAAAAACAAAAAAGACAGGTATCGGTAGTAACCTATAGAAACTTTTTAAGCTACACACATGTGCACAACCAAAAAGAATTTTAATAGAGGTACAGTGCAATAGGACACAATACTTTAACCAGGTACTACATTCTAGCAAGTATATTTCCAGTACCAAGGTTGGATTACAGTTTTGTGAGTTTTGGCCAATCACATTGTAAGAATACTACATCTATCCAATCAAGATATAATGAGGTTAGAGATGTCTTATAAATGATTAAAAATCATATTAAAAGTGTAATAAATCATAAACTCCATGCTGGAAAGAATAACTTCACTTTTAATGTGTTGGTACTATATTGGGGTCCATATACCAACAGCATTCTGTTTTGAGGTTTTTCATATCATGCTTATTTTAGGTTTGTTTTGAATTAACAATATTAAGGATCCAAGGTATTAATATAAGTAATGTTAACTGAAAATTTTAATCTACTCTTGCTGAAATTTTATATCCCGTTTTTGTGAGTTTTTCCTTCTGACAAGATTTGCTGTCTAACATGTTATATGATTTACTTTTAAAATTTTATTCCTAATATAATTATTTTCTCATTTTTTGTTATGCTGGAATTAGGGCCAAACCTATGCTAAACAAATGCTCTATAAGAGATATACACTCCAAAGTCTTTTTGTATTTAAAATTATGAACTGTGTATATATCAACCCAATTAGAAACAATTTTGTGGGGGAGAATTCTAATTGCATTTCCCATGGCTCCCCACACACCCATCTGAAACATAGGAAGTTCCCCAGCAGAGTAAGTATCAGAAAACATTCATAAGTGAATAAACAAATAAATAAATGATTAGTGACAGAGGTTATGGCTTTATTTAATACTTACTGGTTCTAAGGTCTTTGTAATGGACAAAAGAGTTACAGTTTTAGTAGTAGGGAGCCAGAATCCCAGTAGGAATCTGTCTTTTAACTCAGAAGACCATAAATCACCATGTTATATCAAAAAGAAAGTGACTTGGAATGAAAAGTTCATTTCAAAATGGCACCAAGAAATATTATCACCATTAAGAGGAAATGATGAATAAAAGATTGCCATATGTTAATAGTATAAAGATCAAAATGAATACATTGGCATAGTTGTAGAAGGAGTATAATTGTATGGTTTAAGACCATCGATATCATTCTGGATTATACAATAAATCTGTTAGTTTCATATTAAGTGAAAATAAAAGTTTAATAAAAATGTGTGACCCTTGCATACTTTGCAGTTGAGAATTAATATCTTACTATATGCCTACTTCACCTTTTCTTCAAAGTATGATTTCTTAATCAGGAATAGTAATGCTCAGTTTTTCAGATAAACCTGAACAGTAATCTTGCCTCTAGCACTAATTAATTGATGGCTTGTACAGTTGAGAGGCACAGTTCCATTTATGTAAATATTCTGTCTCAATAACTCTAGGTTACAGATTAATTCTGAATAGCTTAGTTACAAGAATTAAAATGGAGATATATTTTAATTAACACATTCAAATTTTTCTACATGTTAGAGAAAAGATAAAAAGAATCTAAAGGGCATTCTGTGTTTGGTATTCATTTTGAACTTAGGACTTTGGGAAACATTGCTATTGTGTCAAAGTTTAGAAGGGTTTTCTTCATAAAGTTATTAATTCTGTCAAATTGATACACAGTTTTAAAATAATTGAATTTATTTTATGTGAGTGTGTTTTGCTAATCTGTTATGAATTTCCTGTTTCTTTACCCAACATAAAAATATTGCTATTAGGCTTATATGTCTATAAATTAGTGTATCCTAATAACAAGTAACATATTCTAATAAAACTATCTTTATTTTTAACATTTGTTCAGTGATTACTAGGAAGCAGGCACTTTCTGTCTCTTTGTGTGTCCTGAGGCTAGATTAAGTCATCTTATTTTAGAAGCAGCGCCATGGAATGTTTACTTTTAATATTGCTTTCAGTTAACAGGGAAGAAAATGGGCTTTTGACTTGATCCATGACCAAATAGAGCAACGCAGGCTCCATGGTACCAGATGTAAATACATATTTTCAAGAAATATTGTTACTACAATTATGATAGCAACAGCAATTTTTAATTACCCAAGAGATGGTTGGATGTATAACACAGCTCATAACCTCTCCATTCAGCACAGGCCTTTATTCCCAGCACTCACGGAGACAGAGGCAGTCAGATCTCTGTGAGTTCAAGCCCAGCCTGTTCTACAAGGTGTGTCCCAGAAAGTCAAGACTACACAAATAAACCCTGTAACAACAAAACACACACACACACAAAACCAAAACAAAACACAACAAAAAATCAACAATAGAAAACAAAAATGAAAACAAAAACAAACATAGGCCTGATATAAAGAATCTGACAGAAAAGAAAATAAAGCATAAAATTAAACATATTGGCACAGGAAAGATTTTTAGAACAAGACCATAGCAGTGCAGGCATTAAGACCATTGATAAATGCAAACCTAGGTTCTTCCCATTCATGCTCTCTGGTTAGCAGTCAGTATGTATGAGGCCCTATAGGCCCAAGTTAGTTGATTCTGCAGGATTTCTTGTGGTGTCCTTGACTGTTCTCTCTCCTTCAATCCTTCCTCCTGCTCTTCCACAAGGTTCCCCAAACTCCATTTAATGTTGGGCTGTGGGCCTCTGCATCAGTCTCCATCAGTTGCTGGGTGAAGCCTCTCTGGTAACAGTTATGCTAGGCTCCTGTCTGTAAGTAGAACAGTGTATCATTAATAGTGTCAGGGGAGGTCTCCCTCTCATAGTATGGATCTCAAGCTTGGTTGGCCATTGACTCGAATTCTGCTCCGTCTTTTACCCCTGGATATTCTGTAGGCAGGATGAACTGTGAGTGAAAGGTTTTGTGGCTGATTAGTGTCCCAATACCTCTATTGGAAATCTTCCTAGATTATAGGAAATGGGTGGTTTAACTCCCCCAGTGTTAGGAGTCTTAGCTAGAGCGATGCTAATAGATTCCTGAGAGTTTCTATTAACCTAAGTTTCTAGCGTGTCCCAGAGATGTGTGCCCTAATCCAGTTGTCTCTCCCAGTAATCTTTCTCTCTGCCCTCTCCACACATCATCATTCCTGTTCCCATCCCAACCCCCTCTTCAACCCACTCTCCCTCTACTCCTCCCTTCCCCCCATGTCTATTCTATTTCCCCTTCTCAGTGAGATTCAAGCATTCCCCCCATGGGCCCTAACTGTTACTTAGCTTCTTTAGGTCTGTGAATTGTAGCATGGTTATTCTAGTCGTTATTGCTAATAACCACTTATAAGTAAGTACATACCATGTTCATCTTTCTAGGTCTAAGTTATCTCACTAAGGATATCTTCTGGTTTCATCCATTTGTCTGCAAATTTCAGGTTGTCATTGTTTTTAATGGCTGAGTACTATTCAATGTGTAAATGTACGACTTTTTAAAAATCTATTCTTTGGTTGTGTTGCTATCTAGATTGTTTCTGGCTATTTTGAATAACGCTGGTATGAATATAGTTGAGCAAGTGTCCTTGTGGTATGGTGGAATGTGCTTTGGGTAGGATATTAGGAGTGTTATGACTGGGTTTTGAGGCAGATCTATTGCCAGTTTTCTAAGAAACTGCCAGATTGATTTCAAAGTGGTTGTACAGGTTTGCATTCCCACTAGCAATGGAGGAGGGTTCCCCTTGCTCCACATCCTCTCCAGCATGTGTGGTCACTTGAATTTTTGATCTTAGCCATTCTGACAGGTGGAAGATAGAAACCAAGAGTTCTTTTGATTTGCATTTTCCTGATGACTAAGGGTGTTGAACATTTTTTTTTTTAAGTGCTTCTTGGCTATTAGAGATTCCTATCTTGAGAATTCTCTGTTTATATATGTATCCCATTTTGAAACTGGGTTATTTGATTTGTTGATGCCTGGTTTCTTAAGTTCTTTATACGTTTTGGTTGTCAGCCCTCTGTCAGGTGTGGAATTGGTGAAAATAGTTTCATATTCTCTAGGTTGCTGTCTTATCCTATTGAACTGTTTGCTTCACCTCACAAAAGCTTTTCAGTCTCATGAGGTTCCATTTATTAATTGTTGATCTTAGTGTGTCATGTTCTGTATGGCTTGAAATAAGGGATGGTGATACCTTCAAATTCTTTTATTGTGGAGGATTATTTTAGCTGCCCTGGGTTTTTATTTTTTTATAAGAAGTTGACTATATTTTTTCAAGACCTGTAAAAAATTGTGTTGGAATTTTGATGGTAATTGTGTTGAATCTGTAGTTTGCTTTTGGTAGGATGTCCATTTTTACTATGCTAATCCTACTGATCCATGAGCATGGGAGATCTTTCCATCTTCTGATATCATCTTCAATTTCTTCAGAAAGAAGTTTTTGTCGTATATTTCTTTCATTTGCTGGGTTAAAGTTACACTAAGATATTGTATATTATTTGTGCCTGTTATGAAGGGTGTTGTTTCCATCATTTCTTTTGCAGCTTGTTTATCATTTGTACATAGGAGGGCTATGATTTTTTAATATTTTTTATTTTTAAATAATTTTATACATTCACTTGTATCCCAACTGTAGCCCTCTCCCTCTTCCCCTCCCAATCCTCCTCTCCCTCCCTCATCTCCTCCCTGCCCCCTTCCGAGTCCACTGAGAACCTGTGTCCTCCTCTCCTTCCATCTGGCCCTAACTTATCAGGTATCTTTAGGATGGTTGCAATGTCCTTATCTGTAGCCTAGCAAGGCTGCACCTCCCTCAGGGGGGAGGGGAAGCTCATGAGTTCATGTCAGGAACAATTCCTGTTCCCCCTTACTAGGGAACCCACTTAGATACTGACCTACCATGGGCTATGTCTGAGCAGGGGGTGTAGGTTATATCCGTGCATGGTCCTTGATTGGATAAACAATCTCATAGAAGACCCCTGTGCTCAGATATATTTGGACCTTGTGGGGCTCCCTGTCCCCTCTAGGATATACTAATTCCTCCTTCCTACATAAGATTCCCTATACTCTGCTGAAGGTTATGGGTCTCAGCCTCTGCTTTTATACACTGCTAGGTAGAGTCTTTCAGGTGCCTTCTGTGGTAGGCTACTGTCCTGTTACTTGTTTTCTCCTATTTCCAATGTCCATCCCCTTTGTATTTCTAGATGAGGATTAATCATCTTACCCCTGGACCTATTTCTTGTTTATCTTCTCTAGGTGTACATATTTTAGTATGTTTATCCTATTTTATAGGTCTATATAAGTGAGTGTATACCATGTGTGCCTTTCTGCTTTTGGGATACCTCACTCAGGATGATTTTTTTCTAGATCCCACTGTTTGCCTACAAAATTCATGATTTCCTTGTTTTTAATTGTTGAGTAGTATTCCATTGTGTAAAAGTACCATAGTTTCTGTATCCATTCCTCCGTTGATGGACATCTGGGTTGTTTCAGGTTCTGGCTATTACAAATAAAGCTGCTACAAACATGGTTGAGCAAATGTCCTTGTTGTGTACTTGAACATCTTTTGGATATGTGCCTAGGAGTGGTATAGCTGGATCTTGAGGAAGCACTATTCCTAGTTGTCTGAGAAAGTGTTAGATTGATTTCCATAGTGGTTGTACCAGTTGACATTCCCACCAGCAATGGAGGAGGCTTCCCCTTTCTCCACAGCCTCTCCAGCATGTTTTGTCTCTTGAGTTTTTGTTCTTAGCCATTGTGATGGGTGTAAGGTGGAATCTCAGGGTACTTTTAATTTGCATCTCTCTGATGGCTAGGGATGTTGAATATCTCTTTATGTGTTTTTCTGCCATTCTATATTCTTCTACAGAGAATCTCTTTTTAGCTCCATACCCCATTTTTTAATTGGGTTGCTTGAATTATTGTCTTTTAACTTCTTTAGTTCTTTATATATTCCAGATATCAGACCTCTGTCAGATGTTGGGTTGGTGAAGATCCTTTCCCAATTTGTAGGCTGCCATTTTGTTCTAACAACAGTATCTTGCTTTACAGAAGCTTTTCAGTTTCATGAGGTCCCTTTTATTGATTGTTGCTCTTAGGGCTTGTGCTGATCGTGTTCTGTTCAAGAATTTGTCTCTTGTGCCAATGAGTTCTAGGGTCTTCCCCTCTTTTTCTTCTAACCAATTTAGAGTATCTGGTTGTATAGTTAATTTTGTATTCAGCCCTTTGCTGAATGTGTTTGTCAGCTGTAGGAGTTTTCTTGTCAATTTTTGGTGTCATTTATGTATACTATCATATAACCTGCAATACTTTGACTTCTTCCTTTCCAATTTGGATTCATTTGATGCCCTTTAGTAGTATTTTGTTATAGCTAAATTTTCAAGTCTTGTCTTGAATAGACACTGAAAGAGTGGTCAGCCTTCTCTTGTCCCACATTAGGTTGAATTGCTTTTCGTTTCTCTCCATTTGATTTTATGTTGACTGTAGGCTTGCTATATATTGCCTTTATTTTGTTTAGACAATTTGTCTCCTTGCATTCATGGTTTCTCCAGGACTTTTATCATACCGGAATGTTAGATTTTTGTCAAAATCTATCTTAGAATCACTGATATGATAGTGTTTTTTTTTCTTTCAGTTTGTATATGTGGTGGATTACACTGATTTATTTTTGAAGGTTGAATCATCACTGCATCCCTGGAAAAGTCTACTTCATCCTAGTGAATGAAGTTTTTGATGTGTTCTTGGATTTAGTTTGCAAATATAATATTGAGTGCTTTTCACCAATGTGCATAAGGGAGATTGGTCTGAAATTATCTTTCTTTGTTGAGTCTTTGTGTGTTTAGGTATCAGGGTAACTGTGGCCTCACAAAAGAAGTTTTTGCAGTATTCCTTCTGTTTCTATTTTGTGGAATAATTTGAAGAGTACTCAGATTATCTCTTCTTTGAAGGTCTAGTAGAATTCTGCAGTAAAACTATATATGTTCAGAATTGAGATGTCATGTTGCTGGATTTTTTACTTTGATGAGTATGAAGTGTTCTTCTTCCTTATTTCTTTGGATGAATTTTAGTTGATGATCAATTTTACTGTATAATAGAATGGCTACTCCAGATAGCTTTTTGGGTCCATTTCCTTGGAAATCTTTTTTTCCAGCCCGCCCCCTTACACTGAGGTAATGGCTATCTTTGTTTTAAGTTTTTTTGTTTGTTTTTGTTTGTTTGGTTTTTATGATGCAGAATGATGGATCCTCTTTTCATATCCGTTCTGTTAGCTTGTGTCTTTTTATTGAGGAATTGAGTCACTTGACGTTGAGAAATATTATTGACAAGTGATGGTTAATTTATTTTATTTTCATATTGGTGGGGTTTATGCATGTGTGCATGTGTGTGTGTGTGTGCATGTGTGTGTGTGTGTGTGTGTGTGTGTGTGTGTGTGTGTGTGCTTCCCCTCTTTTGTTTTTGCTGATGTGCAATTGCTTATTTCCCATGTTTTCTTAGATGTAGCTAACTTGCATGGACTGGGGATTTCCTTCTATTATTCTGTTGCCAGGATTCTTTGACGGATATTATTTAAATTTGGTTTCATCTTAGAATATCTTGTTTTCTTCATCTATGTCTATTGAGAGTTTTCCTGAGTATAATAATCTAGGTTTGTATTTGTGGTCTTTTAGATGCTGTAAGACATCTGCCCAGACTCTTCTAACTTTGAGGGTCTCTGTTGAGAAGTGGGATGTAATTCTGATAGTTCTGCCTTATAAGTTACTGGCCTCTTTCCATTGAAGTTTTTTTTGGGTGGGGGAGATAATTTTTCTTTCTTTCTTTATATTTAATTAATTATATTTTATTAATTATTTATATCCCAACTGTAGCCCCCTTCCTCAGGGCCCTCCCAACCCTTCCCTCCATCCCTCTTCTCCACTCATGCCCCTCTCCCAGTCTGTAGATGGGGAGGTCCTCCTTCCCTTCCACCTGATCCTAGTCTAGCAGGTCTCATCAGGAGTGGCTGCACTGTCTTCCTTTCTGGCCTGGTAAGGCTGCTCCACGCTCAGGCGGAGATGATCAAAGAGCAGGCAAATATGTTCATGTCAGAGACAGATCCTGTTCCCATTAATAGGGAACACACTTGGACACTGAGCTGCCATGGGATATATCTGTGCAGGGTTTCTAGGTTATCTTTATGCATGATCGTTGGTTGGAGTATCAGTCTCAGAAAAGATCCCTGTGCCCATTTTTTCCCCTTCTTGTGGAGCTCCTGTCCCTCCAGGTATTTCTATCTTGCCCTTCATTCATAACATTCCCTGCACTCTGCCCAATGTTTGGCTATGAGTCTCAGCCTCTGCTTTGATATCTTGCTGGACAGAGTCTTTCAGAGGCCCTCTGTGGTAGGCTCCTGTCCTGTTCCCTGTTTTCTCCCTCTTCCAATATCCATCCCCACTGCCTTTCTGAATGAGGATTGAGCATCTTACCTAGGGTCCTCCTTCTTGATTAGCTGCTTTAGGTGTACAGATGTTAGAATATTTACCCTATATTATATGTCTAATTCTCACTTAAAAGTGAGAATACACCATGTGTGTCTTTCTGCTTGTGGGATACCTTACTCAGGATGATCTTTTCTATTTTCTGCCATTTGCCCACAAATTTCATGATTTCCTTGTTTTTAATTGCTTAGTAGTATTCCATTGTGTAAATGTACCACAATTTCTGTATGCATTCCTCAAATGAGGGACATCTGGGTTGTTTCTAGATTCTGGCTATTACAAATAAAGCTACTATGAAAATGGTTGATCAAGTATACTTGTTGTATACTTGAGCAGATTTTGGATTTATGCCTAGCAGTGGTATAGCTGGATCTGGAGGTAGCACTATTCCTTTTTTTTTTTTTTAATTTTATTTTTTTCTTATCAGTTACATTTTATTAACTCTGTATCCCAGCCGTGTCCCGATCCCTCATTCCCTCCCAGTCCCTCCCTCCCTCATCTCCACCCTGCCCCTTGCCAAGTCCACTGATAGGGGGAACCTCCTCCCCATTCATCCGATCCTGTTTTATCAGGTATCTTCAGGACTGGCTGCAAAGCTCTCCTCTGTGGCCTAACAGGACTGCTCCTCCCTTGGGGGTGGGGAGGCCAAAGAGCCAGCCATTGAGTTCCTGTTAGAAATAGTCCTTGTTCCCTTCACTATGCGAAACCAATTGGTTACTGAGTTACCACAGGCTACATCTGAGCAGAGGTTCTAGGTTACATTCATACATGGTCCTTGGTTGCATGTCAGTGGTAGCACTATTCCTAATTGTCAGAGAAAGTGCCAGATTTATTTCCAAAGTGGTTGTACAAGCTTACATTCCCACTAGTAATGAAGGAGGGTTCCCCTTTCTGGGCATCCTTTCCAGCATATATTGTCACTTGAGTTTTTGATCTTAGTCATTCTGATGGGTATAAGGTGAATTCTCAAGGTCATTTTGATTTGCATTTCCCTGATGACTAAGGACATTGAACATTTCTCTAAGTGTTTCTTTACTATTCAATATTCCTCTACAGAAAATTCTCTGTTTAGCTCTGTACCCCATTTTTAAATTGGATTGCTTGATTTGTTGCTTTTTAACTTCTTAAGTTTTTTAAAATATATATTATGGATATTAGCCCTCTGTCAGATAAAGGTTTGGTGAAGAGCTTTTCCCAATCTGTAGGCTGTCATTTTGTTCTGACAACAGTGTCCTTTGCTTTATAGAAGTTTTTTAGTTTCATGAGGTCCCATTTATTGTTTGTTGCTCTTAGAGCCTGTGTTGTTGGTGTTCTGTTCAGGAAGTTTTCTCCTGTGCTAGTGAGTTCAAGGGTATTCCCCACTTTTTTTTCTAACAGGTGTAGTGTGTCTGGTTTTGTATTGAGGTCTTTGATCCACTTGAATTTTAGTTTTGTGTAGGGTGATAAGTGTAGAGCTATTTGCCTTTATCCACATGTAGGTATCCAGTTAGACCAGCACTATTTGTTGAAGATGCTATCTTTTTTCCATTGTATGGTTTTGGCATCATTGTCAAAAATCAGGTGTACATAAGTGTTTGGGTTTATTTCTGTGTCTCCTCTTCAATTCCATTGATCTACCAGGCAGTTTCTATGAAGCCACAGTCACCTTGGTACCTAAACCTCAAAAAATGCAACAAAGGAAGAGAATTTCTGGCCAATCTCTCTTAAGAACATTGATGCAAAAATACTCAACAAAATACTCATAAACTGAATTCAAGAACACATCAAAGATATAGTCCACTATGACCACCAAGTAGGCTTCATCCTAGGTATGTAGGGGTGGTTCAATATACGGAAATCCATCAATGGAATTCACCATATAAACAAACTGAAAGAAAAACAAAATCACATGATAATTTCCTTAGATGCTGAAAAAGCATTTGACAAAAATCTAACATGCATTTATGTTTAAAGTCTTGGAGACATCAGGAATACAAGGCACTTACCTAAACATAGTAAAGGCAGTATACAGCAAGCCTATAGCCAACATCAAACTAAACTAAACTAAATTAACCTGATTGAAATCAGGGACAATCAAGGTTTCCCACTCTCCCCATATGTCTTCAACATAGTTCTTGAAGTCCTTGCTAGAGTAAAAAGAAAATTAAAAAAGATCAGGGGGATACAAATTGGAAAGGAAGAAGTCAAAGTATCACTACTTGCAGATCATATGATAGCACACATGATTGACCCCAAAAATTCTACTAGGGAACTCCTCTAGCTGATAAACACCTTCAGCAAAGTGGCTGGATACAAAATTAACAACAAAAAATCAGTAGCCCTTTTGTATACAAAAGACAAGTGGGCTGACAAAGAATTTAGGGAAATAATACAACATCCACAAAGGACATAATATGCCTTGGTGTAACTCTAACCAAGGAGGTCAAAGACTTGAAAAAAACTTCAAGTCTCTGAAGAAAAAAAAAAATAGAAGAAGATATCAGAATATGGAAAGATCTCCCATGCTCATGGCTTGGCAGGATTAATATAGTAAAAATGGCCATCTTACCAAAAGCAATCTGCAGACTCACTGCAATTCCCATCAAATTACCAACACAATTCTTTACAGACCTTGACAGAAAAATTCTCAACATCATATGGAATAACAAGAAACCCAGAATCGCTAAAACAATCTTCTACAATAAAAGATCTTTTGGAGGTATATCCATCCCTGATCTCAAGCTGTTATAGAACAACAGTAGTAAAATCTGCAGGGTACTGACATAGAACTCCTTTAGTTTTTAATAGTCTTCCTTTCTTCTGTAGACTTAATGTTTTGGCTATTATGTGTCAGGAAAATTTTCTTTTGTGATCCAATCTATTTGGTGTTCTGTATGTTTCTTGTATGTTTATAGGCATCTCTTCCTTTAGGTTGGGAAATTTTTCTTCTATGATTTTGTTGAAGATAATTTCTGGTCTTTGAAGCTGGGACTCTTTGCCTTCTATTTCCATTATTCTGAGATTAGCTCTTTTCTCAGTATCTCAGATTTCCTGGATGTTTTGTGTCAGCAATATTTCTACATATAACATTTTCTTTGACTGATGTATCAATTTCTTCTATCATATCTTCTATACCTTAAATCTCTCTCTTCCATCTCTTGTAATCTATTGTTGATGTTTATGTCTGTTTTTCCCATTCTCTTCCCTAGGTTTTCCGTCTCCAAGATTTCCTCAGTTTGTGTTTTCTTTATTGCTTTTAATTCCATTTCCAGGTCTTGGACAGTTTTATTCATTTCCTTCCCTTGGCCAATTGTGTTTTCCTTTATTCCCTTAAGGGATTTATTTGTTTTCTCTTTAAAGGACTCTTCTTGTTTGATTATATTTGACTGTATTTCTTTAAGAGATTTATTCATTTCCTATGTAAAGACCTCTGTCTTCTTTATATTGTTAGATTTAAGGTCATCTTGTTGTGCTTCAGCTGTATTAGGATATCCAGTGCTTGCTGTCATAGGATAGTGGACTCTGGTGGTGCCATGTTGTCCTGGCTCATGTTAATTGTGTTCTTATGCTGGCCTTCACCCATCTGGCTGACCTTAGTATTGGCTAAATGTTCCTGATGTAAGACTTCTCAGGGAGGCAGGCAAAGCCTCGGGCCTTACAGGGATCCTCACATTGCTCATCTCTGGTAGCTGAGCCTCAAGTGGACCTGACTGTTCCTGAGATCCTATAGGCCTCTTTAGTGAAGGGGAAGAGAGGTGTGTTCCTGACAGTGGAGCTTAAGAAAAAGAGTAATTAATTAATTAACTTTATATTAGATCTCAGCTTCACCCCCCTCCTCTGAGTCCCTTTCTTTCACTCCATCACTTCCCATTCCCTCCTCCCTTTTTCCTCACAGAAGGGCAGGTCCCTCTGCATATCAATCAACTAGTATTTCAAGTTGTAACAGGCCTAGGCACATCTTCTCCTGTCGAGGCTAGACACAACAGCCCAGTTAGTGGAAATTGATACAAAGGCATGCAACAGAGTCATTGAGAGCCCCTGTTACAGTTGTTAGGAGACCCACATGCAGACCAAGCTGCACAACTGCTACATATGTGTAGGAGCTCAAGGTGTATTTCATGCATCCTCTTCGGATAGTAGTTCAGTCTCTGTGAGTCCCTATGGGCCAAGGTTCACTGATTCTGTAGGTTTTCTTGTGGTACTCTTAACCTCACTGACTCCTTCAATTTTTCCAAACATTATTCTACAAGATTCCCCAAGTGCTGCCTAAAATTTGGTTGTGGGTTTCAGCATTTGTTTCCATCAGTTTCTGGATAAAGCCTTTTAGAAGACAGCTATGCTGGGCTCCTTTATAGAAGTATAGAAAAATATGGTTACTATGGTCAGGGAGGGATTGGCTCTCCTTCATAGGATGGTTCTCAAGATGGGTGAATTATTGGTTAGTCATTCCTTCCTCAATCTCTGCTCTGTCTTTATCCCTCCACATCATGTAGGCAGGACAAATTTTCGGTCAAAGGTTTTGTGGGTGGCCTTCAATCTCCATCCTTCCATTGGAAGTCTTGCCTGGTTATAACGGGTGGCCATCTCAGGTTTTATATCCTCTGTTGCTAGAAAAGTTAGCAAGGGTAATGCTAATACAGTCCTGGGAGTTTCCCTTTTTCTAGGTTCTGCTCATCCCAAAGCTATGTAAACCCCTGATCAATTTCAGTTCTCTCTCCCTCAGTCCTCACCACATTTAATCCCTCCTGTTCCTCTGCCCATACCTCTCCTACTTAGATCCCTCTATTTACTTCAGATGTCTCTTTCCTTTTCCCTTCTGAGTGAGATTCAAGCATCCTCCCTTGGGCCCTCCTTGTTACTTAGCTTTTAGGGTCTGTTGACTGAAGCATAGCTATACTATACTTTATGGCTAATATCCACTAATAAGTGAAAACAAACCATGTGAGTCTTTCTGGGTCTATGTTACCTCTCACCCAGGATAATATTTTCCAGCTCCATCCATTTGCCTGCAAATTTCATGATGTCCTTGTTTCTGATGCCTGAATAATACTCTATTGTAAATGTTCCACAATTTCTTTATCTATTCTTTTGTTGACACACATCTAGGTTGTTTACAGTTTCTGCCTATTATAAATAAACCTGCTATGAACATAGTTGATGAAGTATCTTTGTTGTATGATGGAGCCTCTTTTGGGTCTATGCCCAGAAATAGTGTAACTGGGTCTTACGGTAGAGCTATTCCCAATTTTCTGAGAGAGCACCAGATTGATTTTCTTTTTTTAAAAAATTATTTCATTTATTATTTATACAGTGTTCAGCTTGAATGTTTGCCTGAATGCCAGAAGAGGGTACCAGCTCTCACTATAGATGGTTTAAAGGACATCCAGTGCTCTCAACCTCCGAGCCATCTCTCCAGCCCACCAAATTGATTTTTTCAAAGTGGCTGTACAAGTTTCCACTCCCACTAGCAATGGAGGTGTGTTTTCCTTGTTTTACATCCTTACCAGTATGTATTGTCATTTGAGTTTTTTATCTTAGCCATTCTGACATACGTAAGATGGAATCTCAGAGTCATTTTGCTTTGCATTTCCCTGATGAACACGGATTTTGAAGACTTCTTGAAGTGCTTCTTGGCCTACATTTCTTTGTTAAGAATTCTTTTTTTTTTTTTTTTTAACTCTGTACTCCATATTTCAATTGGGTCATTTGGGTTTTCGGTGTCTAATTTCTTGATTTACTTATATATTTTGGATATTGGTTCTCAGGATATCCTCAGTGTCTGTGGGGATTTGTTTGTTTGTTTTGTTTTAAATTACTTCTATTTCCATTTTTAAGTCTTAACAATTTTATTCATTTTCTTCACCAGTTTACTTGTATTTCTTCACAAGATTCATTCATTTACTCTTATATTGGCCTCTAATTTTTTCACTTCAACTCAGTCATAGGCCCCTCTCTCTCCCACCCTCTTTCCAGCATCTCCTCTCCCCTATTCCTCAGAAAAGGGGTGCTCCCAACCAGACACCCTGATCATTTATCCACATGAGGACTGAGTTCATCTTCCTCACCCTGGCTTGGTAGGGAAGTTCCATTAGGGGGAAGTGATCAAAAAGCAGGCATTATAGTCCATGTCAGGTATTTACCATTCCCTTAACCAGTGGGCTGACAAGAAGTCTAAGATGCTCAGTGGACTGATCTTCTTGGGGTCTGTGCATTGTAGCATTTTATTCTATACTATATGACTAAAATCCACTTGATACCATGTGTGTTTTTCTGCTTCTGAGTTACCTTGCTCAGGATGATCTTTTCCAGCTCCATCCATTTGCCAGCAAATTTCATGATTTCTTTGTTTTTATTAGCTGAATAGTATTCCATTGTATAAATGGATCACAGTTTCTTTAACCATTCTTCAGTTGAGGGGCATATAAGTTGTTTCCAGTTTCTGGCTATTACAAATAAAGCTGCTATGAACATGGTTGAGCAAAGGTCCTCATGCTATGGTGGAGCATCTTTCAGGTGTATGCCCAAGAGTGGTACAGCTGGGTCTTACGGTATAGCTATTACCAGTTTATGAGAAAGTAGCAGGTTAATTTCCAAAGTGGTTGTACAAGTTTGCACTCAAACCAGCAATGGAAAAGTCTTACCCTTTCTCCACATTCTTGCCAGCATATATTGTCATTTGAATTTTTGATCTTAGCTATTCTGACAGGTTTAAGATTGAATCTCAGAATGGTTTTGATTTACATTTCCCTGATGACTAAGTAGATTGAGCATTTCTTTAAGTGCTTCTCTGCCATTTGAGAGTCCTCTGTTGAGAAATCTCTGTTTAGCTGTGTATCCCATTTTTCAGTTGGATTATTGGGTTTGTTAATGTTTAATTTCTTGAGTTCTTTATGTATTCTGGACATTAGCCCTTTGTTTGATGTGGGATTGGTGAAGATCTTTTCCTAATCTCTAGACTGCCGTTTCATACAATTGATCATGTTGGGTTTTTTTTGTTTATTTATTTATTTATTTTTTTTGCTTTCCAGAAGATTTTCAGTTTCAAGAGGTCCCATTTATTAACTGTAGAGCCTCTGTTGGTGTTCTGCTCAGAAAGTTATCTCCTCTGCAAATGAGTTTGTGGAGGTTGATAAATATGTGTCTATTTTCATTTTTCTACATGTCGACATCCAGTTAGACCAGCACCAATTTTTGAAGATGCTGTCTTTTTTACAGTGCATGGTTTTGGTTCATTTTTCCAAAATTATGTGTGCATAGCTGGCGTGTTCATTTTGGGGTCTTTGATTCAATTCCCTTGATCAAACAGTCTATTTTTATGCCTGTACCTGACAGTTTTTAGCACCATTGCTCTGTAATATAGCTTGAGATTAGGTACAGAGATACCTCCAGAAGTTCTATTATTGTATAAGACTATTTTAGCTATTCCAGATTTTTTTATTTTTCATATGAAGTTTAGAATTGTTCTTTCAAGGACTGTGAAAATTTGTGTTGGTATTTTGATGTCGACTGCATTGACTCCATAGATTGCCTTTGGTAAGATGGCCATGTTTACTATGTTCATCCTACTGATCCATGAACAAGGGAGATCTGCCTTCTGGTATCCCCCTTAATTTCTTTCTTCAGAGACTCGAAGTTCCTGTTATTCAGGTATATAACTTCCTTGTTTAGAATTACCCCTGTATACTTTATATTATTTGTGGCTATTGTGAAGGGTATGGTTTCCCTAATTTCTTTCTCAGCCTGTTTGTCATTTGTATTCAGGAGGGCTACTGATTTTTATTTAAATTAATCTAGTATCCACAACTCCCTACTCAATGATCACTGAGTGAGGGAAGTAGTAAAGAAACAAATTAAGGCTCCCTAGAATTCAATGAAAACCAGAACACAATTTACCAGAACTTATGGAATACAATGGAAGTAATGTTAAAAGGAAAGTTCACAGCACTAAGTGCCTTCATAAAGAAATTGGAGAGATCCCATATCAGCAAATTAACAGATCACATGGAAGCATTAGGAAAGGGAGAAAAAGAAGAAGAAAAAGAAGACATACCCAAAAGAATAGACAGCAGATGATATGATAGTATATATAAGCTACCCCAACAATTCCACCTGCGAGCTCTTGCAGCTGATAAACTCCTTCAGCAAAGTAGCTGAATAGAGATTGCTATTATCTTTATAATATTGGATTTAAAGACATTTCTTGTGCTTTGGCTGTGTTGGGATTTCCAGGGCTTGCTGTAGTGGGATAGCTGGACTCTGGTGATGCTATATTTCTATGGCTCTTATTGATTATGTGTTTTTTTTTTGAAGGGGGGTGTTGTTGTTGTTGTTTTTACAATTTATTCACTTTGTATTCAGCTGTGGCTCGTCTCTCTCATCTCCTCCCAATCCCACCCTCTCTCCCTCCCTCTTCTCCTCCCATGCCCCTCCTTTAGTCCACTGATAGGGGAGGTTCTCCTCCCTGTCAATCTGACCCTAGCCTGTGAGGTCTCATTAAGACTGGTTGCATTGTCTTCCTCTGTTGCCTGGCAAGGCTGACCCCTCTGAGTTCATGCCAGAGAGTTCATCCCTGCTGTTCTTACCAGGGAACCCAGTTGGAGACTGAGTCCATGGGCTACATCTGAGCAGGGGCTTTAGGTCCTCTCCATGCATGGTCCTTGGTTGGGGTATCTGTCTCTGCCGGACCCCAGGACCCAGTTTTTACTTTTTCTCTGTTGGTCTCTTTTTGGAGCTCTTGTCCCCTCCAGCTCTCTCTGTCTCCCCTTTATTTCATAAGATTCCCTGTACTCTGCCCAAAGTTTGGCTGTGAATCTCAGCCTCTGCTTTGATACCTCCATCAGTAAAGTCTTTCAGAGGCTCGCTGTGGTAGGGTCCTGTCCTGTTCCTTGTCTTTTTCTGCTTCCAATGTCTATCGCATTTGCCCTTCTGAATGAGGATTGAGCATCTTTCCTAGGGTCTTCCTTGTTTTTTAGCTTCTTTAGAAGTAGAGATTTTAGTATGATTATCCTATATTAGATGTTTAATAACCACTTATGAGTGACTATATACCATGTGTGTCTTTCTGCTTCTGGGTTACATTACTCAAGATGATCTATTCTAGTTCCCACCATTTGCCTGCAAATTTCATGATTTCCTAGTTCTTAATTGTGTAAATGTACCACAATTTCTGTATCCATTCCTCCATTGAGGGACATCTTGGCTGCCAGTGCACACTGTTGATTATGTTCTAAAGCTGGCCTGTAGCCATCTTGTTGCCCCTGGTGCAGGCAGGACACCTTGATGTTTCTCTGGATGACAGGCCTCCTTGGGAAGGCAGGCAGATTAATGGCCTAGAAGATGAAGCTCAGGGTACAGAGCACAGCTCATTATTTCTGGCTGTGCCCCACATAGACCTGGCTGGCAGAAGACTGATTGGGGAGTATTCTAATTTGGAAGTTTCTGAGGCTGTCAGGCCTCCTGGGGTAGGCAAGCAGAGCAGTAAACTGGATGATGGAGCTTGGGAAACAGCATATTTCAGAGGTGCTGAGTATGCCCCAGGAAAATCAGGCTGGGTGTTGGGTAGGAGAGGTTTTTTTTAATTTATTTATATTTTTATAATTTACAGTTTATTCACTTTGTATCCCCGTGGTAGCCCCCTCCCTCAGCCCCTCCCAATCCCACCCTCTCTCCCTTATCTTCTCCCATGCCCCTCCCCCAGTCCACTGATAGTGGAGGTCCTCCTCCCCTTCCATCTGACCTATCAGGTCTCATCAGGAGTGCCTGCACTGTTTTCCACTAAGGCCTGGTAAGGCTGCTCCCCTATCAGGGGGAGGTGATCAAAGAGCCAGCCCCTGAGTTCATGTAGGAGACATTTTCTGTTCCCATTACTAAGGAACCCACTTGGAGACTGAGCTGACATGGGCTAGATATTCTAGACACACTAAATCTGTTAGAAGAAAGAGTGGTTAAGAGCCTTGAACTCATTTGAACGAGTCTGGTAATGGAATTTTGCCTCTTGACCTTGGCAGATATGGGTTTAATCGAAAGTTCGGTTTCTCAGAAACTGACCTTGGTAGTTTCTCCAGCGGGACACTCTGTTCCTGAGAACTACATAAAAAACTTTGTGTAACCTTGAATGAATCCTTGGACATTTTGTCAAGTGAAGTAGATGAGCTGTTATTGTGAGAAAGTTGCTTGTAGTATTTTTGCTTTAAAAAAGCTGCTTGAGTGCCTAATAAATGAGTCTTGATCAGAAACCTGTCTTGACTCCATTCTTCGCGTCTCTGCCCTTATCATTCTCACTCCCTCTTTCAGGTAGACACTGCTCGACTTGATCTCAGGACGAGTCACTCATTCGTACAGGAGACAACTTCCTGAACAGAACACCAACAGCACAGGCTCCAAGAGCAACAATCAATAAATGGGACCTCATTAAACTGAAAAGCTTCTATAAAGCAAAGGACACTGTCATCAGAACAAAACGACAGCCTACAGCCTGGGAAAGAATCATCACCAACCCTTTTTCTGACAGAGGGCTAATATCCAGAATATATAAAGACCTCCAGAAGTTAACACCAACAAACCAAAATAATCCAATTAAACAATGGGGTACAGAGCTAAACAGAGAATTCTCAATAGCGGAATATCGAATGGCAGAGAAACACTTAAAGAAATGCTAAACATCCTTAGTAATCAGGGAAATGCAAATCAAAACGACCCTGAGATTTCACCTTATGCCCATCAGAATGGGTGTGAGACTTTTAACCTGGATGTTCCTGGGGCTGGTGGGCCACCTTGGGAGGGCAGGGCCATCAGTGGCCAGGATGGTGTTGCTCAGGGGACAGAGCACAGCTCACCCTCACCAATGCTGGCATCATTGCCCTCTTTAATATCAGTCATTCCATGAAAACTTTTTACATGCTTTATAGATGAAATTTTAAATAAGGAAAAATATTTAATTTTATAATAATTTTCACAGTTTAGAGTCCTTATAGTACACGTCACTGTGGGTAACTCACATTTCAGCCATGAACCTTCATGATTTGGTTTCGTCTTAGCTTTCTGTGAAGGTTAGAATTCTTCTTGAAGGTTCAATGCTCAGCAGGCATGGTGGTGGCACAAGCCTTTACTTCCAGTGCTCAGAATGCAGAGGCAGAGGCAGGTGGATCTTTGTGAGTTTGAGGTCAGCCTCATCTACAAAGTGAGTCCTGGACAGCCAGAGCTTGATACACAGAGAAAAAAAAGTTTATTACATGAGTACACAAGTTGTTTCTTTTCTGAAATTGATGCACTGTGATATGGAATTGTTCTAACAGGCAACATGTTTGTGTCTGTGTCCTAGCCCTCTGGGCACAGTTCTCTAGATATACAACCGAAGCATCTATCAGACCATACATATTTTTTTTTTGTGTGAATATGTAAGCCCCTATAAAAGGCTCAATCAGTGACTAGGTCAAACTACTACCTGACAATTTCCAGAGAGGATTTTGTTCAAGTCAACAGATGGGCCTGATTCCACTGTCTGCTCCAGGACAGTTCCTGAGAGAAGGTAAGGCCAAGTGTGTCTGGATAAACTGACTGCTTTGTCCACTAAGTCATCAGTGATAATCATATTGAATTTAAAAAAAAAAAATTCACTTTGAACCTTACAAAAAAGAAATAGAGGCATCACATAAAGTAACTTAATAATTAAATAATATCATAGTTAGGTATTTACAAATAAGTTGGTGAAGGAATATAATATGTAATGTATTTAAAGCATAAGGTTCCACAAGAACAGCTGGGCAAGCTATTCTAGAACGTTCTGGAAGTCTTTATCTTTTGACATTTTTACCTTACTTTTTCTCAACAGCAAACTTGTCTTTTTGAAGAATAATTCAAGTACAAGCAGCTCACAAGAGAGATAAGGAGATAAGAGGTCAAACATAAGAAATTGATAAAAACTAAGGAATAGCTAAAAGAACATCATTGTAGTGGGCAATCTCATGCTTGTACAATACACAGACTTTTTTGAGATAACTGCCTTTTAATTGGATTTTCTATAAAGTAGAAATGCTTCATATTGATTTAATACTTTTTATATTTTGTGTTTTATGTAAAATACAAAGATAATAATATAAACAGTTGAAAACATGTTTAATCATACCTCCATTCAGAAAAGCTCCATATTTAAACATGCTTATGTAAAAATACATTATTGGAAAAGAAAATCCAAAAAACTATTTCCATGATAAGGAGGTTTGAAATAGGAAGCAAGAAACACAGTGCTTAATTGGAAGTAAAACAAAATCAGTGAGTAGACAGAAATGGAAGACTTTATGTTGAAATAGAGCATTGTAAAAAGATCTGGCCAAGAATTGAAGACAGACTATTTGGAAAACAAGGAATAGGGTTGGGTATATTTAGAGAATTTTAATTTTTCAAGATAAATATATCCACACACTTACACACACACAATAGGCAAATAAACATATGCATTTAGGCAAAGTAGGGAAAGTGTGGAAGTATGGAAAGTCAAAGTCAATACTTATGATTAAAATATTTGGATGTGAGTACTACCGGTGAGAAAATTGTATTCAGGCTGGGATCTCCCCCCATAACCACCACTGAATTTCAAAGAGGACTCTAACACACAACTGAGAAGACACATATCTGTAATATTTTTAGGGAGAGCCTAACTATCATAAAATTAAGATAAAATAAGAATTGATTGGCATGAGATCTGTTCTTAAATATACATTCATTTTGGTGTTATGAATGATGCTATGAATATCTAAATTTTGCAAGTGAGGAGTAAAGATGGCTGACAGGGTCCAAATCTGTTACATAAGCATTATGTGCTGTAAATTCTATCTCTATTTATTTAAAGACAATTAAAAGCTTATACTCTTCCTATTGCTCCACAGCAGTTACAAACTCTAGAGAAAATTAGATTGAAAGGCTAAAGTCATCTATCATCTATCATGATATTTTTCAAGGTTCTCATTCTTTGGGTCTCTGTTTAATATAATTTATGCATCTTAATATATTCTATATTATATTAATATATTAATGTTATATAATGTATTATATTAATATAATATATGCATCTCAATACCTGGGATTTCCCCATGTTCAGGGTACCCTGACATTTGACTACAAGGGACCATTCTTCCTTTGTGTGTTGAAGTGCTGTTGTAGGCAATGGAGAAAGAAGCTGCCCCAGACTTTTTTTCTATTTGTGCATTGATAACCCTACTCAGAGTATTCTTAAGCCAAGAAAATATTCACTAAAATTTACAAATTTCTTAGCATTTGGAAAAGACTTTAAGGAAAAGAATTGTAATGAGTCTTCTTTCAGTATCTTGGCTGAAGTTAGCCAGTTAGCGATAAAGGTAATATGGAGTTATCTGTGGTAAAATGTATGATCTCAATGACCCAATGAGTCACATGAAAAAAAAATTAACAGTGTTCATACAACAGTAGTAAGTTTGCACATATTTGTCTATGTGTTCACACATGCAACTGTATATATTTACACATATATTTACAATTAAACACTTCAAAATTCTTTTATTTGTAAAATTTTCTGCTCTTAAAAATTAGAAACCTTTATGTTTTTTAAAATGTTTTTTAAAAGTGTTATTACAGATTTCAATTTATTTAATTGGTAGTATATATGTCAGATAAATCTGTAATAGACTTTTTCTTTGCAAAAGATATTTGTTTTTGTGGTAACTCAGAAATAAGCTGACAAGTGGCTTAGGAGCATGCCTGGACATGTAGGAAACATTATCAGCAATTTCCCCCAAAGGAATTATCTTAAGTTTCCATTGCTATGAAGAGAGAGCATGATCATAGCAACTCCTATAAAGAAAAACATTTAATTGGGGCTGGCTTACAGGTTCTGAGGATTAGGTCACCATCATCATGGCAAGAAGTATGGTGGCTTGCAGCCAGACAGGGTGCTGGAAAAAAAGTTGAGAGTTCCATGTCTTGATCTGCAAACCTCAGGAGAGTTCCGGGTGTATCTTAAGCATATGGGACCTGAAAACCAACCCAACCATGACACCCTTCATCCAACAAGGCCATACCTCCTACTTGTGCCACTCCCTAAGACCCAATCCTTCAAACAAATGAGTATATGGTGCCATGAACCACCACAGGAACAGTCTAGAATGTCATGACAGGCCAAATAATCAAAATAGAAAGATAATGTACATGCCTGTTTTAAGTAAGTTGCCAGGTTAGTTTTAGTATAAAAAGCTTTTTTTTTTTTTTTTTTTTTTTTTTTTTTTTTTTTTTTTTTTTTTTGCGTTTCCTCAAACAGCAGTGGCTGTATTTGAAAGTCTAACTCCATGGTCAAATAAACAATATTGACAGTCATATAAAACTAAACATTCTTAGCAATATTATTTAGGATTCACTTGGGCAACAAAAAGGACCCTTCCCTTCCCAAAGTCATATCTACAGAGAAGAATGCAAACTTCTAAAGCATAGAGAAGATAATTATTTAATCTTCTATCTTCTCTCTAATATATACGACTCCAACAACTTTTCTCAATAATGTTATTTATATAGTACATTCCTACTATGGAGAGGTTAGTTCCTTCAAGAGGGCAGGGATTTATTCAGGAGACTCAGTGCCTGAGGGATCCTGTCCAGATTCACTGTCCTCTACTTCATTCTTCTGGTTCATTTGTATCTGTTGATGGTCTGCTCTGAAAATAAGCTGAAAATTTGAAAGAACTCATTTCTCATTAGCTCGTTTCTTTTTCCAGTGTTTGCATGCATGGGTGTGAATTGTATTCTGTTTTGTTTGAAAGCTGTTGGTAGTCAGATTACTGAGGGCACTCAGGCTTCCTTTCTGTTTTGGATATAGTTTCCAATTTGCGCTATATCTGATTTTACCTCAGTTCTTGAAAAGTTCCAAGGTACATGTCTATTCTTCCCCTGTAAATTCACCCACTGTGTTCTACCCTTCAGTGACTAATCATGTAGGGTGTAAGATTCAACTTTTTTTTTTACCTCTTCTACCACTTTCCTGTTCAAAATTATATAAAAATAAAACAGAGGGGACCAGTTCTCCATGTCTATACGGCACCCACCCATTCACATTACATTCCAAACTCTTAGAAGAAAGAGAAAGGCTATATAAAATGAAATATAATTGTAATTTTCAGAAATGTGATAGAACAAATTTTATAGACTTGAAAAATACTACATAAACTTGAAGTACAGTACATTCTTATTATTCTCTAGTGTCAAAAATAGATGTTACAGTTGTTATTTAGACAGAAATAATAATAATATGCCTGCCACATATACTTTGACAAGGGAGATTGTGGGCTGTCACCTGCCCCAACCATTTGAGAAGCTTGATGTCTCATGAATACCTATAATGCACAACTGCCCATACGATCATAATAATATTCTCCCCTCATCCGCTCTCCAACACTTCCCTGAGGATTCTAGCAGCATGTTTGCTTAGAAGAATGTTGTTCTCCATCTGCACCAACAGTTTTCTTGCTCTTTTCCATACTGGCTATAACTTACTAGAATTACTGTGTATAAATTGAAAAAGAGCATTGTGTGACTTACTCTCATTCATAAAATATCCCTTGGTTGACTGTTTATTGATGGTGAGGAAGATTACATGTGTTATTTATTTTTGCATCTCTACTAAATATCACAGTTTTGATTTCATGATTCTTCCTAGTGTATAAAAATTATCTAGCTAACAAAGGACAGCATCAGTGTTTTAAGAAAAATGAGTTGCAAACAAAGCTAAATTTTCTAATTCAGTTAAAAATAATATCAGGAAGTAATTAGTTTTTAAGAAAAAATTAATTAAATTAATTAAATAATAAATTATTTTAAAAACACATGCTGGGAGGCGGGGAAAGATGGCGGCGCAGGGAGGACTCTCATTCTGACCAGCAGCACAGCAGGATCGGCACAGTGACCAGCAATCAGAACTCGCGTCCATAAAATACAGGCGACTGTGTTTTCCAGGTGAGAGGATACCCCATGGTGGGGGATTCAATCAGCTTTTAACTCACCCAGCTAAAACAAGAAAGAGATCCTGGTTCCGCCAGACGCTTGGCCGCCAGCATCAGCCAAGAGCCACACACCAGTGTCTCTGGTCACGGTCCCAGACTGAACAGTGCACACCGCACTATCAGAGACTAGAATTTTTAGTAGAGAGATAACCCGACGGTGCAGGAAACGATTGGGACCGACCTTAGGTTACCCAGACATCTCCTGGAAAAGACTCGGGTTCCATGGGCTTCCCAGGAGCCAGCCCAGAGCCAGAGCCGGGGACCCAGGCCCCTGCACAGAGCCCTGCCTGTGTGCCTGATTCATTGCCTCAGATAGAACTGTGGGCCCCAGGGCACCAGAGACTGCGTTTCACTGTCTGGTACAAACACACAGGGAGGGAAACAGCTGGTCTGATCTCAGAGCACTCAGCCAACACCCCTACCCCGAAAAGGTCTCAGGAAAATTACCCAGTTTAGGCAGACACCCAGGATCCCAAAGGCCAGGAAGGCAGACACAGGCAGTTTCTGTGTGCCAGCTAGCCAGCTGGCAGAGACTGAGTGGTGCGCCCCAGAGCAAAAAAGAGACTGGGAGTCTCTGTCTCCAGAGAATCCACAAAAAAGGAAGGAAACTGTACTGACATAAATCACCCAAGCCTTCCCTGAAAAAAGTCTAGCAAAGACTGGTGGGGCCGAGCCGCCATTACTCAGCTGTGCTCCAGACACAGGCACAAACAGTTGCTGTGCACCAGATGTCCAACTGGGTCACAGCAGCTGATCATTAAATTTACAGCAAGAAAACCAGAAACAGGGCAGCTGTCTTCAGGACTTCCCTGGGTGAGAGGAGAACCCTCTCGACTAACAAAGACCACAGTTACCACTCAGGTAACTGAGGTGAACAGCAGCAACTCCTGAAAAAAAATGCCCGCCATCCAGGGACTATACCCAAAAAGCTGAGAAGACTTCCTTCAGGAAAAACCAGCTTTCTGCCTAGGGGATTCTCTCCACCACAGGATCCCCAGGAACCACCAGAAAATAACCCCAAACAACTAAGATATCACAATGGGTAGAGGCCAGCATAAAAGCTCAAGCAACAAAAGACAGAGCAATATGGGATCTCCAGAACCCAGTTACCCAGGGGCAAGTAGCCCTGGACACCTCAACATAACTGAAATCCAAGAAGATGACCTAACAACTATGCTCATGAAGATGATAACAGAGAAAACAAATAAGATACGTAAAGACAAAGAGGAAGATAAACTCAAACAAAATATTGCCATCCGTAAGGAAATAGAGGAAGTTGCAGCCAAACAGTTTATGGCCTTTAGAAAGGAAATGTTTAAAGCACTGAATGAAATAAAAGAAACAGAGTTGAAGGAACTAAAAGAAAAACAGGAAAGTACAATCAGACAGGTGAAGGAAGTAAACAAAACAACTCAAGACCTGAAGATAGAACTGGAAAAATTAAAGAAAACACAAATGGAGGAAATAATGGAGAGGAAGAATTTAGGGAAGAAAACAGGAACTACAGAGGTAAGCATAACCAACAGACTAGAAGAGATGGAAGAAAGAATCTCAGGTGTAGAAGATACAATGAAGAAATTGATGTATCTGTCAAAGAAAATGTTAAATCAAAAAAATTCCTGACACAGACCGTCCATGAAATCCAAGACAATATGAAAAGACAAAACCTAAGAATAATAGGTATAGAGGAAAAAGAAGACTCCCTTCTCCAAGGCCCAGAAAATATTTTCAATAAAATCATTAAAGAAAATTTCCCCAAGTTAAAGGAGAGGCCAATAAGAATACATGAGGCCTACAGAACACCCAACAAATTTGACCAGAAAAGAAAATCCTCCCGCCACATAATAATCAAAACAGTAAGTATACAGAACAAAGAAAAAATACTAAAAGCTGCAAGGGAAAAAGGCCAAGTAACATATAATGGCAAACCCATTAGAATCACACCTGACTTTTCAACAGAGACTATGAAAGCCAGAAGGGCCTAGACGGATATCATGCAGACCCTAAGAGAACACAGATGTCAGCCCAGGCTACTATACCCCGCAAAACTCTCAGTCCTCATAGACGGAGAAAACAAGATATTCAATGACAAAACAAATTTCAACAATACCTACAAACAAATCCAGCATTACATAAGACACTGGAAGGAAAATACAACCCCCAAAAATTAGCTTCTTTCAAGAAAACACAGGAAATAATTAACTTTACTACAGTAAAACAAAAAGCAACCAAGCACACAACCTTATGACCACAGTCAACATAAAAATCAAGGGATCTAACAGCCACTGGTCATTAATCTCTCTCAACATCAATGGACTCAACTCTCCAATAAAAAGACACAGATTAACAAAATGGATACGTAAGCAAAACCCAGCAATCTGTTGCATACAAGAAACACATCTAAGACACAAAGATAGACATTACCTGAGAGTAAAGGGTTGGAAGACGACTTTCCAAGCAAACGGACCCAAGAAGCAAGCAGGAGTAGCCATTCTAATATCTGATAAAATAGACTTTCAACCAAAATTAATAAAAAGAGATGGAGAAGGACACTTCATACTCATCAAAGGAAAATTCCACCAGGAAGACATCACAATCCTGAAATCTATGCCCCAAATACAAGAGTACCCACATTTGTTAAAGAAACATTGATAAAATTTAAACCACATATAGATTCCCACACATTAATAGTGGGAGACTTCAACACCCCACTCTCAACAAAGGACAGGTCAACAAAACAGAAATTAAACAAAGAAACAATGTCTCTAACAGAGGTCATGAATCAATTGTACCTAACAGACATTTACAGAACTTTACACCCAAACACAAAAGAATTTACCTTCTTCTCAGCACCTCATGGAACTTTCTCCAAAATAGACAATATAGTTCGTCACAAAGCAAGCCTCAACAGATACAAGAAGATTGTGTCTTGTCTGATCATCATAGAATAAAGCTGGACCTCAACAATAACAGAAATAGCAAAAAGCCTACACACACATAGAAACTGAACAACACACATGCTGGAGAGGTTGTAGAGAAAGGGGAACCCTTCTCCACTGCTGGTGGGAATGTAAACTTGTACAACCACTCTGGAAATCAATCTGGCGCTTTCTCAGACAACTAGGAATAGCGCTTCCTCAAGATCCAGCCATACCACTCCTAGGCATATATCCAAAAGAGGCTCAAGTACACAAAAAGGACATTTGCTCAACAATGTTTGTAGCTGCTTTATTTGCAATAGCCAGAAGCTGGAAACAGCCCAGATGCCCCTCAGCTGAAGAATGGATGCAGAAATTGTGGTAAATCTATACAATGGAGTATTACTCAGCAATGAAAAATAAGGAAATCATGAAATTTGCAGGTAAATGGTGGGACCTGGAAAGGATCATCCTGAGTGAGTTGTCCCAGAAGCAAAAAGACATACACGGTATATACTCACTCATATAAACATACAACATAGGATAAACCCACTAAGATCTGTACATCTCAACAAACTAAGCAAAAGAGAGGACCCTAACTAAAATGCTCCAATCCCCATCCTGAAAGGCAAAGAGGATGGACATCAGAAGAAGAAGAAAACAGGAAACAACCTAGGAACCTGCTACAGAGGGCCTCTGAAAGCCAGAAGAAGAAAACAGGAAACAACCTAGGAACCTGCCACAGAGGGCCCCTGAAAGCCTCTACCCTGCAGACTATCAAAGCAGATGCTGAGCCTGATGGCCAACTGTCGGGCAGAGTGAATGGAATTTTATGTAAGAAGTGGGAAATAGCAAGAGCTGGAGAGGACAGGAACTCCACAAGGAGAGCAACAGAACAAGATAATTTGAACACAGGGAACTTCCCAGAAAATCATACTCCAACCAAGGACTATTCTTGGAGATGACCTGGAACCCCTGCACAGATGTAGCCCATGGCAGTTCAGTTTCCAAGTGGGTTACATAGTAATGGGAAGAGGGACTGCCTCTGACATAATCTGATTGGCCTGCACTTTGATCATCCCCCCCTGAGGGGGGAGCAGCCTTACCAGGCCACAGAAGATGACAATGCAGCCACTTCTGATGAGAACTGATAGTAGTCTAAAATCAGAAAGAGGGAGAGGAAGACCTCCTCTATCAGTGGACTTGGGGAAGGGCATGCATGTAGAAAGGGGAGGAAGGGTGGGATTGGGATGGGAGGAGGGAGGAGCTTATGGGGGGATACAAAATGAATAAAGTGTAATTAATAATAACAATAAAAATATTAAAAAAACACATTCTGACTTTTAATTTATATTTTTCCCTTTTGTAATCACAGACTGTGTGGTTAATTTTGTATCTTCATGCAACATATACCATGAACATTCAGTGAGTATAGTAATGTTTCAGAATTTTTTCAAAGATAAATTATTAATTTTATTTAATAATATGTCCATTAAATATTAATTTTAATAATTTTATATGTTATTTTAATACTCATAAATGATTTAATTATTTGAATAGCAAATATCTAATTCAAAATTGAATCTTAAGGAACATTTGAAGTTAATGAATATTAAAATGACTGAAGGATGATAATTAGAATGAAGCTTAAAAGCCCTAATGGAATGTAACGTTGAAAGTTTCTCTCAATTCTACACAAGAATTAAGAAAAATGTACCAGAACTTCCATCTTTTTTATATTATGAATCATCAGTATATATTGGTTGCACAAAGTAAAAAATTATTTCCATGGAGTCTGAGGTACAGAAACAATAGTTAGAGGTCTACTTCAAGATCTTCTGAGCAGTTGTTAAACACTCCAGAGCAGAATACTAAAGGAGAACACATTGGTGTTTTTTTTTTTTTTTTCTGGGCAGTCTCACTGACATCACCGTGGTGAGGATTTAAGAATGTGCGCAGTGGCATGCACTTACGTGGTGTAGTCATAGCTCATCACCTCTGTGACAGAAGCAAGAATAGATAATAAAAATTGATAAGAGATTAAAAAGCAACCATCTTGTATTGACACTGACCTCCTTAGAGCTGTGAATACACCTCTAGTTAATGTCTACATCCGAGATGCCGTGCATTAGGCTACACACATTAGACTGCCAGTATATCTAGCGAATGTCAAAAATAACATATACAATGCAAAACTTCATGCATCGACTCAGGACCTAATCTTATCTTAGTGTCTGGCAATCTCAGTAAACTGTTCAGTCTCTTGCGTAAGGAGAAACTCCTGGAGACGAGGATAACATGTTTCCTGCCCACACGACCCTGCCATCTAAACCCTGTGTGCTTCGCTGGTTTACTGTCCAAGTTCTTACCTGAGAACATTGCTGTACCTCTTTGAATTTTCCTCATGTTGTTGTGAATATGTCCTTATACACCCATTCTTTCTAACGGCATGCTTATCACCCTGTGAACTAGCTTCCAGAGATGGAAGTGTCTGCTTTCAAAGTGGTAGTTCCCCACTGCACAAAGAGCCATCCAAATCCAGGCATTCCTCTGCTGATCAGCCTGCCCCTCATAGTTGGCTTCTGCCTTATTTGCTCCGCTTACTGTGTTTGTAGCCACATAATTCAGGGAAAAATCTCTTCAATCAAACGTCTCCTTGTCTCACTAATTTTACAGCCTTCACTGTGGACTTGGCTCAGCTGTGCTAGCACCATCTAGCTCCATTCAACAGGCTTGTTGCTGTGCGGATCTCACCAATGCTTATTTTATTTCATGCTATTGGATTATCAATTTTTTACTTGAATGTATTATTGCAGTATAAAATACTCTGGTGTTCACAGCATCAAAGAAACTTTAAGTAGCAAAAATGCTTGTATGCCACATGGACAAGAGCCTGGAAGAGTCCTTGGAACACTAGAACTCAGAGTTTGTTAAATGAATGAATAGATAAAGACATTTTCTGTAGATCCATCAATAACAATTTATAAATAGTTTTATGTATTTCTAATTATGCTTCTCAAGACCCATCCAGCTATCACATTTACAGAAATTATTTTTTTAAATAAAACAGCATTTTGTGTAGATTATGCTGACCTTAAATCTCTGATATTCTGGCCTTGTCCATCATGCTCTTTTATAGCATACTAACTTTCACATTGGATTTTATGCAGGGAGAGATTAGAAAGAAATTACTGTGACTCATACAGAATAACACTATAGGATTGATAACATACAAAATAACACTACAGAATAGCATTATAGCATTAGCTTTGATTATTTTTTACTTTAGATAAAAATCATTTCACTCCTTGCAAGAAAAATATTCAAACAACAACAACAACAACAAAAAGAGCAGAATGGGAAATAGGCTAATAACTAAAGATGCCTTCATTTGACCTCACTATTCAGTAAACACTATATTCCTAAGGAACTCCTCCAAAAGTTTCTAATCTCACATCAATTTCTATCAAATGAGGGGAGGAGGCGGTTAAGATGGCATATCCTTTTGGTCTGTGAATTGCAGTATGGTTATTCTGTGCTATGTAGCTAATATTCACGTATAATTGAGTACATACTATGTGTGTCTTTCTGGGTTTGGGTTACCTCACTCAGGATGATCCAGTTCCATCCATTTACTTACAAATTTCATGATTTCCTTGTCCTTAATAGCTAAGTAGTATTCCATTGTGTAAATGTAGCACAATTTCTGTATCCATTCTTGATTGAGGGGCTTCTGGGATGTTTTCAGTTTCTGGCTATGATAAATAAAGCTGCTATGAACATAGTTGAGTAAATGTCCTTGTTGTATGGTATAGCTTCTTTTGGGTATATTCCCAGGAGTAGTACAGCTGTGTCTTGAGGTAGAGCTATTCCCAGTTTTCCAAGACACTTCCAGATTGATTTCCAAAGTCATTGTACAAGTTTGCACTCCCACCAGCAAGGATGGAGTGCTCTCCTTTCTCCATGTCCTCATCAACATGTGCCCACTTGAGGTTTTTATCTTAGCCATTCTGATGAGTGTAAGATGGAATCTCAGAGTAATTTTGACTTGCATTTCTCTGATGACTAATGACATTTAACATTTCTTTTTAAAATTAATTAATTTATTTTTTCATTTTATATCTCAACTGTTGACTCCTCCCTCCTCTCCTTATGCTCCCATCCTTACTCTCTCTTTCCCCATCTCTCCTCCTCTTTTCTTCAGAAAAGGGGCGACCCCTACCCTACCAACCCACTCCAGCTCATCAAATTGCATGAGTACTGTGGCCTATTGAGGCAGCCCCACCAGTTGGAAGTGGTCTAAAAGCAAGCAATAGAGTCCTTGTCAAAGACAACCCCCACTCTCCTTACTAGGAGACCCACATGGAGGCTGAGCTGCCCAATGACTACATCTGTGTAGGGGGGCCTAGGTCCAGTCCATGCATGGTCCATGGTTGATGCTTCAGTCTCTCAAAGCCTCCTTGGGCCCTGAAATGTTGTCCCTGTTTTGTTTGCTTCTGGGTGGAGCCTCTCAGAGGACTGCTGTTCTAAACTCCTGTCTGAGAGCATTGGAGAATACTGTTAATAGTGTTACAGGTTAGCTCTCTTCCATGGGTGGATCTCAGGTTCTAGAATGTTCAGTGGTGTCAAGGGAACACAGATCATTGTACAAGATTGCTGTGAGCAAAGCAGCACAGCAATCTGCTATAATATCATTAAGTCTAGTGACAGCCTTCTCAGGAAAAATTCTCATGTACACACATCCATAGAACTTTGCTTTATAATATCATATTATTAAGTTTACTTTATGAACAGAAACATTGAGATTCATGGCACCATCATTGTTTCATCCTCACCCCTCTGCTATGCCTCAGTCCATTTTAGAATCATGTTCTCAGCTCATGAGTACACATTCATATCCTCCAAAGACACAGGGAAGGCAGACATGAGGTCATCATGGAACCTTCTCTTCTATAGGACCAAAGGTGTTTATAACCAATGAGAGTTGGAAATTAGAGTTAGAGATAAAGAAACCATGAGATTATTATGGTGTCCACCTTCTGCTGAACACATGCTGATTAAAGTTTAACATTTCTTTAAGTGCTTCTCAGCCATTCCAGATTCCTCTGTTGAGAATTATCTGTTTAGCTCTGAACCCAAATTTTAATTAGATTATTTGGTTTGTTGGTGTTTAATTTCTAGAGTTCTTTGTATATTTTGGGTATAGGCTGTTTGTAAGATATAGGGCTGGTGAAGATCTTTTCCCAATCCGTAGCCTGATTTTTTTTTTCTGTTGACAGTGCCCTTTCCTTACAAAAGCTTTTCAGTTACAGGAGGTCCCATTTATTAATTGTTGATCTTAGAGTCTGAGTGATTTGTGTTCTGTTCAGGAGATTGTCTCCTGTACCAATGAGTTCAAGGCTCTACCCCACTTTCTCTTCTAATAGATTAATTGTCTCTCGTTTTATGTTAAGGTTCTTGACCCACATGGGCTTGAGTATTGTACAGGGTAATAAATATGTATCTATTTGCATTTTTCTACATTTAGACATCCAATTAGGCCAGCAACACCCAAAGAATCTAAGTAACAAGTAGGGCACAAGGGAGGATGCATGAATCTCACTGAAAAAAAGGAAATAGTATACACAGAAAAAGTGCCCAAAGAGAGGGAACAGGATAGGAGAGGGAGTGTTGAGGAAAAGGAAGGTGGGGATCTGACATGAGGAGAGGTGGGATCAGGAGGACAGAGGGCTTTCAGAGAACTGAGAAACAAAAGCCTGTGGTATCTCTGAGACAGGATGGAGACCTATGACAAGGTAGGGTCCTGGTAAGATATGGGTGTGACTCAAGCAGAGATTCCCTACTAGTGGGTGACGTGGAACCTGAAGAGGCCAAGCTACAACCTAGTAGGACTCCTAGTAGAGGGAGGGGAACACAAAAACTACAACCCAAAATATAGCCCGCCTACAAGATGTGCAAATAAAGCAGAGATTGAGAGAATGTCCAACCAATGCCTGGTCACACAGTGGAAGCTAGCCAACACCTGACACTATTAATGACAATCGGCTATACTTGCAGAGGAGAGCCTAGCACAGCTGTCCTCCAAGAGACCCTGTCCAGCAACAGATTAAAACAGATGCTGACACCCACGACCAAACATTGGGCAGAGTGCAGGGAGCCTTGTGGATGGTGGGAAAAAGGATAGAAGGACCCAGAGGAAACAAGAGCTCCATAAGAATACAAACAGAGCGGGGTCTTGTGGAGACTGAAACACCAAACAAGATCGATGCAAGGATTGGACCTAAGCCCTCTACACATATATACCAGATAGACAGCTTGGTCTTCATGTGGGTTGCCTAGTAAGGGGAACAGAGGCTATCTCTGAAAAGACTCTTCTTATATGTTTTGCAATCACACTCCCCCTGGCATGGCTGCCTTGCCAGGCCACCATGGTAGAATATCCACTCAGTCCTAATATGACTTGATGTGCTGCCATAGGTAGGTTTGTGGAAGGGTAAGCTCCTCTTTTCTGAGTGGGAGGGGAGGGGTAATATGGGGTAGAAGAAAGAAATGTAGGACTGGAAGGAGAGGAGAGAGGGGGCTACAATTGGGATGTAAAGTGCATAAAAAAGAAATACATAAAAATATAAATAAACAAATATATAAACATAAATAAATAGATAAATAAATAAATAGAATAGAATAACATATCTACAAACATTAATTACTTGTTCCTTGTCTTAACCGCTGTCTTATGTTGGTGCTGTCTTTCTTCTCTGAACTCAAATGAAATTCTTTTGTATTTTTCAAGACTAGGATGTCTCATCAGAGGTGTATGGTATAGTTATTTTTGATCATATTATCTTCCACCTCACTCTAGGCAACCAATTCCACAGAGAATGGTGTCTGAGCTTTCTTTCTCCTTTTCTCATGGATACTTAATGATGGATTACAATTTAGGATTCAGAGTCTGTTAGGAGTAACTAGAAAAATGCAATGTTAAGTTTTTTAAAAGGTGTTGTTACCGTAAATGATATTTATTTTGCTTATACATTTTTGTTCATAAACTAAGGGAAGATAAAAAAATAATTAACAAGGTAAGGAAATAAAAAAAGCAAACAAGCAGAAGGCTGACTAAGGAAGAAGAAAAATTGGTTAGAGTTAATGTTTTACTGAGGAGAGCTTTGATCTGGGAAGTTTAGCAGAAGCTAAGTGTCCTTTCTCATAATTTTAAGTCTTTAATTTATTTTCAGTTCACAGTAGGTGTGTATGCCAAGTACCCAACATCACATAACAGCTTTCATCAACAGAGTGGCAGCTTGCTACTAATGTTTAGGCAATTAAAAGGTCTGTGTAAGAGGCAGTGCTTTTGCCAACATGAAAGTCCTCTGCCTTGGTGACTGTGCCATACATTCCAACCCTCTGACCTGTGTCCTACTAATCTGCCAAGAGAGTGAAAATTAATTCCAGGTGTCTCTCTGGGCAAATGAGTGCTCCTGACTTACTTCAGAAAGAGCATGTTCTCTAAAATGTCTCCATGCATTTGTGTATTCAGAGAAGGATGTTTTCTTATTAATGATGCAGTGTGCTATGAAGGCCAGTGAGCTTCTGAGAATATTTGCCACAGCTATTATATTTTCTAGGGTTCATCTGCAAGATTAAAAAAAAAGCTCTTCAAACAGAACTAATAAGTACTTCTTGGGGTACTATAATTTATGAACAAATCATAAATATTTTCCCATGTACAGATTATGTAGTTTGAAATAATGTGGTTTCTTTTTAAAGAGAAAAGTGAAACTATTAGGAAAGAATATATGAAAATAATGTTGCAAAAATAAATAAATCAGAATATTTATAAATCTTCTTTCAAGATTAAAGACCACCTCACGACAATAAGTTTTAAGAAAACAAAGAAATTATGAAAGAATCTGAGTACATAATAAACAAAACAACAAAACAAAAAAGAAATCAAAGCAAGAAAAATGTCTTAAGTTTATATGAAAGTTAGTTTCATCTTCAGGTTTTCACATTTTAAATTATGAAGGAATTCTCATGTGGCTAAGAGCAAAAAACAAATTAAGGAAACACTCCTGTTGTATGTGGTGTTTAATATTTATTGTTGGTTTACCTTTTATTAATGCTGCTGTTAATCCTAAACAGCTGTATAACCAAATTACCACACAGAGAATATGATTTATTTAGTTAACCTAGAACACAATGCTGGGCAACAGTTACTCCATCTTAAACCTCCAAGACCTCATAGTTTCCTAAAATTTAGATTTCCTACATTATACATGCTTATAGTGATATATTAGGTCCAGTCCATCTCTCTATGTTGTTCCAAGATCTCTCCTCCAGCTCTGCTCTCCTAGCTCCCTCCCTCACCCTTTCTCCTCCCACTCATTTCCTGCCCTTTGGCTCCTCCCCTCTTTCCTGTCCTCTGGATCCTCCCATTGCTCAACATGTTGGCTAGTTGCTTTATTTTGGCCTGTTTACACAAAGTTGAGACAGGATGCTTAGAATAAGTATCACAATGCAATATCCATATTGAAACCAGAGAGTAGGGGAGAGAAATCAGCATTTGAATGAACAAGGGTAAGGTGTATACATTTCAAAAGAACATTATACCAACACACTCCTCCTTTATAAAATAACTTTGATAATGTATATTTGAAAGGAAAGTATTTTCCTAGCTTGTTTTTCTATTATCTGAAAATCTTCCTATATCACTTCTCACTCTATCTGAATTAAAAAATACCTCCCCAAAATATATATAAGTAATATTTGTTTTAAATAAAATAATATTAATTATGCTCAAATTTAAAGCTGTCCCTCAAACTTTTAGCTGGGTGTGTTCACACATGCCTATTATTTTGCCACTTTTGAGTCTCATGCAGGAGAATTTGAAAGCCAAGGTCACCCTTTGCTACATAAGGTACGCAAGAATAGCTTGTGTTGCATAAGACCCTGTCTCAAAAACAAAACAAACAAAAAACTGAGCAAAGGAATAGGGAAAGTTGCTATATAAAAGACATAAGCTCAATTTCAGAACTCACAGTAGAACAAAGAAAAGAACTGAGTGCTGAATGTTGTTCTCTGACCTCCTCACATGTGTCAAGGCATTGTGCAACCCACGTGCACACACACAAATACGCTAATGATAATAATGATGAGGATAGAAATGGCAGTTGTAATAAGAACACTCATATATGGAATGAAAAAAAATCATTGGTTTTGTTTTAATTACTGAGATTGGGCTAGCTCATCCAATCTATCTCAGTATCTAGCTACTTTGTTTGTTAAGATCTCTGTAGTTATGTCAACATATTTTCAATAGAAAATTGTATTTCTGAACTATTGATTTCACAATGTAAACATTACTTTAGTATGAGAATATTAAATTTCAATCTCAGTAATTTATTTTATTTGTTACATTTTATTGTATATGGAATAAATTGCATCTGATTTTTTTAGTAGTCACAGGAATTGATTAATGAAAATAAGCAAGTACTTTACTAATTATCAAAATTATCATAAAAACAATTGTGATAACAAATGGTTACTTCTTTGACCTAACTTTTACATACTTAGAAAGGCACCATTTTAAGGTATGGAATAACTTACAGGGCTTCATAACTTAGGAAAGTGATATCTTACAATCTATTTAAATTGTACTTTAAATCTAAAAAAATGAATACCTATCACTTGGGCCTAATGGTATTTTTAGGGTGATGCTTTTCTTCTAACTGTTGAGTTAGAAAACTCAACTGTTGGAAATTATTTTCTCTCAGGAACAATCCCTTTCTATAGCTAATGCAAGAAGATGTATGGCTTTGATTGAAAATAAAATTTTCAAAAATAAAAAAATGCAATTAAAACCACTAATTTTAGAAGAAATCTGTAATCCATTAAAAAGATGGATTCATAGTAAAGACATCCTAAAGATATTTGTAGGTCTCTGTCTCCCCACACACACATACTACATATATAATGATAAGTAAACTAAGGACCTGGCTACATTTAATTCACCTACCTGAAGATATTTTCAGAGAAAGAAATAGCAGCACATGTTCTGCTCCACCAAGCTGCACTGTGTTCTGGAATTTTGTTACTGCAGTCACAGGCCCCAGATAAGTGACTTGTTTCTTATACTCACAGAAACCAGAATTCTACTTTTATAAGGAGCTGAAGGCCCAGGCTTTATTCATTTTACATTTCAGTTCTTCAATGAATGGAAATAGCACATCCATTCCCTTTGGGCTTAGGCTTTATCAACACTAACAAGTGCCCACCTCAGTGTGCAGGGAGACCCATCTCACAAGGCAAGTGCATGACAGGAGAAAAAGAAATATCTTCAGCGTGAACTTTAAAACACTTTCTTGCTTTTAGTTGCTGAGTAGTATTCCATTGTGTAAAAGTACCACAATTTTTGTATGCATTCCTTCTTTGAGGGACAGCTGGGTTATTTCCAGGTTCTGCTATTACAAATAAAGCTGCTACAAACATGGTTGAGCAATTGTCCTTGCTGTGTCCTTGAACATCTTTTGAATATATGCCTAGGAGTGGTATAGCTGGATCTTAAGGAAGCACTATTTCTAATTGTCTGAGAAAGTGCCAGATTGATTTTCAAAGTGGTTGTAAAAGTTTACATTCCCACCAGCAATGAAGGAGGGTTCCCCTTTCTTCACAACCTCTCCAGTAAATGTTGTCACTTTAATTTTTGATCTTAGTCGTTCTGACGGATGTAAGGTGAAATCTCAGGGTCATTTTGATTTGCATCTCTCTGATGGCTAAGGATGTTGAGCATATTTTTAAGTGTTTCTCTGTCATTCTATATTCGGGATGGGGGGAGGTCAAAGAGCCAGCCATTGAGTTCATGTCAGAAATCGTCCTTGTTCCCCTTACTAGGGAACCCACTTGAATAGTGAGCTACCATAGGCTACATCCGAACAGTGGATCTAAGTTTTATCCATTATGCATGGTCCTTGGTTGGAGATATAGTCTCATAAAAGACTCCTATGCCCAGATATATTTGGTCCTTGTGGATTGCCTGTCCTCTCCAAGTCATACCAACTCCCCTGTCTTTCATATGATTCCCTGCACTCTGCCATTGGTTTGGTTATGAGTCTCAGCATCTGTTTTGATACACTGCTAGGTAGAGTCTTTCAGAGGCCCTCTGCGGTAGGCTCCTGTCCTGTTACTTGTTTTTTCCTACTTCCAATGTCCATCCCATTTGTCTTTCTAAGTGAGGATTGATCCTCTTACCCAGGGCCTTGTTTCTTGTTTATCTTCTTTAGGTGTACAGAATTTAGTATGCTTATGCTATCTTATAGGTCTAGTACCACTTACAAGTGAGTATTTACCATGTCTGTCTTTCTCCTTTTGGAATAACTCACTCAGGATAATCTTTTCTAGATCCCACCATTTGCCTGCAAATTTCATGATTTCCCGGGGGAGGAGCAGCTTTGCTAGGCCACAGAGGAAGACATTGCAGCCTGAAGATACCTGATGAGCTAGGGTCAGATGGAAAGGGAGGAGAACCCCCCCATCACTGGACTTGGAAAGGGGCAGGGAGGATATGAGGGAGAAAGGGTGGGATTGGGATGGAATGAAGGAGCGGGCTATAGCTGGGATACAAAGTTAATAAACTGTAACTAATATTAAAAAAATAAAAATTTAATTAAAAAAAACACTTTCTTGTTTAGCTCATGCTAATAATATAAAATGATAGAAAAGCCTCTGGATTCAAGCTTCACACAGGGGGCAAAAATTATGCTTGTAGAATTAACACATTTAGGACACTGGTTTCTGTTATTGTTTAACATTAAAATAGTAAATATACATCTCAATTTACTTATTTCTGTTAGAAATCATTGGATAAGGCAGTGCAAGAAATATAGTATTAACAAAATAAGCTTTTAACAGTCACCCTGATTCCTAAACCACACAAAGACCCAACAAAAAAAGAGAACTTCAGACCTATCTCTCTCATGAACATTGACGCAAAAATACTCAATAAAATACTTGCAAATCGAATCCAAGAACACATCAAAGATATCATCCACGACGACCAAGTAGGCTTCATCCCAGGCATGCAAGGGTGGTTCAACATACGAAAATCCATCAATGTAATCCACCACATAAACAAACTGAAGGAGCAAAAAAACATGATCATCTCCTTAGATGCTGAAAAAGCATTTGACAAAGTCCAACACCCATTCATGTTTAAAGTCTTGGAGAGATCAGGGATACAAGGCACATATCTAAACATAGTAAAAGCAATATACAGCAAGCCTATAGCCAACATCAAACTCAATGGAGAGAAACTTCAATCAATCCCACTGAAATCAGGGACAAGACAAGGCTGCCCACTCTCTCCCTACCTCTTCAACATAGTACTTGAAGTCCTAGCCAGAGCAATAAGACAACTAAAGGAGAGCAAGGGGATACAAATCGGAAAGGAAGAGGTCAAAGTGTCACTATTTGCAGATGATATGATAGTATATATGCGCGACCCCCAAAATTCAACCAGAGAACTCCTCCAGTTGATAAACACCTTCAGCAAAGTGGCAGGATACAAAATCAACTCAAAAAAAATCAGAAGCCCTCCTGTATACCAAAGACAAAATGGCCGACAAAGAAATTAGGGAAACAACACCCTTCACAATAGCCACTAATAGCATAAAGTACCTTGGGGTGACACTAACCAAGCAAGTGAAAGACCTGTTTGAGAAAAACTTCAAGCCTCTGAAGAAAGAAATTGAAGAAGATCTCAGAAGATGGAAAGATCTCCCGTGCTCATGGATTGGTAGGATTAACATTGTCAAAATGGCCATCCTGCCAAAAGCAATCTACAGATTCAATGCAATTACCATCAAAATACCAACTCAATTCTTTACAGACCTTGAAAAAAAAATTCTCAGCTTCATATGGAGAAACAAAAAACCCAGAATCTCCAAAACAATCCTGTACAACAACCGATCATCTGGAGGTATCTCTATCCCTGATCTCCAGTTGTACTACAGAGCAATAGTAATAAAAACTGCATGGTATTGGCACAAACACAGAAAGGAGGATCAATGGAACCGCATAGAAGACCCAGAAATAAACCCACACACCTATGAATACCCGATTTTTGACAAAGAAGCCAAAACCATTCAATGGAAAAAAGACAGCATCTTCAACAAATGGTGCTGGTACAACTGGCTGTCCACATGCAGAAAAATGAAAATAGATCTATATTTATCACCCTGCACAAAATTAAAGTCCACGTGGATCCAAGACCTCAACATAAAACCAGATACTCTAAATCTGTTAGAAGAAAAAGTGGGGAACAGCCTAGAACTCATTGGCACAGGAGACAACTTCCTGAACAGAACACCAACAGCACAGGCTCTAAGAGCAACAATCAATAAATGGGACCTCATGAAACCAAAAAGCTTCTGTAAAGCAAAGGACACTGTCATCAAAACAAAACGCCTGCCTACAGATTGGGAAAGAATCTTCACTAACCCTTTATCTGACAGAGGACTAATATCGAGTATACACAAAGAACTAAAGAAGCTGAAAAGCAGCAAACCAAGTAATCCAATTAAAAAATGGGGAGCAGAGCTAAACAGAGAATTCTCGACAGAGGAATATCGAATGGCAGAGAAACACTTAAAGAAATGCTCATGCTCATTAGCCATCAGGGAAATGCAAATCAAAACGGCCCTGAGATTTCACCTTACACTCATCAGAATGGCCAAGATGAAAAACTCAAGGGACAACACATGCTGGAGAGGTTGTGGAGAAAGGGGAACCCTCCTCCACTGCTGGTGGGAATGTCAACTGGTACAACCACTCTGGAAATCTATCTGGCGCTTTCTAAGACAATTAGAAATAGTGCTTCCTCAAGACCCAGCTATACCACTGCTAGGTATACACCCAAAGTTTGCTCAAGTACACAAAAGGGATATTTGCTCAACCATGTTTATAGCAGCTTTATTTGTAATAGCCAGAACCTGGAAACAACCCAGATGTCCATCAACGGAGGAATGGGTACAGAAATTGTGGTATTTTTACACAATGGAATACTACTCAGCAATCAAAAAGGAGGAAATCATGAAATTTGCAGGCAAATGGTGGGACCTAGAAAAGATCATCCTGAGTGAAATATCCCAGAAGGAGAAAGACAAACACGGTATATACTCACTTATATAGACCTATAAGATATAAACATAATGAAATCTATAAACCTAAAAAAGATAATCAAGAGAGTGGACATGGGGTAAGATGATCAATCCTCGTTTAGAAAGACAGATGGGATGCGCATTGAACATATGACAGGAGTCTACTGAGCAAATTTGAAAGACTCTAACTAGCAGTGTTTTCAAAGCAAAGACTCATGACCAAACCTTTGGCAGAGTACAGGGAATCATAATAAAGAAGGGGAGCTAGTCTGATGAGGAAAGGATAGGAGCTCCACAAGGACCAAAGATATCTGGGCACAGGGTCTTTTCTGAGACTGACATGCAACCAAGGACCATGTATGAATGTAACCTAGAACCTTTGCTCAGATGTAGCCTGTGGTAGCTCAGTAACCAATTGGTTTCCCATAGTGTAGGGAACAAGGACTATTTCTAACAGGAACTCAATGACTGGCTCTTTGGCCTCCCAATCCACCAAGGGAGGAGCAGTCCTGTTAGGCCACAGAGGAGAGCTTTGCAGCCAGTCCTGAAGATACCTGATAAAACAGGATCAGATGAATGGGGAGGAGGTCCCCCCCATCAGTGGACTTGGCAAGGGTCACGGTGGAGATGAGGGAGGGAGGGAGGGACTGGGAGGGAATGAGGGATCAGGACACGGTTGGGATACAGAGTTACTAAAATGTAACTGATAAGAAAAAAATAAAATTAAAAAAAATAAGCTTTTGTTGCTGTGTTGCTGTGTAATTTATTTTTCATTCATTTGGCCTGAATTTACTATAATAATAATAATAGAGAGCATTCACTATGTGTTTATTTTAGTGCAGAAACCCTTCTTAATGTTGTCTCACTTGGTCTTCTTTACTTATGAGACAAATACATTTTAATACCTATTATTTTTATTTAACTTTTATTTATTTATCCTTATCTCATGTATTACATCTGAGGGCAGTTTCACCTTGTTTTTCTCTTCCCAGGCCCTCTCCTCTATCTCTCTTCTTTCTCAGATCCACTTTTCCTCTGTTTCCGTTCAGAAAAGAGCAGGCCTCCCAGGGACATCAACCAAACATGGCATAACAAGTTACAATAAAGATGAGGCATATACCCTCCTATCAAGTTTGAATGAGTCAACCCAGTGAAAGGAAAAGAGTCCCAAGAGCAAGCAAGAAAGTCAGAGCCACTCCTACTTGTAGGAGTCCTATGAGAACACCAAGCTATACAACCATAACATAAATGCAAAGGACCTAGGACAGACCCATACAGGCTCCCTGGTTGTTGTTCAGTCTCCATAAGCCCATATGAGCCTTGGCAACTTGATTTTGTGGGCTCTGTTCTCGTGGTGTCCTTGACCCCTCTGCTTCTATAATTCTCCCTCCACATCTTTTGCAGGATTCCCTGAGCTTTGCCTAATGTTTGTGTATCTGTACATCTTTTCCTATCCTCTGCTGGGGAACCTTTTCTGGTGCTGATTTTTCTAGGATCTAGTCTATGAGTATAACAGACTATTATTAGAAATCATTTCATTGACTGTTTATTTTTTGAGGGTCATGTTTGGTTTTGTCCTAGTCTATGGGCTATCCAGCCTCTGGTTTCTTGCCTTCCACACAGTGTAACGGGTGCCCTCCTTCTATGGTCTCAAGCTGGCCATTGGTTGGCTACTCCCACAAGTTCTGTGCCACCATTTTATCCCAGCTTATTTTATAGGTAAGAAAATCTGTAAGTTGACTGATTCGTGTTTGTGTCCCAGTCCCTCCACTGCAGGCCTTTCTTGCTTACAGAAGATGGCTTGTTGACTCTGTATCCATCATTTCTAGTAGTCTTTGCTAGAGTCACCCTTGCAGATTTTGGGATGTTTCCATTTTACCAGGATTCTACCTCCCTCCCAAAATGGCCCCTGATTTCAATTGTCTCTCCCATTACTCTCACTCTTTGTCCCACCCCCATCTTATCCTTCCTGTTCCCATCTCCATATACTCTCAATCCACCTACCCAATCTATTCTATTTCCCCTTCTCAGGGAGATCTGTGCATCCCTCCTTGAGCCCTCCTTGTCATTTAGCCTCTCTTGGTCTTTGAATTATAGTAGGATTACAGCTAATACAGACTTATAACTGAGCACATACCATGTTGGTCTTTTTGAGTCTGGGTTAACTTAATCAGGATGATTTTTTTTTCTAGTTACACTCTGTTTCCTTCAAATGTTTTAGCAATTGAGTAATAATCCATGGTGTATATTCACTGCTTGTGCGCAGATCAGACCATTCAGAAAAAAAAATAAGCTGTCCACCTCTCTGTTTTGCCATACCTTTAGTTCTGTCCCCAAAGGCCTAATTTGCTCCTCCCCTCCCTTTTGACTCACTGCCTTCATCTGCTGCTCTGCCTCTATCCCCGCCTTTCTCCTCCCTCTTCAGGTATATATCTGCTCCTCAGATCCAGAACATACCAGTCATAACAGGTGTAGGCCACACTGATGAGAAGAACATACTATACCAGTCAGAAGAACATATAGGCAAACTCAGGCAAAGACTCACTGCTGGACCAGACACTAAATCAGGCACCAGAACACCAGACTGGTGATTCACCTTCAGTGCCCCCTTCCACTATCCCCAATTCCCACTCCCCTTCTTAATACCTTTAAATTCACAGAAAAATCTCTGTCAGAAGGAAGTTAATGCATTGTAAATCCTAAAGTGTGTTTACTGGAATATTAGATCTAACCAGGAAGTCTGCATCTGACCACACCTTTTGTTTTCAAAACAGTGATAAATAATAAACTTTTTCTCCATTCGAAGAATCTGTGCTAAAGTAAGATGAAAAAGGTTTATCCTATGTGTGATACACAGGTGAATGTCTCTAGGGACACATGAGTAGAGCCTAGCTGAGAAATGCCTGAGCTGCCAAGGACTTACATTCTCCCTAAACATGGTAAGGACATGGAAACAACCTGAGACATGAAAATCATTAAGCCCAATAAAATGATAACTTGTTGACATAATATATAAGTTACACTCAAAGCACATAGCAGTATGTGACTAATCTCATAGCAGGTGCAAAATAACATGGCATGGATTCCTGAGCCTTGAAAGTTAGTGTCCTCTAGGGGATTGAGAAGTCAAAGGCACATCAGACTGAGGGTGGAAATCAACTGAACACAGAAAACCATACACAAAAAGTGTAATGGAATCAGAAACACCCTTGAACATCTGAGAGTATCATGACACTGATTTTTAAGCACAGAGGATTAAGAGGTTGTTTATAAAACTTCAGCCTGAGAAAAGGAAGATCATAAAAGAAAAAAAAAAAGAAAAGCAAGTCAAATGCTATTTGTTCTTCCTCGATTAAAGCTTTTAGATAAAGATAAAATCTATAAACATACACCCTCAGTAATGGCAATATATCTTCATATTTGTTAAAGAGGTTGATTTCTGTAATATATGCCCCACTGAGGCATTTAATCATTCATTAAGCAGTCTTTTAAAATCTGTATTTGTCATCTATTCTGCTTAAGACAGCATGCTAGAAACCTTATTGGACACATTGGCGAAGATTGAATGTGATCTATCTTCTAGTCAATTTGTGTCTTAGAGCCAAAGTAATTATATATTGGTCAACACCCATTCTATTTCATTTGTAGTAATAAAATACTAGTTATTAACTATCATGTTAGTTAATAACTAAAGTTTTTAAAGTTTTAAAGTTTTCACATACAAAATGAATTATTTTCTTTAACAAAACAAATAATCCAGGGGAAATCTTCACCTATGGCATTAGTAGCCCATTGTGTATTTTCGAAGATTATGAGTCCTTTGGTTTTATAGACAACTACTACTTAAAAAATAAATATATGGAAGCCAGCAGAGGCGAGCTGCATGCGGGCCAACCCCCATCTCCACCATCCCAAAAATGCCTGTGCTGGACCTGAACAACATTCAGTGTAGAATAGAGGCCTCTGAGCCTATGCTAAATCTCCCTGATCCCCCTGGGCTACAACCAGCAAAGCCTGAAGAGGCAGAGAAAGCAAACAGCCCAGACCCCCATCATCTGTCATTCTGAGCAGGACTGTGGATGGCCCCTGAGATGTTCAGCTTAGAGCCATCCAGTCTATTTCTTACCTACCTAATCCACCTGAAGTACAGCCAGCAAAGCCAACAGAGGCCTGTGTGGTCCCAGGAACATCTGGTCCACTTAAGAAATAGTTACCAGAGCCAACATCAAGGATAGCAAGATGCTTAAATATCAGCATAAGAACTCAATCAACAAGAACATGGGAAATATGGCACCACCAGAGCCCTACTATCCTATGACAACTCATGGATACTCTAACACAGTCAAAGCAAAAGAGGATGACTGCAAAGATTCATTTCTTAATTATCATAAACAGTTGGTAATAGCAGCTTTCAAAAACACTAGAATTTGACTTTGCATTTTTATGAATTACATAGGTACAATACATTAAAATGTTGTAACCAAATATAATCTTAAATCTCTATCTATATAGAAAGATTTATATGAATGTAAATTTTTTGGCTTATTAATGCTCTTTGGTCCAAAAGTAGATTTTAAAAAAAAAAACTACAGTTCTAGTTATCATTCGTATAACCAACCCCTTTAAAATGATATCAAACATCTATAGCCATAGAATGACCAAAAACCATCCACCCTGTCTTGGGAATGGGAAGTAATTTTCTTTCTTTTTCTTTTAACTTTATTTTTTTAATTCTTTGTTAATTCCACTTTATTCAGTTTGTATCCCCCCTGTGCTTCCCCCCTCCTCCTGTCCCAATCCCTCCATTCCTCCACAGTCTGCATGCATGCCCCTCCCCAAGTCCACTGATAGGGAAGGTCTTCTTTTCCTTCCTTCTGACCCGAGTCAATTAGGTCTCATCAGGAGTGCCTGCATTGTCTTCTTCTGTGGCCTGGTAATGCTGCTTCCCCCTCAGGGGGAAGAAATTAAAGAACAGGCCAATCAGTTCATGTTAGAGACAGTCTCTGTGCCTATTACAATGGAACCCACTTGGATACTGAACTGCCATGGGCTACATCTGTGCAGGGGTCTTATGTTATCTCCATGCATAGTCCTTGGTTGGAGTATCAGTCTCAGGAAAGACCCCTGTGCTCAGATTTTTTGATTCTGTTGCTCTCCTTGTGGAGTTCCTGTCCTCTCCAGATTTTACTGCTTCCCTCTTCTTTCCTAAGATTCCCTGCACTCTGCCCAAAGGTTGCCCATATATCTCAGCATCTGCATTGATAGTCTGCAGGGCAGAGCTTTCAGAACTTTATTTTTATTTATATATTTATTTATTACAATTTATTCACTTTGTATCTGCTCTGCAGCCCCCTCCTTCATCTGCTCCCAGTCCTGCCCACTCTCCCTCTTCTCCCCATATGCCCTTTCACTAGTTCCTTTATAACAGAGGACCTCCTCCCCTTCTTTCTGACCCTAGCTTATCAGGTCTCATCAAGGCTGGCTGCATCATCTTCTGCTGTGACCTGGTAAGGCTGCACCTTCCAGAGGGAGGTGATCAAAGAACCTACCACTGAGTTCATGTCAGAGACAGCCCCTATACCCTTTACTAGGGAACCCACTTGGAAACTGAGCAGTCAATGGCTTTCTTTGAACAAGGGGGTCTAGTTCCTCTCCATGCATGGTCTTTGGTTGGAGTATTGGTCCTTGCAGGCCCTGTGGATCCAGCTATTTTGGCTCTGTTATCCTCGTGGAGATCCTGACTCCTCCTGGTCTTTCTATTTCCCTTTTCTTCCATAAGGATTCCTGCACTCTGGCCAAAGTTTGGTTATGATTGTCAGTATCTTCTTCAATACGCTGGTAGGTAGAGTCTTTCAGAGCTGCCTTGTGGAAGACTCCTGTCCTGTTCCATGTCTTCTACTTCTGATGTCTATCTCTTTGCCCTTCTGAATGAGGATTAAGCATTTTCCCTAGAGTCCTCCTTGTTGTTCAGCTTCTTTAGGACTAAGTAATTATCTCAAATTGCTTCCTGCTGATTTGGGATGTAGTTTTTCTTTTGGGGATCCAGGAAAATTGTGATACTGTCCAATCATAAGAAAGTGAGCTGTAACTTTTGCTGTTCAGTCTCTGCACATTGAAAACATTCAGAGCTTAACTGAAATTCTGACTGGAACAGTCTGCCATCCTGGATGATATAGTTAGCCATTTTGAAATTCTCCTAAATGTGTATTTTTTAGAAAACAGTTATTGAGTCCTTTTGTGAGGTAGGATCACCTGGGTTACTTGTTTTGTTTGGTGTCTAGTCATCTTACTCTACAATAATGTAAAAAACTTTCAAAGATATTATACATTTGTGTATTAATGCATATATGTGGGGTTTGCATTGAGCATACCCCAGATAAGACGATTCTCTGTAAAACAAAATTTTATCTATGCCATTTAAAAGAATGGCATGATGAGTCCTGAGGAATTTGTAGGCAAAGATTAATTGGCCACATATAACTGAAGTCCTAGCTGGAGAATTTTCATGTCTCAGTCAGAGCTAATATCATGTGTTGACATCATCAAATTATGTTACATGTCCTATTTGGTCTTCATCTGGTGCCAAGATTTTCAAGAGGTCTCACCTTGTTAAATCTGATTTCTATAAGTTTGGGTGGAAGACATAGATTTTTGTTTTCTGTTGAGACAAAGCATATTTTCCTACCCAGTGCAACACATTTTTCTCTTCCATTTTGTAATTAGGATCTTTATATGCTGATCTAAGTCAGTAGTTCTTTCTAAAATATAGTGTTTGTCTCATTTAAAAATTTTAAAATCAATAAATCACTTTTTAATCTATTTTGAAATGATATTATATTTATCTTCTGTTATATGACCATCTTTTTAAAAATTGTTAGATCTTCTGACAATTGTTTAACCTATAGGATCATAAGTTTTATCTGTAACCAGTTTCAAATCATAATGCCTAAAAAAAGTGTTGTATTCCAATAAATATACAAATGGAAGCATCATCAGCCCCAATTTGCAAAGACATCTCTAAGACAGTCACCATTTCTAACAAACGTATAACCTTAGAATCATGAACTCCAGAATTTAAGGCAAAAGTTCATTGGAATTCTGAATACAAACATACAGAATGATACATATATATAATTTCTCCAAACTCTGCAAAATGGATCTCATAAGCCATTGTATGACCTTGCTCCAAGGAAACACCTAACACGATCTCTATTTCTACTTTAATATATAGACATTCATCCAGTAATTGAACCTTGACAATACACACACAGTATCCAGTCTGACCATGTTGGACTATAGACAAAGTGTTTTTATCCAGTGTTTCAATGGACTGCCGTGCCATTTTTTTTTTTCAACGCTTCATGGATTTTTCTCATCTAGAACTACCTCTGTTGGGATCATTGTAAAATTTAGCTTGGATTTCTCTGCAGGTTCCCTATTTTGATTCAAAGATTTCTCCAACCTCTGTTCTATGACCTTTAATTTAGCATCTAATTTTTCAGTCTCTTTTTTCTCCACGTTTGTTTTAATCTGATCTCTCCCAAAGAGGATATACAAAACTGAAATGGAATTGTCACTGACAAAAATTATTTGTACACTGAGAGAATCAAACTCAAATGTAATCCAGATGCACTGTGTCTTCCTCCATTTCCAATATAGAAAATAATCTTCTACTTTAATCTTAAAACCTCTCTCTGAGGATGTTACTTTCCTAGACTTAGCTTCTGTTTTAGACCATACCAGTTTAGATGTTTGAGGCTTCTCAGTCTGTCTTTCACTCCTGCTTCCAGAGTATTTTCTTCTGCCTCACTCACTGGATCTTAACCCTTTCCCACTCTGGGAAGTTATTTAGTCTACATCTGTTTGCTCCTCTGGCCTGCATGAGTCAGGTCAACAGGAGCCACTTCTTGAAGGCATTTAGTTTCCTGACTTAGCTAGTAAAGTCTGGTTTTGACAATCTTGTGTTAAAGCGTCACTTTTTTTTTTTTTTTTTTTTTTTTTTTTCCTTAGCGATGGTTTTCTAAAATGACTGCCATTCTGGAGTTTGTATCCTTTTTTGTTTGTTTGTTTTTTTGGCTGCTATGACTTATTATTCTGTGGGGGTCTGTTTAATCAGGAAGCTGTGAGCTTCTGCCTTAAAAACCTCCTTTGCTCCCTTAATGAATAAAACTAAGAAACTGCTCTATAGTTTTACTTTCTATGCAAATTCAGCCCTACATTGGGCGCCAAAATGTTAAGGTTAATTTTACAAAACTGTTTGTTTCTCTTAGTTTCTATCTTAACCCAGCTATTACAAAAACAACTGAGGCTCTATTATATTATTTTAAGAAGCTTCACATCACAAGAACTGAGCATTTATTAATCTATTCTTAACCACCTATGAAGCTTTGTTTGCTGAGCTCTCCCTCCTGGTCTCTCCTGGACATCTAACCATGACTGAATCATCTGACTGAATCCTCTAGTTCCTCCTCTATCTCTTCCTCCCCTGGCTGGCAGGAAGTCCAGACCTCTTCTGTCCTCTGCTTAGTGATTGACTGTAAGCTGCTTTAATTAGCATAACAGGGGACAATTGGGGAGCAGTGTTTACAGAACATTGAGTCAGAAGGGTCTCAGAACAAAGATTCCAACCAGATAAGGTGGATACAGAAATCACCATTCGAATGGCACAATAACCTTATGTCTTAGAACCCAACTACAGCAGGTAATTACATTCTGGGGTGCCCTATCTTCACTCCATCCCATTCCAAGGAGACTAAATAAGCAGATCCTGGTAGACTTTTTGGCGTTTCTCCCTCCTGCGAACCACATTAGTCCCCTATACTTCACCTATATGTAAATGTTTGTACCAAATACCCAGAAACACATTTTTCGCTGGAACTCTCAGTGGCCAAACATACAAGATTCAGAAAAATAATTTCTATGGAGCAACACTAAGTCACCCTACTCTCTTAAATCACAGAAAGGAAACAGAAACCAATACATAAAATATCCACCCAACAAAGACAAAACCAGATATTAGCACCTAAAACTATAAACTTTTCCAATCACAGATGCCTAGATTCAAGCACAAAAACATAATCAATAACAGCCAAGCCAGGATAATATTCAGAAAGCCTGGAATATTCAAATATATCTGAAACTCAAGAATAAGATTTTAAAAAGCCTTATTAAAGAGGAAATGAATAAATCCCTTAAAGAAATTCAGAAAAACAGTGGAAGAAAAGAATGAAACTGTTCAAGGCCAAAAAATGAAAATGTAATCAAGAAAACTCAAGCTAAGCTTCACCAACAGAATACAAAATATGAAAGAGAATCTCAGGCATTGAAGATAGGAGAGAAGAAATTAAGACATTGGTCAAAGAAAATGGTAAATCTAAAAACCTCTTGACAAAAACCATTCAGAAAATCTGGAACACTGTAAAAAGACCAAATATAGTAGGAAGACAGGAAGACTAATAGGAAGACAGGAAGGAGAAGAAAGCCAGGTCAAGGGCATAGAAAAATATTGTTAACAAAATGACAGAAGAAAATTTTCCTAACCTAAAGAAGATGACTATAAATGTACAAGAAGCATACAGAACACAAAATAGATTGGACCTTTCAGGTTTTCTCATCACATAATAACCAAAACATTAAATGTACAGAACAAAAAAATAAATAAATAAAAAGCTTCACAGGAAAAATACCAAGTAATGTATAAAGGTAGACTTATTAGAATTACACCTGACTGCCCCTCCCCCAACACTTCTTAGGGGGAGGTAATCAAAGAGCCAGCCACTGAGTTCATGTCAGAGACAGTCCCTGTTCTCCTTACTAGGGCACCCATTTGGAGACTGAGCTACCGTGGGCTACATCTGTGCATGGGTTACAGAGGAAAACAATGCAGCCAGTTCTGATGAGACTTGATAGTATAGGGTCAGATGGAAGAGGAGGAGGACTTCACCAGTGGATTGAGGGAGGGGCATGGAAGAAGAAGAGGGAGGAAGGGTGAGATCAAGAAGGGGCTACAGCTGGGATACAAAGTGAATAAATGGTAATAAAATATTTTAATATTTACCAACAAAGACTCAGGAGCCAGAAGCTGGGGTGAAAACCTGCTAGCTCTGAGAGGCAGAACATGTAACCAGCTAACCTTCTTTCTCAGCTCAGGTCTGGAAGTAAAAAAAAAAGAAAAAAAAAAACCTAACAGCTCACTAGCTCAACTGATAGCCCAGGAGGAAAAGGTCTAAAATACCCAAGGTCAAAGGCTTGCTAGCTCAAAATCCCAAAGCCAGGGAGCTGAGGAGCTGAAACCTAAGCTAAAGCCAGAGTTAAGCTAAAAAGCCTTTTCTACTTTTCCCTGCTGTATTAATGTCCCTCAACTCAAAGTCCTTCCTACTCTTTAATACCTGTCAGCTGGTTTCTTTCTCTGCATCTTGACCTAGGGTTAACTTTATTAAATCCTGCATACATGAAGCTCTTAGATTAAATGTGTGTGCTAGGGCTTTCTGAACCACACCACAAGCACCTGTTTACAATAATTAGAAAGTTCTTGGATCAAAGATGTGTGAGAGAGATCAACCACACTAAACAAGAAACAAGAAACAGGGTTTTACAGTTTACAATTTGGTGGTTCACAATGGGATCACATATCCTGCAACATTTCCCCCTTTTTGTCTGAGTAAAAGACTTTTTCTCTAACAACAATAAACTACATACTATCAGGTAAAAATTACACTCACAATGTCTAGTCCATATGTAATTAGCAAACTTGAAGACAGTACTTTACTGCCTATCCTATCTTGGTAAGTCCAAAGTTCTGTACCTAAATCACTTTGTATCAAAACATGCAATACCAATCAAAAAAGATCTTTTTAGACCTAAAACATCTTCTTTTCTATTCTTTATTAATTACACTTTATTCACTTTGTATCTCCCCTGTGGTTCCCTCTGTCCTCCAGTCCCAATCCCTCCCTTCCACCGCCCTCTGCATGCATGCCCCTCCCCAAGTAACACTGATAGGGGAGGTCTTCTTTTCCTTCCTTCTGATCCTAGTCAACTAGGTCTCATCAGGAGTGGCTGCATTGTCTTCTTCTGAGGCTTGGTAATAGTGCTTCCCCCTCAGAAGGAGGTAATTAAAGAGCAGGCCAACCAGTTCATGTCAGAGACAGTCCTTGTTCCTATTACTATGGAACCCACTTGGACCCTGAACTACTTCTGTGCAGGGGTCTTAGGTTATCCCCATGCATGGTTCTTGGTTGGAGTATCAGTCTCAGGAAAGACCCCTGTACTCAGATTTTTTGATTCTATTTCTCTCCTTGTAGAGTTCCTGTCCTCTCTAGATCTCACTATTTCCCACTTCTTTCATAAGATTCCCTGCACTCTGCCCAAAGGTTGCCCATAAGTCTCAGCAGCTGCATTGATAGTCTGCAGGGCAGAGCCTTTCAGAGGTCCTCTGTGTCAGGCTCCTGACTTGTTCCCTCTTTTCTCCTTCTTCTTATGTCCATCCTCTTTGCCTTTCTGGTTAGGAATTGAGCATTTTAGCAAGAATCCTCCCTCTTGATTAGTTTCTTTAGGTGTACAGATTTTAGTAGGTTTGTCCTATATTACATGTCTATATGAGTGAGTATATACCGTGTGCATCTTTCTGCTTCTGGAATAGCTCACTCAGGATGATCTTTTCCAGATCCCACCATTTACCTGCAAATTTCATGATTTCCTTGTTTTTTATTGCTGAGTAATATTCCATTGTATAGATATATCACAATTTGTGCATCCATTCCTCCACGGAAGGGCATCTGGGCTTTTTGTAGCTTCTGGCTATTAAAAATAAGGCTACTACAAACATATTTGAGCAAATGTCCTTATTGTGTACTTGAGACTCTTCTGGGTATATGCCTCGGAGTGGTATAGCTGGATCTTGAGGAAGCACTATTCCTAGTTGTCTGAGAAAGCACCAGATTGATTTCCAGAGTGGTTGTACAAGTTTACATTCCCACCAGCAGTGGAGGAGGGTTCCCCTTTCTCCACAACCTCTCCAGCATGTGCTATCTCTTGAGTTTTTTTTTTTTTTTAATCTTAGCTATTCTAATGGGTGTAAGGTGAAATCTTAGGGTCGTTTTGATTTGCATTTCCCTGATGGCTAATGAGGTTGAGCATTTCTTTAAGTGTTACTCTGCCATTCGATATTCCTCTATTGAGAATTCTCTGTGTAACTTAAATCCAAAAGAGCAAAGAATTTAATCTTAATTGTAAGATTGTAACCATTTAGTCTTCAACCCCATCAGGAATCTGTGAAGGATTATTATCGGAATAAACAGGAAGTGAATAGCAAACAGCTTCCAAACCTACAGAAATGACAGAGACTTCTGGTTTCCTTGACAGTCACCCAATATATCTCTATAACACTGGAGCATCATCTTTAGCCTTCAGGAGCAGAATATCTCACAGAACTTTCTGTGAAATAGGTATTATGAAGGACTGGCTTAACTTGTCCTTGCAAAGCTTGGCAGTTGACTTTTCTGTATCCAGTTCGTCCAGCATGTCTGCAGTAGAAGCAAGGGCATCCCTTACTCAACGGCTAGCTTGCCACAAATGAAGCCATCTCCTAAAGGATAAATTTTTGATATTCATAATCTTCTAAAATGGGTGCTTCCAGAGCTGACATGTTTCATCAAAAATTATCAAATTAGTAAAATATCTTTAAATGCCATGTTCTGTATATCTCTGAGGTTTTTAAAGACAACCTATCTGTCTGTACTATATGTGAATTACATGTTTCTATCCATATACTGACTGATTAACTAAGAAAAAAAATCTGTTTTTAACTAAATACTTAACAAAGTAACAAATGTGATTCACTATTAGATAACATTTCTTAATTATCCTAAACAGTTTATTATAGTAGCTTTCAAATGGACTAGAACTTCATATTGCATTTTAAAGAATTACCTAGGTACAAAACCTTAAAAAGAATTAATACATAGTATGCTATAACCAAAATATAACCTTAATTTTGTATTAATATACAAATGATCTACACCAGTGTAAGCAATTATAACCTTAATTTTGTATTAATATACAAAGGTCTATAGGAGTAGATTTAATAATCTATCCTTTTTTCCTATTGTTCCTGTATTATTTCTGTATCTCCTTTTTTGTCTAAATAAAAAGGAATGATACAGTAAAACTATTTAAAAAAATTAAACAATTTGTGCTTAGCTTTCCACAATGTCCAGCTTGATTGTATTTGACAGTCTGAAGATTAAGTGTTTTTTGAGTTCAATGTTCTATAAAATGTTCATGTCAGTCTCATCAATTTAGCATTTTGAATGTCCTAAGCAGTTTGTAGTCTGAAGCTGGTCTTTGGGTGGTGATTGTCAGCTTAATGACAATCTTGACTAGAAAGAATACAACACTCAATTCAAATGTTTCCATTGTTTGCACCAAAGAAGGCATCAGAGAAAACATGGAACTGTTTCTTCCAGTGGTTGTTACATAGTCTAGGTTGTGGATTCATCATTGGGGGTCCCATCACCTTCTTGGAATCCTAAAAGGTTACTATTAGAAGTGGTAGAAAACCTAAACTTTTCAAATGCCATATTCAGGAGATCTCAGAAAGGTTTGAGGACCACAATCTATTGAGTACATGCAAGGTATATAAACTTTTTGTTTCTAGTTACATGCTTTAGATACAAACCTGAAAACACATAGAGGAAGCTAAATAATGCTCATTTCTAAAATTAGGCAATTCATGACAGAAAGTTTATGTACACATAATAATCTTATAAGTGTTGAGATAATATACCTTAAAAAATTAGAGTCAAATGAAAACCAAAGGATTATGATATCAGTGGTAGTAGAACAACAACTACAGAGACATTGGATAATTGGAAAATTTTGCTGAATTAAATCAGACTGCACATTTTAAAGATAAGTTGGATTGGAAACCAGAATATGTGTTACATTGGGGAAGAAGTTTTACCTTTGTTTCCACAGGTGAAAACAGGCTACAGATACCATCTAAACTGATAAAGATTAGATTTGAACAAGAGATCTCCTGAATAAAGAAAGGCCATAGTTCATCTGATAGCTTGGTAATTCTGTTCAAACTAACATATGACGATTCGTGTTTTCTTCTAAAATAAAAAGGATATTTTTTGTTGTTTGGTATTAAAAACATTTAGGAAATTTAAAATATTTTGAGTAACAATTTGGAGCTAAGGTAAAAAAAAAATTGAGCAGGGCAGTGGTAGCCCATGCCTTAAATCTGAGCAGAGACAGGCAGATCCCTATAATTTAGTAGCTTTCTAAATTCTAGGGTTACAACAAGCAGGGTGGTGTTGGTTTACACCATTAATCTCAGCACTTGGAAGTCACATGCCTTTGATTGGAAAAAAGAGGTAGGCACAAAGACTCACAACAATTTTAATTGTTTAAAATTTTAATTTTTAAAATGGACTAAAATTTAAAGTGAATATCCTTTATAATCTAAAAATAAACATATTTTAAGGCATACTTAATTTCAATTTTTCAAAAGAACTTTTTAAAAATTTCAATTGAAAGATAATACTTTTTCTATTGCCCAAAAATTTTGCCCTAGCAAAGATATAACCCATCCAAGAAGAACCCTCTCCCCCAACCCCAGAGTTAGGGTTAGGGCAGGATTTTGTTTATGACTTTCAAGTAGAATAAAAATATCCGACTAAGGAATCTGGAGACTACTACATAAATGAAACATCAGAAGAAAAAGGACAGAATATCAAGAGAAAATATGACAAGAAAAATAATAATTTGGCCAAGTGGTATTGCCCACCTCCATCTTGTCTCTTCTGCACTATATAAGTGGCAAATGGCCTTTATGTGATCCCAATTCAATTAAAAATTAAAGCTGCTTTTGGGTTTGTAGCAAGGCTCTCTCCATCTCTAAAGCCATGCATGCTTTTTAAGGACAATTCAAAATCTCTGTCTCATATGAGAAGAGCTACTTGGTATGGGACAAAGGGGGAAAAAATCCTTTCATAGTCAATTCAGAAATCTTTCTAAATAGGTCTTTTTTGTTTTACTCTGTGTACTAAAAAAATCCATTCCAAGATACTATCTTCTCTCTGCATAAGAATTCCTATAGGAGAATGAGTAGAAGGCAACATCACGAAAATCCAGTCTATCTTTTGGCCTAAGCAATACACATGTGCATATTGTAGTTTCTTTTCTACCAGAGCTAATTCTCTCTCAGCCTCATCTGCTAATTTTCCTGGACTATTTAAGTCCTTATCATCTTGAAAAGTTTGAAATAAATTAAATCGCCTCAAATCTAATAGTTCTATAGGATCCCATTTAAATTCATTATAATCCATTGTGATGTTTGAGAACTGTAAAAACCACTGTGATCTGTGAACTGTAAAAACCTGTTTTTTGTTTGGTGTGGTTCAGACCTAACACACACCTATAAGCCAAGAATTTTCTGTTTATTGTAAACAGGTGATTATGGTGTGGCTCAGCCCTAGCACACACCTTTAATCCATGAACTCTCTCTACACAGGATTTAATAAAGTTAAACTTATGTCAAGAGGAGGATAAAGAAACCAGCTGATAGTGATTAAGAGAAAGGTGGGACATTGTATTGAAGGGTATTTAAGACAAGTCTGTATCTCTTGAACCCTTCAGCTCCTTGGCCTTTAGCTTTCAGCTCTCTAGCTTTTAGCCTTTTAGCTCTTGGCCTTTTAGCTGTTGGCTTTCTTTTCTTTTCATTTTCCTCCTGGGATGTTGGATGAGCTAGCAAGCTTTTAGCTTTGGGCTTTTGGCCTTTTTCTTCCGGTACATGAGCTGAGTACAAAGATCAGCTGGGTACTTTTTCTGTCTCTCGGAGCTAGTAGGTTTTCACCCCAGCATCTGGCTTCTGAGTCTTCACTGGTAAAATCAAACAGTTGGGATTTTCTTTCTTTATAACAACACCTCATTGAACTTTCTCCAAAAGGGACTACATACTTAGAAATCAAGCTAGTCTCAACAGAAGAAAGAGAATAAGCATAATACCCTACATCCTCTCAGATGAATACAGAAACAACAGAAAACTCACAAAATCATGGAAATTGAACAATTCTCTATGGAATAAAAATTAAAAAATGTGACATGACAGGAATTAAGAAAGAAATCAAAGATCTCCTAGAATTTAACGAAAACGAATATACAATATAAGAAACATGTTGGATACTATGAAATCAGTTCTAAGAGGCCATTTCACAGCAGACTACATAAGAAAACTGAAGAGACCTTATACTAGCAACTTAGCTTCACTCCTGAAAGGTCTAGATTAAAAAAGAAGAAATCACACTCAAAAAGAGTAGTCAGCAAATAGTAATCAAATACGGTAAAGAAACTATAAAAGAGAAATAAAGAAAATAATATAAAGAATCAATGAAACAAAGTTGTTTTTTAAGAAAACCAACATGATTGAAAAACCCTTACCCACATTAACTAAAAGGGGGAGAGTGACAATCCAAATGAACAAGATAAGAAATGAATAGGGCAGCAGCATAACAACAGACAGTGAGGAAATCCAGAGAATCAGAAGGATATACTTTAAAAAACTGTACTCTACAAAATTAGAAAACCTAACTACATGTGATGGCTAGTTTTAACTGTAAACTTGATACAGTGTAAAATTACCTGGGAAAGGAGTCTCCATGAGAAATTTTATAGATTAAGTTGGCCTGTGGGTATGTATGTGGGAATTATTTTGATTACATTAATTCATATTGGAAGCTCTAGCTAAAATATGGGTAGCACCATTCCCTAGTTTTGTTTCCTGGGTTATACAAACAAGGAGAAAATGAGCTAAACACATGGATGCATAGATTCCTTTTCTCTCAGATCTTGGCCACATATGAGACTACCCTGTTTGACAGTCCTGCTTGAATTCCTCACAATGGTGAATTGTACCCTGAGATGATGAGCCCAGTCAGACCTTCATCACTTACAGCTGCCATGTGTTAGGGTTATTCCTGGAATAGGAAAGCAAACTGCGATACTATTGATTTCATAGTCTGCAGCATTGTCCTTCACAGTCCTGTCAGTGCACTATAGTCAGTTGAAGAACTCTTTTTGTTTGATTTTATATAGTCTATTTCTGTTAATGTAAAAGTCATGTTTACATAGTGTGTTAAACAAAGCAAAACAAAAACTTAGAAATATAGAAATATACATTCAGTGGATATCAAACAGAGAATAGCAGTGGACTGGTAGAAATGAAGAATATTTATAACAGTATGGAAAATATGACAGGAAATTTTAAAAACTACCCCCAAATTAGAACAAATATTTGAAGATATAGTGCTAACAATGAAGAGAAAATGTTCTTTCAAGTTATTCATCATACTTATCTAGAATAATTCTCGACAAAATATATACAGGTGCTACAGAAAACATATCTGCAGATGCAAAGAAAGTCAGGGTATAAGACCACATCATATTTATTTTTCAAAGTCACCATCGTACGTCTTTGTAGTCGAAACCATTTTGTTGTGGTGGTGCTTATTGCTATTTGGTTTTGCAACTTCGAAAGTGCCCTGCATTCTTCTTCATAGGTCTTCTTCCTGCCACCTTCCTCATTGTAAGCATTTACACGCTATGTGACTTACGTCTAGATTTGAGATCTCTCACCTCTGAGAAGCATTATTCTCCTGTTTATCTTCTGGACATGAGTAATATTTTGAGTTTTCAAAATCATCTTTAATTTTTTTTCCAGTGACAGTTCATGGCTGATATTTCGAATCAGATCATCTGCCAATGAGAAATGTTCATTCATAATTTCAGTGCCAAATGCATTTCCAAGGTGATTCTAAGTGTTCAGCTGAGGCTAAGAAAGTGCAAGCACTTTGTTGTTGTTATTAATATTTAATATTGACTTACCTTTTAGTTAGGCAGTGGTTATTCCTAAACCAGCTGTTTACCCAAACCACCACACAGAGACTGGGATTTATTTAATTAACCTAGAGCACAATGCTGGGCAATGATTACTCCATCCTATACCTCCAAACCCGCATAGTTTCCTGTCATTCAAATTTTACCCATTATACTTGCTTTTAGTCATATCTAAGTTCTTGTCCATCTCTCTAAGTAGTTCCAAGACCTCTTCTGCAGATTCTCTCTTCTCTTCTTCCTCCTCACTTCCTCCTCCTCCCCTATCTGGATCAGGATGTCCCACCCTATATTCTTCATTGTACAGCATTGGCTAGTTGTTTGTTTAATTGACAATATAGAGAATAAATAGTGGCATATTTACACAAACTTAAGACAGGTGATGCTTAGACTAAAATCACAATGCACTATCCCCATTGAAATCAGATGGTGGGGTAAAGAAACCAGCATTTGAATGAAGAGGGTAAATTGTATACATTCCTAAAGAACATTATACCAACAACACTTCTAAGCCTTGTGGTTTTGGTGGAGTGTCATCTCTTGTTAGGATATATTTTGAGTCTTGTAGTCAGTAGGTGGCTCAGAAAGTGGCCTAGGGGTCATGCTTAAACAACAGTGGCAAAAACAAGTTTTTGCTTCTGTCATCCCATCACCTTTTCCTTTAGCCTGAAATAATACCTCTTTTCAGCATTTTTTTGTTCCATTACTGCCCACTACCACCTCCCAAGGCTGGAGACTAAGGAAGGGCAAGAGGGTCAGAGTTGGTTTTGATGCCTATTTCATCAAAGACTTGTTACTGTCCTCTTTTTTGCCTTTCTCCCCAGAAAATCTATTTTAAACCCTCAAAACATTAAAAAAAAATCTAATTTCATCCCATTCCTCAGGACAATAGTTCCCTAACCTGGTCCTATCGTTTCTACAGAAAGCTACCTTGAGCCATCCCAAAGATTCCCTTTTTCTTCTTTTCTAAGAGGAAAATGTTTTCAATGAGTCCTAGAAACATCTATAGATTTTTTTTTTTCTTTCGTCTCCTCTTTGGAGAAAACTAACACATACTACTCTATAAGGAAAATGACTTTGTGAGATGGGAGATACATAACAAGGATAAATCCATGATCCTCAGTCTCTCTCCAATTTCAAATACCTGTCACCCTTCCACATTCCTTTTTTACTCACCATTGCTATATGCCTTCCCTTAAAAATAATGTTTCCCTCTCTGGACCAACTTTAAGTCACCCTCATGACTCCTACAATCATGTTTATATAATCCCATCTCTTTAAATGGGACCTGAGACTGGCTTCTAATGGATTATGGCAAAAACTGACCAACTATAATTCCTGTTATTACAGTACTGCATATGAACTATTGCTAGCAGACACCCTTTAGTCTTTCTATCTTTGAAGTCTTTGAAGAAGAAAGAAATTGAATATCACCAAGGGACTCCTAACTGGGAAGTGATGTTTTCTGACTCTGACCAAAGATTGTGGACTCAAGTGTACCCAGCTTATTGATTTCAATATTTTTTATTATTTGGCTTAGTCACTCCTAGATGTTGACCTGTAAGATAATGAAGAGATGCTGCCTTTGGCTGCCAAACTGATGATAAATAGTTATGAAGCAATTTAACATATAAGTAACTTTCAAAACTGTAATATGGTATCCACAAGCTTGCAAGTCTGGTGTCAGTGTTCCTGTCTGTCTTCCTCTCCTGCTGCTGAATAGGTCTTGTCATCTGCAGAAAGCTCTGTGTGTGTGTTCACACTTCTGCTTCTTTATGCCTGTCACACCTTCTACTTGGAGTGACATACCTTTTTGCCTCTTCTGGATAGGCAGTCATGTACCCTTAAAAGCCAAATATGAAGAACACTCTGATTTCATCTCTGAGAACACACACTCTGATTTGATCTCTCTAGGTGAACTAAATACTTTCTGCCTTTGTTTCTCAAACTAGTTTTTCTACATAAAATTTTTACTGTGTTGACTATGTTACATCAGAGTTATTTTTAGTATGTCTTTTTTTTTTTTCTTTTTGTCTTGTGTCCTGTATTAGAGTGGGCACTAGGGACTATTGTTCTTAAAGCTATAGAATCTGGAATAGGGCTTTGAAATATATCTGGCATTCATTAAATATTTTTTAATTGAATCAAAGTAATTGACTTGCCCCAAGGTAGAGTGTTTTAGTGTTTGGCACCTGATAGGCATAATCATTTCTAAATGAATATTCAGCATATGATCACTCACATTGCTAGCCACATTACTGAAGCTGGCAAAGAATCATCACAAACAGGAGGCTACTTTAATGAGGTAGGGGCAATTCAGGCACAAGAAATTACCTAATGGGCTTTACTGGTACCATTGAAGGCAAACATTTCCATTTTATAATTACATGAAGCTTACATAATACTTGAATAAATACATAGAATCATAACATTAGAATACAGAGGAAAAGAGCTGATGAAGCCTCTGGTAGAGGACATAATATAATTGCATTTCTTAAAAGAAATATGTTTCAAAAATCAAACCAAAGAAATGAAAACTGCATTTCCAATTAGTAACACAACTCAGGGGCCTGCCAAAGATTAAGTACCTAGGGTTAATAATAATAAACTTCTAGAATGGCTGATAATGTAATAGTGTAGCACAATGAAAAAAAGAATACATAAAAATCTAAGGACAATTCTGCAATCATAGCAGTGAATTGAAATGTTAGATGTAACAAATATTTAATATCATAAAAATCAAAAGTCAATAAACTTGAGCCATAGTTGTTGGCTTTTCCACATGTAAGAAGTCTTTCATTGACAGTAGAAGAAAACAAAGGAATGATGAATACTCATCTTGAATGTTTAAGTTTAAGCCAGTCATCACTCAAGGACAGAAAATATAATGAATGAAGTGAGGGAAGGCAAGTACTCTCCCCCAAACACTGATATTCTTCATTCCTTAAAGTTTTAGTCATGGATTTTTCCATGGAAACTTTTGGAAGTTCAGTCTCTCCACTATAACATTAAATAAAATACTTTGGTAGAAGTGGAAAACTTGAAAATGTTTGTTGAATTTTTTTTTATAAGGATATCTCCTTGCTTTGACATTACAAAAATTGAGTTATCTCAATGATTTAGGGCTAAATCTGTTACAGAACGTGTCTAATATACATGTTAGCTCACTGCCTCTCCAAGCAACCAAACTACCAAACTAATCAAGCGCCAACTATCCAACCAATTAAATAAAACAAATAAAAAACTTACCAAATACATAAACAAATCCTGAAAGGAACACAGAGACCCCTCTGTATTCTAAGCCTCAATTAAATGTACATATTCATCCCTAGTAACTTGATGAGTTTATCATCCTGGGAAGTTGTAAGACTTTCTTAACTTCAGAGTCTTCATATGAACATGAAAAATGATAATCAAATTAAAGTAGCTGTACTGAAAAATCACAGTAAACAAAAATTATGCAAAATGTTCAGTTGGAAATCTATAGTCCTTAAGAAGCTAAACAACAAGGAGGACTCTAGGGAAGATGCTTAATTCTCATTCAGAAGGGTAAACATGATAGACATCTGAAGACAGGGAGCAGGATAGGAGCCTTAAACAGATGGCCTCTGAAAGACTCTACTGATCAGGGTATCAAAGAAGATGCTGAAACTCATAGTCAAACTCTTTGGGAATAGTGCAGAGAATATTATGAAAGAAGGGAGAGATAGAAAGACCTGGAGGAGACAGGAGCTACACAAGGAGACCAACAGAGCCAAAGTACTTGGGTGCAGGGAGGCCTGCAGAGACTGATGAATCAACCAAGAACCATGCATGGAGAGGACCTAGACCTCCTGCTCAGATGTAGCGCATGTGCAGCTCAGTCTCGCTGGAAGCCTCCTAGTAAGAGGATCACACACAATCTCTGACACAAACTCAGTTGCCTGCTCTTTGATCATCTCCGTATGGTGTGGTGGCTTTACTAGGTCACAGAGAAAGAGAATCCAGACAGTCCAGATGAGACCTGATATGCTAGGGTCAGATAGTAAGAGAGGAGGACCTCCTCTATCAGTGTACTAGGGAGAAGAGGGAAGGAGGGTGGGATTGGGAGGAGAGGAGGGAGGGGAATACAGCCTAAATACAAAGTGAATAAATTGTAAGAAATAATAATAATAAAATAAATAAATGCAACTCTCACAATAAAAAATAAGACAGTCTTAATTCTTAATGCTTCTCAGAACAATATACTCACGATGAAGTTTGGAGTCTGTCTCAATGGAAAGAGTGTTCCTCTAGAAGCATTAGGCTCTGGGTCCCTAGAAGTGTTTAAACTAGGTTTATACATACATATCACTATATACAGTATTAGTAAGGTAGGTGCAGGAGGAATGTAAATTCAACATCATCCTGTGATGCATAATGGCTTTGATGCTGGCTAGTCTGCATGAAAACTGATCTCAAACAAATAGAGAGAAAGGAGGGGTCCAAAAGAAAAGAAGAAAAAGATAATTTGCTTTTTAAGTTTTAATGGATATAAAATATTATTTTAAATATCAGTTACCCTACACTCTGGTCTGTAGGAAGTAATTTAAAGGGATGAATCCTCTCTCTCTCTTCCTTATGTGTTCCATTCTTAGTGATAACTGAACTGACTGATACCAATGTCCTGGCCAGATAGTCAAGGTGATTGTGTCTACTCAATCCCAATGAATCTTAGTGGCTGAGCATTCTTCTATTATGCCACTTCTATATTTGTTTGATGAATGCTGCAGTGAGTCTGAAAAAAAAATGCTTTTATTTGGCCTTTCCTCCCTAAATTAAGTGAGAGAGAGGGATTATAGAAATCTAAGCTGAGTTTTAATGTTATTAATTTCATGGCTTTAGTAACTGACTAAGAAAAGCAAAAGACTCAGGTCTTATCCTTTTAAGTCCTCTATCTCTCCACCTAACTTGTGATATTTATAAAACACATGCACCACAAGGAACAACAAAGAGCCTCTCAATACAACAGAACATGACAGTGGGGTATTATTCTCATTTGAAATAGAGACCAAATCGTGACAACTCTCTGAGTGTCGGGAAGCCTTTGGTTAACATGTAACAAACAAAGAAAAGGAGCAAAGGTGTTGATTCTTCTGCATTTTCTATTCTTTGAAGAAAAGGAGATAAAGAAGATATGAGTCAGTTTAATTCTAGTACTTATGCACAAAAATCAGCAGAGTCCCAGGCTGGATTATTTATCTAGACAATTACTTTTCAACAGAAAAGGGAATACATTAGTTAGCATGGCCCCACTCAAAATACATAATTCATTAATGTTGACACTGGTCAACTGCTGTCACTGAAACATAGATTTGAAAGGTTTCATATAATTTAGTTATGCCATTATGTTTAGACAACGTTCTTTCTCATTTAAGACAGTGTCCCTTATTGTAGTCCAGGCTGGCCTGGTACCCATCATGCAGTTTCTAACTTAGGGCAACCCCCATCAGGGTCACTTTCCCTAAAGCTAGGATTACAGGTGTGTGCCACTGCACTTTTGCAGGTTTTGTTTCTATTGCAATTTCTATGGCATTTCCATCAAATTCCAACTTTAAAACTAATTAATGATGAGAACTGAACTAGTGAGAACTGAAAAGTCTCACAGGTTAAATTTCTGGCACATCCAAGATTAAATAATCAATCTTCATCTTGCTTCACTTTGTAAGATGAAAATTACATAAACAACCGTGCTTGTTGCCACGCATAAGTAACTATTCATAAGTAACACAGCACAGAATAAACACATGTTCTCATTGACAGAAGAATGGGTGAAGAAAACATACTCGCATATGCAATAAAATAGTATTCAGCTATGTAAGAATAAAACTGAAGAGCTTTGTGTTAATTAAGTCCTAATCACATTGATGAAAACTGCGTGCTCTTTCACTGGTGGATGCTCAGAAAACAATATCAATGAGTAACTGTCTAACTTGTAATGTCTATTGCTATAATGAAACACTGTGGCCAAAGCAACTTAGAGTACACCACGTAGGAAAATCAGGAAAAGAACTCATGCAAGAACCTGGAAACAGAACCTAAAGCAGAGACCATGGTGGAATCCTGCTTTCTGCCTTGCTCCTTGCTCAGCCTGTTTTATTGTTGCTCCGCAAGCCCCTAACCCTTACGTGGCACTGTGCAATTGTAGCTGTACCCTCTCATATCAACCATCAATCAAGTTTCTTCTTTCCAAATGACGCTAGCTTTTTCATCACAACCAGTTCTAAAACTCCAGCTCGCCAAAACTAAATGCTGTTTTCAGTTTATTTACTTTACATCCCAAAAGTGGCCCCTCCCTTGTCTCCTCCCAGTCCACCCCTTTCCTTCCTTCCCCTTCTCTGCTCCCTTTACCATGAGAAAAGTGGAGGCCACCTCACCCCTGTATCAGGCCTCCCCAGAAAATCAAGTCACATCAAGACTGATGATACCCTCCTCTGAGGCCAAGAACGCAGCCATGCCATAGGGAAGTAATGCTCCCCACCCTCCCGGTGACCAAGCAGCTCACTGGCCACATACATGCAGGGGGCCTAGGTCCAGACCACGTATGTTCCTTAGTTGATGTCTCAGTCTCTATAAGTTCCAATGGGTCTGGGTTAGGTGTCTTTGTTGGTCTTCTTTTGAGGTTCCTGTCCCCTCCAGGTCCTTCCATCTTTTCCCTCCACACTTCCACTGGACCCCCAAAACTCTTCTGCAGAGTTGGCTGCGAGTCTCAGCATCTGTTTTGATCCAATCCCCTGCTGGTTGGTGTCTTCCAGAGGACAAACATGTTAGGCTCCTGTCTGCAAGCATAGAAGAGTATCTTTCATAGTATCAGGGGCTGGCTCTCTACCTTGGGCTGAGTCTCAGGTTGCGCCAATTATTGGTTGGACGTTTCCTCAATCACTGTTCCCTCCTTTTTTTTTTTTTTTTCATTTTGAAATACTTTTTATTTAGAGAAAGGTTTTCAAGACAGTACATAGTTCTCATATGCCCGTCTTTTTTATAATTATTTTTATTTTTATTAATTACAATTTATTCATTTTGTATTCCTCCGTACCTCCCTCTCTCTTCCCCTCCCAATCCCACCCTCCTTCTTCCCCACCCGTGTCCCTCTCCCAGTCCACTGAAAAGGGAGATCCTCCTCCCCTTCTCCTAAAAAAAAAAAAAAAAAAAAAAAAGGCTTGGCCTTGTTCCCTCTTTATCCCCTGCACTTCTTGTAGACAGGGTAATTTTTGGATCAAAGGCCAAAAACCAATTTTTTTTTTAATTCAAAATATCACACAGCCCTGATAGTCTTTTTTTTTTTGGAATGACAAATATTCCATTTATTTATGTTATTATTTTTTTTCTTTTTTTTAGTAATTACACTTTATTCATTTTGTATCCCCCCATAAGCCCCTCCATCCTCCCCTCCTGATCCCACCCTCCCTCCCCTTTCTGCATGCATGCCACTCCCCAAGTCCACTGATAGGGGAGGTCCTCCTCTTCTTTCTGATCTTAGTCTATCAGTTCTCATCAAAAGTGGCTGCATTGTCCTCTACTGTGGCCTGGTAAGGCTGCTTCCCCCTCAGGGGGAGTGATCAACGAGCAGGCCAATCAGATTACGTCAGAGGCAGTCCCTCTTCCCATTACTATGTAACCCAGTTGGATCCTGAACTGCCCTGGGCTACACCTGTGCAGGGGTTCCAGGTCATCTCCACGAATAGTCCTTGGTTGGAGTATGAGTCTCTGGGAAGTTCCCTGTGTTCAAATTATCTTGTTCTGTTGCTCTCCTTGTGGAGTTCCCGTCCCCTCCAGCTCTTACTATTTCCCACTTCTTGCATAGAATTCCATTCACTCTGCCCATCAGTTGGCCATCAGGCTCAGCATCTGCTTTGACAGTCTATACTGCAGAAGCTTCCAGAGGAAGAGATTTTCAAATCTTCTCTCTGAACCTTCACAAGCCAGGCCTTTATCATCTGCATTGCTCTCAGCATTGTTTTCTCATTGCTCAGTAAGCTGTGAGCACTCAGTGACACTTCAAGCCAGAAGTTCAAATGTTTTACAATCTTCACAAAAAACAGTCAGGTCTTTCACAGTAGCACCCCACTCTTCACACCAGTATTTGTATTAGTCGGGGCTTTTATTTCTGTGATAAAACACCACGACAAAAAACAAGTTGGAGACTTATTTGAAATTTAATCCAAAAAAAAAAAGAGAGATTTTTTTTTTTTATTAACATGAGGAGTGTTTTAATGCTCCTATTTAAAACTGGATAGGAAAATACAGATAATTTTTATCTTTACTTTCTTATTAGTTCTTGAAGAATTCCTCTCCGTATTCCCTATCCCTACTTATCACAGACCTACGCTTCTTCCTTACACATCCAATTTGGGGTCCTCATTTTCATTCTTTACGTAAGACCCACTAAGTCCAGTTCATGCTTCTCACACGATTGGGTGTGTGGATTTTTATATGGCTCAGGCTTGTACATGTCTTTTGTATGCTGTCACAACCACTGTGACTTCAGGTGTGCAACAGCCCTACTATGTCCAGAAGACAATGTTTTCTTGCAGTTATCTTTCGACCATCTCTTTCACAATGATCCCTGAGCTTTGGTAGAAGGGATTCTGATACAGATGCCCTGATTATGGATGAGAATTCTTCAGTCTCTTATTCTCTGAATCTTGATCAGTTATGGAACTTCATGTAAAATCACTGTCTTACTAAATGGATAAACTTCTCCAATGCGGGTTGAGAGATACACTATGAGTATAAAGATAAGTCTTTTTTATTGGTTTAATACTATGTTTGTTTGACAAAGTAGTAGTAGTAATTCTCCCTTATTGTTCATTGCTCATATGGTTACAGGTTCTTGGTCCTAATAAAAGCGTTGGTTGTACCTGTAAACATTGGTAAGCATTGGGTGCTGTTGTGGAGTGACCCTTAAGCACAACCAAAAAGTAGTTAGTTCCTGCTATGGTATCCTTTCCACTATAGACCCAGGAACATGTCTTCCCAGCCAGGCTTATTGTAGCGTTTAGGGTTCCCACCTGGGTAAGCTTGATGATTGCTTTTCTTCTCCAGTAGCACACATTATGAATGCTGGCTGGTAAAGATGAAGCTTCTAGATTAGTGCCAGCTTGATTGCTTCATTTTGACTCTGGGTGGTGCCTTCAGCAATAGGTTCGTACTGTCAAGTTAGAGTGGGTTAGCAGGAACGTTGGCAAGAGCTTTGGCAAGAGCCTCTACTACGTAGGGGTCTACAGGACTTTACTGACCAACAGCTCCAAAAGAAATAACCATTATCAACACTGAAATTTTTGTTGGACCATAGGATTTTGAGGTGTCTAGTAAGGGCATTTGCACCTGTTATAGGATAACTCCATTTTAGCACTTTTTATGTATGTATATTGATACAATTTAGGAATATCCTATGCTAGTTGGTTTGCATATACTTTTTTTTAAGGTCTTTGTATTTGTTATCTCTCCTATATTGCCTTCTCTGTCCTGTCCTCCAATCCCCAAACTCAATGGAACTCTCCTTGTTTCATTATTCTCCTTTAATCCATCTTAACACATTGTTATATTTTCTATTTTTTTTTAATTTTTTCACTTAAAATTATTTATTTATCCACTTTACATCCCAAATGCATCCCTCACTCCTCTCTTCCCAGTCCTACCCACCCACCTTCTCCCTCAATTTCTCCTCCCTTTCTCCTCAGAAAAGGGGAACCCTCCCCCAAACCCACCCCAGCACATGCAGTCAAACTAGGACTAAGCACATCCTCTTCCACTGAGGCCAGAGGAGGCAGCCCAGTTAGGTGCAAATGATCAAACAGTAGGAAAACAAGTCCCTGTCAGAGTGAGCCCTGGGTCCACTTGCTAGGGCACCCACATGATGACCAGTATCCTCCTAGTGGCCTATCCTGTTGTAGGTCTACAGGTTGTTTCAGAGATGCCCTCCCTTGGTTTCCCTTCTCTGTCCCAGCCCTCTTACCTCTCACCCCCACTCTCCCCACATCTGATCTGTACCCACGTTACCCTCTCCCTCTGAGTTATATTGTTATATTTTCCCTCCCTTCAAATACATTTCCCATGGCCTTAGCAAATTTCCTGACCTTCATAGCTATTCCAAATTAAACACATATAACTATTATTCACCAATGCTAACATCACAAATGAGAGAAAACATGTGACATGTATCATTCTATATCTACCTCACTCAGATATCAGTGAATACAGAGGAATCATTTGGAAGTAATGTTTGATTGTGTGTGAGTGTGTGTGTCTGTATGTGTGTATATATGTGCGGATGTGTTTTCAGATACTCTTGATTTCATGACAAGCATTTTCTTATTTGAATAGCCATCTCTTTCACCCTTACTTTGCTCTTATATCAGTTACCACTAAAGTCAATGTTATGGTGATTTGAAGGTAAATTCCTCCCATAGGCTCACAGGGAGTGGCATTATTTAAAAGGATTAGGACATGTGCCTTTGTTGGAGTGCCTTTATTGGAGGAATGTTTTAGTTGGGGTGGTCTTTGAGGTTTCAAAGGCTCAAGCCAGCCCCTATGTTGGTATAATGTTCTTGTGAAATGTATACAATTTACCATTGTTCATTCACATGCTGATTTCTCTACTCAGCTATCTCAGTTCAATCCATGTAAACATGCTACCATTTGTTCTCTGTATTACCAATAAAACAGCCAGCCAGTGCTAAGCAATGGAGATAATAGGGTGGGACATCCTGGTCCAGAGGGGAGGAGAAAAAAGTGAATGGGAGGGGGTAGGAGAAGAGAGAGCTGGGAGGAGAGATCTGAAAGGAGAGGACCCGAAAACACCTGGAGAGATGAACCTGACCTAAGATATGACTAAAAAGCAAGTGTAGTGTGGGAAATCTGAAAGGGAGGAAGTTATGAGGGCTTAGAGTTTTAGGATGGAATAATTATTGCCCAGCACTGCGCTCTAGGTTAATTAAATAAATCCGAGTTTCTGTGTGAGGATTTGAGTAAACAGTTAGTTTAGGAATAACCATTGTTTAACTAAAAGATAAATCAATAATAAATATTAATAATCGTCAACATCCCCCCCTTTCTTCCTGCTTACTCTTGGTCCAGATGTAGAATTCTCAGCTCCCTGTCCATTACTATGTGCCTATGTGCCATTTTGCTTTCCACCAAGATGGTAAGGGATTAAATCTTTAAACTCTAAGCCAACCACAACTGAACACTGTCCTTTATGAGAGTTGCCATGGTCATTCTGTCTTTTCCCTAAAATAAAACCCTAAGTGAGTAGTTGGTGCTAGGAGTAATATATTGCCTTTGGAAGAATGTGGGCTTTGGGACTCTAGCTTAAGGAAGCAGTTGAATGCTTAAAGTAGGACTTAATTGACCATACAAATAAGAGCATAGAAGATAGTAATGTTGAGGGTGATTGGAACTGTGAGGGCTGGATCAAAAGGTTTCAGAGGAGAAAAATATTAAAATGTGGCCTAGAGACCATTTTTGTACTATTTTGGCAAAGAATGTGGCTGTTTTTACCCTTATCCTAAAAGTCTGGCTGAGGTTAAATTGAAGAGCGTTGGATTAACTGCCTTGGCAGACGTGATTTCAAAACCACTGAGTGTTGAATGGTCATGTGGTTAGTAGCAGCCATGCTTACTCTGATATATAATGAAAGGAGAAAGCTGAGCAAGATGAAATACAAAATGCACAGTTTGAGGGGAAAAGTACCAACAAATGTAAACAGATTAAAGAAAAACTCAATGCTAAGCACAATAAAGGGAGTCATGACCTCCGAGCAAGAATCCATCCAACTAAGCTTCCAACTTGTGAATTTTAAAACTAGTGGAAAGAAATTAAGAAAAAACCTTAGGGCAGGATATGGTGGTACACACTTTCAATTCTAGCACTTAGGAGGCAGAAGCAGGAAGAACTCTACTTTCAATGCCAGCCTGGTCTACAGAGTGATTTCCAAGACAACTAAGTTTAGGCACTGAAGGAAACTATCAAAAACAGAAAGCTAATGCAGGCGTAATTGAGTAAGGGAACATGCTCCAGCCTCAGCAAGGAGCAGAACTTGACAGTTTTCATCATGTGGCTCTAATTTTGGATTCAAGGAAAAAAGAAAGGGATTATAGAATCTCTCTGTATAACTTGAGAAAGCCACTGAGCCCAGGCATATATCAGGGGTGTCCCTGCATGGAGGCTGAGGGGAGCCATTGTGTGAAGCTATAAAGGTGAAGCCTGGATTGTTTTAAAGACCCTAAGATGATGGAGATGCCAGAACCTTGAAATATCTTCCAAGGAAAGCTGCTAACAGTGGTCATAACCATCCCAAGAAAAGAACATGTTTCAGTCAACAAAGCTGAAAATAATTACAAATACAAAGGGAGTTTTGATATCAGACATGGAGATTCAGAATTTGGAGTTTGTCCACCTGGTTTTCAGTTTTGCTTTTATCTTATTTCCTCATTAGGATCCTTTTCTTCCATTTTGGATTATGCCATTTTATATTGAAAGTATGTGATCTGCTTTTTTTATTTTGATTTTACTGGTGTTATAGTTAAGAGATTACTATGAGTATCAGAGACCTTGAACTGTGGACTGTCATAGACTATGAGGCTTTTGAAGGTGGACTACATGCATTTTATATTATGATTCGGCTGCAAGCTTATGGGATCCAGCTTGTGAGATATGGTGGTTTTAATGAAACTGTTCTCATAGGGTCATAGGAAGGGGCATTATTTGGAAGAACATGTGGCCTTGTTGGAGTAAGTGTGTTGTTGAAGGAAGTATGTCACTGGGTTTGAGGTTTCACATGATCAAATCAGGCCCTGTGTTTCTCTTTATGTTGCCTGCCTCCCCAGATATAGAGCTTTCAGCTGTCTCTCCAGCACTGTCTTTGCCTCAGTGCCTCCATGTTTCTTACCAAGACTGCAGGGAAAAGGAAAGAACACCCTGACCACAACTTGACCCAAAGCCTATTGCCAAGCAAAGAACACTCTGCCTCTGCTTTTATCCCAAGTCTGAGATGAAGAACAAGGGAAAACACCCTGCCACTGGCTTGACCCGGTGCTTTGAGAGTAAGAAATCCCCTCACCCAGGACTCAGCATTAATAGCCCAACAAAACACTGTACTTTTCCACTAGATCACTCTATGTGAGTTTGTGTGTGTGTGTGTGTGTGTGTGTGTGTGTGTGTGTGTGCGCGCGCGCGTATGTGTGCATGCTCCAAAAACCTCTCCTCTACCCAACCCTCTGTTGTTTCTGCTCCCAGTCAGGAGCAGCTACCATTCAATGTTCCTCCCTAGTAAATATCTTTTGTGAGGTTTGACTTCATGGTATCCTTGGTTGCTGACTGCCAAGATTCCCCGGAACAGGGCAAAAAACCTTTTCAAATATGATAATGGACTAAACTTCTGAACTGTAAGCCAGATCCAACTAAATGTTTCCCTATATGAGAATTTGCCTTGGTCATGGCATCTCTTCACATAAATGAAACCCTAACTAAGACAAATGATGTCTACATGTATGGATCTCTCTCTGTCTCTTTGTGACACACAGAGACACAGATGCAAACTCAGTCTCTCTCTCTCTCTCTTCCTGTTTCTGTCTCTGTCTCCATCTGTGTGTGTGTGAGAGAGAGAATACTCTAAATTAGTGCTACATGCACCAAGTCATACATTCATATAAAAGCTTGCTATATGATGTATTTTAACTTAATGAATGTTTACAGTCTGTTTAAATGATGTTGAATTTAGAAGAATTATGTAAATTATAGTCAACTACTTCATTCTGAGACATAGCCATGTTTTTAGTCCACTTTTGGTTTGGTAGTCTCTCAATACTCACTTAATCCTTCTGTATTAACTCTTGGTTGGTTCTAATTTGACTAAGAATTAGCCAATACATTTTAACAGTTCTTTTAAAAGGCAGTCCCTGAAATTATGGTTAATATTCATTCTATTACTGTTTATCTGCACAAGTCACATATATTAGTTTTCTGTCTGTTGGGTCACTAAAATGACTGCATTGAGAACCTAACAATTTTCTATTTTTTCATCAAATACAGATAGTGTGCTTTGTTTTTTAAAAACATAATTTAGGTTATTTAAAACAAGAAATATATTGAAACATCTCAAATCAAGGTATTAATGCCTAGATACCAAAATAAATAATCCAGATACAAAATGTTGTTAGGCATATGCAAGACTTTTGCATGTATGTTTCTATATAGAGTGTGACTATATTAGAGCCAAGAATATCAGATATAATGTATTTAGAAATAGCAGAAACCAATCACCAATTTAGTCTTTTTCTCTTTCTTTTATAATTTTTAATGTGTAAGTTTACATTCACATTTATTTTATTACCATCAATCACTATTTTAGGTGACTAGTTATGTAAGAAAAAGTTTTTTTTAAGTGCCATTAAGTTTACAAACCTTATTCTGCTATAGGTTGCTTTTCCTGAGTTCAAGTTGTTCTTAGTAAATTTAATTTGAACATCTATAGTCACTACAGAAAACCCTTAAATACTAAAAACAGAAAGAAAGAAAGAAAGAAAGAAAGAAAGAAAGAAAGAAAGAAAGA